>NC_082641.1:79513420-80128420 GCF_028023285.1 Balaenoptera ricei
AAAAGTGCAGCAGTCATTCCCTAAGCTGCTCTTATAGTTTTCTCTTCACACCATGTCCTCTATGAGGCTGATGTTAAATCTCTGGGTCTCCTGTGGACCCAGATGTGCATTCTTCAGAGCCCCTTCACAGACCACCCCTCTGCAGTCTTCCAACATGGGTGATGTGCTCTGTTTTTTCTGTTTGTTTTTTGTTCTGTTTTCTTTTTTTTTAATTGAAGTATAGTTGATTAACAATGTTGTGATAATTTCAGGTGTACAGCAAAGTGATTCAGTGATACATACACATATATCTATTCTTTGGTCCCCACCCAGTCTCCCACTCCTGGCTACCTTGACTTAGCAGATTTCCTTCTTGGGTTGGATACCTTCAAAATGTCTCAAATTTGTTATTTTTTTGTGGCCTCCACTTTGTCATCAGGAGACTTGTGCATCTTTACCATACAAGGAGACATGTCCTACCGCTCCCCTTTTTCCCTGCTCTGGATCATGGGGTGACACAGGTATTCTCCAGCATTCAGAATTATTCATGCAAGAAATGTAATCTGGTCCCTCACTTCAAATACAACCCCAGACTCTGGAGGAAACATGAAAATTTCTCCTACCCTACTCTGGAGAAGGCAGTTGAGCAAATGTCCAACAGGGGGATTGAGTCACCAGTCTGTTCTTATTGGCAAGTCCAAAATCTGTAGTGTTTTTTTTCCTAGAGGCTCTCCTTTTACCTGGTGGGTGTATGGGTGTGAGAAGCAACAAGTCCATAGCACGCTGAGGGAGAAAGGCATAGCACTTCTTTTAAAAGAATCCCCTGGATGGAAGTGAGGGTGGAAGGACTAGTTCTGCTGCCTCATAGCAATTGAAGAGATGGGGAGTGAGTATCTGGCAGCTTTCTAGAGTCTTCTCTCAGAAAATGGAAGCATCTTTTATTGCCTTCAATTTTGAAGCTTTGGTTAAATTTGTGAGAAACAAGGAAAAAGTCCCATTTCATATTCTCTTGCGAATGCTTTTTGTACTTTTCCAGCGTATTTTTTGTCTTAGTGTTACATAATATTCACCGTGACAATTCAAGCCTGTCTTCCTGGGATTATGGGAGCTAATGAAAGGCTAGATTTTTAAAAAGTGGAGCATCATCTTGCTGGGAGCCAGCAGGGATAAAGGCAATATTAATCAAAGTGAAACCTCAGAAGGAATGGGCCACTCCAGGGTGTTGGATTGGGCAACATTTGCAACCACCTTTCCCCATTTAGAGAGTTGGGCCCAGAGCTTTTCTACTGAAGGACTGGACACTATTTTATCAAAAGAGATCCTCACCTGGAAAACAGTCCCTTGTAACGCCAGTCAAGTGATTTCCATACTATATACCTTAAAACCATTTTTTTCTATAATAAAAGCCAGACCCATCCACTGGAATCCTAGGATTCATATAGAATCCAAATATTGAAAACCATCTTTGTTATACTATTTCATAAATTAATAACTTCTAATAACGACTTTTCACATTCTGGTATTGATTAAGGCATATGGTGGCAGTTTGACCACTTAGTAATCTGTAAATTTGTGGTTAAGGCATGATTAACAGCTATGTTTTGTTTATCAGCTGACAATTCTGATTCAGATAGTTCTGTTTCATTGTCTTCCTGATGCATCTATTGAGCCACTGATGAGACTGGCTCTTCAGCTAGTTTCTGAGTCCTATGAAGTAGGGCAACATCTACGGGCTTGTGATAAGGAGAGCAGAAGACAATGAAAAAGACAAGGAGAGGGCTAAGAGAGTAAGGGTAGTTGAGTATAACAATTCAAATAGAATTTTAATTTTATAAGTGAATTTTGGAAACTATTTGGCATCTTATGTGTTAAATTCACACACAAAAAATACAGGATTAGGGGATGAGATTGGGGTTGAGCTCCTGCTGCAGCCACACTTCTCCATTCAGAGTCATGCTGGGGATTCTTCTCTTGAAGGCTCCAATGCAATAATGTGTAAGTTATCACATTTATATGGGAAAGTAGAGAAGAGGCATAGTGCACATTTCAGTGCCAGATGTGCAAAGAAATCATTTTGTTTATACCAATAGTTAAGCATGGAGACACCAGGATAGTTGTATGTATTTGTTTGTCCTTGACTTTATTAAGGTTCTGGTTCAAACTTTATTTGTTATGGATAATACTCATCTTACTTATAGCATTTACCCAAATGGAAGGTTCTTTTCAGTATAAGTTCCTTAATTCATAAGCAATGTGTACCAGATGTGGCTTAATTCCAAAGGAGTGAATTAAGCATGTTATCTTGGTTAGAAATCCATTTATCTCCTCTCTTCCTTAGTCCCTATGGCAGCCTAGTGCACTTGAAAGAATAGGGATTTGGAAGACAAATAGGGCTGGGTCATAATTCTGGCCCTGCCATTTAATTTTTTGTCATATTAAGTAAGTTACTGAACCTGTCTGAGTCCCAGGATCCTCAGCTATAGAATAGGAAACATTAATTTAGCTTTTGTGGACTATAAGTACAAGTATCATTTAAACCTCACAGAAATGCTGAGGTCAGTGTTATTATTATCTTCATTTTATGGAGGAGAAAGCAGGGGCTAATGGGACTTAAGTAACTTGTCACACAGCTTGTAAATGGAAGAACTGTAGTTTGAATTCATGTCTGTCTCTCTCCAAAGTCCTTGTCTCAACTATGTTTTACAGCCTGAATACCTCTTTTTAAGAAGAAAAATAACTTTGATGTAATGCATCCTTGATGATATTATTTAAGAGAAGATATTTTAGAGCTTCTTTTGTGGAAAGTGATTGAAGCCCAATTCAAACCATCTAAAACAAATAGGAAGAATTATCAGATGGCAAATGGGGTAGCTGCATGGCCATATACCTGCTTGGTCAAGGGTGAGAAACAAAGACCTTGATGACGTTAGCACTTACTGTCAGTCCCTTATCTTTGCTGGTCTCTAAGCTAAGGCTTTTTTAGGATTCTCCATGTGGTGAGGAAAAAGATTGCCTAGTATCTCTGGGGATATGTCTTTACAACCTCTGACAAAGAAGAATGTTTTCCATGAAAGTTTCAGCCAGATAAACCCTAAGGAAAACTCTAAGTGGCCTGCCTTAGATCACATGACAGTTCTTATCCAATCATTGGGGCCAAGGCACTCAGTTTACCAAGGTTTTACCAAGAGTGAGCCATTTGCTTATTGTGACCAGGAATGTGGATTCTACTTTCAGAAGGAGGAAGGAGAAGCAGCACTGAATAACCGGTAGTGACAACCACAGAATACTTAAATTATAGTGATATGGTGTACAGTTACAGATGATTTAGCTAAACTTTTAAATTTTTTTCTAAAATCTAAAGAATTTTCCAGATTTTTCTTTTTATTCTTAAGTGTGTTTTTAATATCAGTAAATTACAGAGGAAAATAATTATTTTATTTTGTAACTAATAATCTTAAAGCATTTTATTCATCTTAGGTTAAACAATGCATCTGTTAATTTGCGTAACTGGAAATGTCCCTGAGAAATGTCTTTTCTGATTTGGCCAGGGTGGAAAGAGAACTTACACACATGGTACAGTCATTCTGAATGTCCAAAACAGAAGGACATTACGGGGGCTGGTGCTGTTTGCTTCCTGTTGTAACGTCATATATTTAATGGGCAAAAAGTGGGAGAAGCTGGCAAGCCATTCAAACAGTCTCATTGTGTGGTACCTGGGAGAGTTAATGAAAAGCCATATAATTTATTGAAGTAGATATATTTACAACAGTGCAAAGTACATCTAACAGCAAGTGACTCTGGTATGCCTGACTAATAAGCAAACAAGAATCAATATTTAAAATGAGAAAGTGCAAACATTCTATCTTCATATTAACAGTTGTGAAGAAGAAACAGCTGTTACATTAGTTATCACTTTCTGGATCCAGCAGAGTATTGTCATTTAATTTCTTGGACCCATATTTGCTTGCCTACAGCATCACCACATGATTTAAACCCTGCAAAGTTTGGCTTTACCACTAACTCCAGGTGCAAAATTTCACACTAAGCCTCTATTCCCTTTTGAATTGAGATTCTTCCCAAATAAAGGTTATTTTCAGGCAATTTAAAACTTTCAGACCCAGACCTTCTTAGTGAATTCCACTCGTTGTTTCTTGGACTTCCAAGTGCGGGGGCTGGAAATGTACTGAGTTTCTTGGACCAAGATGTGAGCACAGGTCCAGAGTTTTCACTTTCATTATTATTCTATGTTATTTTTTAATATGTTTGTTTGCTCTTTAAACTACTAACAGTCTAGTACTATAGAACCAAGATGTTTTCTGTTGCACAGTCACCAATAAGATATTAGGAAATATTTCAAAGTAGACAAAGTATGTGGTACACACGTGCACACACTTGTGCACACACATGCACACATGCATGCATGCACACACCAATAACTATATGCTGTTCTTTGTCAGTAAAAAGCTGTTTGAAAAGCTTTCCACTTTATTCATGCCACACACCTTTATTTTAGCTCAAGTTCTTAGATGACCAACTCTGCACACTAGATTCATAGAGTCTAGTGGGGAACCCACCAGCACCCCTACCTACCACGATCACCACCACTATGACAATATTAGCAACTGCATAATCCAAAGGTCTTCCTTCTTTCCATGCTCTGTTTTTTAAAATCAGCTCTTACCGTCCATCCGTTTTTATTAATACCAAGGCTTTTATACAAGAGGGTAAGAGTCATTCCTTAAAATACTCTACAAAGGTTAAGAATTCATTCAGTAATTCAAAAGTATGTATTGAATATTTGTATTGTGGGTACAGCTGTGAAAAAGACAAATGAAGTTTCTGAACTCATGAAACCTGAGTTTTAGTGAGGAGAGGCAGGAACAAGTTAATAAAAAATAAATAAGTAAATAAGTAAGTAAGTGACTAAATAAATAAATAAATATTTCCAACTTGTAAGTGCTATGAAAAATTACCAGTCTATTTTACAACTCTGGAGAGTGTTTGCATTTTAAAAATCACTTGTTAAATTAATTGATTCTGGAGTACTGGGAATTTGTGTGGGAATAGATACCTGACACCTGCTTCCATCAATTCCTCTGCTTGCCATTACATTTTGTTTTCAGCATTCAGAATTTTCGTTTTAGGCTAGCTTATAAAAGGAAGGGTGTTGGCCAGCTATTTGACTAAAGGGCCAGATAGAAACAGAACCATGTGGTAAAAACAGAGCCAACAACTTGTGGGTGTGTAGTGTGTTTTATAGCAACTTTTTATCCCATGTACTCCTTAAACACACACAGCAGAAACAGAGAAGGGAGAGGAGAGGAGCAGGGAATCACTCTGAGGGGTGCTGCACTGTGTGGGCACATGTCCCATGTGGGAGTTAAAATATATCCAGCAGTTGAGGCCTCCTTGGATAGTGGGGTAACAGGTTCAGACTTTACAAAACTTGATGTTGATGTCATTTGTGCAGAGGCCTATCCTGGCAGCTTGTTCTAAGCTTCATCCATGAAACTAGCTAGGGCTAAGATGAAAGAATATATTTGTTAGAAATCCTGGCTATTAGTTTCAAACCAGACAGCTAGCTGCCCTATCCCACAAGGATTGCCTATGTTTTCCTATATTCTAAGCCCCGATATTGAAAGATGAATTTTATTTAATGATATACAAAGTTTTAGTCTGTGTACAATCTGATTTCCTAACAAATGTTTTAGCCTCACAGAGAGAGAGAGAAGCAGAACCATAGGTAAGAAGGGAGCCAGCAACTTGTGGGTGTCTAATGTTTTTTATAGCACACATGTGTTTTATAGAAAAGAGGTGGGGGGGGAGAGGGAGAAGGAGAGGGAGAGGGAAACACCAGAGAACAGTATCAAAGAAAACACTGAAGAGAGCTTCAAGAAAGAAGATGTGATTGATCAGTAGTGTTAAATGCATCTACAAGACCCATAAAGAAAGTGTTTATTTGGTTATGTGAAGTCACTAGCGACTTTGGCAAGAGCAATTTCAGTAGAGTAATGGTGGCAGAATCTGGATTCCTTTGTTGAGTGATCTCTGAGAAAGTAGAGTCAGAACACAGAGTCTACCCCTCTGTGAAGTTTGGGTCCTTAGGAAGGAAAGAGGTACACAGTATCAAGAGAAACTCCTTGTAGATTGGGGGAGGCTTCGGCATGTTTTTAGGCTGAAGGGGAAAAGCCAATGAGGAGAAAAATTCAGAGATAAAGGATCATTTGGCAAAAATCAAAGAAAAAGCAAGAGGTATGTAATTCAAGGTATAGGTAGAACATTGACCTTAAACAGGAGGAGGAAAATCTTTCTTTTTGTGGCTAGAGGAAAGCTGATAAGATGGCTGTGACTATGGACATAATAGGTAGTAGTGACAAGAACTTAACAGAGATCTTACCAGATGGCATTAATAGGACGCAAGATCATCTTTAGACAGTGTGTGGAGCAAGGATTCATTATGGGGCTTAATGAGCATGGAAGTAGTGTGGGATAATGACTGAAGATATTAGAAGAGGGAAACTGATATTACTGAGGTTGGAGACTATGAATTTGTAGTGGCACAAATCTGCACTCTTGGATAATTTTCTCCTTAAGTGTTCAGCCTCTTGATTATGATAGCAGAGAGGGCTATTTATAGCATTGATCCAGAGGCAGGGTTTTACCAGGTAGGAAAATGGAAGGAAAAGGGGGATTATGGATTTAATGAGACTATAAACAGTGTGGTATGGCTCAGATGATTTACCTTAGTGTAGTGTCCATGCTGGATGAGGAAGGATAGGAAAACTAGTGGTCTAGAGATTGAAGTTTTCGAGAAAATGTTGAGTAGAAATCTATTATGACATAATCCTTGGTGCAGTCCTGGGAGTGGGTAGCTCAAGTGAATTTTAAGAGGTCAAGAATTTGTGAGGAGGAATGCATACAGGAGAGAGTTTCAGATAAATATAGAAGGTAGAAAAAGCATTCAGAAGGTACGACTGTAACAATGGAAAGAAATTCCACAGATATGGTGAAAAGAGTTGAAAGTAGGATCAATAGTTCTAAAAGAAGAAAGGAAGGTTGGGGTGGACTTACACTGAAGACTAGTTGTAGGAATGAGAGTTCTGCTTGTTTACTATTAACCTTGAATATTGTAATTCTGTCACAAAATAATTCTGAGACTTGAATTATCCAAGGTCCAGGGAAATATACTGTTCTCCAAAGTTAGTTAGGGCTGTGTTCCTGGTAGCAGGTAATGGTTGTTTATTCCTATATGGCTTTTCTGCATTACACAGGTTGGCTCTTTATATCCTGATTCAGGATTATCCAGGATTCCCACTCTCAGGATTTAAAACAAGCTATACTTGAGTCCTGGACTTAAAATTTTTAAAACTGATGTCAACCTATTGGTTTATATTGAGCATAATTTTGGGAGGAAGGAAACGGAAGAATGGAATATCTTCCATTTCCTGTTGTTTCTTGATTCTGTTTATCCTTGGGCAGGGACTTGTTGGCGATGTGAATTAGTTTTTTGTTTTTGTTTTTTGTTTTCTTTAACATCTGTATTGGAGTATAATTTCTTTACAATGGTGTGTTAGTTTCTGCTTTATAACAAAGTGAATCAGCTATACATATACATATATCCCCATATCTCTTCTGTCTTGCGTCTCCCTCCCTCCCACCCTCCCTATCCCACCCCACCTATCCCACCCCTCTGCGTGGTCACAAAGCACCGAGCTGATCACCCTGTGCTGTGTGGCTGCTTCCCACTAGCTATCTGTTTTACATTTGGTAGTGTATATATGTCCATATATATGTCCATATATACACTACCACTCTCTCACTTTGGCCCAGCTTACCCTTCCTCCTCCCCATTTCCTCAGGTCCATTCTCTAGTAGGTCTGCGTCTTTATTCCCGTCCTGCCCCTAGGTTCTTCATGACGATTTTTTTTTTTTTTTAGATTCCGTACATATGTGTTAGCATACGATATTTGTTTTTCTCTTTCTGACTTACTTCACTCTGTATGACAGACTCTAGGTCCATCCACCTCACTACAAATAACTCAATTTCGTTTCTTTTTATGGCTGAGTAATATTCCATTGTATATATGTGCCACATCTTCTTTATCCATTCATCTGTCGATGGACACTTAGATTGCTTCCATGTCCTGGCTATTGTAAATAGAGCTGCAATGAACATTGTGGTACATGACTCTTTTTGAATTATGGTTTTCTCAGGGTATATGCCCAGTAGTGGGATTGCTGGGTCGTATGGTAGTTCGATTTTTAGCATTTTAAGGAACATCCATACTGTCCTCCATAGTGGCTGTATCAATTTATATTCCCACCAACAGTGCAAGAGGGTTCCCTTTTCTCCACACCGTCTCCAGCATTTATTGTTTGTAGATTTTTTGATGATGGCCATTCTGACTGGTATGAGGTGTTATTTCATTGTACTTTTGATTTGCATTTCTCTAATGATTAATGATGTTGAGCATTCTTTCATGTGTTTGTTGGCAATCTGTATATCTTCTTTGGAGAAAGGTCTTCTGCCCATTTTTGGATTGGGTTGTTTGTTTTTTTGATATTGAGCTCCATGAGCTGTTTGTGTATTTTGGAGATTAATCCTTTGTCAGCTGCTTCATTTGCAAATATTTTCTCCCATTCTGAGGGTTGTCTTTTTGTCTTGTTTATGGTTTCCTTTGCTGTGCAGAAGCTTTTAAGTTTCATTAGGTCCCATTTGTTTATTTTTGTTTTTATTTCCATTTCTCTAGGAGATGGGTCCAAAAAGATCTTGCTGTGATGTATGTCATAGAGTGTTCTGCCTATGTTTTCCTCTAAGAGTTTGATAGTGTCTGGCCTTACATTTAGGTCTTTAATCCATTTTGAGTTTATTTTTGTGTGTGGTGTTAAGGAGTGTTCTAATTTCATTCTTTTACATGTAGCTGTCCAGTTTTCCCAGCACCACTTATCGAAGAGGCTGTCTTTTCGCCATTGTGTATTCTTGCCTCCTTTATCAAAAATAAGGTGACCATACGTGCATGTGTTTATCTATGGGGTTCCTATCCTGTTCTACTGATCTATATTTCTGTTTTTGTGCCAATACCATACTGTCTTGATTACTGTAGCTTTGTAGTATAGTCTGAAGTCTGGGAGCCTGATTCCTCCAGCTCTGTTTTTCTTTCTCAAGATTGCTTTGACTATTTGGGGTCTTTTATGTTTCCATACATATTGTGAATTTTTTTGTTCTAGTTCTGTGACAAATGCCAGTGGTAGTTTGGTAGGGATTGCACTGAATCTGTAGATTGCTTTGGGTATTATAGTCATTTTCACAATGTTGATTCTTCCAATCCAAGAACATGGTATATCTCTCCATCTGTTTGTATCATCCTTAATTTCTTTCATCAGTGTTTCTTATAGTTTTCTGAGTACAGGTCTTTGACCTCCTTAGGTAGGTTTATTCCTAGGTATTTTATTCTTTTTGTTGCAATGGTAAATGGGAGTGTTTCTGTAATTTCACTTTCAGATTTTTCGTCATTAGTGTATAGGAATGCAAGAGATTTCTGTGCATTAATTTTGTATCCTGCTACTTTACCAAATTCTTTGATTAGCTCTAGTAGTTTTCTGGTAGCATCTTTAGGATTCTCTATGTATAGTATCATGTCATCTGCAAACGGTGACAGCTTTAGTTCTTCTTTTCTGATTTGGATTCTTTTATTTGTTTTTCTTCTCTGATTGCTGTGGCTAAAACTTCCAAAACTATGTTGAATTATAGTGGTGAGAGTGGGCAACATTGTCTTGTTCCTGATCTTAGTGGAAATGTTTTCAGTTTTTTACCATTGAGGATGATGTTGGCTGTGGGTTTGTCATATATGGCCTTTATTATGTTGAGGTAAGTTCCCTGTATGCCTACTTTCTGGAGGGTTTTTATCATAAATCGTTGTTGAAATTTGTTGAAAGCTTTTTCTGCATCTATTGAGATGATCATATGGTTTTTATTCTTCAATTTGTTAATATGATGTATCACATTTATTGATTTGCATATCGTGAAGAATCCTTGCATTCCTGGGGTAAACCCCACTTGATCATGGTGTATGATCCTTTTAATGTGTTGTTGTATTCTGTGTGCTAGTAATGTTGAGGATTTTTGCATCTATGTTCATCAGTGATATTGGCCTGTAGTTTTCTTTCTTTGTGACATCTTTGTCTGGTTTTGGTATCAGGGTGATGGTGGCCTCATAGAATGAGTTTGGGAGGGTTCCTCCCTCTGCTATATTTTGGAGGAGTTTGAGAAGGATAGGTGTTAGCTCTTCTCTAAATGTTTGATAGAAGTCGCCTGCGAAGCCATCTGGTCCTGCGCTTTTGTTTGTTGGAAGATTTTTAATCATACTTCCAATTTCAGTGCTTGTGATTGGTCTGTTTATATTTTCTGTTTCTTCCTGGCTCAGTCTCAGAAGGTTGTGCTTTCCTAGAATTTCTCCGTTTTTCAAGGTTGTACACTTTATTGGCAAATAGGTGCTTGTAGTAATCTCTCATGATCCTTTGTCTTTCTGTAGTGTCAGTTGTTTCTTTTCCTTTTTCATTTCTAATTCTATTGATTTGAGGCTTCTCCCTTTTTTTCTTGATGAGTCTGGCTAATGATTTATCAATTTTGTTTATCTTCTCAATGAATCAGCTGTTAGTTTTATTGATCCTTGCTATTGTTTCCTTCATTTCTTTTTCATTTATTTCTGATCTGATCTTTATGATTTCTTTCCTTCTGTTAACTGTGGAGATTTTTGTTCTTCATTCTCTAATTGCTTTAGGTGTAAGGTTAGGTTGATTATTTGAGATGTTTCTTGTTTCTTAAGGTAGGATTGTATTTCTATAAACTTCCCTCTTAGAACTGCTTTTGCTGCATCCCATAGGTTTTGGGTCATCGTGTTTTCATTGTCGTTTGTCTCCAGATATTTTTTTGATTTCCTCTTTGATTTCGTCAGTGATCTCTTGGTTATTAAGTAGTGTATTGTTTAACGTCCATGTGTTTGTATTTTTTACAGATTTTTTCCTGTAATCGATATCTAGTCTTATAGTGTTGTGGTTGGAAAAGATACTTGATGCGATTTCAATTTTCTTAAACTTACTGAGGCTTCATTTTTGACCCAGGATATGATCTATCCTGGAGAATGTTCCATGAGTCCTTGAGAAGAAAGTGTATTCTGTTGTTTTCGGATGGAATGTCCTATAAATATCAATTAAGTCCATCTTGTTTAATGTATCATTTAAAGCTTGTGTTTCATTATTTATTTTCATTTTGGATGGTCTGTCCATTGGTGAAAGTGGGGTGTTAAAGTCCCCTACTATGATTGTGTTACTGTTGATTTTCCCTTTTATGGCTGTTAGCATTTGTCTTATGTATTGAGGTGTTCCTATGTTGGGTGCATAAATATTTACAATTGTTATATTTTCTTCTTGGATTGATCCCTTGATCATTATGTAGTGTCCTTCTTTGTCTCTTGTAATAGTCTTTATTGTAAAGTCTATTTTGTCTGATATGAGAATTGCTACTCCACCTTTCTTTTGATTTCCATTTGCATGGAATATCTTTTTCCATCCCCTCACTTTCAGTCTGTATGTTTCCCTAGGTCTGAAGTGGGTCTCTTGTAGACAGCATATATATGGGTCTTGTTTTTGTATCCATTCAGCCAGTCTATGTCTTTTGGTTGGAGCATTTAATCCATTTACATTTAAGGTAATTATCGATATGTATGTTGCTATTACGCTTTTCTTAATTGTTTTGGGTTTGTTATTGTAGGTCTTTTCCTTCTCCTGTGTTTCCTGCTTAGAGAAGTTCCTTTAGCATTTGTTGTAGAGCTGGTTTGGTGGTGCTGAATTCTCTTAGCTTTTGCTTGTCTGTAAAGATTTTAATTTCTCCGTCGAATCTGAATGAGATCCTTGCTGGGTAGAGTAATCTTGGTTGTAGGTTTTTCCTTTTCATCACATTAAATATGTCCTGCCACTCCCTTCTGGCTTGCAGAGTTTCTGCTGAAAGATCAGCTGTTAACCTTATGGGGATTCCCTTGTATATTATTTGTTGTTTTTCCCTTGCTGCTTTTAATATTTTTTCTTTGTATTTAATTTTTGATAGTTTGATTAATATGTGTCTTGGTGTGTTTCTCCTTGGCTTTATCCTGTAATGGAATCTCTGCACTTCCTGGACTTGATTAACTATTTTCTTTACCATATTAGGGAAGTTTTCAACTCTAATCTCTTCAAATATTTTCTCAGTCCCTTTCTTTTTCTCTTCTTCTTCTGCGACCCCTATAATTCAAATGTTGGTGCGTTTAATGTTATCGCAGAGGTCTCTGAGACTGTCCTCAATTCTTTTCATTATTTTTTCTTTATTCTGCTCTGTGGTAGTTATTTCCACTCTTTTATCTTCTAGTTCACTTATCCATTCTTTTGCCTCAGTTATTCTGCTATTGATTCCTCTAGAGAATTTTAAACTTCATTTATTTTGTTGTTCATCATTGTTTGTTTGCTCTTTAGTTCTTCTAAGTCCTTGTTAAACGTTCCTTGTATTTTCTCCATTCTAGTTACAAGATTTTGGATCATCTTTACTATCATTGCTCTGAATTCTTTTTCAGGTAGACTGCCTGTTTCCTCTTCACTTGTTTGGTCTGGTGGGTTTTTACCTTGCTCCTTCATCAGCTGTGTGTTTCTCTGTCTTTTCATTTTGCTTAACTTACTGTGTTTGGTGTCTCCTTTTCGCAGGCTGCAGGTTCATAGTTCCTGTTGTTTTTGGTGTCTGCCTCCAGTGGCTAAGGTTGGTTCAGTGGGTTGTGTAGGCTTCCTGGTGGAGGGGAGTGATGCCTGTGTTCTGGTGGATGAGGCTGGATCTTGTCTTTCTGGTGGGCAGGTCCACATCTGGTGGTGTGTTTTGGGGTGTCTGTGACCTTATTATGATTTTAGGCAGCCTCTCTGCTAATGGGTGGGGCTATGTTCCTGTCTTGCTTGTTGTTTGGCATGGGGTGTCCAGCACTGTGGCTTGCTGGTCGTTGAGTGGAGCTGGGTCTTTGCATTGAGATGGAGATCTTTGGGAGATTTTCACTGTTTCTTATTACACGGAGCTGAGAGGTCTCTGGTGGACCAAAGTCCTGAACTCGGCTCTGCCACCTCAGAGGCACAGGCCTGACACCCAGCTGGAGCACCAAGACCCTGTCATCCACATGGCTCAGAATAAAAGGGAGAAAAGTAGAAAGAAAGAAAAAATAAAATAAAATAAGAAAGGTATTAAAATAAAAAATAATTATTAAAAATAAAGAAATTTTAAAAATAATAAAAAAAGAAGAAAGAAAGAAGAGAGCAACCAAACCAAAAAACAAATCCACCAATGATAACAAGCACTAAAAGCTATACTTAAAAAAAAATAGTAAAAGGACAGACAGATCCCTGGACAAATGGTAAAAGCAAAGCTATACAGACATAGTCACACACAGAAGCATACACATATACATTCACAAAAAGAGAAAAAGGAAAAAATATATATATATCGTTGCTCCCAAAGTCCACCTCCTCAATTTGGGATGATTCATTTTCTATTCAGGTATTCCACAGATGCAGGGTACATCAAGTTGATTGTGGAGATTTAATCCGCTGCTCCTGAGGCTGATGGGAGAAATTTCCCTTTCTCTTCTTTGTTTGCACAGCTCCCGGGGTTCAGCTTTGGATTTGGACCCGCCTCTGCGTGTAGGTTGCCCTCTGGCATCTGTTCTTCACTCAGACAGGACGAGGTTAAAGGAGCAGCTGATTCGGGGGCTCTGGCTCACTCAGGCCGCGGGGAGGTGGGGTACGGATGCGGGGCGAGCCTGCGGTGGCAGAGGCCGGCATGACGTTGCACCAGCCTGAGGCGCGCCGTGCATTCTCCCGGGGAAGTTGTCCCTGGATCACGGAACCCTGGCAGTGACGGACTGCACAGGCTCCCCGGAGGGGAGGTGTGGAGAGTGACCTGTGCTTGCACACAGGCTTCTTGGTGGCGGCAGCAGCAGCCTTAGCGTCTCATGCCCGTCTCTGGGGTCCGCGCTGATAGTCGCGGCTCGCGCCCGTCTCTGGAGCTTGTTTAAGCGGTGCTCTTAATCCCCTCTCCTCGTGTACCAGGAAACAATGAGGCAAGAAAAAGTCTCTTGCCTCTTTGGCAGCTCCAACCTTTTTCCCGGACTCCCTCCCAGCTAGCTGTGGTGCACTAACCCCTTCAGGCTGTGTTCACGCCGCCAACCCCAGTCCTCTCCCTGGGATCTGACCTCCGAAGCCCGAGCCTCAGCTCCCAGCCCCCGCCCGCCCTGGCGGGTGAGCAGACAAGCCTCTTGGGCTGGTGAGTGCTGCTCGGCGCCGAGCCTCTGTGAGGGAATCTCTCCGCTTTGCCCTCCGCACCCCTGTGGCTGTGCTCTCCTCCGTGGCTCCGAATCTTCCCCCCTCCGCCACCCGCAGTCTCTGCCCGCGAAGGGGCTTCCTAGTGTGTGGAAACCTTTCCTCCTTCACAGCTCCCTCCCACTGGTGCAGGTCCCGTCCCTATTCTTTTGTGTCTGTTTTTTCTTTTTTCTTTTGCCCTCCCCAGGTACATGGGGAGTTTCTTGCCTTTTGGGAGGTCTGAGATCTTCTGCCAGCGTTCAGTAGGTGTTCTGTAGGAGTTGTTCCACATGTAGATGTATTTCTGATGTATATGTGGGGAGGAAGGTGATCTCCACTTCTTACTCTTCCGCCATCTTGAAGCTCCTCTGTGAATTAGTTTTGAAATTTTTCTCCCTATTGGTGTTCATTTACATGGGAGGAGATGAATCAAAGTGGAAAAATGTAACTTTTAAAAGATTTTGACAGAGGTTGCTAATTGGTATTAGATATGTCTCTTATGAAGAAATTGCTTGCTGCTGTTCCATTTGGAAACCATGCTGTGGTTAATATGGAAGTGATTTTGTGTCTGATTATTGACTTACACATTGGTTGATGCCTATAGGGAAGAACTTATGTCAGTCCCCTGAAGTTTACATGCCTCTCATGTTCTTCTGGTCTGACCTGGAGTAAATCACTTAATTACTGTGCATTTCAGTTTTGCCAACTGTAAATGTGAGGCTGCATCGCTTAGCAAATAGAAAACCAAAGGAGAATGAAGAGAACTGTTTTAATGTTAGCCTACCATTGACAGTAATGACTTTGGACAAGTCAATTACATTCACAAAGACCTAATTTCTTCTCAAAAACAGCATCCATTCTCACTTTTATGAGAAAATGGTAAAGTTTTAGGTACATAACAATATCTGTAAGGCATTTGAGCTGTGTTTACACGGTGGCCGACATATTTCCAAGGGTAAGTTGATGAATAAAGTAATAAACAAGAAGTGTCAATGTGGAAATTAAATCCATCAGTCTCCCTTCTTGCAGTTTTACTATCCTGTTGTACTCTTGTTTCAGGTATTTGATTATGTAAGCATAACATAATTAAAATCTAGAAGCAGGGTAAATTAATTGTAAACAAATACTGTTTGTTTCTGTTCACATATCTGTTTTCACAGGAATTTGCTTGTGTTAAAGAGTTTGTCTCGTCAAGGGTTATATATTTGCCTAATATCTACTGAGCATTAACCATGCAGCAGCGAATGTGGTAGGCCCTGAAGAATCAAAGACAGTAGAATGATATGTTTTCTGATCTCTGTAAGTTCATTATCTAGTGATATCAGTTAATGAGTCCATGTATTTTGATGTGAATATTATAAAATATTCATGAAATATTATGAAATATATCTTATGTGTTGTAACAAGTTATGGACTTTTTTTGACTTTAAAAAAAAATAGACTATTTTTTGGAGTGGTTTTAGGTTCACAGTAAAATTGAGTGGAAAGTATAGAGTTCTCGTACACTCTGCATGCACACATACATAGCCTCCTTCACCATCAACATCCTGTACAAGAGTGGTACCTTTGTTACAATCCATGAACCAACAATGACACATCACTATCATCAAAGTCCATAGTTTACATGAGAATTCATTCTTGGTGTTGTACATTCTGTGGGTTTTCACAGATGCATAATGACTTGTATCCACCATTGTATCAATATTATCAAACAGAATAGTTTTATTGCCCCAAAAATCCCCTGTGCTCCACCTGTGTATTCCTCTCTCCCTCCAAACTCTGGGCAACCACTGATCTTTTTACTCTGTCCATAGTTTTGCCTTTTCTAGAATGTCATATAGTTGGAGTCGTACAGTATGTAGACTTTTCAGATTGGCTTCTTTCTCTTAGTAATATGCATTTAAAGTTCCTCTGTGTCTTTTCATGTCTTGATAACTCATTTATTTTTATTGCTAAATAACATTTCCTTACCTGGGTGCACCACAGTTTATCCATTCACCTACTAAAGGATGTCTTGGTTGCTTCCAAGTTTTGGTAATTATGCATAAATAAATATCCATGCACAGGTTTTTATGTGTATGTAAGTTTTCAACTCCCTTGGGTAAATAACAAGGAGAATGATTGCTCAATTATATGGTGAAAGAATGTTTAGTTTTGTAAGAAACAGATAAACTGTCTTCCAGTGACTGCAACATTTTACAACATTTTACATTGCCACCAGCCGTGAATGCTCCTCATCCTGTTTCTCCACATCCTTGCCAACATTTGGTGTTTTCAGTGTTTTGGATTTTAGCCATTCAAATAGGTGTCTAGTAGTATCTCATATTTGTTTTAATTCTTATGGACTTTTGACTGATATCATCTCACTAAATATTATGGTGTGATGTGTTATAATAAAGGCATACTTTGAAGAGTTAGTAGGAATTTGTCAGATGGATGGTGAAGAATACAGTAGGGAAGAAGGAAAGGCCAGGGGCATTCTAGGCAAAGAAAGCTTTTGTGAAAAGGTTCACAGGTGAAAGAGAATATGGTACATAGTAAGTAGTTGGGGATAAATAGAATAAATAAGGAGGTGTAATAGGCAGTTAGGACATACATTTAGATACAGACCAGATTTTGAGAACATTTATGATTTATGTTGGATTTTATTTTTATAAAAGATGGGAGGACTTAAATAATTTTAAGAGTGATCAGATAGTTTCAACTAGAGAAACTTTATTAACCACATGTATGTACATTTTGCAAAATCACATTTAAAAAAACAAACATATGAGGGAATGTTCTTTTATTTTTAAAAAGTGCATATTGGAGTACTTGGGCATTGGTTTATTTCAGCAATAAGAAGAACTTTTTTAAACTGAATAAAGGGTACATAAAGTAAGTGTGACAAAATGTTGATAATTGTAGTGTTGTAATGGGCACATGAGGGTTTGTCACATTTGTTTCTCTACTTTTGTGTATGTTTGAGAATTCTTAAACAAGTTTTCTAAAAAAAATCACAAACAGTAGAGTTTCTAGCAGTGACAGCATTATAAGCAATGAAGTAAATAATTAGATTTATATATAAGTAAGGTCATTCTTGAGGCACTGTTGGCAGTGAGTAGGATGGTAGCCATGACTAGTTAGAGGCATGTTGCAATATTACAGGTAGGAAATGATGTGGGCCTTAATCAATGAATCACATATATAAGGATGGTATTGATATTTAAAACTATTATATTCATGACATCTCCCAGGGTGACTGGGTAGAACAAAATAAAAGACAATCACGGACCAAACTCTAGAAAACAACAATATTTGAGTGTAGAAGAGCACAGAGAAGCCATTAAAGAACTTGAGGTGGAGTGGCTAAAGAGGTTGGAGGTGAATCAGGAAGCACCGAGACTGTTAATGGAAGAAAATACATATTGCATTTGTATGATTGAATTTCACAAATTAATTACCACCTGGCTCTAGGCTGTAGGTGTTTGCTATAGGTTGTCAACAAAGTTTTCTATTTAAATAGTTTTTTTCAGGGTTAATAGTTCTTTCCTGTTCAGTATTATTTTCTGGCTGTCATAGCCATATTATTTTTCCATATAAAAGTTCCTAATTTATTTATTTGTAGGGTAAGAATGAGTTTTTGGAGGCCAAGACTTAATAAAAAAAATAAACCTCAGATCAAAATGCAGAGCTCTAGCTTTCATGTCACATTCAGAAAAAATCCCTTATTATTTAGTTATAAATAACTCATAGTTGAAATATGTTTTTGAATCACAGCTAATTAAATCAGATCAATATGATTATTTATTTAGTACCTTATCAGATCAATCAAGTTTGTTTTCCCACTGTTGATAACACAGTGTAGTTTGGTTGAAAACTAGAAAACTAATAACCAGGCATGCTACAGTTATCTCAGGTTGAAGTACCTTTTAATAATAATAGCAACAGTTAATGTTTATAAATGCATGCTGGGTATTTGTCCCCAGGCCAAGTACCATTCATCATTCATCTCTTCAGTCCCTCTAACTCTTCTATGATGTTGGTAATATTTACACAAAACTTTTTTGATAGGTGATAAATTAATAGGTGAAGATGTTGATTGAAACTCAGCAAGATTCAATAATTTGCCCAGTTACACAGAAAATGACTGAGCAGGAATTTAGTCCCATGAGGGATGACTATGGAGCTTGGATGCACTACATTAAAGGTGGTACATTTGTACTACACTGTATTACTTTGTCTCCTTGGGCCAGGCATTCATAACATCGCATCACAAGGACGTATATCTGATCTTAAGATACTCAATCATGCAGCATATAACAAGAGAGCATGAGAACAGATAGACTTACCAGGTGCTATAAAGATCATGCTTCTTCTCAGAGCCTCTGGATTGATACTATAGCTAGGTTTTCAGCTAATCTTTACTAACTTAAAATAAATTTTCCACAGATATTTTTGGGTTTCAGTGCAAATTTCATAACTTATGGAAAAGCAAGGATAATTATGGGCATATTATAAAATGAATTATTTGAAGATATAAATTAAAATAACTGGTATTAGAGGCTCTACCTTTTTAATAGCATAGAAAAAAAATAATGAGTTGGATGTTCATAAATGTTTTTGTCAGGCTGGCACTCTCCCAAGAGTTTTAAAGGAATCCAAGGATGAAATGATGGAAATAATAGTGAAAATGTATAACAACAGTTCACTCTACCTGAATGTTGGCAAGCTGTTAACATAGTTATTTTCTATAGCAACAACTAGAGAAGTGACCCTGGAAACCTGGACACACAACGTCAAATCTCATTTCTATGATGATGAGGATTTAGGTAAGTATGTGGTGCTTCAGGTCGAGTGCTTGTCAGGTTCACTGCTCCCTTCTGGGAAGTTTCAGAATGCCTGCCAGGTTCATACCCATCTCAGAGAGGCTCCTAAGACATAGGTCATTGTACTCTGTGCCACGTGACCCTGCTAGGTTAATAATGGCTGACTGGTTCATGTACAGGTCTTGAGGTAACACACCAGGAGCAAGCTAGATCTGCAGGGAAGAGAAAAAGGATGATCAATGAGCAGTAGCAGGAGAACTACTATAGAATCAAACCTATTCCCAATTTCTTCATCCCAAAGTATCTGGACTCATACTTTTTCTACACAGGTTACACATATTCATCTATATTTCTTTACTTCTATAAGAAAGAGAAAGAGAGAGTAAGCTTTGTCTTACTTATGTCCCTTCTCAATGAAAGGTTGTCTTTCATTTTGTTTTTTTTTCCAAGTGCTCCTTATTCTTTAGAACCAGCTCAATTCCATTTATCAATGAAGTTTGCAACAATGACTGATTTTTAGATGTATATAAGTCATCTGGGGTTTCCCTGGTGGCGTAGTGGTTAAGAATCTGCTTGCCAATGCAGGGGATGCGGGTTTGAGCCCTGGTCCAGGAAGATCCCACATGCCGCGGAGCAACTAATCCCGTGCTCTACAACTACAGAGCCTGAGCTCTAGAGCCTGTGAGCCACAACGATGGAGCCCACGCGCTAGAGCCTGTGCTCCGCAACAAGAGAAGCCACTGCAATGAGAAGCCCACTCACCGCAACAAGAAAGTGCCCACTCGCTGCAACAAGAAAGTGCCCACTCGCAGCAATGAAGACCCAACACAGACAAAAAAAAAAAAGTCACGTGGAACTCATATGTCCCAAGCCATCTCCTAGTCTCCTCCCTGCCAATAAAGTATTCTTCCCATAGTCCACTTGTCTAGGTCAATGACAACTCGACTCTTCTATTTTCCTGGGTCCAAACCTTTTTTTTTTTTTTTAACATCAGCCTTGATGGCTCTTTTTCTCTTACATTCCATGTTCAATCAATTATCAGCTCTTCAAAATATATCCAGGATACAGCTCCTTCTCAGCACCTCCACTGCCACCACTCTGGTGAGAGCCTCCATCATCTCTCACTTGGATTACTGCAATAACTTCCTAAGTGGTACGCCTCCCTTTGTCTTTACCCATTTCAGCAGCCAGTTTGGTCCAGTTAAAATGTAAGTCAGGGCATATCAGGTTCTGTCACTCCTCTGCTGGTTTCCTAATCAGAGTAGAAGTTGAAGTCCTTACAATGGCCTATAAGGCCCTACACAATTTGTTCCCTGCCCACCTCTTAATCTCTATTAATACTCTATTAAACCAGTAACACTGGTTTCTTTGCCATTCTGTGAATGTGCCTGGCATGTTGTCTCTATCTGGATACTCTTCTTTGGGAAGAAGAGGAGTTTGGGTCATTCCCAAGCCCCTCCCTAGTGAGAACTTTCCCACCTGAAAATGTGACCTACAGCCACGTCCATACCCTCACATTCCCTCTCCTCCTTGCCTGCATTATTTTCCTCCTTAGCACTCTTACCATCTACTATATATCGTACTTCGTCTAAGTCGTGGGATTATGGGTGATGTAAAATTTTTAAAACTTCTACATTTCTCAGTTTTAAACAGTAATCATATCCAGAGGAAGGCGCGATCACTATGGGCTAAGAGATTCAGGAAAGTCCTTGTGGAGGAGGAAAGGCTGAAGCCGCATCCTGTAAGCTTGGTAGACTGTGCTTGAAGACAAAGAGAGAGCATCCTAGGTCATGATAAAACATGCACAAAAGGTGGAGGGTACTTCATGCATGATATGTTTTAGAGTCAGTGAGGAGAGCAGCGAGGCTTTTCTCCTCATTTATCACCAAAATGTTGAGTGTGCAGTTGGGAACAGATTGTACAGGACCCAAAAGAGTGATTTTAGTCATGTGTGCTTTTAAATAGAAGAATGCTATGAAGAAAGCAGCGGCAGAATTACTCTCCTAAATTCTTCTAGTCTTTTCCTTTCTTTCTGATATTCCCACGTAATCCTTAGTGATCTTAGAAACAATTTGTGTACATCTTCCAGTACTTTAATGCTCCTAAATAATTCATTTTATGCTTTAATAGAAAAAATTGTTTCTGTGAAGTAACATAATTATCTGTTTCTATCAAGATCTAATTTTCCAGCCATTTCCAGTGGAATTTTTTCTTTAAATATTTTAAATGGAAAGGGAGAAAATTAATTAAAAATGATCAATCTGGAAATAAAACTTTGCAGACTTAGAGATACAAAGAATATTAACGTTTTTGCTTTGTTTTGTTTGGCTGAAGAAATGTCAGAGGATTTCTATTATAAATGATTGTTTTATGTTGATTTTTCTGTCTCATTTATATCACTTGTGTAACTGTGAGTAGAAGATACCACCTTCAAAATATATTTCTCATGTTCCATAAATGTGTTTTTCCTGTATGTGGAACATAGCTCTGATTTTAGCACTTGGCTATGTCGGTTAAGGTCAGGTCAGTGCTTCATATTGAAATGAGGAAAGATGAGACAGAAATACCTCCATGCTATTAAAATCTGCCCTGCCCACTTTGGACTGAGACCTTCCCAGGAATCGGGCACCAGGCGTGAAGCTTGTTTAACAGTGGATACTTTTTTATTAAGGGACAAACGATATAGTTGGGGAAAAGACCATCTTAAACACTTTACCTGATAGAATGTATAAAACATTTTCAAAGTCAGATTTGAAGATTTTTTTGGGGGGGTGCAGAGGGTCAGTGTTTAGGCTTAAGAAAATAGATAGGATACTAGTACAAATCCCAATGATACAGAATATCACTGAGTGGGGTAGAATTTGGGGTCTTTTTTCTCTTATGGAAAGCTCATTCTATCCATAAAGCTTCAAATGATTTTCTGCCAGTGCCTTCATTCAGAGAGCTCAGTAATTTCTAATGTAAGATGTATACTTCTGCCCTTTGGATTTATGAAATGGAATAACAACTAAATGTGAATCTAATGGATTCATTTGCATTTCTGGGAGATTCTTCCTTTTTAATACAACAGAGAACCCAAACGTGGATATAATAAGCCAAGCACTTTAACGTGAGGTGATGGAGTCTCAAATTAAAAGTAAAACACTCAGTGGGAACATAAAAAGGAAAAGAAAAAGAGCTGTACACCTGAAACTAACACAGCATTGCAAATCAACTATACTTCACAAATAAATATATAAATAAATAACATTTTTAAAGAAAGAACAGTATAATGCAAGTTACAGTGAGCTAATGATACTACTACCTAATGGGATTGTTATAAATTAAATAATAAACTCATATAAAGTACTTATCACGAAAAATGAAAAGAAAAAGAAAGGCAACTTACAGGAATGATTATTTTATGACATTTATTTTTTAGTCATACGGAACTGTGACAGAACTGTGTGTGTGGGGAGTGGGTGGTAATGAAGAGTCAGGGTGAGCTTACGTTACAGTCAAGGTCCAATAGATCAGATAATTGACAGGTGCAGTCAGATACTTAAAATTTTTCTAAATTATTCTACAATTACAGGAGAAACTGCCACTGAAAATGGCAAAGGCATCAGTAAGATCTATTTCTTTAGATTTACAAATTTCCACTTTAACAGTATAAATGCTAGAATTTTTGTCACCAGAATTCTGTCCTTTCCCCTTTTTTCTTTCCAGCTCCTCATTCTACACCCAACCCCCTCTTTGAACTTTCATTTCCATGCTTTCGAATTTGATCTTCTATCTATCTCTCCCTACCCTATTTTGTACTTCCTCAACACTATTGACCCTAAGTTCTCACTTTAATTCAGCAACCTGAAACCTAAAAAAATGAAGATAGTTTAAGGGGCTTCTGGGACAACATCAAGTGTACTAATAGTTACATTATATGGGTCCCAGAAAGGGAAGTAAGAGAAAAATGGGCAGAAAACTTATTTGAAGAAATAATGGTTGAAAACTTCCCTAACATGGGGAAGGAAACAGACATCCAGGTCCAGGAAGTACAGAGTCCCAAACAAGATGAACCCAAAGAAATCCACATTGAGACATCATAATTAAAATGGCAAAAGTTAAAGGTAAAAAGAGAACTTTAAAGGCAGCAAGAGAATAACAGCTAGTAGCATACAAGGAAACTCTCATAAGACTATCAGCTTATTTTTCAGTAGACACTTTGGGGACAGAGGGAGTGGCGTAATATACTTAAAGCGCTGTTGGCAAGCATTAGGCAAGCTATGTAAATACAGTAAGGTAAACATTTCCTTTTCAGATATTCTTTCTTTCCTTTACAGAAATTAGTTTGTTTGTTTTTTTCTTTTTTAATTTAGCGTAATAAAAGATTGGTAACATGTCAGATTTAGAAAGAATCTTCAAAGTCACCTGGTTCTATTCACCTCATATGTGAATCCTCCTTAAATCAATCTCCAGGCCAGTGGAAAGGATTTGGAATTTTGACCCTATTATTTAGTGGCCATAGTACTCGGCACATGTGGCTTATGGAAATGTGGCTTTTTCACCTGTAAAATATGAGTAGTAACAATAACCTCATATAGTTGATGCGATTGAGGTAATTACTTTGCAATCCCTTCTGTTTATATATAATTAGCAATATTTTGGAGGGGTTAATGCTTGGAAATTCTATGTATGTATGTATTTATTCCTCTATGTATTCATTTATTTATAATTTCCCCCAGCTTTACTGAGGAATAATTGACAAATATAATTGTATGTATTTAAGGTGCACAATCTGATGATTACATATATATATGTGCTTTGTGGAATGACCACCAAGATACAAGATAAGATAACACATCCATCACCTCACATGGTTAACTTTTTGTTTTTTGGGGTTTTTTTGTGGTTAAAATGCTTAAGATCTACTCTTAGCAACTGGGCTTGGGGAGGAAGAGAAGTGGAGATGTAGGTCAAAAGATACAAACTTTCTGGGAGTTCCCTGGTTGCCTAGTGGTTAGGGTACCAGGCTTTTACCACCGTGGCCTGGGTTCAATCCCTTGTTGGAGAACTGAGATCCCACAAGCTGGGTGGTGGCCCCAAAAATAAATAAATAAAAACAAAAACAGAATCCTCTTTTAAAGTAAAAAGTTAGAGAAAAAGGTACAAGCTTTCAGTTTTAAGAATAAGTTCTGAGAATCTAATATACAGCATGGTGATTGTAGTGAATTATACATTATTATATAATTAGCAAATTTGATGAGGGTATTTTCTATATATTTATGTAAGCAATCCAACTATTAAAATTAATCTAGAAAAAAGGTTTGTGGAACACACAACTAAAGTCTTTTCTCCAGTTTGATATTGACACACAGATAATTTTCTTAAATTTTTTTCTCTCTTCTATTTATAAAACAAACATTTAAGTGGAAAATGTAGAAAACGCAGGAGACGATAATGAAGAAAATTTAAGTTACTATCTGTTGAAATCTAGGGCTATCCATATAGATGAATAATTCTCTTACTCTCAGATAACAAAAAGCCCCCCAGTCATTTAGAATTACAAATAAGAGACTCCCCTTGTTAATAAACGTGTCCAGTATAGGGTAAAAATCAGAAATTATACTTTTGCTTGCAGTTTGCTCTAGGCTAAGAGCAAGAGAAAGGGGCTGGTTGGTTTCTACTGTGTCCCAACACACACTCCATCTGCCCTCTTCATCCCCACCCCCTCCCCTTAGAATAGGATTTCAGTCATAAGTTAGGTAGCATTCTGCCCTGCCCTTGCCCCCTACCCAAGCTCTCTATATGGTTGCTTTGAGGCTCCTCCAGGTGACAGGTGGTGAAGGAAAGTGTCCCACCCCTCCCTGGCAGCGTGGAGGGAAAAGGCCACAACCCACTGACAACTTGCTTCTGATAAATTCTTTTGCTAGTATCCCTTTCTGCTCTCAGCCTTTCTAACCTATTTTGTATGTAGGGTTACAAAATCAGTTCTCTCACACCCCTTTTGCCAGCCCTGCTCGAGTGGCCCAGCCCCTTCCTTTGTTAGGTAGTTGACACCTGCTGCTTTTGGGCTTCTTTGAAAATGGACACAGGAGTCCAGTTTTTATATCCAGTTACAAACACTCCCTCAGGGTACATTATATGAAGTGGATTTCTGCATCTAAGAACATGATCATTTTAAGACTCTAGACATACGCTAGTAAATTTCCACCTCCCCAGATAGAAATACAATATCAATGCATATTCTCATCCTCACCGCTTAATATCAAGAAAAGAAAAATGGGGCAAATAGGAAGAATGGGTAAAGGAAAACTGCAGGGGCCTGAGAAGAGAGGAATGATATAGGGAAATGGGAATAGATGAGGTTTGATAGGAGGTGGGGTAGGAGCTCCTATAAGTCAGGTAAATCCATGTTGAGCCAAGCTCCAGCATAAATAAATATAATTCTTTCCTGCCCATTTCTTTAAATGAGCAATATGTTTGATCACTAGTTCCTCTCTGATTCCAGCCCCCAAAGGGTTATTGCGAGCTAGATGTTTATAATCACTTTAGAACTCTTTCCACATAGCATAATATAGCAATCTTAATTCAGGCCAGAGCAGTGTTTGCCAAGTGGTAGAAAGAAGATATTTTCTGTCTCCAGGTTCTGCCACTTATTAGCTGGTTGGTCCTGAGACTGTTGCTTAATACCAGTGGGTTTCAGCCTTCTCATCCCTGTAATTGTAATAATAATGTCTTTCTTACTTAGCTCATGTGGTAATTATGAGATAAGATGGGATGGAATTTGGAATTTGTAAACTGTAATGATCTTAGAAAGATCAGATATATTGCCTTGTCAATCACCTGTCAGCACTGAGGGAGAGTTGGAAGTTTCTAACTGATCTCCCTTTACCTATTTGTGACTTGTTGACAGTGTTCATTATTATTTTTTTCTCAAATGAGATTTCATTTGTCAAAATATTTCATTTTTCTGGGTGCATAATAGCTACTAAGCAAGTACTCGTTCTTGTTTTCATCTCTCCTCTCCGTTCCCCAAATGTGTACTATTTGGAAATATCTGTTTATGCAATACATCAGGGATCTTTCTTTCCAAGTAAGCAGCAGAGGGCACATGTATTCAGGATATGTGCTGGTTGGCATTCTCATATTTTTTGCATTCTGTTTTGTTTGCACAGAAAGCATTTTCTTTATAGCGTAATTTATTGAAAATGATGTCAATTGTTTGCCCGCTGTCTGAAAACAGCCCTTAGATTAAATAAATTATATATCTTGACTTTATTTCCACATTTAAGTTTATTGATGTAAAAACAATAAGAATAACAAAATGCTTCCAGTGTCAATGGTAATTAAAAAACAAGCAGAAAAGTAATAAAATGTATTATTAGATTGGATATACCCTTCCCTCTTCATTCACCTGGGGAAAAAAAATCCAATCTTGAGAGAAAATGTAGAATGTGATTTTGTGCCAGCAGTAATTAGCAGGAACAGCTTGATGAGAAACAGTGACAAATATCAATAAAGTAAAGCCCAGATGAGGCTTCTGTT
The DNA here is from genome assembly GCF_028023285.1 of Balaenoptera ricei. Classification (NCBI taxonomy): domain Eukaryota; kingdom Metazoa; phylum Chordata; class Mammalia; order Artiodactyla; family Balaenopteridae; genus Balaenoptera; species Balaenoptera ricei. The sequence goes on from NC_082641.1 coordinate 79,540,093, forward strand.
TTTTTATATTAGGCCTTTACACATCAACTTAACCAAATGATTGAGAAATGATATTCTTTTTTTTTTTTAAAGATGGTAGTCAATTCTTTTTTTTAAAATTTTATTTATTTATTTATGTGTTTATTTATTTATTTATTTATTGGCTGCGTTGGGTCTTCGTTGCTGTACACAGGCTTTCTCTAGTTGTGGTGAGCGGGGGCTACTCTTTGTTGCAATGCGTGGGCTTCTCACTGCAGTGGCTTCTTGTTGCAGAGCACGGGCTCTAGGTGCACAGGCTTCAGTAGTTGCGGAACATGGGCTCAGTAGTTGTGGCTCGCAGGCTCTAGAGCACAGGCTCAGCAGTTGTGGCGCACGGGGTTAGTTGCTCCGTGACATGTGGGATCTTCCCAGACCAGGGCTCGAACCTGTGTCCCCTGCATTGGCAGGCAGATTCTTAACCACTGCGCCACCAGGGAAGCCCGAGAAATGATATTCTTAATCCCAAACAGTGTGCTACAAATAAATTGTAAACTATTTTGACCTTTTACAACTATGTCAAGCTTTTCCAATTTCCCTAGAGAAAGTTTTATAACCAATAATGCCTTCCCATTAAATACTATAGTTGTTTCAACAAATAGAATTCAAAATGAAGTCTAAAAATTGCAGCAAACCTGGAAACAAGTGAAATATTAAAAAATTATATTCATATTTCATGCTCAGGTCTTGGCTTTAGGGAGAATCATGACAAAGGTGATATATTTTCATTGTTCATTTGTTTGCTTTAAGTTATCAAACTTTCACTTCGCTTAATCCGAGTTCTCTTCCCTCTTTCACCACCATAAATCAAAAGTTTGATGATGTTTTACATATTGTTAAAAACAGAACCTTCCAGGTGAAACATGGTGACCTCACACCCCATGCTTCAACCATGGTTCCTCAACTTTGGCACATGTGATATTTTGGACTGGGTAATACTTTGTTGTGGTGAACTCTCTTACGCATTGTAGAGTGTTTAGAAGCACCCTTGGCCTGCACCTGCTAGATGCCAGTAGCACTTGCAAGTAGTGATTATCAAAAATATCTCAAGACATTATTGCCAAGTATCCTCGGAGGGGAGGATTGGCAGGCAAAAAGTCACCCCTGTTTGAGAACCACTGCCTTAGATTGAGATTTACTGTGCAGTTTAGGTGATATGAAGAGAACTAATTTGATACACTAGTAACCAAAAAGGAAGAAACCTAGAAGAGACAGGAAATCAGATCATCCCAGACTATAGTGGTTCTCAACCATGAGTATGCATTCAACACATTGGGGATATTTACTAACTACTGATAACCCAGGCCCACCCCAGATCAGTTGAATAAAGATCCATGGGTGAGCCACTGCTAAAACTGACAAAGTAGGTTGTAAATTTGACATGTTGCCTTTGGGGACAAGGATACACGGTGCCCTCTTTATAGGGTTATTCCTCTTTTAATTTCTCTCTTTTCACAGTTCAGCGTTGCTTATATTAGCCATGAGTTTCCTCTGGTGCAAAGGGGCTACAAGTATGACAAAGATTAAACTCTCTGTAGGAAGTCTCTGATGGGCAAGAATAAGTTCAGGTGAAGTCAAAACAGTTCATTTCACTTGCAGCCACTTTCTGGCATTTAGACTAGATCAGGAATTCTTGAAGTGAGATTTCTGACAATCAGCAGCAGCAGCCAGCATCACCTGGGAACTTAGAAATGCAAAATTTTGGATAACCCCATACCTATTGAATTAGAAACTCTGGGGCTGGGGTCCAGTAATTTTTGTCTTAATGAGGCTTCCAGGTGATTCTGAAGTATAATAAAGTTTGAGAACCATGGATTAGAAACACTCTCCATCTTCACTCAGTGTTCTTCAAACTGACCCTGACAGACCCATGCTTCAGAAGACTTAGATAACTGATAAACGCTTTTATTGAATCTTTTGAAAACTTTCACTTAGGATTCCATTTTATCAGAAATATTTATTATTGAACTATGCCTTATTTACACAGTTTAATCCAGTAGAGCAGTAGAGCAGTCGCGGAGGAAGAGGAGAGTTCAGGGGAAAGCAGAGGGCACCAGTCCTAGATCTGGTCCAAGTTAGTGAGCACAGATACTCTTCCAGACCTATTGGCTGCACTGTGGGCACATTCAGATCCCCACAAAGAGCTTAGTATGACTTCCATAGGTAAAATTTGCAGCTAGTGGGCCAGGGAAAAATGACATATGAGAGCCATGCAGAAGAGTAGGCCACATGCTGAAAAGGAAAATATGATACTAGACAGAGCCACTGAGGACTGGTGAAGAAGGGAAACAAGGGTACTTTGTGGTTTTCCATATTACATTAATTTTAAATGGACTAAACTCTTGTGTTCTACATCATTAAGCTCAGAATCTTGACTATTTTTTATAGGTCAGTAATGGAGGCGGGTTCCTAAGCAAGTGTTCCCTGCTAGTTGTATAATTATCTCCTAGTGAACAAGCTGTATAATTATCTCCTAGTGAACAAGTTAGTGTTCCACTAGAACTTACTTTCTAGTGGAAAATAGTGCTATGATTTTTATGTCAATACTGAATCATAGAGAGGTAGCCTGGAAAAGTGGCTTCTAATTAAAAGGATATTGAAGGAGTCTAGGAGAAAAATGCTGTTGCAGCAGACTAGGATGGTAGTTGTAGATATGGTGCGATGCTAGCTTTGAGGTCTAGTTTGAAGGTAGAGTTCTTTCTTAGGGTTTCCTGTTGTATTTCATGTAAAATAGGGGAATCAAAGATGACTCCTGGGTTTTTGCCTAATCATCCTGGTGGATGTGACATAACTGAAATGGGGAAATCTAGGGAGAAGCAGTATTGGAAAGGTCGAGGAATCAAGCTGCTATTTTGACCATATTAGCTCTAAGATTCCTCTTACATATAAAAGTGGAGATGCTAGGAAAGCGGAATGATAAACAAGTCTAAAGCTCGGGGAAGGGGATTAGGCTTGAGATTTAAATTTGGGGATCATCTGCATATAGATGCATAAAATCTTGGGAATGGATTTTAAAAAATCACCTAAATGAGAAGACAGGAGAAAAGAACAAAAGAAAAAGAAACACCTGTGGTCTGAGGTTTCTCAACTTGGTATTCCTTTAGGCTCAGTAGTCTATGTTTTTTTATCAAGTTGAATTCCATTTTTTCTTTAGGTTCATTTTACTCTTCATGATGGTCATATACAAGACTTTTGTTTTTTTCTTCATAATTTTTAACTGAACTATTAAATGACACTACACTCTAGCCCACTGACAATAGCTTCTCCATTACTGTTATAGTATTACAGTTTCCCATTGGGACTGACAGAGGCTGGTGATCAACACTTTACTGAGTCTACGAAAAAGTGTTTGGGGCAGGTTAGTAATGTTGAGCCAGAATAGTGGCTTTTTTTTTAAAGTCTTTAAGATTCTCTATTATTTTCTTTGTTTTGGACTGCCTTTTGTTTAATTGTCAGATATTTTAAGACTGACAGCCACATGAGTTCAGCCAGAAGAACTAAACTGGGAAAATAATCACATTTCTTTAATAGACTATTTTTGAAAACTGGAGATGAAGAATTAACATGCATTAGTATAGGATCACTTCCATTTTGTGGTTAAAAGAAATCTTACCCCCCAAATGATGATAATTTTTAGAATTATGAGTTGAATGTTTGTGAGTATGCATGTTACCTGTACATATGTAAACATGTAGGGGATGCATTATTTTCTGCCAATAAGTTTTATGGTTTTTATATCAAGTAAATATATTTTGCTAATATGATCCCTGCATTTGATAATATAACCCTTTATGGGCTACACTAACCACATGGCTTCCCAGCTGGGCTGTAAAAGAATCAACAGCTAGTTTAGAGTTCCTGGGGGCTGCATTTGGAAGATTTAAGTTTTCCAGTTTGGACCACTTACATTGCTTCTATCTTTTTCAATTCCTTGGGGTCTCTTCCTTAGCCTTGGTGCTTGAGAAAGCTTTGGTGGAAGGCTTTGAGCAGATAACTCACTTGGCTCTGACAGGCCAAGAAATTCAGTTGTCTGGAGCCAAGATAAACCCAGGGCTCAATTTTGCATTCATTTTTTAACTCAGTGAATATGATTATTCTTTAAAGATGATCGGAAAACAGTTTCAGATAATAGATGTGGACTTGTACCCTGATGCAATTCTGCATACATTTGTATTTTCTTTAATTTCTTTGTAAGAACTCAGAAAACAACTGGGTAGAAATGTTGTCTTTTTGCATCTCTGAATTTACCTTTAATGAGAGAGCAGTTTTCCTGCCAAGGGAGAGGAGTAAGGAAACAGAACCACATGATTCTATAATATTGACTTTCTATTAAACTAACAAACAAATTGGCAAGCAGGAAATGCAGGAGATCCTGTGTAGCTTAGGGAGACATCTGTTGCACGCTCAATGTGAAACTTATTTTGCCCTGAACATATCTAAATAGGTGCTACAAGGAAAATAAATATTGGAAAGATTCCTGGTATCTTGAGTTCCTTCTGTATAGAATTTCATATAGAAATTCATCCATTTGCTATAGATACTGGTTTTTGGAGAGCTACAGAGGCAAGAAAAGGTAATACAGATAATCTTACCTTGTTAACACAAAATAATAAAAACAAATCTTCTCTTGAACTTTACATAGCACAAAGACATTAATTCACTATTTACTAGGTGCCTACATGTGCCAGGAACTGTACTCTGTGCTGGGGATATGAAGATTAGTGAGATATGGGCAACTTTCTCCAGGAAGGCACAATCTCTTGTTTTTGCTCTGAGACTAAATTATGACTAGATCAATGATCTTTAGATTATATTTTCTTGAGTTTCAGAGATGGGAAGTATAAAATTTTGATGGTTACTTTTTTTAAACTTTTTATTTTATATTGGAGTATAGTTGATTAACAATGTTGTGATAGTTTCAGGTGTACAGCAAAGTGATTCAGTTATACATATACATGTATCTATTCTTTTTCAAATTCTTTTCCCATTTAGGTTGTTACATAGTATTGAGCAGAGTTCCCTGTGCTATACAGTAGGTCCTTGTTTATCCATTTTAAATATAATAGGTCAATCCCAAACTCCTAATCAAAAAATGGGCAGAAGACCTAAATAGACATTTCTCCAAAGAAGACATACAGATGGCCAAGACGCACCTGAAAAGAAGTTCAACATCACTAATTATTAGAGAAATGCAAATCAAACCTACAATGAGATATCACCTCACACCATCAAAATAGCTGTCATCAAAAAATCCATAAACAAGACTTCCCTGATGGTGCAGTGGTTAAGAATCCTCCTGCCAATTCAGGGGACATGGGTTTGATCCCTGGTCGGGGAAGGTCCCACATGCTGGGGAGCAACTGAGCCTGTGCTCCACAACTACTGCGCCTGCACTCTAGAGCCCGTGAACCACAACTACTGAGCCCACGCCACAGCTACTGAAGCCCACGTGCCCTAGAGCCCACGCACTGCAACTACTGAAGCCCACGTGCTCTAGGGCCTGTGTGCTGCAACTATTGAGCCTGTGTGCTGCAACTACTGAAGCCCGTGTGCCTAGAGCCCATGCTCCGCAACAAGAGAAGCCACTGCAATGAGAAGCCTGTGCACTGCAATGAAGAGTAGCCCCCACTCACTGCAGCCAGAGAAAGCCCACATGCAGCAACAAAGACCCAATGAAGACCAAAAAATAAAATAAAATAAATCCATAAACAATAAGTGCTGGAGAGGGTGTGGAGAGAAGGGAACCCTCCTACACTGTTGGTGGGAATGTAAATTGGTGGAGCTACTATGGAGAGCAGTATGGAAGTTCCTTAAAAAACTAAAAATAGAGTTACCATATGATCCTGCAATATGTCTGGAGAATATATACCAACTCCTGGGCATATATCTGGAGAAAACCATAATTCGAAAAGTTACATGCACCCCAACGTTCATTGCAACACTGTTTACAATAGCCAAGGTGTGGCAGCAACCTAAATATCCACTGACAGATGAATGGGTAAAGAAGATGTGGTACATATATACAATGGAATATTACTCAGCCATTAAAAAGAATGAAATAATGCCATTTGCAGCAACATGTATGGACCTAGATATTGTCATATTGAGTTAAGTAAGTCAGACAGAGAAAGAGAAATATCGTATGATATCATTTATATGTGGAATCTAAAAAGAAATGGTATAAATGAACTTATTTACAAACCAGAAAGAGACAGACTTAGAGAACAAACTTATGGTTACCAGGGGGAAGGGTGGGGGGAAGGGATAGTTAGGGAGTTTGAGATTGATGGTTACTTTCATGTGTCAATTTGATTCTGACATGGGGTGCCCAAAATTTGGTTCAAGATTATTCTGTGTATGTCTGTGAGGGTGTTTCTGGATGAAATTAACATTTGAATCAGTAGACTGAGTGAAACAGATTGCCCTCCCCAATGTGAGTGAGCCTCATCCAATCCACTGGAGGCCTGAATAGAACAAAAGCCAGGGTAAGGGGGAGTTTGTTTTCCCTACTTAACTGTTTTCAAGCTGGGACATAGTTTTCTCCGACACTTGGACTGGAACTTACACCATCGTTCTCCACCATTGTTCTCCTTGTTCTCAGGCTTTCAGACTCAAACTGGAACTGCACCACCGGCTCTCCTAGATTTTTGATTTATGGGAAAGAGACATTTAAAAAAATAATTTGGTAGGGGATTTGCCCAATTTGCAGTGGGAAAGGAACCAGGGTTTGATGTCTAAGCAGCAAAGAATGTAACTGGAAAACCCATAACTTCCTCTCTTAGCTCCTGAGATAAATTTTTTAACCTTTCTGTACACCTGACTATAGTAAGCTGGGGTTTGTCAAAGGTCACTGACAAAGCAGATGCTTAGATTTTCGTTTAATGACACAAAGATAGCTGCTTGATTAAATTTCATGTAATATGCAGCCATTCTACAATACAAAACTGATAAAAAGATCAAGTGAAAAAAAAAAAAACACCAGAGGGTTATTTTGGTCTTAAACACAATAGTCAATGAGAATAACTAACAACAGGTGCACTCAATTGCTTTGCTTTTGTGAGGGCTCACTTTGTTTTGGAAAGTTTTATGTTCTTTTTTTTTTTTTTTTAATAAATTTATTTATTTATTTTTGGCTGCATTGGGTCTTCGTTGCTGTGTGCGGGTTTTTCTCTAGTTGCATCGAGAGGGGGCTACTTTTTGTTGCGGTGTGTGGGCTTCTCATTGTGGTGGCTTCTCTTGTTGTGGAGCACAGGCTCTAGGCACGTGGTCTTCAGTAGTTGTGGCACGGGGCTCCCCCTCACGGACTCTAGAGCGCAGGCTCAGTAGTTGTGGCACATGGGCTTAGTTGTTCCGCGGCATGTGGAATCTTCCCGGGCCAGGGCTCAAAACCATGTCCCTGGCATTGGCGCCATCAGGGAAGTCCAAGTTTTATGTTATAAAATTCTCAAATAAGATGTTGAAAGGAAATAATGTCGTGGAGGCATTCAAGCCCCTGGTCCCAGTGTGTACTTGTGGTGTGCTAGGGAATCACTGGCACTGGAAGCTGACCAGTGTTTGTCCACAGTGATTTTTAATCAGCACAAAAACACCACAGAAAGTTCTAGAAGATTTTGGGGTGGGACATTTTTATGGTCACATTTTTTTTTCACGCATTGGTTGAAAGTTGTGAGTTTTCTGTTCTATGTGTGGACTAAATCTCCCACTTTAAGTTCATGTATGAATCTGTTTTTCTTACCACTAGAAATAGAGCATGGGACCACAACCACCATTACCTTTTACCCACAAGCTGTTTAGAAAAGAAAAAGACAAAAAGTCCAGTGTTAAAGGACTAGGATCACTTTCTTACACTTCCTTTTGAATAACTTTTTATGTGAATGCAACTGTCCCCACCCACTCCTCTGCTTTACTTGTGGATGAATGTTTACTATCACTGGCCACCTGGTGGAGTTTCTTATGAGCAACAGACATCTACATATCAATAGTTACACATAACTGGTCTGAATCTCTTTCCAACAATATATTAACTCTGTGATGGTTTAACCTCTGTGTGTCTTAGTTTCCTCAACTGCAATGTGGTAACAATGCCTTCTTGGTGGCATTGGGCTGGATTGAAATAATACAATCAACATATCTAATATTGTGTCTGACATATAGGAAATGCCATGCCTAAAAGTATTTTTTAGTTTATTCTATAAATATTTTCAAACACCTTCTGTATATTTGGCACTAGTTTAATTGCAGGGAAAACAGAGGTGAAGAGGACAGATGTTATTTTCTGCTGAGGTTAAATGATATCTGCAATAATTTTTTAATTTATTCTACAAATTTTCATTGACTTCCAATTGCATGTGAGGTAATAGAGGAAAAATAAGGTGGTATATAAGCTGGGCTAACGTTCACTAGGACACCTCTGTTTCAAGGTACCGATTGTTTGTGGCTAGTATTTGTTCTAGTTGGTCAGTGCTATGCTTTAAAAGTTGTTAACTATTTGAACGTTAATCTTGGAGATAAATAAAATATTTAATATAATAATCCATGAAAAGTGCTTAGCATGATACTGGCCCAGAATTAGTGTTCAATGAGTATTAATTTTTGTTATTATCATCACTATTATGTAAAAACGAATTGTATTCATAAAAAGGAACTTATACTCTTACAGTCTAGTTTTAGAGAAAAGGTATTTTCCAAATGACCATAATATAAAACAAAAGATGGTAAATATCACAGAAAATTCTGGAAGATCTTGGGGAGGGAGATCTTGTTCCTATGAAAGAGATAGGAAAATGCAGAATAATAGGAAGCTTGGTGTAGGAAGAAGTTTTTGAATGAGAGATAGAGAATTGACCTGGTTTAGACATCCGATAATGGGGGCAAGAGGTTACTAGTCCACCAAACAAATACAGAACAGTCTAAGGCAGGAGAATTAGGAAATAGATAGAACTATATGGGAGGATGGGTAGAGGAAACAAAAAGACAATTTTTCAGCCTCAGCACAGGTCGGACATATTCTGTCTGGCAAGGTGAATTAGAAGCATTCTTTAAAGGGTTCTTAATGGCAGCCTGGGATTTGGGTTTGATTCCACCAATAGGTAATGCATAGTAGTCAGTCAGCTGCAGCCTCATAGAACCACATAGGACAACATAGGTCAGGGTTCTCAACCTCAGCACTATTAACATTTTGAGTTGTCTAATTCTTTGTTGAGAAGGGGCTGTCCTGTGCAATGGAAGATGTCTATCAGCATCCTGGGCCTTTGTCCACTAGGTAACAGTAGTACCTTTCCTGTATAACAACCAAAATGTCTCTAGACATTGGCAGATGTTCCTTAGGAGACAAAATTGCACCTGATTGAGAAACATAGACATAGATGATAGTGTGGCAGGGCCAATTTTTAGCAATAATCAAAGTTATTTTTTTCCCCTACTCTTCACACATGGATCAATTTCTGGGCTTTGTTACCTCACAGGGAGGTTTTGATAATGCAGGAAACTACACAGTTTTCCTCTCTCAATTTTTTTCCAAAATCAAGTCAATGAGATTATGTTGTGTGTTCTTGAGACAGAGAAGGGAAGAAGGGCTTTTGAGAAAAACCTTAACAAAGAGAGAAGGATTTTTCCTACCTAAGACAATTTTTCTAAATACGGGAAGGACAAAGTCCATGGGATTATGGAGCAGTGAGAACTTGTGTCTTGTTACTCAGCAAATACTTGGTGAGGTGGAGAACTTCCATGGGGACCTCCCATGGGGAATGGTTACATGAGTCCCAGCTTCTCCTAAACAAAAAGCCCACTCAACAGGGGTAATTTAAGAGAGGTTTATGAAGGGATCATTTTATACAGGTGTGAGCAAGGTTAAGAAAAATCGAGAAGGACAGTTGAAGTGCTCCTGAGTAAGGTAGCTTGAAGCTGCAAGTCGAGGAAACGGTTACCAGGATCTATCTCTGTAGCTGTAACCCTTGGAGAGGGTCACCCAGTAAGAGCTGTGCCATATAGAGGAATGCATTTTCTCTGAACACAAAACACCACAGGAAGGTAGATAGGGGAATAAATATTCCAACTTCCATCTTTCCCCCATCCTTGATTCTTTTTGTCTATACCTTCACTTGGCTGAATCCAAGCAGAAACCAGGGGACGAGAGAGCTGGACTGATGCAGTAGGTAGAGTCTGATGCAATATGTTTTGATTGACAGTTCCCTAATAACTAATGTTGTTGAGCATCTTTTTTGTGCTTATTAGCCATATAATTTATTTGGATAACTGTCTATTAAAATACTTTGCCCAGTTTTAAATTGGGTTGTCTTTTATTATTAAGTTGTAAGAGTTTCATATATTCTGGAAAAGTATCTATCAGATAGATGATTTGAACATATTTTCTCCCATTTGTCTCTTCTCTTTCTTGACAATACCTTTGATGCATGTAAGTTTTAATTTTAATGAAATATAACTTTTCAACCTTCTCTTTTAGCACATGTACTTTTCATGTCATATCCATGTACTCTTTGACTAACCCAGTGATCTACTCCTGTGTTTTCTCTGAAAAGTTTTATAGTTTCAGCTCTTACATTTAAATCTATGTTATACTTTGAGTTAATTTTTTTGTATAAGGTGAATAGTGATCTAAATTCATAGTTTTGCATGTGTATATCCAGTTATCTCAATACTAATTATTGAAAAGACTATTCTTTCCCCACTGGATTGCCTTGGCCTGTTTGTCAAAGATTAATTGACTATAAATGTTAGGATTTCATTCAGAACTCTCAACTCTATTCCATTGATCTATATGTCTGTCTTTATGCTAGTATCACAGTCTTGTTTACTGTGTCTTTGTAGAAAGTTTTGATATCAGAAAGTATGTGTGCTCCAGGTTTGTTCATTTTAGTATTATTGTGGCTATTCTGGGTCTCTTACATTTCTATATGAATTTTAGTATCAGCTCATCAATTTCTGCATAAAACCTAGCTTGGATTTTGATAGAGATTGTATTGAATCTGTAAATTAATTTGGGGAATATTGCCATTTTAACAACAGTAGTTCTTTCAATTCATGAACATGGGCTGTCTTTCCAATTATTTAGATCTTTAATTTTCTCAACAATGGTTTGTAGTTTTCTGTGTAAACATCTTATACTTATGTTGTTAAATTTATTCTTAAGTTTTATTCTTTTTGGCACTATTGCAAATGGAATTACATTTTAGTTTTGGTTGTTTATACTAGTATATAGAAATACAAACTGATTTTCTGCATATTGATCCTGTATCCTGAAACCTTGCTTGAATTCATTTTTTAGTTCCAATAGTTCTTCTTTTTTGGTGCATTCTTTGGAATTTTTTTCATGGCAAATTATGTCATCTTCAAATAGAGATATTTTCACTCCTTTGTTTCTAATCCAGATGCTTTTTATTTTTCTTTATTGCCTAATTTTGCTGTATAGATTCTCCAGTGCAATGTTGAATAGAAGTGTCAAGAGAAGATGTCTTTGTCATCCCCGCAAAAGCATGTAATATTTCACCATTGATTATGATGTTAGCTGTAGATTTTTTTTGTGGTTGCCTTTTATCAGCTTGAGGAAGTTCCATTCTAGTCTTAGTTTGTTGAGTGTTTTTTTCATAAAAGAATGCTGGATTTTGTGAAATGCTTTTTCTGCATCTATTGAAATGACCATATGATTTGTGTCCTTTTTCCCATTAAGATAATGTATTAAACATTGCGATTTTTATATGGTAAAACAACCTTGCATTTCTTGGATAAATCCCACTTGGTCATAATGTGTGATACTTTTTATACGTTGTTGGATTTGCTTTGCTAGTATTTTATTTGAAGATTTTTGCATCTATGTTTGTTTATAAAGGATATTGGCCTTTAGTTTTCTTTTCATGTGTTATCTTTGTCTCATTTTTGGTATCAGGGTACTATTGGACTCATAGATTGAGTTAAGAAGTATTCCTCTTTCATCTTCTGGAAGGGTTTGCCAAGAATTATGTTAATTTTTCCTTTAAATGTTTGGTGGAATTTGCCAATGAAGCCATCTTGGTCTGGACTTTTCTTTGTGAGAAGTTTTAAAATTACTAATTCAGTCTCTTTACTTATAGATCTATTCAGATTTTTCTATTTCTTCTTGAGTCAGTTTCAATAATTTTTGTCTTTCTAGGAATCTTTCCATTTTACATGGTATTCTAATTTGCTCCTTCTTTAAAAGCATGATATATATCTGCTATGTATTTTGGAGGACCCTGAACTCAAGAACCTACAGTCTTGTAGGGAAGAAAGATATGAACACAAGTAGTTATTGTACAGTAAAAGGGTTGTGCTTAAAAACAACAATGTATGGAAAATATCATAAACATTCAGACAAGAAAGATATTACTTGCAAGTGTAACTGGCTTATGTTAGGAAGATGGTGAGATCATATGAAACTATGTGAAATATGTTATTTTTTTCTGGGTCTGGAAGGATGTTCAGAACTAGCACTGTTGGGAAACTATTTTCTATGTCTCTTGTGTTTCTGCACATATTGTCAGCAAAGGCACTGGTTACATTTTTCAAGATTATCTTTTCAAGGATATTTGTATAGCAAACAACTTTGGAAGATAGAAATACTGTCTCTCTCTGAAGCAAAAAGGCAACATATTGTTCAGTATAAAAGGTTTTCCTAAACTCAGGGTTCTTTTCTGTAGTGCAACCTATTGTGTATGTAGGTATTACTGGTCCCTTTTCATGTTGGCCTGTAGGAAATTTTGACTGGGGGAAGGTTCAATGGGTAGGGTAAAGGCAGTTATACCTGGAGAAAGAGTATTGGCAAAGACATGTATGGGAAAAATGGTAGAATTGTACATAATGTTTTTGTGGGGCCGTGGTGTTCATGGACAGGAAAATATAAGCTTGGAAAAGGAACACAGGGTAGTAGAGTTTGATATGCCATGCTAATGTTATTTAAGCTTATTCTGTAGGAAAGAGGAATAGCCATTGGCCTTTGAATAGGTATATTTTATAAGAGGTAAGAAATAATTATTTCCCAGAGTTAGCTTAGTGGCATTTGGAACTGAAAAAATAAGATAAATATGAAAGGCTTTATGTAAGTAGAGCAGCAATAAACCGGATGCTGTGTGTTGAGCAGAGATCCTGTCTGTTGTGGGTCCCACTGTATCTGTAATGAAGAGCATGGTGCATGCACATGATAGGTATACAAAAAATATCATAGAATGAGAAGTTGAATGAAAGAATCAGCAAGAATTCTAACAGTGGGAGAAGAGAGAAACATTGCTTCTATTTGTTTTAAGTTGGAGTAACAGGGAGAACGATAGTATAATAAAGAGATATGGGAAATACTAGAGTGAGAACAGACTTAAAGAACACAATAATGAGTTTATTCTTCAACACATTGAATATGATGCTTCCATGGAACAACTCAGATGGTTCTGAACAGCAGACAGATAGGAATGGGAGTCACAAATCTGAGAAAGTTCTTAAACTGATATCCACCAGCATAAAAGTGATCACTGAAGGAGAGACAAAGTGGAGTAAAAAAAAAAAGGAGAGAAGAGAAGAGAAAAAAGGGCCAGAGTTAAGAAAGGAACCTTGAACAATACCCAATCCAGATCAAGAGGAGGAAGAAGTTTGAGAAGATAAAAGAATAGTCAGATAAAACAAAGCACACTTATTTCAGAGTTCAGAAGCTTAGAGGGTGGAGCGTTTCAAAAATAAAATAATGGTTGCATTCACTGAGTTTCCAGCAAAGCTTAGATGAAGAGGTCTAGAAAATGGTCATTCGGAAATTAGTGATATATTTTTGAGAGAATAAATCCTTTAGATTGATGAAAGTAGAACATAGATTGTAGAGGGTGGGGAATGTGAAGGTTTTTCCGAAAGGTTCAATGGCAAATTAAACTTTGGTTGACTAAGTACTTGACTTTGGACGGAACTGGAATGTGAGTGCATCTTGTAAGTAGTGAGGCTGCATATGCTTGCTGAGACCAAAATTCATGAAATTGTTATCAATTTAATGTAAGTGATATTCTATGGACAAGGCTATCGTTGTAAATGATGGATCTGAACAATACAAAGATGCCTGGAGAATGTGGTCAGGTTATCCAAACACAAACTACAAAACTATTTAATCCTAAAACTACTGCTTGGATGGAAGATCTGAGAAAAGAAAACATACTTTTTTTTTAAATTAAACATCTTTATTGGAGTATAATTGCTTTACAAAGTTGTGTTAGTTTCTGCTGTATAACAAAGTGAATCAGCTATACATGTACATATATCCCCATATCTCCTCCCTCTTGCGTCTCCCTCCCACCCTCCCTATCCCACCCTTCTCGGTGGTCACAGAGCACCGAGCTGATCTCCCTGTGCTATGTGGCTGCTTCCCACTAGCTATCTATTTTACATTTGGTAGTGTATACGTGTCAATGCCACTCTCTCACTTCGTCCCAGCTTGCCCTTCCCCCTCCCTGTGTCCTCAAGTCCATTCTCTATGTCTGAGTCTTTATTCCCGTCCTGCCCCTAGGTTCTTCAGAACTTTTTTTTTTTTTTTTAGATTCCATATATATGTGTTAGCATACAGTACTTGTTTTTCTCTTTCTGACTTACTTCACTCTGTATGACAGACTCTAGGTCCATCCACCTCACTACAAATAGCTCAATTTTGTTTCTTTTTATGGCTGAGTAATATTCCATTGTATATATGTGCCACATCTTCTTTATCCATTCATCTGTCAATGGACACTTAGGTTGCTTCCATGTCCTGGCTATTGTAAATAGTGCGGCAGTGAACATTGTGGTGCATGTCTCTTTTTGAATTATGGAGAAAACATATGCTTCTGCACTGAAACAAAATGAATACATATTCTTTTTTTGTAAGTAGCTTTCCACTTAGATTTGATATACGTTAACATTTTGCTCAATACTATGGCAGAAGTCTGGTGTTAGTTTAGGAATCTTGAAGCTAATAAATAGACAGGACTGGAATGTGATCACTCATCCAGGACAAAGCCCTCTTCTTAGAGAATATAACAACCCAGGGTTTGCTGTTTTTAAGAGCACTAGGTGCCATGAGCAAGCCAGTTTGTTGCCACATCATCATTTACAGAACATATTGTATATAAGTGAAAACTGATCCTGAAATGAAGAGGGAAACACTGAGACAGAGAGACGCTCCTTTCAGGAAAAATTGTTCTTGTCAGGATTTAGTGAAATGTCACCTGATGAAGACAGTGTAGTTTATTTTTAAGATATTTAATTTAAAAACTTTTTTAGAAAAGAAAAAAGATAAATCCACTAGTTGGAAGCTTCAGTTTAAAAATTAGGTAGAATCCTTAATTGGATTTTAGCATGGATAGCATTCAAATGCTCAACTCAGACAAGCTGCTTCTGCTGGTGGGCTCTTTGACTATACATAAAAAACTAGCTGAGGGATTGCAATGAGGTGATGCGAGCCAAGAGCTAAATGGTTACTTTTCTGGGATTCCTGGGCACAACCAGGAGAGAAGATTAATAGATTTAAATGCTGGTTAGAACATTGTTTCATAAACTACTAAACCTCCTCTCACCTTAATCAGGTTGTGTTTCTGAGCAGCTAAAAAGTTAAACAGCTTTTGTCTTCTTGCCAAGCTTTAATGAAACCCACCAATCCTGCAGATAGGTTTCAATGTGTCAGCCATGTTTGGGGTGAGGGGTAACTTGTGGACCTGCAGACGATAAGAGGACCCTAGCTGTAGGTCTACATGGGGTCTACCAGATGGTCCCCAAATTGTAAGTAGAAGCTAAACATAGTAAAAAGCTGTTAGCAGCTCCATTTAGCAGACATAAAGAAGAAAACCTGATTTTTTTTTAATGCTGTGAGGTATCACGTTTCTTTCCTAGCCTGAGCAAGGTCAGCTTTTTCAGCATGTGACCTTGAAGGAGTTGTGTGGGCATGTATTGCTGGGCCATTTATTTAGAAAGCTAGGGTTACATTTTCAGTTGAGAACTTTAATTTTCTGGTTTTTGTTAGCGGGATAGTGGGGACTTGAGGACTCAGAAGTGTATCTCTGACAATGTGTGTATATAAATACCTGTCAGGAGGCCAATTCCAAGCCCCTTTAATTACTCTGGTGGTAGGGAACAAGCCTAAGAATTGATACCAGCAGAGGAGAGAAGTAATATATTTTGCAGTAACTTCAAGTATTTTTTGGGGGGAAAACCTATGGGTTATGCTGTTGTACTTTCTGAAGATTTTAGATTTTAAAACTATGGAGACCATGCTTTCTGACCTCTTTGGATTGCTTTGTATTATCATCATGATGCAGAAAGAAGATGGGGGGTCACTTTCTCATTCATTCAGTCAAGAAATATTTATTGAGGACCAGCTATGTGCCAGGCTATGCAGTGGGATGAGGATATGATACATTTCAAGTGGGGTCTGTCTTCTAGGTGCTGACAGGCTGGTGGAGGTGGCCAGAATAGGAGAGTAAACAGCCCATGACAATAGAGTGTAATGTGTGCTAGAATAGGAGTACCCCCAGGGTGCCCATCCTAGGTGTAGGAGATTAGGGAAGGCATCTTTGAGAAGTTTGCATCTAAATTAAATTTTAAGGAACAAATATAACTAGGCAGGTATAAGCAAGGGCTCGAGTATGCCAGGTAGAAGAACAGAATATGTGGTCTTGGAGGCAACAGAGAACCTGGTGTGCTTGTGGAACTCTAAGTGGTTAACCTGTCCGAGCCATGGTGCTGTGGTTTGGAGGGAGCATAAGAATTTAGAGCCATGAGGATGTAACAGTGAGTCAGATGAGGATTTATAGGCACATTAAAGAATTTGGATTTCGTCTTCCTCTGAAGACAAACAGGGAGCCATTTTAGAGTTTTGAGCAGAGGAATGACATAGTAAAATCAACCTGGTTGGAAAGTGTTCAAAAGAGGAAAATCTGGATATAGGGAGACCAGTTAAGAGGCAATTCAGTGAGTGATAAAGGTGAGCAATGACAGGAGTTCCAGCTGAATTAAGATACAGTAGTCCCTCCTTAGCTGTGGCAGATATATTCCAAGACCCCCAGTGGATGCCTGAAGCCATGAATAATACCCAACCCTATATATACACTATGTTTTTCCCATACATACATATGTATGATAAAGTTTAATTTAAAAATTAGATACAATAAGAGATTAAAACAATAACTAATAATAAGAGAAAAATTATAATGATATACTGTAATAAAAGTTAAATGACTATGGTCTCTCTCTCGAAATATCTTCTTGCTCTGTACTGACCCTTCTTCTTGTGAAGATGTGAGATGATAAAATGCCTGTGTGACAAGATGAAGTGAGGTGAATGATGTAGGCACTGTGACTGAAGCATTAGGCTACTATTGACCCCCTGACAATAGTCAGAGGAGGATCATCTGCTTTAGGTGACCCTGGATCATTGAGCCATGACAATGTCAATGGTTGGATGTCAGGAGCTGACCACGTCACTGGCTGTGGATCCTGGTGGGGGTGAAGGGGAAAGAGTGGGATGGCACAAGATTTCATCACCCAACTCAAAACTGCAGACAATTTAAAATTTATGAATTGTCTTATAATAAATTGTTAATTCATTATAAAAATGAATTAATATTTTTGGATCACAGTTGACTGCAGGTAACTGAAATGGCAGGAAACGACACCATGCATAAGGAGTGGTGACGGGGAGAGGTATATTAATTCCAGAATTAGCAAGTATTATTCTCATTGGTGAGGAGAATCTATCATTTTCAGTACCAGATTTCTGCAGAACCTGCTTCCACTACAGGCTCTGCTGCTCATATGACTCCACCTCCCCCAGGGTTCCCATTCCTAGGTGGCTTAGTTGGAAAAGATTGGCAAGGTCAGTGAGAATCTCCTCTCATTTTTTAGGACTACGGGAACTGAGATACCAAAATATTGGGTCAGTAAACATTGGGAATTTGATCTTAGAAATCGTATAACTATCAATAAGTAAGAAGAAAGAACAAAATAAAACAAAACAAAAAAAAACTGTTTATCGGAGGGAGGAAAATGAAACAGATTTACAGATTATGGCAGAGATAAGAGTCAGTGTAGCATTTGAAAGACTGAACGTGGCTTGATTCTATTTCATATCCTGCTCTTAAATTACCAAACACAGTAATACCTGCACAACAACCATACTTTTTTGTACGTGAGCAAGTTAGGGTGAGATTTTACCTTAGTTTTCTTAGTGCATCTCCTCCCCTGCCTCTCAACTGCATAATTTAAGATTCATGTGGTGCTAACAGGGCTGCATGATGAATAGGTTTGAGGCCTCTGAGCCTTTAACTCTTTTATCCACTTGTTTACATCAGTCTCAACTAATACATTTAAAAGTAAGGAAATAGCATGCCCTTTCCATGATTATAGATTCAGAACTCTAGGCTCCTAGGTTTGAGGTAATCGGTTTCTTGGCTCCTTGGAAATCTTTATTTCCATTTACAAAAAGGTTATGAGACTGACCAAAACAGATTCACCCAGCCTTTTAGAAGCCTTGTGAAAGGACAAGAGGATGTGTTGTTTTAAGTTGATGTGTTATTCAAAACACATCATATTGGTACTGATCATATTTTCCTAGGGCATGCTTCTCTGGTTGTGGAATGGCCCTTGAGAAGTGATTGTTCCATCGACAGTAAGAGGAAGAAGCAGGAGCGCTGCTCAAACTTAATGTTCAACTCCAGTCTTTTCAGAACAAATAGGTTCCTACAATTTGAAGACCCTGAAGCTAGTAAATGGAACTGAAAGCATCTTAGAGCTCCTTGTTGACACCACATGGTCATAAACCCTTCAGACTCCGCAAAGAGGTCGTAAAGCAAATTGCTCCTTCACAAGTAAACCGATTAAAGGGAGACAGAGCTTAGACATCTTGGAGCCTAATGAGGGTGTTTCAGAGAAGTGATGCTCCTTTTCTAGAACAAATGATAAATTTTTGTTATGTGTGAGAAACAGAATTGCTCATAGGAATAAAGTCAAAGGACAAGGAAGGTACTATATTCTGTTTTCAATAATACTAGCCTGGAAACCAGGAGACTTGGAATTCCTAATCTGACATTTAAACTGGATGACCTTAGGGAAGCAAACTAACCACTCTGCTTCTCTCATTTGTAAATGAGAATGCCCATTTATTCAGTAGACATGTATTGAGTAAATATTATTAGCCAGTTGTTTTCACAGTTGTAATCTCACTTCACACTCACAAGACTCCCATGAGGAAGCAATTATTATTCATTCATGTTAATAAAGAATCTGATGCTCAGAGGGTTTAAGTAACTTGTCTGAGTCATATTTAGTAAGTGTTAAAGTTATAGTTGGTGAGTGGTTGAGGCAGGATTCAACCCCAGCTTTCCAAGTCCAGCATTATTCCTACTACAGGAAGCTGCTCTCCTCATGGTTCAGTGGCATTTATTAACATATGGTAATTATATTTATTAATGGTTGTTATCTCATAGGAGTTATTGTCTAATTTCGTGTACATGATTATTTTCCCAACGAAAGACAAAAATCCAAATGTTTACATCTTTGTTACCTGCCTCCTCACTCACCACAGAACAGAATACTGATCTTCACTCATTTGTTCATTCATTGATTCATCATTTAACAAAATAATAATCAAGTGCCTATTATGTGGAAGGCACTGTTTTAGGTGCCTGGAATACATCAGTGCACAAAATAGATGATATCCCTGACCTCATTCACTTATATTCTAGTGGAAGGAGAAGGAAATAAATAACAAATGGCATAAGTCATGGAATATGTTAGGGGGTGATAAGGACAATAATAAAAGTAGACCATGTTAAGGGAGATTGGGAATGTGGCAGAAAGGGTAAGTTTGCAATTTTACATAAGGCTATTAGGGTAGGCTTCATTGATTGCTGCGTTATTGTTACCTGAATTCACTTAAGAGTGTCCTCTGACAACTTCAAGCCTCGGCTTTACTTATGTATAAGGAAGAGATGGCACCAGGCTTTGGCCTTAACCCAAAATTCGCCAACACACATTCCTTTCCCAGCAGAGAACTTTAGATCAGTATCTTCCATATTCACCTACAGAACCACCAGGGGTAAAAGGTGGAAGTGGCCAAGGCACAGCTTGAATTTATGTCATGCCCTTTAAAACAGACAGCTCAGTATCAGGGCATAGGGCTTAGAGTAATGCTGACCTTAGCTAGAAAAAATATTCATCTATGAGCCTCACAGATGTGTAATCAATAGTAAGGTAACTGACTGCAAGGGATTTTACACATCTGTCAGCTAAGTCAGAACCCTAAAGGGCAAATGCTGTTATAAAGAACATTAGCCAGATTTGTGGTGCTGACTCAAGGAGTTTGGGTACATAAACCAATGCATGCATTACAAGGAGACATCAGTATGACAATTTTTCATTGGTGACAGTCATAATCTTGTTTCAGTCTGTTTTTCTAGTTGATATTCATGGAAAAATGTTGGATTCGCTGGACTGTCATCAGAGATCATTTTGTTTTTATTTTATACTTTCTTTCTTTTTCCTGTACAGCTTATAATACTTTGTTCTTTGTCCCTAGCTTTTCTGTTTTCTGCTTGTTCTTTTCTTATCTTTGCCTTCCCATTAAAAGTTATCAGCTTTCTTTCCAGCTTTCCTTTTCTTTAGTTTTCATCACTGTTCTTCCTCCCTTCCTTCTTCCTTCCTTAAATATTTATTATGCATCTGCCATGTACTGGGCCAGGCATTGTGCTGTGTGCTGTGTAACAGTGGTAAAAACACAGAGGATTCTCCTTATAGACCATGCTGTCTATTGCACAAGATGACATTATACTTGTAAACCCACAAATGAATCTATATTGAATAACTGGAAAATTTTATAATGAAAAAAGAGGATGCTTTATTATTTATTTAAGGAGGACGCTTTATTTATTTATTAAAGGAGAATAACGGGGGGCCTGTTTTACACCAGATGGTAGAAAAGTCCTCCCTGACAGAGATGTTATGCTGAGACTGGAAGGAAGGGAAGGATCTACCCAGGCAATGGCAGGCAGGAGTCCTCCAGAGACAGAGAACAGTGGGAAGAAAAACCCCAGGAATGGCCAGAGCTTGGTGCGTGAGAAACTGTCTAAAGGTCATTGTGGCTGGATCACAGTGTGGGAGCAGAGCATGGACTGGGGGATGGGGGATTCCAGAGACCTTTCTCCTTGTTCCTTCTCCATTCTTTATACCCATTTAAGTTGGACGTGAATAAGGTATTTATCTCAACATACCCTTTGATTTTTTTTAGGTTATTCTCTGAGAAAAATGAGTACAAAACAGAACATGATGAAAAATTTTTTGAAAAGTAAAACAAGAAGCTTTTGATGAAGGAACTAAGTTCAAATGGGCATTGAGCAGCCAAAAGTGGCTACCATGGTTGTCTGTGGTACATGAACTAGCCTGGTTGCTAAGGTACACAATGTGCCCCTGATTGTAAGGTACACAGTTACAAGGGTTAAAGATCTGAACAGGATTTGCATGTTTGTGTAGTGTGTGTTTATGTGCCCACCAGGGCACGTTTATGCTGCAAGGTAGTATTTATGCCTAATTCATAATCAAATCTTTTCCCATGTATTAAAAAAATCTTATTTCAGTGCTCTAAGTTGTTTTGTGAACTAACTGCCTTTGTAATGCTTTTTCTTTGAAAATGTTTTCATCTTTTCAAGAACTATAAGAAAATATAATATGTATATACACACATATATGTTTATATATTTATTTATTTATTTATTTATTTATTTTTTTTTTTTTTCACACACACACTGTATTTTATTTTTACAAGAGATAAATCGACTGACACCAAGCATTGTACATGGATGACCACAACAAAAGCAACAATGATTGCAATTACCAAACGTGAAACACACTCATACTATGTCATAGTATTGACATTCAGTCCAGTAATCCTCCACTGTAACAGCTCCTTTACTTTGCAGTGAAAATTGATTTGTATATTCTTTGCCTCTGAGTCCTTGTGGAATTTTTTTTTTTTTTTTTTTTTTTAATTCAGACAGAAAGTCACAAAAATTATACTCATCCTCATCAGTTCACTCAGTCCCATGTAATTAATTTTTTTTTTCGTCTTGATCTTTTGTTAGCACTTTTATGAGTTCATCAGTTTTTCATTAGAGTTCTGAAAATGCTTATTCATTCAGTTCAGCAGTACAGTCCGTTACCAGAAACCTGTACTTGTCAGAGTCTTTTCCATGTATTTCTTGAGGATGATTTGCAAAATCATCAGAGTACACCCAGAACTGTCTGTAAATGACAAAAGACTTAAAAATGACCACGGTTAAAGATTTGATGACAGTTCATAATAATGCAGTTGACAAGAAAATTAGTTATTTCTGAGATATACATTTTAAAGTAATAACTAGGATTATTACTTATAACATTATACCAGAACATATAAGATTTTTAGAAATTTCATGTAATGTCTGAAACATTTATATTAACATATTTCCATACATATTTCCATACAAGTACAAATATAAGATTTTTAGTAATTTCATGTAATGTCTGAAACATTTATATTAACATATTTCCATACATATTTCCATACAAATACAAATATGATTTTTAGAAATTTCATGTAATGTCTGAAACATTTATATTAACATATTTCCATACATATTTCCATACAAATACAAATATAAGATTTTTAGAAATTTCATGTAATGTCTGAAACATTTATATTAACATATTTCCATACAAATAACCCAATGAAAGTTTAGTATTAGTTGTTTTGTTTGTTTTTTTATACTGCAGGTTCTTATTAGGCATCAGTTTTATACACATCAGTGTATACATGTCAATCCCAATCGCCCAATTCAGCACACCACCATCCCCACCCCACCGCAGTTTTCCCCCCTTGGTGTCCATATGTCCATTCTCTACATCTGTGTCTCAACTTCTGCCCTGCAAACTGGCTCATCTGTACCATTTTTCTAGGTTCCGCATACATGCATTAATATACGATATTTGTTTTTCTCTTTCTGACTTACTTCACTCTGTATGACAGTCTCTAGATCCATCCACGTCTCAACAAATGACTCAATTTCGTTCCTTTTTATGGCTGAGTAATATTCCATTGTATATATGTGCCACATCTTCTTTATCCATTCGTCTGTTGATGGGCATTTAGGTTGCTTCCATGACCTGGCTATTGTAAATAGTGCTGCAATGAACATTCGGGTGCATGTGTCTTTTTGAATTACGGTTTTCTCTGGGTATATGCCCAGTAGTGGGATTGCTGGGTCATATGGTAATTCTATTTTTAGTTTTTTAAGGAACCTCCGTATTGTTCTCCATAGTGGCTGTATCAATTTACATTCCCACCAACAGTGCAAGAGGGTTCCCTTTTCACCACACCCTCTCCAGCATTTGTTGTTTGTAGATTTTCTGATGATGCCCATTCTAACAGGAGTGAGGTGATACCTCATTGTAGTTTTGATTTGCATTTCTCTAATAATTAGTGATGTTGAGCATCTTTTCATGTGCTTCGTGGCCATCTGTATGTCTTCTTTGGAGAAATGTCTATTTAGGTCTTCTGCCCATTTTTGGATTGGGGTGTTTGTTTCTTTGATATTGAGCTGAATGAGCTGTTTATATATTTTGGAGATTAATCCTTTGTCCGTTGATTCATTTGCAAATATTTTCTCCCATTCTGAGGGTTGTCTTTTCGTCTTGTTTATGGTTTCCTTTGCTGTGCAAAAGCTTTGAAGTTTCATTAGGTCCCACTTGTTTATTTTTGTTTTTATTTCCATTACTCTAGGAGGTGGATCAAAAAAGATCTTGCTGTGATTTATGTCAAAGAGTGTTCTTCCTATGTTTTCCTCTAAGAGTTTTATAGTGTCCAGTCTTATATTTAGGTCTCTAATCCATTTTGAGTTTATTTTTGTGTATGGTGTTAGGGAGTATTCTAATTTCATTCTTTTACATGTAGCTGTCCAGTTTTCCCAGCACCATTTATTGAAGAGACTGTCTTTTCTCCATTGTATATCTTTGCCTCCTTTGTCATAGATTAGTTGACCATAGGTGCGTGGGTTAATGTCTGGGCTTTCTATCTTGTTCCATTGATCTATGTTTCTGTTTTTGTGCCAGTACCATATTGTCTTGATTACTGTAGCTTTGTAGTATAGTCTGAAGTCAGGGAGTCTGATTCCTCCAGCTCCATTTTTTTGCCTCAAGACTGCTTTGCCTATTCGGGGTCTTTTGTGTCTCCATACAAATTTTAAGATGATTTGTTCTAGCTCAGTAAAAAATGCCATTGGTAATTTGATAGGGATTGCATTGAATCTGTAGATTGCTTTGGGTAGTATACTCATTTTCACAATGTTGATTCTTCCAATCCAAGAACATGGTATATCTCTCCATCTGTTGGTATCATCTTTAATTTCTTTCATCAGTGTCTTATAGTTTTCTGCATACAGGTCTTTTGTCTCCCTAGGTAGGTTTATTCCTAGGTATTTTATTCTTTTTGTTGCAATGGTAAATGGGAGTGTTTCCATAATTTCTCTTTCAGATTTTTCATCATTAGTGTATAGGAATGCAAGAGATTTCTGTGCATTAATTTTGTATCCTGCAACTTTACCATATTCATTAATTAGCTCTAGCAGTTTTCTGGTGGCAGTTTTAGGATTCTCTATGTATAGTATCATGTCATCCGCAAACAGTGACAGTTTTACTTCTTCTTTTCCAATTTGTATTCCTTTTATTTCTTTTTCTTCTCTGATTGCCGTGGCTAGGACTTCCAAAACTATGTTGAATAATAGTGGTGAGAGTGGGCATCCTTGTCTCGTTCCTGATCTTAGAGGAAATGCTTTCAGTTTTTCACCATTGAGAATGATGTTTGCTGTGGGTTTGTCATATATGGCCTTTATTATGTTGAGGTAGCTTCCCTCTATGCCCACTTTCTGGAGAGTTTTTATCAGAAATGGGTGTTGAATTTTGTCAAAAGCTTTTTCTGCATCTATTGAGATGATCATATGGTTTTTCTTCTTCAATTTGTTAATATGGTGTATCACATTGATTGATTTGCGTATATTGAAGAATCCTTGCATCCCTGGGATAAATCCCACTTGATCGTGGTGTATGATCCTTTTAATGTGTTGTTGGATTCTGTTTGCTAGTATTTTGTTGAGGATTTTTGCATCTATATTCATCAGTGATATTGGTCTGTAATTTTCTTTTTTTGTAGTGTCTTTGTCTGGTTTTGGTATCAGGGTGATGGTGGCCTCATAGAATGAGTTTGGGAGTGTTTCTTCCTCTGCAATTTTTTGGAAGAGTTTGAGAAGGATGGGTGTTAGCTCTTCTCTAAATGTTTGATAGAATTCACCTGTGAAGCCGTCTGGTCCTGGACTTTTGTTTGTTGGAAGATTTTTAATCACAGTTACAATTTCATTACTTGTGATTGGTCTGTTCATATTTTCTATTTCTTCCTGGTTCAGTCTTGGAAGGTTATACCTTTCTAAGAATTTGTCCATTTCTTCCAGGTTGTCCATTTTATTGGCATAAAGTTGCTTGTAGTAGTCTCTTAGGATGCTTTGTATTTCTGCAGTGTCTGTTGTAACTTCTCCTTTTTCATTTCTGATTTTATTGATTTGAGTCCTCTCCCTCTTTTTCTTGATGAGTCTGGCTAATGGCTTATCAATTTTGTTTATCTTCTCAAAGAACCAACTTTTAGTTTTATTGATCTTTGCTATTGTTTTCTTTGTTTCTATTTCATTTATTTCTGCTCTGATCTTTATGATTTCTTTCCTTCTGCTAACTTTGGGTTTTGTTTGTTCTTCTTTCTCTAGTTTCTTTAAGTGTAAGGTTAGATTGTTTACTTGAGCTTTTTCTTGTTTCTTTAGGTAGGCTTGTATAGCTATAAACTTCCCTCTTAGAACTGCTTTTGCTGCATCCCATAGGTTTTGGGTCGTCGTGTTTTCATTGTCATTTGTCTCTAGGTATTTTTTGATTTCCTCTTTGATTTCTTCAGTGATCTCTTGGTTATTTAGTAACGTATTGTTTAGCCTCCATGTGTTTGTCCTTTTTACGTTTTTTTCCCTGTAATTCATTTCTAATCTCATAGCGTTGTGGTCAGAAAAGATGCTTGATATGATTTCAATTTTCTTAAATTTACTGAGGCTTGATTTGTGACCCAAGATGTGATCTATCTTGGAGAATGTTCCGTGCGCACTTGAGAAGAACGTGTAATCTGCTGTTTTTGGATGGAATGTCCAATATATATCAATTAAATCTATCTGGTCTATTGTGTCATTTAAAGCTTCTGTTTCCTTATTTATTTTCATTTTGGATGATCTGTCCATTGGTGTAAGTGAGGTGTTAAAGTCCCCCACTATGATTGTGTTACTGTCGATTTCCTCTTTTATAGCTGTTAGCAGTTGCCTTATGTATTGAGGTGCTCCTATGTTGGGTGCATATATATTTATAATTGTTATATCTTCTTCTTGGATTGATCCCTGGATCATTATGTAGTGTCCTTCCTTGTCTTTTGTAACATTCTTTATTTTAAAGTCTATTTTATCTGATATGAGTATAGCTACTCCAGCTTTCTTTTGATTTCCATTTGCATGGAATATCTTTTTCCATCCCCTCACTTTCAGTCTGTATGTGTCCCTAGGTCTAAAGTGGGTCTCTTGTAGACAGCATATATATGGGTCTTGTTTTTGTATCCATTCAGCCAGTCTATGTCTTTTGGTTGGGGCATTTAATCCATTCACGTTTAAGGTAATAATCGATATGTATGTTCCTATGACCATTTTCTTAATTGTTTTGGGTTTGTTTTTGTAGGTCCTTTTCTTCTCTTGTGTTTCCCACTTAGAGAAGTTCCTTTAGCATTTGTTGTAGAGCTGGTTTGGTGGTGCTGAATTCTCTTAGCTTTTGCTTGTCTGTAAAGCTTTTGATTTCTCCATCAAATCTAAATGAGATCCTTGCCGGGTAGAGTAATCTTGGTTGTAGGTTCTTCCCTTTCATCACTTTAAGTATATCCTGCCACTCCCTTCTGGCTTGCAGAGTTTCTGCTGAGAAATCAGCTGTTAACCTTATGGGAGTTCCCTTGTATGTTATTTGTCGTTTTTCCCTTGCTGCTTTCAATAATTTTTCTTTGTCTTTAATTTTTGCCACTTTGATTACTATGTGTCTCGGCGTGTTTCTCCTTGGGTTTATCCTGTATGGGACTCTCTGCGCTTCCTGGACTTGGGTGGCTATTTCCTTTCCCATGTTAGGGAAGTTTTCGACTATAATCTCTTCAAATATTTTCTCTGGTCCTTTCTCTCTCTCTTCTCCTTCTGGGACCCCTATAATGCGAATGTTGTTGCGTTTAATGTTGTCCCAGAGGTCTCTTAGGCTGTCTTCATTTCTTTTCATTCTTTTTTCTTTAGTCTGTTCTGCAGCAGTGAATTCCATCATTCTGTCTTCCAGGTCACTTATCCGTTCTTCTGCCTCAGTTATTCTGCTATTGATTCCTTCTAGTGTAGTTTTCATTTCAGTTATTGTATTGGTCATCTCTGTTTGTTTGTTCTTTAATTCTTCTAGGTCTTTGTTAATCATTTCTTGCATCTTCTCAATCTTTGCCTCCATTCTTATTCCGAGGTCCTGGATCATCTTCACTATCATTATTCTGAATTCTTTTTCTGGAAGGTTGCCTATCTCCACTTCATTTATTTGTTTTTCTGGGTTTTTTTCTTGTTCCTTCATCTGGTATATAGCCTTCTGCCTTTTCATCTTGTCTATCTTTCTGTAACTGTGGTTTTTGGTCCACAGGCTGCAGGATTGTAGTTTTTCTTGCTTCTGTTGTCTGCCCTCTGGTGGTTGAGGCTATCTAAGAGGCTTGATGGGAGGCTCTGGTGGTGGGTAGAGCTGACTGTTGCTGTGGCGGTCAGAGCTCAGTAAAACCTTAATCCACTTGACTGTTGATGGGTGGGGCTGGGTTCCCTCCCTGTTGCTGTGGCGGTCAGAGCTCAGTAAAACCTTAATCCACTTGACTGTTGATGGGTGGGGCTGGGTTCCCTCCCTGTTGGCTGTTTTGCCTGAGGCAACCCAACACTGGAGCCTACCCGTGCTCTTTGGTGGGGTTAATGGCAGACTCTGGGAGGGCTCACGCCAAGGAGAACTTCCCAGAACCTCTGCTGCCAGTGTCCTTATCCCCACGGTGAAACAGAGCCACCACTCGCCTCTGCAGGAGACCCCCCAACACCAGCAGGGCAGGTAGGTCTGGTTCAGTCTCCCCCAGGCTCACTGCTCCTTCCCCTGGGTCCTGATGCACACATTACTTTGTGTGTGCCCTCCAAGAGTGGGATCTCTGTTTCCCCCAGTCCCGTCAAAGTCCTGCAATCCAATTCCCACTAGCCTTCAAAGTCTGATTCTCTAGGAATTCCTCCTCCCGTTGCCTGACCCCCAGGTTGGGAAGCCTGACGTGGGGCTCAGAACCTTTACTCCAGTGGGTGGACTTCTGTGGTATAAGTGTTCGCCAGTCTGTGAGTCACCCACCCAGCAGTTATGGGGTTTGATTTTACTCTGATTGCGCCCCTCCTACCGTCTCACTGTGGCTTCTCCTCTGTCCTTGGACGTGGGGTATCCTCCTTGGTGAAGTCCAGGGTCTTCCTGTCAATGATTGTCCAGCAGCCAGTTGTGATTCTGGTGCTCTCGCAAGAGGGAGTGACAGCACGTCCTTCTACTCCGCCATCTTGGTTAATCTCTATATATTTATTTATAGGTGAAACTGGGTTATGTTTTAGTGGTTCCATTTTGACTGGCTCATTGTAGATGAATGATAGAGTGCAAAACACAATCAAGTAGTTCTGAGAAATAAGAATATCATATATCATGAGTCAGATTATGACAGAATTCTCTATGGGTACCAGCAACAGAACAGTATGCAATCTCAAAAATAAATATGCATTCTTTCTAGATATAACACTTTAGTTAAATGCTTTTATACAACCTGTGAAGACATTTTATCTAAAATATGTCTGTGAACAGAATAATTTAGGAGATGACTTCACACTACACTCTTTCCTAGAGATTGAATTTAATTTACTAAAATTTAATAAGAAAAGAAATAATTTTCTATTCATTTTTTCACTTTCTTAAGAAAGTGTTAAAAAACAATATCAATAAAATATTTTGTAACGTAGCAAATGTGATGTAAAACTATGACGCAAAGTAGTTAGATTTGATATTTGGATACCAATTATGTGCTACATTTGTGTTTTCTAACAAAGAAGGAGTTAAAAAAAGGCTTAGGTAGTCAAAGGACATAGTAAGGGTTTGAGGGTCACATGTGCTTATCATAATTGATTGTTACCTCTTAAGAGTAAGAGATAATGCAGATCAGAACCAACGTGTTGGCATTAGGAATGAGGAAAATATTAAGGAAGGAGGGCTCAGTGACTGATTAGATATGGTAGATTAAGGAGGGGGAAAAATTGAGAATAATATTTATGGTTCTGTTTTACATGATTCATTGTAAAACAGGCAAGAGAAGGTCACATTTATTGGGAAGGCAATGAGTTGTGTGGTGAACTTGGTGGGCTTGAGCTGTCGACTGGGTATCTACAGAGAGACATTCAGCTGGGAGCTAAATTTATAGTCCTGGTGATTGAAGAAAATGTCCAGGCTTAAATAAGGGACGTGAAAATCACTGGCATATAAGTAGATGTATCACTACAGAATCATAGAGGTGCCGTTTGGTGTAATGGAAAAAGTAATGAGCAAAAAATTATAGTGTAGACTTGATCACATCATTTGATAATTATGCCATTTAGACATGTCACCTAGCCCAGTTCCTTTTAAATGACTCTCGGTGTAACACTCTTATTTTTCTTAAAACGTTGTTGTAAGATTAAAATGTCAGTATAAGTGAAATGTCTTTGAAAGTCTTATGTGTAATGTAGGTTCTTCCCTCTCTCCCTCCCTCCCTCCCTCTTTCCCTTCTTTCCTTCCTTCCATCACTTATCTGTCTCCCCAGTATTCACAATGAAAAAGGGATCTTTAAGACTAAGAGTACAGGATGGGATTTGCCTGAAGATGTCCTTGGAAATGTCCATGGTCTGGGTTCTTAGATTTATCTTGAGAGCCCAGGATTTTCTCTTTCATATAACTTAGGGTCATTTGGAAAATGAGTTTTGGAGGTTTAGGGTACAACTGAAGACCTTTAATTGTTTCTTAAAGATCTCCCATATACTCAGCCAATGTAGAACTAATTATTTAACTCCCCTCCTGTGAACTTTTAGAATCTTCCTTTCAACTTACTACAGCTTCTGCAACTGGTACTTGAGGATCACTCCTTTCTGGTCTACTTTCCTATACCTATCCATACTTTTACTAAACAGAAATCATTACAATTAGGAAATCATGCCTTGTTTTTGATCTCCTTTTTCTTTTTCCCTGAAATGTCTTTCTCTCCAGCTTTGTCTGTTAAAATACTGCCTGGTTTTTAGAAACCATCTTAAATATTATCTTTCCATGATCTTTTAATTATCCACCCACCCACTCTATTCCTATCAGTATCATTTCATATCTATCTATGGCACATTATATTCTATCTTATTTGCATACTTGTCTTATTCCCTCGCTAGCTTGTGAGTTCCTTGAAGGTGTGGACTCCATCCTCTAGCTGTTCCATAACTCCTAGCCTGGCAGCCTGTACATGATACATCAGGGAATATTTGCTCACTTGATTAGTCAAAACAAATGCCACAAAGGCGACAAATTATCACATCTAATCAAAAGAAGCACATCCTGCAACTGTGGGCTTATACTCTCTAATCAAGTTCGTTTTACAAAAGGACTAAAATATTTTAAAATTTAATTTTAAAAAAAGAAAGAAAGAAAAACCTTCAAAATAATTTGAGGCATTGTGCAATGGAGCACCCTTGGCTATACAGAATACTAAAAAAGTGCAAGTAACCCTGTGAGAGTTACTAAAAGTTCTATTTTCTTCTCAAAGCTCTCTGACAAGATTTGAAATGAAAAACACTAAGAATCTAGGTAACCCAGGAGGGTTTTACTTGTAACAGTTTCTTCTTTCCAAATTGGGTTCTAAGTCACTCCTGCCTACAGTCCTAGATATTTTGTTCTTTGTACAGTGATGTGTTGAAGTGAGTTGAAGAACTCAAACTATATTTGGGTTTAGGGTATTTATTCTTCTTTGGTCTTTTTTTCTCTAAAGGATTTTCATTGTTTGCCATTAGTACTTTATAAATACATGTGCATGGTCTGGCAAGAGATTGGTTGCTGCTGACAAGTGTAGGATTTTCAATTTGGATTGATAATATTCTGTACTGGAATGGCCATGTAAACCAGCAGCACTAGTTTTGACCTGCTGAATCACTGGATTCACTTGGATAGGAACTTACAGCCAATATTTGCCTGCTGTGTACACTATCGTCTTTTTCTTGGAATTTCCAGAGTTCATGAGTCCACTCTGCAATATTTATTGAGTAGCTTCTGGGTACAGAATTTGAGGCACTGTAGCAGGAGCTATGAAGAATGTTCAGAGAATGAGGGACTGTGCATACATCATGTATTATGGGTTGTAAATGGAAGAAAAGTTATCAACCTCGATGGTTAGAATAGTCAAGCCAGGTGCTTGCCAATTCAAAAGCCCTCTCCTGGGAAGCCTCAAAATGCCTGTTTCATACCTAGGTGCTCTGTGGTTCCTAATGAAAGGGTTGACATAATCTGTATCTCATATCTCCACCACCTTGGACCCAGGGTAGACCAGACCTAAATCCAATCGTCTGTTGACTGGTTAATGACCTATTGTTGCTCAGAATGACCTAAGGATGAATAGCAGTGTCCTATACTATATGACAGCTAGTTGAATCGGACTCTCAGGGACTTTGAATAGGCAATGAGACAGGAAGAACAGGAGTAATAGATGGAAAGATGGGGACTAGCTAAGTCACCAAGGTAGGGCTTGAGTAGAGAGCAGTCAGTGTCTACTGTGAAAATGCAATCAACTATTTGAGTTTCTATTTAGACATCATAACCTCTAATAGACTCCAGGAAATATTTCTTTATGCAGAATTCTAAGGCACAATTTCCTCAGTCTCTCAGAGGACCCTTGAGATGCAGCTAGAGCAGAATCAAACCCATTAAGGCACGTTTATTGTTTCCTCCTTCCTTGTGTACTTTCCCACTCCCTCATAGTGCTTGCTGAGACCACCCCCCAAATATATTACACGCAAAATATACAAATAGGCACTATCTTAGTGCCTATTTTGTGAGGAGTTTAAACCAAAGTACTGTTGACTGAAAAAAAAAAAAGAACAACCTACAAGTTGAGAATTATGTTTTATTCGGTGAACTTACTGAGGACTTAAGCCCAGGAGGCAACCTCTCAGATAGCTCTGAGGGACTTACTGAAGAGGTAAGGGAGGATCCAGGATATATAGGAGTTTTTGCAAAACAACAATAACAATACAACAACAGGTAGTCAGAACATTGAAAGATTACTGTTGATTAAAGAAAAACCAGAGATCTCAAGCTAATGAATTTAGCGCTTTTCTACATATGGAAAGATGCAAGAGTCTGGGTTCATTGAACTCATTCCTTTGATAGGCACCTTAACTGTCTAGGACCACTATCCTGCTTTTCTCCAACCTGAATCCCCTCAGGATATAGAGTCTGGGGTGGCTGTAGTGGCTGATGGCATGATGGCCACAACATCCTTTGTTTACTGATATGGCAAGTGACAGTCTTCGTCCACAGTACTCTTCTCTTGAAATTGTGCTATACCTCTTTGGGGAAGTAAGAATTCAGGGACTAGTATAGGACATGGTCATTCAAATGGATGTTAGTCCTTATAGCGTTGCCGTTTTTAACAGAAACTTCTTAGGCAGAAAACTGAAAGCTTGAAAACACTTCTAGAGGTGACTTTCTTGGCTAACACCCAGATCAGGCCTCTTGAATTAACCAAGATAATTATCATGTGTTAAAATATTATTCAGCTGTTTTAAATTAGTGATCTAACACGAAGATTAGTTAATAAAGTTGTAATTTTTATTAAAATGAGCAATGATTCTATGCATGAAATCTTATGAGGAATGTTTGGATATCTTTTCTGGATTTTACTGTTGACTAGCTGTTCAATTGCAATCTATTTTCTTTAGAAAAACCTTCAGTTCTAGAATTTAAGAAAACATTTCAAGTTGGTTATGTTAATTTTTTCTCAAAGTAATAAAATCAATAAAATATGGAAGCTAATTAGCAAGCATTTTTTTAATTAATCACATAACCTGAAGGCAAAACAATGACAATTGAATTTACAAGTCTGCATATTTACATGAGGAGTAGTTCCTACAGCCTACACTAAAGAGGGGGACTCAGAATGCCTTGGTAAATAAATAAACAGAGGACTCCAGGGAATGGACATTTATGGTAGGAGAAGTTCTGCAGAGAAAGTTAAGTGGAAAAGCCAAATCTGTTTTCTAAACGGTAAATTGTATAATACTTTGGACATTTTTTTCTCCATATAGTAAAGTTCTATATGAGGTAGACCTGTCATTTAGAGCTATACACAGTCATGTCTGAAGTTGCATAATATGAAAAAAACAGTATCAAATAAAAACATTCTCAATAACCAAGATGTAGATATAGTGACAGATCAAATCTCATTTGCAGGTTTCCAAATAAAAGTTGATTTCTCATTTTGCTTAATTATGGATAAAGTCTAGAATCTTACTTTCGTGTTTTCTCACCAATGATAGCCAATGGATCTTTGATCAAATTCAAGATTTTGTATTTAATAAATAGGCCCATTAGAAACTTTACACACTTTTTTGTGAAATTAAAATCAGATTGGTATTTTCATTCAAGTTCCAGAGCTGCTTGTGTGCCTAAAGTGTGTTCTGCCTATCTTTCTGAGTCTTTATTATTCTTTCTTCTGTCCTTGCTCCTGTTGCTTTCATTGTCCTCAGCTCAGTGTGGGGTCAGCACTTGCACTTTCAAAGAGACTATATGGTGCATTCCCCAATCCCTTTCCCTAACATAGCCAACGACTAGCATCAAGTGACTTTAACAGGGGATATGTGTCTTTATTCATTTGTGAAGTCACGGGATCTGTATAATGAAAGCTCTGGCATTATGGCTGAGGTAGGTCTCATTGTTCTCACACAATTTTACTCTTATCAGCCTAATTGATCCTGCTCTTGTCAGAAGGCAATTTGTGTCAGGCCAGCACAAAGGGAGACAACCAATAAAAGGCTATACTCTTCAGGACCAAGTTATACACTTTTACAGAGCTGCTGTCACGTAGATTTTTGTCCTTTGGCATTATACAGGGAGTGGGAAGAAAGATAAGGGTTAAGAGAACTGTTTTCTCCGTGGACCAATTAGATGAGAGGGTTGAATGTGAAAAGTGAACAAGTTGAATCTCTCAGGTACAGACTACCTAACATTCAATTAACACCCACAGCACATAGTATTATCATTAATTCATGAGTAACGATGAGGGGAAAATTCATTTCATGCTTAGAAGGGGTAATGTAGTGTTATAGAGTTTGAGTAAAAATGTTTCAAGTGTGCACAGTTAGCCTAATATATCATCCTCTTTGATGGGGAGGAGAAAAAAAGGTTGTGATTAATTTTTGCTTTATGTATAATATGAGGGCTGAATTTTTCTTAAAAAAAATAAGACTCAGGAGACTTAAACTTTTTTTTCCCCTGTAGTGTCTAAACTGATTTATATGAATCATAATGTTTCCTTTCTTAGCTGATTAACATTTTGGCACTGAATAAAAGCAAAAAACAAACAAGCGAATAAACAAACCACTGAATGACCAGGTGGGCCAGAGTTGAGTAGGAGAGAGGTTTGGAGAACTCCTGGAGCCATAGCAACTTGATATGTACTTGATACAAACACACACACAGAAGCACATACTCACGCCAGTGATAGTCACTTTGATATTATAAAACAATAGATTTCTGGCATGCAAAGCTCACGTGTAAGAAGGTAAACACTTTGATGGAAAAATCATTGCCTTGTATTTTTATTTTTTTATTTTATTTTTTAAATAGATCTTTATTGGAATATAATTGCTTCACAATACTGTGTTAGTTTCTGTTGTACACCAGAGTGAATCAGCCAAATGCATACATATGTCCCCATATTCCCTCCCTCTTGAACTTCCCTCCCACCCTCCCTATCTCACCCGTCTAGGTCATCTCAAAGCACCGAGCTGATCTCCCTGTGCTATGCTGCTGCTTCCCACTAACTAACTATTTTACATTCGGTAGTGTATATATGTTGATGCTACTCTCACTTCGCCCCAGTTCCCCCTCCCACCCTGTGTCCTCAAGTCCATTCTCTATGTCTACATCTTTATTCCTGCCCTGCAATTAGGTTCATCAGTACCATTTTTTCTTTTTTTTAGATTCCATATATATGTGTTAGAATACGGTATTTGTTTTTCTCTTTCTGACTTACTTCACTCTGTATGACAGACTCTAGGTCCATCCACCTCACTACAAATAACTCAATTTCGTTTCGTTTTATGGCTGAGTAATATTCCATTGTATATATGAGCCACATCTTCTTTATCCATTCATCTGTCAATGGACATTTAGGTTGGTTCCATGTCCTGGCTATTGTAAATAGTGCTGCAATGGACGTTGTGGTACATGTCTCTTTTTGAATTATGGTTTTCTCAGGGTGTATGCCCAGGAGTGGGATCGCTGGGTCATATGGTAGTTCTATTTTTAGTTTTTTAAGGAACCTCCATACTGTTTTCCATAGTGGTTGTATCAATTTACATTCCCACCAACAGTGCAGGAGGGTTCTCTTTTCACCACACCCTTTCCAGCATTTATTGTTTCTAAGTTTTTTGATAATAGCCATTCTGACCAGCATGAGGTGATACCTCACTGTAGTTTTGATTTGCATTTCTCTAATAATTAGTGATGTTGAGTATCTTTTCATGTCCCTCTTGGCCATCTGTATGTCTTCCTTGGTGAAATGTCTGTTTAGGTCTTCTGCCCATTTTTTAATTGCATTGTTTGTTTTTTTGATATTGAGCTCCATGAGCTGTTTGTATATTTTGGAGATTAATCCTTTGTCTGTTGTTTCATTTGCAAATATTTTCTCCCATTCTGAGGGTTGTCTTTTTGACTTGTTTATGTGCCTTGTATTTTTAAAATATTAATTTGGCAAGAAGGAAATCAGTTTTGTTTGAGGACAATTTTCTGCAATATAAGTTTTATCTGTTGGTTGGTTTTGGCATTTCTCTGGATACCTTTTCATCAGAGGCACTTATCTGGATATTTGCCGTGAGTTTTTCATTTCTACACACCTGTCTTTAGGATTTTGACTCATCTTCACACTTTCAGATATGACTGAGAGGTGACCTCAACTTAAAGTTGAATAGAATTAAGAGCTAGAAAATTCTTGTAAATTTGATGAAGCTTAAGACTTCTCATCTTAGAATTAGAGTAGTATAGGATAACATATCCATCTAAAAAGTATTCTTAATAACTTCTTTTATAAGTTGCTAATTAATTTCAAGCAACACGCTGATCCTCATTCTTCTTTTTCTTTATCATTTCTCTATATTCTTTGATTGTCCCTTTATACATAGGTTGAGCACTCATAGTGGATACCCTTTGTGGGAATGGATAAAATATAAACTATAGCACCTGACCATAAATACCTTAAAATCACTTACTTTGGTAGGTGATTACCAGGTATTTCTGGTAAGTACCAGGTACTTACTTCCAGGTATTTCTTCCTGGAAGGAATGTGTATGTCAGTCAAGAACTGGAAATGAAATTGGAGATAGGTAAGCAATCTCCTCTGGCTTTTTTAGTAAAGAAAGGTTGCTTTCTAAGACTGATATTTAAATTTAAAGTATTTATTAATGGAAATGTACACATAAATATTTCCTGATACTTGATTCTTCACCCGTTTAAGAATTTTTTTATTATACATAGAACATCTACAAATTGTTCTCTCATAATACTGGCTGATAAATAGACTGCACATAAGCTAATGTCTTAATATCTGTTTATATCTTTTTAGTGCTGAGAAGCCAGTCAATTCAACTTTACCCAGCGTGAGTGTATCTGTGTTGAATAAGCTGACCAGAATGGAAGAATAATCTGTACCAGAAATAGATGCAATCTTTGAAAATTTTCTACTCTGATAATATTTCCTCTCAATTTTATAACCTTTCCAGGAATATCAGTTATGTTTTTAGTAAGATCCAAAAGTATAAAAGCACAGAAGACTTATTTCCTGTGATATACACACAGGCATTTGGTAGAATGATATTTGCAATATTAACTTATGCATTCCTCTCCCTCCTCTGATGTTTTTCAAATTGTTCTGTGACCTGCTGTCATTCCAGCAGCTAGACAATGAGGTATCCAAAGTGTCAAGACTGTCTTATTACAGCAGAAAGCAGAGAATGTGAGTCAAGTTTTTAATTCTTGAATTAAAACATCAAGTATAATAGAAAAAAAATTGGAAAGATATAAGATAAATAAGAGCCAAGTTTTGCCCTTTCCCAGTAGGTATATAAGGAATATACAGAAGAAAAAGACGAAAAAGAGCTCTTAGTTTCTTGTGGATTCCTGAAAAAGGGCCAGATATATTTTTTCCATTCTCCACCCTCAATTGTCAAATCCAGAGAGGGGAAACATCTCCTATCCCCAAGTGGACTTGGTGAACTTTGAGAGTGGAATGATCCTGTGCTCTTTTTACAGGCAGATCCTAAGAAATAAAGGGTTCCATGGTTTCTCTGTCAGCATGGTACAGAAACATCTGTGTGGGTGTCTAGGCAAGTGGGCTTGAAGCAGCCCACTGGAATATCCGTGTGCCCCTACAGAGCTCAGGGAGCAGCAGGAATATTTTTCTGAGTGGCAGAAAGCAGTGAGACCGTGGCACAGAGAGCCAATGAAACTGCAAATACCTTATATTCAAGACAAGGAGGCTGTGACAGTGATGTGCATGAACTAAAGACAAAAGACTGCTTGGAACACAAATATCTAGCTGATGGCAAGGTATTACATGCATAGATGATGACGGAAAATGCCCAGCTTTCTACCTACATCCTGCATAACCTGTCACTATATAATTCTTAAAGAATTTAGCAGCTAATTCAGAGAAAAGATGAGAAGAGACCCTGAAATGACTAAGTTAGCACCACTCAATGATTTAGATGCTTAGAATACAAATCAAATTTAATTATAGCAAAAGAAGTTATATTTCTTGAACATCTTATTTGGTAGAATTAGATTGATATTTACTATGTATTTTTAATATAACTCTTGAATGTATCATTGGTGTTTTTGGCTCTTATAATATAAAAAATAGTTCTAAATATTTAAAATATCTAAATAGTTCTAAAGCTTTAATTATCAAATACACAGACAACTTGTGTTGCCCCTTTTCATTATGAATAGTGGTGATGAAAGTCATTTAGTGAAAGGTCTCTCACCACAATTTATGGCAGCCATAGTTATTTGAACATTTTCCTGTATTTAATGCCTATCAGAGTTACAGATATCAAAACTTCAAATGTTGTAGGATTGTAACTGAAACTCTAATGAGTGAGATTTTCAACCATTTTAATATTCTCAACAATTATTTTACACTTTTATCACAGTTTGGCAAGTATTTAAGAATTTATTTTTATTCCTATAGAGAGAGAAATAAATATTTCCAGAAAGCAAGAAAAGTACAATGGATATCTTATGTAGTTTTTTCTCTTGTTATGATTTCAAAAGCCTCAAAAATGAGGGATGTGTAGGAAACCAAAACACGATTTATTATGTCCCATCTGTATGAAGTAAATTACACCAGAAAAACAGTTTCAGTATCCTCTCATAATGTCTGTCTTGCAAAAACACATCACCTTTCTTTAGGGAACACTCTATGAAGGACTGATGCTCTTAGAAATTCTAAGAATGACTGCGATGGATGTAGAAGGGAAGGAGCCTGCTCTCTGATAATTATCTACCTCACTCACTTTAGTAATGGCCTCTTTCCCTTGATCATTCCATCATAATGAAACCCAATTTCCTCTTAAAATTTTACATATTTATTAATAATATAATTTTTTTCAGAAGGGAACAACTGTGCTGAAGGCAAATTAACTTGATTCTTAAAAGTTTGATGAAGCTGCTCTTTACTCACATTATAAATTTCAAATTGAATCAAAATTAGGTGAAATTAATTCTGTTTCCCTAGGTATTCTTATGCTTAATAAGATGAAGCATGACTAATTTTAGGGTGATAATCTAATTTGACATATGAGTAATGAATAACTTTCTGCCGCTCTAAATTATAAAATGTATTAGTTATCTATTAGGTTAGTACAGAGAGAAATGTATTTTGGCAACTTCTGAGTCATGTTATTGAAAATAATCATGATTAATCTGATTACAAATAATTAAAATATATAAAGTTAAGTTATTTATTCAAGTTCTTTGAGGAGACTTGTTTTGCTTGACCTGCTGCTTCTTAATTATTTGGTCAGATTATTTTTGTTACTTTTATTGAAGTAAATAAAAGGTGCAAAAGATTTTTTGTGGCTAATATAGCATGTTTCATTAGCCAGTGGAGTTCAGACTTGTTCAAATGATGATTCCTGGGCTCTGCTTCCTGTTTCAGTAGGACCAGGCAAGGCGTGGTTCTGGGAACCTGGTTTATTGGACTCTTTGGATAGATTCTTCTGCAGGTGTACCTAGGACAATGGTTTGAGAAACATTTATGTAGAGTCTAATTTATGTAGAGAATAATTATTACTTCTGTTTGTCATCTAGGAGCTCAACCAAAAATGTAATATATTCACCATTAACTTATTTTTTAAAGCTTTATATTTTAGAACAATTTTAGATTTACAGAAAAATCGAGCAAATAGTTCCTATATACCCTGTATCTGGTTTCTGTTATTATTAACCTTTACATTAATGTGGTACATTTGTCATAACTAATGAACCAATAAGGATATATTATTATTAGATAAAGCCATACTTTTTTCTATTTCTTTATTCTTTTCCTACGGTCCTTTTTCTGTTTCAGGATCTCATTCAGGATGCCACGTTGTATTTAGTCATCATGTCTCCCTAGGTTCCTCTCGGCTGTGACAGTTTTCTCAGACTTTCCTGTTTCCTTAGTTTCCTTGCTTATGCAGTGTTTGTCAGGTTTCTTCATTGTAAAGTTACTCTTTTTTTTCCCCTTTTCATATTCTTTGAAAGGAAGTTTACACTTAAGGTGTGGGCAGTTAAGAGAGGAGTATCTACCTAAATTATTTGAATTCTTCTGCACAGAATATTTATCCCCTTTCCCTCATTTATTCATTTAGTCAAGTATTTATTCATCAGTGTGGACTCATAGGGTATTTATTTTACACTTGGATTATAAGCCAGTACTACTTGTTATTTTATTGCTTAAATTTTTCCAGCTTTTGCCACTGGGAACACTTTCAGTTGGTTCCAATACCCCTTTTATATACACCCACTGTTTTGTTTCTATGTTTGTTTTACTGTCTATTTGATTTGATTTAGCACTTCTTTACTTTCCAGCATTGCAGGATGGTCTTGGCTCATCTTGTTTATCTCCTCCTCAAGTTCTAGAAGTAACTATTTCTTCAACAAATCCTGGTTCCTTTAACTGGATGGTAGTATTAAAAACCAAGGTCTGGGTGCTGGGTGCACAATTATCGTTCTAAGAAAGAGTAGTCATAAATGATGCAGAATGTTAACAAGATTAATTGATGATATTTAAGAATAGTCTATAACAGCAAATCTCAAATCTTTTGTCTTAGGATGCATTAAAAACTATTTAGGACCTCAAGAATCTCTTATTTATGTAGGTTATATCTATTTATATTTACTGAATTAAAAAGAAAAATGGAGACATGTAAAAATATTCTTTCAATAGTTCTTTTAAATGAAACAATGATAAATGCAACATTTGTTTATATAACTAGTACTTTTATGAAAATTGTTTTCAAAACGAAAAAAATTGTCAAGAACAGTGTTGTCGCTTTACATTTTGCATATCTTTTTAGTAGTGTCCAGCTTAATAGGAAAAAGGTCGATTATCAGATGTGCTTCTTCATTCAATCTGTTGCAATTTGTTGTTTTGGTTAAAGTCTATGGAGAAAATCCAGCCTCATACAGATATGTAATTGGATATGGGAGAACTATTTTAGTAGCCTTTTAAGATAATTTTGGATATATCACGTAGCCTCTGGAAAAATCTACTGTATCTTTATTAAGAATGAGATAGATAAATAATATCTTAGTATCATTATGTATATAGTTTTGACCTTGTGTACTCCCTGAAAAGTCTCTGGAGCTCACAAGGGTCTCCAGACTACACGTTGAGAGCAGTTAGTGTTTAATATACTGTTTCAAGAGGGAAAATAAAAGAGTCTACAGACTGAGCCTTGTACTATTACTTATCCAGTGTCCATTTATTTAAGTAGTGATCATAACTGATTAAATAAACCCTGCACAGTTAGTGGTCAAATTGGCACAGTTAGTGTTGGATTAAATGTCAATGTAAAGGTAGGCAAAGCAAGTAAAATTAAGTAATTTATGGTTGGACAATTCATCTTCACTTGGTATAATTTGCTCTCTATGCCTTCTCCATTTGCTTTCCTCATATTTACACATTATAACTTGTCTTACTGTCACATTCTCAGTTTGGTTTAGGGCAGCTGTGTGACATGTCTGATGAGGGGTCACTGGGAGGCATTTTTGATGCTTTACGTTGACCATCAATCAGCCATGATAAATGCCTGTGTGAACAATTTCAACCATGAAAACACCTTGTGCGGACTCGAAAGTGAAAGAGGAAAGAAGGGTTTGGCAAGAATGAGGAGACAAGAGAGCGAGCCCAACGCCAATTTTCTAAATCTGTTGCTCTGCTGGAATGATTGTGAGAGATGATGGATGACTGATATCACTCTCAAATGTCTTTTATCCCTTAGACTAATTTTGCCAATTTTCCGGTGAACTTAAATGTCCACAGATGTTTGAGATGAAACCTGCTGATTTGTAACTCAAAGGCTTTAACTGCCAAATTGCTGGAGAATGTCAGTGGAAACTGGCAACTTGACTACAGTGTCAGCAAAAGACCACTGAGTGTCCTGAAGATACTCTTATAAATTTTCACTGGCACAAATGTCAAGTCTAATGATTTTTTTTTTTTTTCAGTAGATTAGGAGTAAGAATGGAATGTTAAGTGTTGCTAGTCTGGTCTCACAATTGGTGAACATATACTATACCTCCTGTCTGTTGCTTTTAATATTCTTCAATTCAGGAAAAAATGTTAACTAAGAAGTTAGTTTAAAATTTTATTGTGTTTTACATTTATTAAAATAACTGTGAATACTAAAAAAGAATTTTAAAGAACCTAAAGCTATTTTTTAGAAAAATAATCACCACTTATATGAAATGGTTCTGAGATGAAATGAAAAGAATGTCTCTAGTTAAAAGATTACTCTGAAATGTGTTGAAAAAGAAGTTGGCCTCTCTGTGTCTCCCTGGTGTGCAGACTTCATCCCACCTTTGTTCTCTCCTTTCCTTAATGCTCTGTCAGAGCTTTAGGAAGATGACTCAATGTTTGGTGAAAAGGAAGACTTGTCTTTGTTTCCGTTTCATATCCTCCATTAAGTATATTAAATATTTTAGCTGCAGTTCAACCCTTTTATTGTAATTTTAAAAATATAGAAACTTTATATTCAAATTTTAAGGTATTTATAGTCTGAATTTCATAGTGAATTATTTTTTTAATTGTACTTTTTTCTAAAAGACCCATGTCCATTCATTCTTTGTCTATCTTTTTGTTCTTTTAACATGCTAATAACCATATTTACCCACAATCTTAGCCAGAATTTCTCAACTTGATTGCATATTAGAACACCTAGAAACTTTAAAAAAATTATATAGATGCTGGATTCCAAATTATATTGGTACAGACCAAATTAATCAGAATCCCTTGAAGAACCAGGGTATTGGTATTTTTTAGAAATTCTCCAAGTGACTCTAATGCACACCTATAGTTGAGAATCACTGGTCTAGGTTATGGATGACAAATAAGCTTTCACCAAACATTTGTTAATAGCTGTCTACAGAACTGTGTAAAGAATGATTCCAAGGTCATGTTTGGGTTCAAGGTAAGATGATACACATGATGTCTGCCAAGGACTCTAGAGAGGAGAGTAGTAGCTCACATGTCAGGTTCTTTCCATCCCTCACTATGGCCTTCTGAATTGATATTTCTTCCCTCATGAGTATTGAGTCCATTCCCTATTTCTCTGGTCTATATCCATATTATGAAGTCCACTACACATATGTCATATTATTGATACTGAGAAATTTTATTTTATATAAATTTTTTTAGTAGTTTCACTAGCAAAAGAGTGGATTCTAAGATTAAGTACTACACACACACATACACACACACACACACACACACTTCATTGCCAAAGTGGGCATTTATTATGGCCATAGTAAAAAATAGAATGGATCATTTTTTGCCATGACAATTGCCAATATATATTAATAATTAAATATTATGAACTCACAGTGAACGGGAAAAGATCTTTACATTCCTAGTTCTATTAATTCAACTTACTCTGTGACTTCTGCTTGCTATTTAAACTGCCTGAGCATCAGTTTTATTTATATATTAAATAGAGCTAACATCATTATGTACTTCGTAGTGAAAATGTTGTGAGAATCATACGACTTATAATGTACACTTGTAAATACTTTGTACAGAATGAGTCCTCAGGAAACGTCACCCATTTTTAGTTATTATTATTGTCATATGGATCAGCTGATTATCCATAACAATGTCAGTTCAATTCGACTAGGTGCTATTGTCCATCATACTCCCTAGCTGCCTCTAAGCAATCATCTAATGCACAGAATATAAAACATTGCAGGGGAGATCAATATGCTATAGAAACACCCAGCCACCACCACAACTAAAATTACTGAATAATTTATTCAAGGTCTTACAGCAAGAGGCAAAATCAAGATTGAGTCCCAGGTTGATGTAGATACACTTTAAGCTAGCTGATAGACAACACTTCACAATTTACAAAACCTACTGATTTACATTATCTCATTTGATACTTATGCCAACCTGTGAGGTAGGTTTTGTTGAGCTGATTTTATAGATGAATAAACAGAGGCTCAGAAAATTAAAATGATTTGTTCTAGGTGGCTCAGCTAATTTTAATTAAAATTCTGATTGCTAAAACTGTAGCTGTAGTGTCACAGATTTTTGTATTTCCACAGCAAAATGTTTTCCTTAGGCGGTATTCAGATAACATATACTTTTATTTTACTTTATTAAACAGTGTAAAAAAATTTTTATACAAACTTTAAAAGTTACTTTCCATTTACAGTTATTACAAAATATTGGCTATATTCCCTGTGTTGTACAGTACGTGCTTGAGGCTATGTTACACCCAACAGTTTATACCTCCCACTCCCCGACTCCTATATTGCCCTCCCCCCCACCACTGGTAACCACTAGT
This sequence comes from Balaenoptera ricei, assembly GCF_028023285.1. Classification (NCBI taxonomy): domain Eukaryota; kingdom Metazoa; phylum Chordata; class Mammalia; order Artiodactyla; family Balaenopteridae; genus Balaenoptera; species Balaenoptera ricei. The sequence continues at coordinate 79,584,621 of NC_082641.1, forward strand.
TTGTTCCCTGTATCTGTGAATCTGCTTATTTTTTGTTATATTCACTAGTTTGTTGTATTTTTTAGATTCTACATATAAGTGATATCATACAATATTTTCTTCACATAATGTATACTTTCATGTATACTTTTAGATTATCATACTCTTAGTGCCAAAAACTGAGAATTGATAGAATTCATTTTTTTTTGTTGTGCAAGATTCTATCTTGAAATATATGTTGTTTTTTATAGTTTGTTTTGTGAAAGTTTTAGGATGATGGACATTTTATTTCTGATGGTGATTTTAGTTAACTATCTCGTCTCCTTTGAAAAAAAAACATTGGAATGGGCAAATACTTCTATTCCAAATTCAACTAGTTGAGATTACTTCTTGTGTAGAAAGAATGAGATTTCTTCCCTTTTTCCACAGAATGACCATTCCATCTATATTTACAATGAAGATTTGTAGTTTTGTGAGATGTTATCGTATCCTGGATACTACAGGTGTTAAACATTTAAAGGTCAACATTTCAAAGAAATGTCTAAATTTCTGTGCACAATAGCGTTTGCATATGTTTTCTCATGCCCTTGAATTAGCCATGCATGCAGAAAATGCATGTGCACACCATATGGCGAGAGATCCATGTGTCACTTCCAAAAATCTCTTGCTGCAAGGGTCTGGCTTGCAAACAAGCAAAATCGCAGTTGAAGCCTATGAGGGCTTGGATTCCCAAATGCCTGATCAAGACCAATTATGGATTTTACTTTAGAATAAAGGAGCAGACTCTAAGAATACCTAAGTGACTCTTTCAATCAGAACATCAAGCACAGAAGCATGAGTGTTAACTCTTTGGGGAACCATGTATTAAATTCTGTCTAAATGCCTCCCCCCACAAAAAAACCCACATTATCTTAGGCAATAATAAAACTGCAACAGAAGCACAAAAATAGTTAGGTTAGTTGACTTACCTTTTTTTTTTTTTTTTTTTTTTATGAAAGGCCTATGGGAAGATCACTGGTTTTTTACATATTCAGCATGAGCAATCACACTTCCAATTTTCTTCCAACTTGTCGCTTTCAAAGATTCAAATCTAACTTTTAAAAAAAATTTATTTATATATTTATTTATGGCTGTGTTGGGTCTTCGTTTCTGTGCGAGGGCTTTCTCTAGTTGTGGCAAGCGGGGGCCACTCTTCATCACGGTGCGCGGGCCTCTCACTATCGCGGCCTCTCTTGTTGCAGAGCACAGGCTCCAGACGCGCAGGCTCAGTAATTGTGGCTCACGGGCCCAGTTGCTCCGCGGCATGTGGGACCTTCCCAGACCAGGGCTCGAACACGTGTCCCCTGCATTGGCAGGCAGATTCTCAACCACTGCGCCACCAGGGAAGCCCGACTTACCATTTTTTTTAATGGAACTAAGTGAAGAATCATATCCCATGAAGAAATACAGCTCATGGGTAATGTATTTGATTTTCTTTACTTTCTTGTTTCCCACAGGCCTCACCACTTCTTGTGTGTTAAACCCTGCCCAGTAGGTTGCTAGTCTGGCTCATACTGGCATCTGAGTTTCTAACTCCTGGGTAACCAGGCTCATAGTCCTCCACAACCCCCTCTCCACTCTGCCCCTTATGCATTTTAAACCTAAATTAGTTTGGCTCAAGTTTCTGTAGGCAGGATAAGTTAATCATGCTTTTCATCATAATGAAGCAATGGTACTGCCAGAAGACCAGACAGGAGACATTTGCAGTACTCCATTATCTTAGATGAGAGATGATGGTGGCTCAGACCAGGGAGATATTAGTAAAATGGTGAGAAGGTGAGAAGTGATTAGATATTGGGTATTTTTTGAAACTAGAGTCAATAAGTTGATGATACATTGGATTTAAGATGTGAAAATAATTAGAAGTCAAGCTTACATCAAGGTAACTAGCCCAAGTAACTGGAAGGATAGAATTGGCATCAACTGAAACGGGAAAGGTGGTGAATAGAACAGTCTTTGGTAGAAGAATAAGGAGTTCAACTTTAGACTTTTGGGGTTTAGAATGTGCATTAGATACCCAAGTGTAAATGTTGAATAGGCAGTTGAATTTACAAGTTTGGAAACTGAGAGAGAAGTCTGGGATGGTGAGGTATATTTTTCGTGGTGCTTTTCCACATTTCTTTCATTTTATCTGTCTATGTCTGGATGATTTCCTAAAATCTCTTTCAGTTAATATCCTTTCCATAGTATCCCACCTGTAGTTTATCCATGTAGCAATTTTAATTTTAATTACTATACTTTATAACAAGGATTTTTTGATACTTTTCAAATCTGGCTTTTCTTGTTTCATAATTTTCTATTGTTTTATGGGCTTAATGATTTTGTATATCTTTTTAACATTAAATGTACATATTTTCAATATCCTTTTAGATTGTTAGATTTGCTCTAGGGCTTTGGATGCAAGTTTTTCATTTTATAAAACCTGAGGGCTTTATTGTTGGCATTGTGCTTTTTCATATGTTTCATAATTATTGACGAACTCATCTTTCCTGGATATTTTCTTCCTTTAAGAATCTTTGAGTGCTGTGGATAGATAATAACATCTTCCCCTTGAGTTAATATTGAATATAATTCTAATTGAGCCTCAGCATTTTTACCTATTCTAGCCCAATTTTTATGTCAACTTCTTAATCCAGGCTTTTCATAATGCACGTAGCATGAGTTTAGGCTTGCTCCCATAGGCTGGTAGACTTGAGATCTTGATTTATTGAAGGGAATTCTGTCTTTACACATCATTTAATCAAGTTCCTAAGATATCTCTGGGTCATAAACAGATATTTTTCTGGTCTCTTTTAAGGTTTGATGTAACATTTTTCTTGCTCAAGATTCTATAAGTGAGCTCACTTGCTGACTTGCATGGGACTCAGCCTCTACTCCAGATCATTTACAGAAGTTAAAGTTCCCTGGTTAATAATCTACCCATATGTAACATGCTTCTTCTTGTTGCTGAGACTATGGATATAGAACATATCATTCATACATACTATCTGAGGAAAATATTTGGGAAAGAATTATATAAACAAAACAAAGCAAGTGAACTAGAACAGTGTCCTAAAGGTAAAGGAAGATGAAGAGGAAAGGAGCAGTAGTGAATAATAATATACATTATAATATAGATAGATATTTATAAAGTAATAATGATAGATCACCTAACAATTAGTAAAAATGAAAATTAAAAAAATAGTAAATAAGGACTCAGAATAGAAGAAACAGAAAAGAAGGATTTCCAGAATGGCTGAATAAGAAACTCAGCAAATCCTCTCCACAAAAAACAATGATAAAATTGGACAAAATTGTCAAAAACAATTTTAGGACTCTGGAAGTTGAATAAGGAATATAATACATTTAGAAGCATTTATTCAAGAAAAACTACTGAAACTTGGTAATAATAGTAAGATTCTGTGGCATTTTAACCTGGAGCTTCTTTCATCCTTTTCTTGCCGTTCCAGCTCAAGCAAAGCATTATTCAGGAAAAATCCAGACTTCTAAGCTAAACCTCAACATGAATATTCATGGTTCAGTGATGTAAGACTTGATTTAATTGGTAAAATTCTTAACAAATTTCCTTTATTTCTACATCACAGCATGTTTTTAAAAATGGAAGATGAAATCAGTAGTCAAAAGTAAATGTCTATTTTGGTGGTAACAGAGTTACAGATAATTAATAAAACTCCTATTCTTTAAAGACCTTTAAATATGCTATATTTATGGATGTATAAATTATTAAAAGCTAAGTATCCCTGGAAGAAAAAACAATTGACATGGAAGGGTCAGTCCATTAGCCAGTACTAATTAAATGTTTATTATTTTTCATCATTGGTTAGGAATGATAAGGGCTGCAGAAAAATTAATACTGGTTTGTAACCTATGGCTGGGTAGTTCTTTTGCTGCCTTCACCTGGGCTCATTCATGCAGGTGCACCCAGCTAGAATTTGGCTGGAGGCTCGCTTCATCTAAGACATCTAAAATAGCTTGATGTCTCTCTATATGTGGTCTTTCATACTCCAGAAAGCTAAACTGGGCTTCCTCACATGGAGGCAGCCATATTTCAAGAGCTCAAGACCCAACTGCAAATGCTTATCAAGCCTCTGCTTGCATTACATTTGCTGATGTCCCATTGGTAAAAGCAGATCCCATGAGGGAGGGGATCTCACAGGAGTATCATTACAGAAAGGTATGATTCATTGGGTTCCATTTTGGTAACAAACTACCACATTCCAACCTCTGGTCTCAATGATTCATATCTTTCCCATACACAAAATACACTCATCACCTCCTAGCACCCATGGCTTCATCCAGACATAGCATCACTTAAGAAGCCCATGATCTCATAAAGAGGATCAGGTCTGGATATGGTTGAAGCATTTTGGGTGGAGCTCCTCTTGAACTAAATACTCATGACCTAAAAAAACGAGTTATTTGCCTTTCACATACTTAACATGGAACAGTGAATCAGGAAAGGTAACAGCAGTAGACACTGCCATTCAGAAAGAAAAAGAATAGAACATAGCAATCATTGGACCATAACAATTCTAAAAGCCAGATAGATGCTTAGTTATCAGGACTCTCTACACTTGGGGAGGGGGAATATTCCTAGATTAGGGCCAGTTCTCCCTGGGAGTCAATCTCTAAAACATTGTTCACTGTTGCTCTTGGCTCTCATCTCTGAAAATCTGGTTCTGTCCTATGAGACGTCTTTCTTTTTTTTTTCGTATTAGAAATGACCTGCTTTTGTTGCTGAGTAGCTTTCTCAGCCTATTTGCCTTTAGTAGATTGGGGAACCAGAAGCTTCTTTTCCTTTTAAACTGGCTCTATCTCTTTTAGTCCAAACTGATAAATTCCCTTATAAACTTTGTGACCTTTCTATAAGTCAGGCTGGAGTTCATCTGATGCCCTTGGAGCCACATCTACAATTATTTTGAAGGCAGACCTCTTTATGTGCTTTAGACTCCATCTGTGGCTGCTGTGAGGCAATGCTTGTAAGATTCTTAGAAGCCTTTCTGTCTAGATAAGAGGGTCTACTAGGCACTTCCTTAACTCTTTTCAGGTCTTAACAAAGGGTTTTACAGCCAAATCACTGATTTGATAAGTACCTTAAAGGCATATATTTTTCTGAGAATCCTTTGCTGGCTGGAGAGACTGAATAAGTGAACTAATTTTATTTTCCAACCAAGAAACTTTTGGCTATTTTATATATTCTCTAAATTCACCATGCAAAGTCAATTTTTTTTTAGCTCCTCTTTCTCTTCCCTTACTCTATGATACACACCTAAGAGAGGACATATGATACTTAAATATTCTATCTAGAATTCTTAGCCAGATCTACAAGTTTATTATTGAATGATTATGCATATTCTCCATTTTCCAAAATATTGCAGAAAACAGTTTTGCCATTACTTCAATGCTACAAAACATCTTTCTAGCCTCTAATAGCAGGTTCCTCAATACTGCTTCATCATTCACCTACTGCCCAGTCCCTTCAGCATTCACCCACTCCCACAGCCAGTACCACAATTTTTAGGTTTGTGTTACAGCAGCCATTCAATTCTGGTACAGATTTTCAAATCCGTTGTCTATTGCTGACTTAAAGCAATGAAAAATATTATTTCTTAAATCTTCATGGGTTGTTCAGTGGTCCTCTCTAGCTTTATCTTAGCTTTATCACTCATGCAGATTCATTCAGCTAGCATCTATAGGGAGCTCAGCTTGGCTGGGACATTTGTAATGGCTGCTTTCCTCTCCATGTGGTCTTTAATCCTCCAGAAGTCGAGAATGGGCTTCCTTACCTGGTGACAGCAGTATATCATGAGGGTAAGCCCCAATCTGTACATGCTTTCCCCATTGGCCTAAGAAAGTCACATGACCAAGTCCATGTGGGAGGGGACCACACAAGGATATGGATACTGGGGAATGTGATTCATTGAACTCCATTAGAATAACAATGTGCTACATGATCCATCTTCTTTTTTTTCATTAATTTTATAATTACATTGAGCTATGCAATCACATGTAAAGATTACAATGGGTGATAAGAGATTAAATTTAAATTTTCTCAAAAGACAGGTACTATATTTTGATATTACTTATTCTTACAAAGACATAATTTCTGCTGTAAAACTCAACATATTTTCTATCATAAAGTTTGGCAAATTCTGGTTTATGATACTAATCCTTGTTTAACACAGACTACTTCCCATAGAGTACCTTAAAATGGAAAACAAATTTCAATTTACTTTTTGGTTGTTTCTTCTGTTTCTAAATTTCCTCTTCTAACATTGGTACTTACAAGCACTGTTGGATTGAGAATGTCTAAAAGCACTCAAGTGACCAGTGCATTTTGATTTTGTGCTCTGAATTGTGTAAGAGGAATGGCCATTCTTATAATGATTCTCTTATTAATATAGTTAAATCTAATTTTTTCTCTTTGGTAGAGGGTGATAACAGTACCTATCTCATGGGATCATTATAAAAATTAAAAGTAATGCATGTGAGTACTTAGCACAGTGTAGGAGCTCATCAAACAGAAATTATACTAAGGGTTAGCACAAAGACACTATCATACTGACTTGTATATGATAACTCGTGGTCTCTAGGAAGATAGTTACAAGGGCTTTAGCTGGCTTCTTAGCAGAGGTAGAATCTGATCAAGGTCTTAAATGAAATTTACAATATGGAGAAAGTAGAGAAGGTAATGTCAGATGGCACTAAGAAAAAATGTTGAAACGATCAATTTTTGACTGAGTTAAGATTTATGGTCAAACTGGACATTTTTCTGACATTTGGAAATCTTTTACTATATAGAAATTTCTTCCATAGTAGCACTAATAGAAAATTCATAGATAATTGTAGACATTTGTCAGTTTTGCCTGACCAGAATCGATTCATATTTCTGCTGGTATTGGCATCCTTGTATCACTTTAGGTATTATTTCTCTTCTGATTTGATCTAGTCTCTATTGAGACTGTCAAATCAGGAGCTTGGAATGAACATACACACACTACTATATATAAGATAGGTAACCAACAAGGACCTACTGCATAGCACAGGGAACTCCACTCAATATTCTGTGATAACCCATATGAGAAAATAATCTAAAAAAGAATGAATATATGTATAACTGAATCACTTTGCTGTACACCTGAAACTAACACAACATTTTAAATCAACTATACTCTAATAAAAATGTTTAAAACGGGTGGGGATGTTCCCCAAGCTAGGTCAACCTGAATAAGTCAATCTTTCCTCTCCTCTCTCCATTCTTCCCTCTTTCTCTCCCTCTCTCTCTCTCTCCTTCCTGCTCTTTATCTCTCTTCCCCTCCTTCCCTGGTCTCACTTATTACTTGCTGAATTTGAGTTTGATTATAGTGAGAAAGAATAGACAATGGACAATAGATGGAGTTTTTCTTGTTTTTGAATTTTACATAAGTTTATCAGCAGCAAGAAAACATTTTTGCAATCAGAATTTTGATTACCTCTAGGGAGAAATGATTGAGTCTAATGAAGAAGGGGCACATTCAAGGCTTCTAAGAGTACTGTTAATGTTCTATTTCTTCATCAAAGTTGCTGCTACATGAGTATTTGCTTTGTCATTATTTGTTAAGTGATAACGTTTATGATTAGCCTATTTTGCATGCATTTTAACACATGGTTGGAATTCAGTTTTTTCCTTGACAATGGCGTGTTGAGGAGACTGTGTGTGAGTTTCTGCCATGTAGCTCCCCAGATCCTTTTTGGTTCCTGTGTTTTCTAAGATCTGTCCTTATGATTTCCTTAGGTTTGATATCGTCACATCTTTTCAAATTAATTAACTTTATTTTGCCTAATTTACTCTGACTTTATATCTGTTACTTGTAAGAACCCTAAGTGATTTAATGGACAAAAATAACTGAAATAAAATTTTTTGTTTTTAAAAACAGCAAATGTTTTCAGTTTGTCAGGAGGCCATTTAGGTTTTAAGTTATTTGTGGGAGCTAACGTGAAATTCAAAAGTCAGTTGAAAGTTTAAATTTCCAAAAAATCTTCTCTGATTTCCCTATCCTAGTGTAGAATTAATCACTCCCTCATCTATGTTCTCAGAGAGCTTGAGTCATTGCAGGTCTGTGGGTCACATGAAGATGTAGAGGAAAGGCTATATTTTAAACAGCACAGGTAAAATTGGACTTACATTATAATTATTTGGTTTCCTGTGTTTTTCTTCTTCCTTGATTTTTAGCTAATTGAGGGCAAACAGCCTCATCTCATACTTATTTTTGTATTTGTAATACCTATTTCAATGTCTGGCACTATTAACAGATAAATAAATATTTGTTGAATTGATTTGTTGAATTGATTTTTTTCCCCAGAATTCCTTGTGAGGGATCAATAGATATCCAGGGATGTTTGCTTTGTAAATCCTTGTAAAAATAATGCAGTAATAGGCTTCATAGCCACCAAAGAAATAGTGTATAGCTGATTGATATGTTTTTTTTTTAAAACAGGGCAGTTAAAATTAGGAGGCCTTGAATAACTGAAGTGTCATAATTCATGCCAGTGTTCTCATTTGTGACATTAATTTTTATTCCTGAGATGGAAAATAAAAACTCAACATGGATAGCTATAACTAACGTTGTGGCAAGCTCCCTTATGTACGTTTGGAGTCAGTATGTCAATATTAAGCATCCAGAGGTTGCATGGCAAAGTACTGGGATCTGAAACTCTTAAACACTCTATTTCTAGACAAATAGAATTTTCATTATCTATGTCAATGTTTTTGTTAATATCCTAACTGCAACTAATCTGCAACCCTAAGGTTTCTAAGGATATCTGCTTCTCTGAAATTACTTCAGACTTTGCAAGGGTTGTTAGTAGATGACAAACAAAATAAGTTTTCTATTCCTTTTATTACTTTAATCTACTTAGGTTGCCTAATGATCTTTAATGAGTTTGAAAGCAGAAGAAAAGATTTCTGAGGATCCCTTATGTTTTGCAGGTAGAATTCAATTTTTTTTAACATCTTTATTGGAGTATAATTGCTTTACAATGGTGTGTTAGTTTCTGCTTTATAACAAAGTGAATCAGCTATACATATACATATATCCCCATATCTCCTCCCTCTTGCATCTCCCTCCCACCCTCCCTATCCCACCCCTCTAGGTGATCACAAAGCACCAAGCTGATCTCCCTGTGCTATGTAGCTGCTTCCTACTAGCTATCTATTTTACATTTGGTAGTGTATATATGTCCATGCCACTCTCTCACTTCGTCCCAGCTTACCCTTCCCCCTCCCCATGTCCTCAAGTCCATTCCCTACGTCTGCATCTTTATTCTTGTCCTGCCCCTAGGTTCTTCAGAACCTTTTTTTTTTTTTTTTAGATTCCATATATATGTGTTAGCATACGGTATTTTTTTTCTCTTTCTGACTTACTTCACTCTGTATGACAGACTCTAGGTCCATCCACCTCGCTACAAATAACTCAATTTCATTTCTTTTTATGGCTGAGTAATATTCCATTGTATATATGTGCCACATCTTCTTTATCCATTCATCTGTCGATGGACACTTAGGTTGCTTCCATGTCCTGGCTATTGTAAATAGAGCTGCAATGAACATTGTGGTACATGACTCTTTTTGAATTATGGTTTTCTCAGGGTATATGCCCAGTAGTGGGATTGCTGGGTAGTATGGTAGTTCTAGTTTTAGTATTTTAAGGAACCTCCATACTGTTCTCCATAGTGGCTGTATCAATTTACATTCCCACCAGCAGTGCAAGAGGGTTCCCTTTTCTCCACACCGTCTCCAGCATTTATTGTTTGTAGATTTTTTGATGATGGCCATAGAATTCAGTTTTGCTCATGCTTGTCTCTTAGTTTAATTAACACAGAATATTAAGTTAATGAGGTTAAGCCCATGGATTTAATTGCCAAACATTCTGTGCTAAGCTCCAAATCCAGAAAAATCAATGCCTTAAGATGAGTAGCAAAACCACTAGGCAGAGAAAAATAACACTTAAGTTTGTATTTTATTTCTTCCACTAACTTACTATGTAACCTTGGGCAAGTTAATTAACCCTCTTGGGTTCAAGAGTGAAAAAACTAGTATTAAATGCACCTGAATTAATTCTTAGACATGTTGGAAACATCTAATATAATAATATATGTGAAATAAAATTTAAAACTATAAAACATAATGGACACATTTATTATCATTATTGGGTCATGGATGAACGATTTGGATAGATTATCATAAAATCTGTCACTTTTACTATAAAAGCAGTTAATCACAAAATCTCTGTATGGTATCATCTACCTATCATGTATCAGTTTTCTATGAATGATAACACATTCCTAATACTTTAGTTTAAAATTTATTGGGAAGTTCTAGAATTTTAAAAGAGCAGTATTTCTAAATATACTACTCTCTCTATATATTATTTTATTATTTGTGCTCATGTGTAACTATTAATGGAGCTCAGACCCTATTCTCGAAGCTAAGCTTAGGGAAATAGGTAGCATGTGGGTTTTCTAGCTTATAGTTTTGGGCTTTGAGAAAACATATATGCCAGCTTCGTGATTTACTACCACATTTTATTGTATTTTTTTGAGAAATTTAAATGCAATAAAAAAGTACAAAGAGTAGTATGACATGTACATATATTCCAACTGTCTATACACAGCAGCAATAATTATTTTTTGCAGTTGTAAGTCAAGCACCAGCCAGGCCAAGAAATAGAACTTTGCTTGCCACCTCAGAAACTCCTTAAGAGTCCTTATTCCAGTCATGATGCCCTCTCTTCTGCCATTAGTAATCACTATCCTGACATTGAGAGTAATCACATCTTTGTGATTTTCCTTGTATAGTTTTATCACACAAATCTGCCACTAGAAACTGTCACTTGGTCTTGCCCATGATTATAACATCATGGAGATAATTTGGATGTTGGTGGTTTATCCACACTCTCTTGTATTTAGAGAGGGGGGCTGTGGAGATATTTTATCACCTAATTTGTTGGAAATGGTTTCCATTGGGTTTTTGGTTTTGTTATCTAGTTGCTCTGTCTGTTTTTATGTAGGGATTCAGAAAGGTTGAAAAACTTGCTGTCACTGCTGCTACCATCTTTCCAGACAAAATTGTCATTTTGTCATCTTTACCACATGTCTTTTTTTTCTTTCTGCTCAAGATAAAGTGTTACACATGTAGCCAAAGTCTTACCTTTATCCAGTATTAAGTATCTGTACACACATAGGTTTGTTCAAAGCTTTACATTTGGTTCCACTGATTGTCTGATCTGTTCTTTCACCTGTACCATGTTGTTTTTATACTTTTGTTTCAAACTTTGTTTAGTATCTGGTCCATTTTTGCTATGCATTTTTGTTATAGAATGTATATTTAAATATTCATGGAGTTTTATTTTTTCACATAAATTTTAGATTACATCTACTGAATTCCTTTAAAAAGCCAATTAGAATTATGCTTGGAGTAACTTTATTCATTAGGAGAGAATTCTATTTTCATAGTATTAAGTACTCCAATCCAACACCACAGAATCTCGCCACTGTTCTTCCTTCATATCCTTTTGAACAGTCTTAGTATTTTTGATGAGATGATTGCTAGATACTTTTAACTTTTGTTAATATTATAATTCTTAGTTTTTGTTACTACTAATAAACCCTACTATTTGTATTTCTTATTATATATATATATTTTTAAACATCTTTATTGAAGTATAATTGCCTTACAATGGTGTGTTAGCTTCTGCTTTATAACAAAGTTAATCAGTTATACATATACAATATGTTCCCATATCTCTTCCCTCTTGCATCTCCCTCCCTCCCACCCTCCCCATCCCACCCCTCTAGGTGGTCACAAAGCACCGAGCTGATCTCCCTGTGCTATGCGGCTGCTTCCCACTAGCTATCTATTTTACATTTGGTAGTGTATATATGTCCATGACACTCTCTCACCCTGTCACATCTCACCCCACCCCCTCCCCATATCCTCAAGTCCATTCTCTAGTAGGTCTGTGTCTTTATTCCCGTCTTGCCACTAGGTTCTTCATGCTTCATGGCCTTTTTTTTTTTTTTTCCTTAGATTCCGTATATATGTGTTAGCATACTGTATTTGTTTTTCTCTTTCTGACTTACTTCACTCTGTATGACAGACTCTAACTCCATCCACCTCATTACAAATACCTCCATTTCATTTCTTTTTATGGCTGAGTAATATTCCATTGTATATATGTGCCACATCTTCTTTATCCATTCATCTGTCGATGGACAGATTTAGGTTGCTTCCATGTCCTGGCTATTGTAAATAGAGCTGCAATGAACATTTTGGTACATGACTCTTTTTGAACTATGGTTTTCTCAGGGTATATGCCCAGTAGTGGGATTGCTGGGTCGTATGGTAGTTCTATTTGTAGTTTTTTAAGGAACCTCCATACTGTTCTCCATAGTGGCTGTATCAATTTACATTCCCACCAACAGTGCAAGAGAGTTCCCTTTCCTCCACACCCTCTCCAGCATTTATTGTTTCTAGATTTTTTGATGATGGCCATTCTGACCGGTGTGAGATGATATCTCATTGTAGTTTTGATTTGCATTTCTCTAATGATTAATGATGTTGAGCATTCTTTCATGTGTCTGTAGGCCATCTGTATATCTTCTTTGGAGAAATGTCTATTTAGGTCTTCTGCCCATTTTTGGATTGGGTTGTTCGTTTTTTTGTTATTGAGCTGCATGAGCTGCTTGTAAATCTTGGAGATTAATCCTTTGTCAGTTGCTTCATTTGCAAATATTTTCTCCCATTCTGAGGGTTGTCTTTTGGTCTTGTTTATGGTTTCCTTTGCTGTGCAAAAGCTTTTAAGTTTCATTAGGTCCCATTTGTTTATTTGTGTTCTTATTTCCATTTCTCTGGGAGCTGGGTCAAAAAGAATCTTGCTGTGATGTATGTCATAGAGTGTTCTGCCTATGTTTTCCTCTAAGAGTTTGATAGTGTCTGGTCTTACACTTAGGTCTTTAATCTATTTTGAGTTTATTTTTGTGCATGGTTTCAGGGAGTGTTCTAATTTCATACTTTTACATGTATCTGTCCAATTTTCCCAGCACCACTTATTGAAGAGGCTGTCTTTTCTCCACTGTATATGCTTGCCTCCTTTATCAAAGATAAGGTGACCATATGTGCATGGGTTTATCTCTGGGCTTTCTATCCTGTTCCATTGATCTATATTTCTGTTTTTGTGCCAGTACCAAACTGTCTTGATTACTGTAGCTTTGTAATATAGTCTGAAGTCAGGGAGCCTGATTCCCCCAGCTCCATTTTTCATTCTCAAGATTGCTTTGGCTATTCAGGGTCTTTTGTGTTTCCATACAAATTGTGAAATTTTTTGTTCTAGTTCTGTGAAAAATGCCAGTGGTAGTTTGATAGGGATTGCATTAAATCTGTAGATTGCTTTGGGTAGTAGAGTCATTTTCACAATGTTGATTCTTCCAATCCAGGAACATGGTATATCTTTCCATCTATTTGTATCATCTTTAATTTCTTTCATCAGTGTCTTATTATTTTCTGCATACAGGTCTTTTGTCTCCTTAGGTAGGTTTATTCCTAGATATTTTATTCTTTTTGTTGCAATGGTAAACGGGAGTGTTTTCTTAATTTCACTTTCAGATTTTTCGTCATTAGTGTATAGAAATGCAAGAGATTTCTGTTCATTAATTTTGTATCCTGCTACTTTACCAAATTCATTGATTAGCTCTAGGAGTTTTCTGGTAGCATCTTTAGGATTCTCTATATATAGTGTCATGTCATCTGCAAACAGTGACAGCTTTACTTCTTCTTTTCCGATTTGGATTCCTTTTATTTCTTTGTCTTCTCTGATTGCTGTGGCTAACACTTCCAAAACTATGTTGAATAATAGTGGTGAGAGTGGGCAACCTTGTCTTGTTCCTGATCTTAGTGGAAATGGTTTCAGTTTTTCACCATTGAGGACAATGTTGGCTGTGGGTTTGTCATATATGGCCTTTATTATGTTGAGGTAGGTTCCCTCTATGCCTACTTTCTGCAGGGCTTTTATCATAAATGGGTGTTGAATTTTGTCGAAAGCTTTCTCTGCATCTATTGAGATGATCATATGGTTTTTCTCCTTCAATTTGTTAATATGGTGTATCACATTGATTGATTTGCGTATATTGAAGAATCCTTGCATTCCTGGGATAAACCCCACTTGATCATGGTGTATGATCCTTTTAATGTGCTGTTGGATTCTGTTTGCGAGTATTTTGTTGAGGATTTTTGCATCTATGTTCATCAGTGATATTGGCCTGTAGTTTTCTTTCTTTGTGACATCTTTGTCTGGTTTTGGTATCAGGATGATGGTGACCTCGTAGAATGAGTTTGGGAGTGTTCCTCCCTCTGCAATATTTTGGAAGAGTTTGAGAAGGATAGGTGTTAGCTCTTCTCTAAATGTTTGATAGAATTCACCTGTGTAGCCATCTGGTCCTGGGCTTTTGTTTGTTGGAAGGTTTTTAATCACAGTTTCAATTTCAGTGCTTGTGATTGGTCTGTTCATATTTTCTATTTCTTCCTGGTTCAGTCTCGGCAGTTTGTGCATTTCTAAGAATCTGTCCATTTCTTCCAGGTTGTCCATTTTATTGGCGTAGAGTTGCTTGTAGTAATCTCTCATGATCTTTTGTATTTCTGCAGTGCCAGTGGTTACTTCTCCTTTTTCATTTCTAATTCTATTGATTTGAGTCTTCTCCCTTTTTCTCTTGATGAGTCTGGCTAATGGTTTATCAATTTTGTTTATCTTCTCAAAGAACCAGCTTTTAGTTTTATTGATTTTTGCTATTGTTTCCTTCATTTCTTTTTCATTTATTTCTGACCTGATCTTTATAATTTCTTTCCTTCTGCTAGCTTTGGGGTTTTTTTGTTCTTCTTTCTCTAATTGCTTTAGGTGCAAGGTTAGGTTGTTTATTCGAGATGTTTCCTGTTTCTTGAGGTAGGCTTGTATTGCTATAAACTTCCCTCTTAGCACTGCTTTTGCTGCGTCCCATAGGTTTTGGGTCGTCGTATCTCCATTGTCATTTGTTTCTAGGTATTTTTTGATTTCCCCTTTGATTTCTTCAGTGATCACTTCGTTATTAAGTAGTGTATTGTGTAGCCTCCATGTGTTTGTATTTTTTACACATCTTTTCCTGTAATTGATATCTAGTCTCATAGCGTTGTGGTCGGAAAAGATACTTGATACGATTTCAATTTTCTTAAATTTACCAAGGCTTGATTTGTGACCCAAGATATGATCTATCCTGGAGAATGTTCCATGCGCACTTGAGAAAAATGTGTATTCTGTTGTTTTTGGGTGGAATGTCCTATCAATATCAATTAAGTCCATCTTGTTTAATGTATCATTTAAAGCTTGTGTTTCCTTATTTATTTTCATTTTGGATGATCTGTCCATTGGTGAAAGTGGGGTGTTAAAGTCCCCTACTATGATTGTGTTGCTGTCGATTTCCCCTTTTATGGCTGTTAGTATTTGCCTTATGTATTGAGGTGCTCCTATGTTGGGTGCATAAATATTTACAATTGTTATACCTTCCTCTTGGATCGATCCCTTGATCATTATATAGTGTCCTTCTTTGTCTCTTATAATATTCTTTATTTTAAAGTCTATTTTGTCTGATATGAGAATTGCTACTCCAGCTTTCTTTTGATTTCCATTTGCATGGAATATCTTTTTCCATCCCCTCACTTTCAGTCTGTATGTGTCTCTAGGTCTGAAGTGGGTCTCTTGTAGACAGCATATATATGAGTCTTGTTTTTGTATCCATTCAGCCAGTCTGTGTCTTTTGGTGGGAGCATTTAATCCATTTACATTCAAGGTAATTATCGATATGTATGTTCCTATTCCCATTTTCTTAAATGTTTTGGGTTTGTTATTGTAGGTGTTTTCCTTCTCTTGTGTTTCTTGCCTAGAGAAGTTCCTGTAGCGTTTGTTGTAAAGCTGGTTTGGTGGTGCTGAACTCTCTCAGCTTTTGCTTGTCTGTAAAGGTTTTAATTTCTCCATCACATCTGAATGAGATCCTTGCTGGGTAGAGTAATCTTGGTTGTAGGTTTTTCTCCTTCATCACTTTAAGTATATCCTGCCACTCCCTTCTGGCTTGCAGAGTTTCTGCTGAAAGATCAGATGTTAACCTTTTGGGGATTCCCTTGTGTGTTATTTGTTGTTTTTCCCTTGCTGCTTTTAATATGTTTTCTTTATATTTAATTTTTGACAGTTTGATTAATATGTGTCTTGGCGTGTTTCTCCTTGGGTTTATCCTGTATGGGACTCTCTGTGCTTCCTGGACTTGATTAACTATTTCCTTTCCCATATTAGGGAAGTTTTCAACTATAATCTCTTCAAATATTTTCTCAGTCCCTTTCTTTTTCTCTTCTTCTTCTGGGACCCCTATAATTCGAATGTTGGTGCGTTTAATGTTGTCCCAGAGGTCTCTGAGACTGTCCTCAGTTCTTTTCATTCTTTTTTCTTTATCCTGCTCTGCAGTAGTTATTTCCACCATTTTATCTTCCAGGTCACTTATCCTTTCTTCTGCCTCAGTTATTCTGCTATTGATCCCATCTAGAGTATTTTTAATTTCATTTATTGTGTTTTTCATCGTTGCTTGGTTCCTCTTTAGTTCTTCTACATCCTTGTTAAATGTTTCTTGCATTTTGTCTATTCTATTTCCAAGATTTTGGATCGTCCTTACTATCATTATTCTGAATTCTTTTTCAGGTAGACTACCTATTTCCTCTTCATTTGTTAGGTCTGGTGTGTTTTGACCCTGCTCCTTCATCTGCTGTGTGTTTTTCTGTCGTCTCATTTTGCTTATCTTACTGTGTTTGGGGTCTCCTTTTCACAGGCTTCAGGTTCGTAGTTCCGGTTGTTTTTGGTATCTGTCCCCAGTGGGTAAGGTTGGTTCAGTGGGTTGTGTAGGCTTCCTGGTGGAGGGGACTATTGCCTGTGTTCTGGTGGATGAGGTTGAATCTTGTCTTTCTGGTGGGCACGTCCACGTCTGGTGGTGTGTTTTGGGGTGTCTGTGGCCTTATGATTTTAGGCAGCCTCCCTGCTAATGGATGGGGCTGTGTTTCTGTCTTGCTAGTTGTTTGGCATAGGGTGTCCAGCACTGTAGCTTGCTGGTCGTTGAGTGAAGCTGGGTTTTGATGTTGAGATGGAGATCTCTGAGAGATTTTTGCCGTTTGGTATTACGTGGAGCTGGTAGGTCTCTTGTGGACCAGTGTCCTGAAGTTGGCTCTCCCACCTCAGAGGCATGGCCCTGATGCCTGGCTGGAGCACCAAGAGCCTTTCATCCACACAGCTCAGAATATAAGGGAGAAAAAAATAGAAAGAAAGAAAGAGGATAAAATAAAATAAAATAAAGCTATTATAATAAAAAATAAGGAAAAAAAATTATTAAGAGTAAATGTATTCAGAAAAAAATTTTTTTTTAATTTTTAAAAATAGATTTATTAATTTTTTATAGTAAAAAATAAGAAAAAAATTTTTAAGAAAAAAATTTATTAAAAAAAAAGTTTAATTTTTTAAAATAAAAAATATGAAAAAACTTATTAAAAATTTTTTTAATTTCTAAAAATAGAAAATACGGAAAAAATTATTAAGAAAACATATATTAGGAAAAAAAAATTTTTTTTAAGTAAAAAAAAAAAAAAAAAAAAACTGGACAGACCTAACCCTAGGACTAATGGTGAAAGCAAAGCTATACAGACAAAATCTCACCCAGAAGCATACACATATACACTCACAAAAAAAGGAAAAGGGGAAATTAATATATCCTGCTCCTAAAGTCCACCTTTTGAATTTGGGATGATTCATTGTCTATTCAGGTATTCAACAGATGCAGGCACATCAAGTTGTTTGTGGAGCTTTAATCCGCTGCTTCTGAGGCTGCTGGGAGAGATTTCCCTTTCTCTTCTTTGTTCGTACAGCTCCCAGCGTTCAGCTTTGGATTTGGACCCGCCTCTGCATGTACGTTGCCTGAGGGTGTCCGTTCCCCGCCCAGACAGAACAGGGTTAAAGGAGCAGCTGCTTCGGGGGCTCTGGCTCACTCAGGCCGGGGGAGGGAGCGGTACGGAGGAGGCGGGGCGAGCCTGCGGCGTCAGAGGCATCGTTCAGAGGCGTCGTGACATTGCAGCAGCCTGAGGTGCGCCGTGTGTTCTGCCGGGGAAGTTGTCCCCGGATCACGGGAGCCTGGCAGCGGCGAGCTGCACTGTCTCCCGGGAGGGACAGTGTGGAGAGTGACCTGTGCTCACACACAGGCTTCTTGGTGGCGGCAGCAGCAACCTTAGCGTCTCCTACCAGTCTCTGGGGTCTGCGCTGATGGCCGCGGCTCGCGCCCGCCTCTGGAGTTCGTCTAGGCGGCGCTCTGAATCCCCTCTCCTTGCGCACCACGAAACAAAGAGGCAAGAAAAAGTCTCTTGCCTCTTCGGCGGCTGCAGACCTCCTCTTAGGCTCCCTCCCGGCTCGCCGCGGCACGCCAACCCCTTCAGGCCGTGTTCACGCTGCCAACCCCAGTCCTCTCCCTTCGATCCGACTGAAGCCCGCGCCTCAGCTCCCAGCCCCGCCCGCCCCGGCGGGTGAGCAGACAAGCCTCTCGGGCTGGTGAGCGCTGCTCGGCGCTGAGCCTCTGTGCGGGAATCTCTCCGTTTTTCCCTCTGCGCCCCTGTTGCTGTGGGATCCGCGCTGATAGCTGCGGCTCACACCCGTCTCTGGATTTCGTTTAGGCAGCGCTCTGAATCCCCTCTCCTTGCGCGCCGCGAAACAAAGAGGCAAGAAAAAGTCTCTTGCCTCTTCGGCAGCTGCAGACTTTTTCCCGGACTCCCTCCTGGCTAGCACCAAAGCCCGAGCCTCAGCTCCCAGCCCCCGCCCGCCCCGGCGGGTGAGCAGACAAGCCTCTCGGGCTGGTGAGTGCTGGTTGGCGCCGAGCCTCTGTGCGGGAGTCTCTCCGCTTTGCCCTCCGCACCCCTGTGGCTGCGCTCTCCTCCGCGGCTCCGAAGCTTCCCCCCTCTGCCACCCGCAGTCTCTGCCCGCAAAGGGGCTTCCTAGTGCCTGGAAACCTTTCCTCCTTCACAGCTCCCTCCCACTGGCACAGGTCCCGTCCCTATTCTTTTGTCTCTGTTATTTCTTTTTTCTTTTACCCTACCCAAGTACGTGGGGATTTTCTTGCCTTTTGGGAGGTCTGACGTCTTCTGCCAGCGTTCAGTGGGTGTTCTGTAGGAGCAGTTCCACGTGTAGATGTATTTCTACTGTATCTGTGGGAAGGAAGGTGATCTCCGCGTCTTACTCTTCCGCCATCTTGCCCCTACTGCCTGTATTTCTTATTATATTTTATATTTGATTATTTTATATAGAGAAATTTAATCCATTGTAACATTTATCTTGATTTCAGCAAGTACGGTGAGATTTTTTATTGATATTAATGATCTTTCTATTCATTTTGCTGACTTTTCTATGTAGATGAACTCTCCCTTAATACTCCTTATACCTTTTATTAACTTTATTATGATTATTATATTGGCCATTCTCTGATAAACAATACTGGTGATACTAGATACCCTTTCTAATTCCTGATCTTAAAGGGCTTTTATGTACATTTTTTCCTTTAAATATAATTTTTGCTGTGCTTTTCTGAATTACAGCCTTTTCCGAATTAAGGAAGTTCCTTTCCATTCCTAGCTTAATAAGAGTTTTTGTCCCAAATAAGTGCTGAACTTTGACAGTTGCTTCTTTTGTGTGTCCATTGAAGTAATTATATAATTTTTATCTTTAGTTTGTTAATGGGGTATCATTGGTAAATTTTCTCATGTTGATAAACTAAGCATGATTTATTATTAATGAATATATTTATTTTAGTGTTGTCCTTCTATGTTCAGAAGTGATATGAACCTCTGATTGCTTTTGTCTTTATCTGATTTTGGATAATATCACTACCTTCATTAAATCAGATTAACATTGTTTATCTTTTTCTATATTCTGGAATAGCTTTTATTAGATAGAACTTAACTGTCCATTAAAAGATTCATAACATCAATAACAACAGCAGAAAATATTTATATATTTGCACCTATTCTTCTAATTGATTTATATTATATTTATATTTAGTGATTTGCTTCTTCCAACAATATAGCATGATAGATAGTACTATTATTCCCTTTTTATAGATAAGGAAACTGTAGTGCAAAAGGTTAAGTGATTTGCCTTTTAAGGTTCCTAACTTGAGGTCTACGAACCAAGGGTTACCTGGATGGAATTCAGGGCATCCAAAAATTTGGATGGGGAAAATGTACATATTTATTTTCACTAACCTGAAACTGAATTTTAGCACTTTCTCTAACTATGAATATAGGCAAAACAACACAATATTAACAGTATCTGTTACTTCTCCAATGATAGTATTTAGGTACAGTTTTATATCACTTTTCAATTGTTGCAGATATCTCAAAATAATATTGATGTTCATCACCTTTTTCAAATCATGGTAGATATAAGAATCACTTTTAGAACTTATTTACTGATTTACTGCATTAATGAAGAAGCAAGATATGCATTTATTTATTTATTTAGTACTTAATATTTAATAATTGTACTTCAACTTATAATTGTTTTCTTTGCAATTTTGTATACAGACAGTCCTTGCTTTGCATAGTTTTGTGGCAACTAACATAGACTCTGTGTTACCATATAGTATTTACTGTGCAAACCAAGGACTGCTTGCATTTATTTTAATGCATTTAAAAACATTATTCTGAGGTGGAATTCATCCACTTCACCACAAAAACAGGTTAAAATCATCTGCATTAGATCAAATTAACTACTAGATATGTCAGTAGTAGTGTGGATATAGAACACACTAGTAAATGCCCAAGAACTAGGTTTTTATGAGAGAGTCTTGGATTAATATTTCAATATGTTTAAAATTATTGGTATATTTAAAATTCTGTTTCTTATTGAGCCAATTTTGCATTGTTGTATTTTGCTGAAATGAATCCATTAAATCAAATTTTCTAATTTATAACTAAATAGCTATTCATAATTTTATTTTACATTTTACATCTCTGATGTATCTATAGTTATTTATCCATTCCTCTGTCTGATCTTCCTTCATTCTTCTTTTTTTCACTTGTTTGGTTTTGTCAGACAGCTGACTTATTAACATATTCAAAGGTCTCAATTTTTGTTTTGCTAATTTTCTATAATTTTTGTCTACTTTTATTTATCTGTATCCCTATTTAGTTTATTTGGCTTTTTATTTCAAATTTTTCGAGTTGAATGATTTTCATTATTTTTTGTTTCAAACTTTTTTCTGTCTAAGTGTATTTCACTTTAGTTTTGTTCCTCTATAACATTAGATTATGTAATGTGTCTGTAATCATACAATTTCTTTCCCTGTGAATGCTGCCAAAGACCGTTCTCACTGCTTGGATTTCATTTTGATAATCTTTTAAAGTAATTTCTTGCTTGAATCTGGCCAGATAGGAGTATTTTTAGTAAAACTTTAAAAATATTTTTTGAAATCCAGGAATTGAAAGTCATGCAATAAAGACTATAATAAAACCATAAAAATTAATAGATCTTTACCCAAATTGGTTGATATGAGGTCTCTGGCCACAGGTCTCCTTTTGCCTGAACCATCTGGGCTTAATGTCTGAGTTCAGAAAGTTACATCATTGACAGGAAGAAACAGGAAATAAATTTAAGCAACATCTGTTTTCCTCCTTAGACAAATTTGTCTATTTGGATCTCATCTTTTACAGCTGTTTTCCCTTTTGTTCTATAAACTTTAAAATTTTCTGGTTCTCATCATTCCTCTGACCTCAGCAATATTGGATGGTGACACATGGAGCTCCCTGGATTCCTTGGTCAGTTTATTTGGTGATGAGTACCAAATCCCACATACCATTATGACAGATGCACAAACAATATTAGATTGAACCTAAAGCCAGCACATGATCAGGATGTATAATAGTAAAGTGCATGTCTTTGTTCACCTGAAGTTTGTTCTGCTTTTCACTGTGCCAAAACAAAACAAAAACTCTCAATCTTGAAGAAACAGTATTCCAGTATGATTTAATTTATCCTTTTATGTATATTTCTTTATTAACTCAAAGATATTTTCATGTTCTCTGTGTCAGTATATATTATATGTATTATCAGGAGTAGAATTGAAGGTACCAATATGTGGTTTGGGAGATGGAAGTGAGGACATCAGTGACTGAATTTCCATTGACTACCCTGCGTGCTCTCTGCTTTTTTTCTACCCATGTTTGAAGGTGCTAGTTCTCCTATCCCTGCCTGGTTCTCTCTCTGTTTCTTTCAACTAAATAGTATATAATTTTTTTTTAAGTGCTTAATGATGTTTTCCTGTGTTTCCCCAAATCATTTTTGTGTATTTCTCCTACTTGCTGCCTAGCTCATAATCTATTTGGAATCCTTAAAATGGCAGGGACAATGCTAGAAAACAATAGGTGCTTATAAATCCCTAGGGGGGAGTGAAGATTGATGCAAGTAAAATAGTCTTATTTGGCAAAATAGAGATATATCAGAATTTTTGTTATGTAAAATTTAATTGCTAAACTCTGGAGGTTTCAGTCATTGTACCTTTAGGAGATGAGAATGCAATAAGAAAGCTAGGGATGAGGGATGAATAGCTGGCTGGCTTCTCCCACAGGGTGCAACCGCAGTATTCTGTGGCCCTTACATACAGTGCTAGAGGAGCCGCTGGATAAACCCACTGGCATAAAATGTCTTTTAACTATTGTTTTAATACAAGTCCTTTTGAGTTTCTATAGCTATGGTATTGTTTTGGGGCACTAGTGACAAGATTTTGTTTTGTGATAATATTCAAAATGTCACTTCCTGATATTATGTATTTCACAAAATGGAAAAAAACCCATTTCTCTCAGCAGAAAACAAAAGTGTAGCAGGTAAAATGTACCATGATTAAAGAGTCAAGTCTTTTTCTACAACAGCCATACACATTCACCATGAGCTATATTTCTTTATTCAGTAATTTATTCACGTACTCATCATATGTTTAAGGAGTTATATTTCAGACACAAAGTTAGACAATGACATATTGGACTTACTGATTAAAGGAAAATCAGAAATGATGAGGCAGGCACAACAGCCTAGACATGGATAAAGAGGGGCACAAATAAACGTATTAGGAAGAAATGGCTGTAATTTTCTCCTTTTTCCCATCCCCAAATTCCACAAGATAAAGATTGAGAACAATAGAAGCATTTAATTGAATTCTTCCTAGAATAATCAATCTTGAACACTTCCAAGAAGAGAAGCCATTATAAGTAATATATTTCCTTTTTTTATGTTGCTTGAACTCGAGGAGGACTAGAAAAGAAACCAAATGTGCTACTGAGCAACAGAGGCTCATTGATGCCAAAGGAAGGGAGATGTGCCTTAATAGCAATAGTGCTGGCCCCCAAATTAGTGCCTGCCCTAGGGAAGGATCTTTTATTTAATCTAAGAGGTTCAATAGCCACAGAACTAGATGAGCTTTCCTCTCATATTAGAGACATCAAAAGTAAAATCCAACCTGGAGGAGCCAATTTCAGACTGGATCACAGAACTTGTAATGCCTGAGCCCCCTACCTGCTATTCTAAGAGACTTCTGTCGCTGGATGGCCTTCAGAGTCCCAGGTTGCTTCTCCAGACAGAATGTCATAGACTTGGGCTTACATATGGAGTAAGGGTAGAATGAATACAGGGAGCAGGATCCTACATGTGGTTTGAGATGGAGTTTTTTAACACAAGACGGAGATGTGAGTATAGGAACTCCCAGAAAAAGACTCATGGATAAAAATTCTCAGATCTCAGGGTAAAGGAGAGAGATTAAAATCCAGGGAATGCCTATAAGGACGCTTGTAACTAATTCCTTAAAACCTTTCACTTTGGGACTTTGGGAAGAGTCAAAATTAATAAGAACTTTACATTTCCCTTTCTACTTACTTATAGTAGCCATCCTATATATTTAATACAAAAGTGCACTTGTGACAACACACTTAATTGTCTTAGGAAAACTGAAAAGATAGGTGGCAACACAAAAGGAAATCCTGCTCTATCCCACCCCCTTCAGTGGAGAAAACGCATCCTCCCATTTAGAGGATTTGGGATTATTTTGGTGGCTGAGTAGTCACCACTGACAATGAGGAGAAAAGAACTGATGAACTTGAGGAGTAATCTTTTTCCTTAACTATTTCCTAAGTGCTTTTGTTGGAATGTGGCAGGTCTTTGAAATGGGGAGAGGGTAGATATCTGGACAATAAATTAGGAAAAAATTAACATAATTAAATCATACTGGATAATTCAGAAACATTCATTAAAATTATTTATCATTAACCTATAAACTGAACTAATAGGGGGACCTTAAAATAGTATTATAAAGAACACAATTTTAAACAGAAAACTGATCTTTAGAACATGGATGCTTAAGTTCTGGCAAAAACAATTTTTTCCCCTCTCAATGTCTTTAAAAATATTACATATCTTACCTGTGTCGAGTGGTTTATGATTGAACATAAAATCTGGAAATAAGATGGAGAGGAGGAATTTTAAAGTTTTATCCCAGCAGTCCCTCCCATCAGGAAGCTTATACAAGCCTCTTAGATAGCCCCATCCACCAGAGGGCAGACAGCAGAAGCAAGAAGAACTACAGTCCTGCAGCATGTGAAACAAAAACCACATTCATAAAAAGATAGACAAATGAAAAGGCAGAGGACTATGTACCAGATGAAGGAACAAGATAAAACCCCAGAAAAACAATGAAATGAATTGGAGATAGGCAACCTTCCAAAAAACGAATTCAGAATAATGATAGTGAAGATGATCCAGGACCTCGGAAAAAGAGTGGAGGCAAAGATTGAAAAGATGAAAGAAATGTTTAACAAAGACCTAGAAGAATTAAAGAACAAACAAACGGAGATGAACAATACAATAACTGAAATGAAAACTACACTAGAAGGAATCAATAGCAGAATTACTGAGGCAGAAGAATGGATAAGTGACCTGGAAGACAGAATGGTGGAATTCACTGCCACGGAGCAGAATAAAGAAAAAAGAATGAAAAGAAATGAAGACAGCCTAAGAGACCACTGGGACAACATTAAACACACCAACATTCGCATTATAGGGGTCCAAGAAGGAGAAGAGAGAGACAAAGGACCCGAGAAAATATTTGAAGAGATAATAGTCCAAAACTTCCCTAATATGGGAAAGGAAATAGCCACCCAAGTCCAGGAAGCACAGAGTCCCAGGCAGGATAAACCCAAGGAGAAACATGCTGAGACATAGTAGCCAAACTGACAAAAATTAAAGACAAAGAAAAATTATTAACATCAACAAGGTTAAAATGACAAATAAAATACAGGGGAACTCCCATAAGGTTAACAGCTGATTTCTCAGCAGAAACTCTACAAGCCAGAAGGGAGTGGCATGATATATTTAAAGTGATGAAAGGGAAGAACCTACAACCAAGATTACTCTACCTGGCAAGGATCTCATTCAGATTTGAAAGAGAAATCAAAAGCTTTACAGACAAGCAAAAGCAAAGAGAATTCAGCACCACCAAACCAGCTCTACAACAAATGCTAAATGAACTTCTGTACGTGAGAAACACAAGAGAAGAAAAGGACCTACAAAAACAAACCCAAAACAATTAAGAAAATGGTAATAGGAACATACATATCGATAATTACCTTAAATGTGAATGGATTAAATGCTCCAACCAAAAGACACAGGCTTGCTGAATGGATACAAAAACAAGACCCATCTATATGCTGTCTACAAGAGACCCACTTCACACCTAGGGACACATACAGACTGAAAGTGAGAGGATGGAAAAAGATATTCCATGCAAAGGGAAATCAAAAGAAAGCTGGAGTAGCAGTACTCATATCAGATAAAATTTAAAATAAAGAATGTTACAAGAGACAAGGAAGGACCCTACATAATGATCAAGAGGTCAACTGAAGAAGAAGATATAACAATTATAAATATATATGCACACAACACAGGAGCACCTCAGTACATAAGGCAACTGCTAACAGCTATAAAAGAGGAAATTGACAGTAACACAATAATAGTGGGGGACTTTAACACCTCACTTACACCAATGGACAGCTCATCCAGACAGGAAATTTATAAGGAAACACAAGGTTTAAATGACACAATAGACCAGATAGAATTAATTAATATTTATAGAACATTCCATCCAAAAACAGCAGATTACACTTTCTTCTCAAGTGCACACGGAATATTCTCCAGGAGAGATCACATCTTGGGTCACAAATCAAGCCTCGGTAAATTTAAGAAAACTAAAATCATATCAAGCATCTTTTCCGACCACAATTCTATGAGATTAGAAATCAATTACAGGGAAAAAAACGTAAAAAACACAAACACATGGAGGCTAAACAATATGTTACTAAATAACCAAGAGATCACTGAAGAAATCAAAGAGGAAATCAAAAAATACTTAGAGATAAATGACAACGAAAACATGACAATCCAAAATCTATGGGATGCAACAACAGCAGTTCTAAGAGGGAAGCTTATAGCAATACAATCCTACCTCAAGAAACAAGAAACAGCTCAAATAAACAATCTAATGTTACACCTAAAGGAACTAGAGAAAGAAGAACAAACAAAACCCAAAGTTAGCAGAAGGAAAGAAATCATAAAGATCAGAGCAGAAATAAATGAAATAGAAACAAAGAAAACAATAGCACATATCAATAAAACTAAAAGCTGTTTCGTTGAGAAGATAAACAAAATTGATAAACCTCTAGCCAGACTCATCAAGAAGGACAGGGAGAGGACTCAAATCAATAAAATTAGAAATGAAAAAGGAGAAGTTACAACAGACACCACAGAAATACAATGCATCAGAAGAGATTACTACAAGCAACTCTATGCCAATAAAATGGACAACCTGGAAGAAATGGACAAATTCTTAGAAAGGTATAAACTTCCAAGACTGAACCAGGAAGAAATAGAAAATATAAACAAACTAATCACAAGTAATGAAATTGAAACTGTGATTAAAAATCTTCCAACAAACAAAAGTCCAGGACCAGATGGATTCACCGGTAAATTTTATCAAGCCTTTAGAGAAGAGCTAACACCCATCCTTCTCAAACTCTTCCAAAAAACTGTAGAGGAAGGAACACTCCCAAACTCATTCTATGAGGCCACCATCACCCTGATACCAAAACCAGACAAAGATACTACAAAAAAAGAAAATTACAGACCAATATCACTGATGAATATAGATGCAAAAATCCTCAACAAAATACTAGCAAACAGAATCCAACAACACATTAAAAGGATCATACACCATGATCAAGTGGGATTTATCCCAGGGATTCAAGGATTCTTCAATATATGCAAATCAATCAATGTGGTACACTATATTAACAAACTGAAGAAGAAAAACCGTATGATCATCTCAATAGATGCAGAAAAAGCTTTTGACAAAATTCAACACCTATTTATGATAATAACTCTCCAGAAAGTGGGCATAAAGGGAATCTACCTCAACATAAAGGCCATATACGACAAACCCACAGCAAACATCATTCTCAGTGGTGAAAAACTGAAACCATTTCCACTAAGATCAGGAACAAGACAAGGATGTCTTGTGGATAACCACTCTTATTCAACATAGATTTGGAAGTCCTAGCCACAGCAATCAGAGAAGAAAAAGAAATAAAAGAAATACAAATTGGAAAAGAAGAAGTAAAACTGTCACTGTTTGCAGATGACATGATACTATACATAGAGAATCCTAAAGATGCCACCAGAAAACTACTAGAGCTAATCAATGAATTTGGTAAAATTGCAGGATACAAAATTAATGCACAGAAATCTCTTGCATTCTTATACACTAAGAACGAAAGATCAGAAAGAGAAATTAAGGAAACAATCCCATTCACCATTGCAACAAAAAGAGTAAAATGCCTAGGAATAAACCTACCTAAGGAGGTCAAAGACCTGTACTCAGATAACTATGACACTGATGAAAGAAATCAAAGATGACACAAACAGATGGAGAGATATACCATCTTCTTGGATTGGAAGAATCAACATTGTGAAAATGACTATAATACCCAAAGCAATCTACAGATTCAATGAAATCCCTATCAAATTACCAATGGCATTTTTTACAGAACTAGAATAAAAAATCTTAAAATTTGTATGGAGACACAAAAGACCCTGAATTGCCAAAGCAGTCTAGAGAGAAAAAAACGGAACTGGAGGAATCAGACTCCCTGACTTCAGATTATACTAGAAAGCTACAGTAATCAAGACAATATGGTACTGGCACAAAAACAGAAATATAGATCAATGGAACAGGATAGAGAGCTCAGAGATAAACCCAAGCACCTATGGTCAACTAATCAACTAATCTATGACAAAGGAGGCAAGTATACACAATGGAGAAAAGACAGTCCCTTCAATAAGTGGTGCTGGGAAAACTGGACAGTTACATGTAAAAGAATGAAATTAGAACACTCCTTAACACCATACACAAAAATAAACTCAAAATGGATTAAAGACGTAAATATGACTGGACAGTATAAAACTCTTA
The DNA here is from genome assembly GCF_028023285.1 of Balaenoptera ricei. NCBI lineage: Eukaryota > Metazoa > Chordata > Mammalia > Artiodactyla > Balaenopteridae > Balaenoptera > Balaenoptera ricei. The sequence goes on from NC_082641.1 coordinate 79,613,274, forward strand.
GAGGAAAACATAGGAAGAACACTCTTTGACATAAATCACAGCAAGATCTTTTTTGACCCACCTCCTAGAGTAATGGAAATAAAAGCAAAAATAAACAAATGGGACCTAATGAAACTTAAAAGCTTTTGCACAGCAAAGGAAACTATAAACAAGATGAAAAGACAACCCTCCAAATGGGAGAAAATATTTACAAATGAATCAACAGACGAAGGATTAATCTCCAAAATATATAAACGGCTTATGTAGCTCAATATTAAAAAAACAACCCAATCAAAAAATGGGCAGAAGATCTAAATAGACATTTCTCCAAAGAAGACATACAGATGGCCAAGAGGCACATGAAAAGCTACTTGACATCACTAATTAGAGAAATGCAAGTCAAAACTACAATGAAGTGTCACCCCACACTGGTTAGAATGGGCATCATCAGAAAATCTACAAACAACAAATGCTAGAGAGGGTGTGGAGAAAAGCAAACCCTCTTGCACTGTTGGTGGGAATGTAAATTGTTACAGTCACCTTGGAGAACAATATGGAGGTTCGTTAAAAAACTAAAAATAGAATTACCATATGACCCAGCCTTCCCAGTACTGGGCATATTCCCAGAGAAAAACATAATTCAGTAGCCAGGTCATGGAAGCAACGTAAATGTCCATCGACAGACAAATGGATAAAGAAGATGTGGTACATATATACAATGGAATATTACTCAGCCATAAAAAGGAACGAAATTGGGTCATTTGTAGGGACATGGATGGACCTAGAGACTGTAATACAGAGTGAAGTAAGTCAGAAAAATAAATATCGTATATTAACGCATATGTGTGGAATCTAGAAAAATGGTACAGATGAACTGGTTTGCAAGGCAGAAATAGAGACACAGATGTAGAGAACAAACGTATGGACACCAAGGGGGGAAAGCGGGGGGGGGGGCTGTGCTGGTGGTGTTGGTATGAATTGGGAGATTGGGATTGACATATACACAGTAATATATATAAAATAGATAACTAATAAGAACCTGCTGTATGAAAAAAATAAAATTCAAAAGAAATATTTAAAAAAATAAAATAAATTTTATGCATTTTTTAAACATCTTTATTGGGGTATAATTGCTTCACAATGGTGTGTTAGTTTCTGCTTTATAACAAAGTCAATCAGTTGTACATATACATATATCCCCATATCCCTTCCCTCTTGCGTCTCCCTCCCACCCTCCCTATCCCACCCATCTAGGTGGTCACAAAGCACCAAGCTGAACTCCCTGTGCTATGCGGCTGCTTCCCACTAGCTATCGGTTTTACATTTGGTAGTGTATATATGTACATGCCACTCTATGCGTTTTTGCCTCTTGTTTTATTGAGGATGCTTTTTAGTACAAGTAATAAAAAAAATAGCACAGAGTGGTTTAAAGGTTAACATGGACTCTCTCTGGTTCAGACAAGAAAAAAAAAAAAGACAGACAAATCTACTACCAAATGCCTAGAACTACTGGATGCAATCAAACAAAATAAAACAATAACCTTTTTTTTAATTGGATAATTTACTGACTGAGAGTAAAGTAAAAAACGGAATATTTTTATGAATTTAGGGTAGGAATATTTCCTTAAAGAAGATACAAAACCCATAAATCATAAAAGAAATATTGAAATTAAAAAAACAAATGTTTTACCCTGCTGTGTGATCAGACCTTTGTTTTAGGAAGCTCACTCTGATAATAATGGAGTCAGGGACAATGATAGCCTGGTAGCAAAATTATATATGGCAGTATATAAATTAAAATTGTATATCTAAGGCACTAGCTGTGGGAATGGAGAAAATGGATATTAGCAGGAAAATGTGACATGATTTAATAACAAATGGTATTGTAAAAGTTTGGGATGATTCTCAGGTTTCTGGCTTGGATGGCTATATGGGTGACAGTTCCATTCACTGATTAAAAAAAAATAAAGGAGGAGATTTTAAGAAGACAAACTCTATTTTGGACATATGAGGACTAAGACTAAGGTGAAGGATTCAAAGGAAAATGCCTAGTAGTAATTGATTATATAAGTCCAATTGCCCCGCATATCACAGAGCTTCTTAGAACTACTAGTATTTGCTACCAGGACTTCAGGCAACTCAGCTGGTCAGGGATTGTCAGGAAGAAATAAACTCCATGGTTTTAATCCGCTGGCTCTCCACGGGGAAGAACAGTGGCGGAGTGACTGCCTGAGGGCAGGCAGGACAGCCTGCACCTGTTTTCATTAGTTTCCACCCCATGGGCTTACAGCCTGCCTGATGCTTCTCCACTGACTCCACTGTTACTTTTAATATCTATGAGTGACACAGGCTACAATGGTCTCAAGGGATTCCGGGGGATAAGTGAGAATAGAATAAATACTCCATCCCAGCCCCTCCTTCCACATCAGTGTAGGGACACTTTGCCACAGGCTTTCCCACTATTCTCACCAGTTTTAAGACCCTACACACACACACACACACACACACACACACACACACTACTTCAGGGTGGTCTTTTGTTTTTTTTAGTATTGGTTTCCTGAGGGCTTTGCATTCTCTTTAATGTTAGTTCTTCAGATCCATGTTTCTATCTTACTTGCATAGTTTCTCACAGGCTGATTTTAGAGGAGTGAGCCAACAGCCCATGCTAGTTGGACATCTTGTCAGGATTTCAGGGCATTATGAATCAGTAATGTCCATCTCATTTGTAATTCTTCTGAAATAACAGTCACTATGATCTTTTCTGAAGTTCGGGCTTCTCATTATCCTTAACCTTATGTAGTATTTAATCCTCAATGACAACTCTTCAGCTCTAATTCTGTACTGTCTTGGTATCTAGAAAACAATATATACAACTGGGAATGCTCAGTGCCAGCATTATTGTTATCATTGTTGAAAATCAATTACATTTAAATCAAAAGTACCATATAGACCCAAATATTTCCATTGAAATGAAGAGAAAGGTCAGCTTCTTTCCCAAGTGATCCTTAGTAAATTTGCATTTAAAATGACATTGTTTTTTTAAGAAATATCTCTCAATAAATATTGTTTTATTAGGTCCACTTCAATTTCAGAAGCTTTTCACATGGTACATTGGGACCTGTAGTGAAAAGATTTCTGGGAGTATGGTCTCTACCTATTTTTATCTGTAGCACCAATGAGAAAAATAATATAGAGACTATCTATTGCAATTTTATTTCTCCATTTCTTGCTGAAATGTGGCATAAAACAATCTTTATCACCGTCAATTCTTTTGTATTCAAACAGCTACACTTTTGTCAAGCTCAGCACCATAGAAATGAGGATTGGCTTGTATTTCTGAAGCATTCCTGACACCCCTATAAAACTTGAGACATTAGTATATCTATATTTTTGTCTACTAATAAAAACCTTAGTTTCTGCTTTCTTTTTTCTCAAATTAGCCAGGCCAACTGAGTTCATTATCTATTGCTGCCTAACAAACCACCCTAAATATTTGTGGCTTAAAATGACTATTTATTGTTTCTCATAAGTCTGTGTCAGCTGGATGCCTCTGCTGATCAGGTCAGGATTGGTCTTAGCTGGGCTTCTCCATGTATCTGTAGTCAGCTGGCAGTTTGACTAGAGCAACAGGGGTGATTGAACCCTGTGCTGTCATTAGCCAGCCGGCCAGCCCAGACTTGTTTGTATGGTGGCAGCAAGTTTCAAAGAAAGAACTTGGAATCATGTATGCCTCTTGGGGCCAAGACTTAGAATAGGCACAACATTTCCACTGTTGGTCAAAGCAGATCACAAGAGCAGCTCAGATTCAATGGGGAGTGAAATAGCCTCTTCTTCATGGGAGGAGCCTCAAACTTACATTGGAAAGGGGCATAGTTATCAGGAAGAGAAAAATTGCACAAATTTTGCAAACCTCACAAATCTGGATGGTTGTGGTGCTCCACTTTCTGACTTTTCCTTGGTCTTGTCCTTATGAACTAGTAAATTAAATGATAATCGAGAGGTTGCCTTCTAAAATAAACATCAATTATAACATACAGTTCTTGAAGGCAGAGTCTGGACCTTTTTTTTTTTCCTTCTAAGGCCTGTTTCTCTGGATTGTATACAGTGCTAATATGCTGTACAGGAGTTTTTTTTTTTTTTTAAACAGAAAACTACTGTTCTGATTGGGTTAGTATCCATTCTGATTGGTCAGTACTTATGCCATATGGAAGGCTAAAGATTTTGAATATTGTCCCTGATTTAATACATATCTATACTTGGTCATTAATTAATAAAACAACTCCCTAAGAAATCTGGAGTTCAGCTCTGAACTGAAAGCTCAGATCCCAAGTTAGGATAAGTAAGAACCTTGTTACCTACCCTCCCGAGTCAGTCCCCAAGGGTCCTGCTGCTTGTTGTCATTCCAGCAAATAGAATGAGACCTAGTTTGGTTCAGAAGCCAAGGAAAGCTTTATTCTTTGATCAAAGAATGGAGAGGCGCGAGCTTATGCTCTGGAGTCCACGCAACCCCCACCCTCCCTAACAGGCCACAGCTGAGGCTGCATTTAAAGAGTTCTCGTCAGCAGGGCGGGGGCGGAGTTCTCGCGGGTGTGGCACAGTTCTCGCGGGTGTGGCGCAGCTGCGCTGCTCACGCTTCAGATTGCAGTGCCCCGTGCAGCATCTCTGCACTCGGCCCGCCACTGCTGCCGCCATCTTGAACTGCAATGTTGTGCACAGCACTTCCTCACATGCCCGCTGACCCTAGGTGCCAGGCACAGCCGTTTCACACTAGGACCTCTGGTCTGAAGTGCCGGGTCCGAGGCCTCTACATTGCACCCGGGAAGCAAGTGAAACTAGACGGAGCAGGAAGGCAAAGGGAAATAAAAGGTTAGACTTTTTTATTACCCAGATTCTATTTTTATTTCCTAGGAATTGTTAATGGGCTTTACCTGTGACAACCTCACTCCTTTTTGTTTAGGGGTATACACTGTTACTACTATTCCAGCAAAAGTAAGAACTGAATTCTATATGCTGAATATAGAACTCTGAAAATTACATCCAGGCAACTCTGCATCTAGAATTATTTTACAGAAACAAAGCTGTTTGACTCATAACACTGCACATGCCAGACAATTTATATGAATGCATCAAGGCTTGGCACCAAATAAATAAGAGCTTTTTTACCTATCCACTGAATTCAATTTAGCAACAGCAAAATGTTCAGCTACCTATATTCATCATTTTTAATGGTGTTCCTCTCAAGTACCTCATGGTAATTCTCTAAATGTCTCCTTCCCACAACTGAGGGGAAAGCCATTATTTTATTTTAATTAGGAAGTTGGGACTTGGATGCCATCAGAGAAAATCTTTCTTACTTAAAAAATTGAAGATTTTTCATTTAAAATTGTCTCAATTTTACTACTGAAGAAACATGCTTAATTAACAAATAGAAGTTTAAAATGAAGCTACAATTTGCTTAATTCTAGTAAATGTTAACTCGAATAATTTCATTGTTTGCGGTGGAAGCTCTTCCTTGTGAGGTTTAAATAAAGGAAGAATTTGTGTTTTTCTTGCTATTACCTTAAAATGGTTGACCTGATTATGATTAGTGAAACATATTTAAATATCAAGGGCATACACTGACTTTTCTAAGGCACAGAGCTGGCTCTACCTAAACTAGTCAAGTAGGAAGAGTTTATACATGGTATCCAGAGTCTCTTTTCTCCAACATTATTCCAAACTTTCCCTCTCTTTTCTAACTTCCTCTGAGGTATTGTGTCCACCTGGCTTTTTCTGCCTTTCCCCTGTCTCCACCTGCTCTCAGAAAATCACTGACATAAAGAAGACGTGATTAATATGCATTAGAACTGTTCCTTCCAATGGTAGATATGTTTTAGTCTGTATTCTGGATCATAATCTAATATTAGAGGTTTCATCTGGCCCCCAGATGTTTTTGAAACATTTTGAACTAGTTGCTAAAATATGGAAATAAGGAGATTTAGCAAGAACCTCCAGATTTCTGGTAGCTCTTGAGAGATTTGAATATCTAGCAATCCTAGACCCACCCTCTTGATGGCAACAGTTGGGGAATAGAGCTGTTAGATAAAATACAGGATGCCCAGTTAAATTAGAATTTTGGGAAACAACAGATAATGTTTTAACATAGGTATGTCCCATGCAATAATTGGGGCGTACTTATATAAACAGAGGTTTATCCCTTCTTTATCTGAAATTCTAATTTAACTGGGCATCTGTATTTTTGTTTGCTAAATGTGACAAGACTATCTGAGAATGAGCAGTGATTTTTCACCTTAGAAGGAACAGTTTGCAGCAGATCCACTGAGCCTACGTCACTTCTTCATGTGGCCTGCATGACTTGAAAGCTTTTGAGGTTTCACTACTGTCTTACATAACTGAGTCTCTAATAGTATTTCTGTTCTTAATTCTACAAACTGAGTGAGTATTTTAGCCAAAGTCATCCCAGGAAAGTACCTGTCAGATGTGAGGGTCCTTGTGACATGGGCTCCTTTCCTACCCATCCTTTCAAAGGTCTCAGCAGTGGCCACTAAAGTGGGACCTTGGCCTCTATCTATTCTGACCCTCTTTCAGCCTTTTCAGTGGTTACCCTGTCAATAAAACAACAGTGAGGGGCCCTGGTTTTAGACCAGTGAGGAGGCTTTAAATCTTGGGGATTTCCTTTTAAGCCAGTAATTATGCCTCTGTGAATAGATTCTAACCCTAAAATCTAGGAAAAATGTTAGGGGAAAAAGTATTTATGGAATTAACATTTAAAATTACTAAAACTTGGAGCCAATCATAATGTTTAACAATATGGGAAGAATGAAATATATTGTGGCACATCTCTTCTGTGGGCTAGTTTATCCCTATTAATCCCATTTGTGAAGTGTTTAGAATCATATGGAAAATGCCAGAGTTAAATAAAAGGAAATCCCGATGGGAAATTGTACATAGAGTATTATCATAATATGTAAAGAACCATATGCACAGAATAAAAAACAACTGGATAGAAATAAATCAGAATGATGTATTGTTGGTTGTCTGTGGTTGCTGGAGTTATGGAGCATGTTTTCCTTTTCTATTTTTTTTTCTGTACTTTCTTTTTTCCCCTAATTTTTCTGTAATGAGTATGTATTATATTTATTTCTGCAACCACATTTTGAATTTCTAGGAATTGTTTGATTTTTTTATAATTATATTAAGATGCTAACATTGGCTCTTTATGTCTCAGTTTTGTTTGAGGCCTGATGACAGTAGATATCAGAAGCCACAGGGAATTATAAGGTAGACCGCCATGAAAGCTTTGCAAAAAGTAGGTTGCCAAGGATTTGTTACATAATTCTTAAAAATCCCTTATGTACATTGCAGGTATAGAGAGAAAAGAGTTTAGGAAAGAGTTTGTGGAGAGAATATTTTGGAAAAATCCCTCTTCCAACCCTGAGAAAGGGGTCAGAGATTTCTGCCTGCCACATTAAACCTAGTAAGAGGCTTCAATAAAACCACTGAGAGTTGCACATACAGTATGTGTCTTGTGATTGGAGGGATGCAGGGGACTAACGTCCAACTCCCATATGGAAATATCTAAAAGCAAAACTCGACTGGTTCATTCCATCAGTGGTAGGGGAAAGGAGAGATGGCTGCACGGGTCACTTGCATTTTTAGAGTTTGTTAGGGTAGAGGGATCAGGAATGGTATCTGTGGTTGGGTGAGGTCCACATACGCCACAGAGGACCAGCGTGGGAGTGATCATAAATCCTGCCTAATAGGGCCTCCTGGAGAGGTAGACAAGCTTCAGGACAGAGAAACTATAGCCAAGGATTCTTGTGCCTGCAGGAGGAGAAAGCTATGAGTCAGAAAAGATGTGTCAAGGGCCCTGTGGGAGAGTCCACAAGAGTGTCCATTAAAGAACAATCTTTATACATGGTCCAAGTCCAGAAAGCACTTAACACATTTCCAGCTTGTGACATTTCCAGACAAGCCAGAACTTTCCAGGCTCCCCTAACTCCCTTCTTTTCTATTTTCCAACTTTGGAGGGCTCAGAAACTGGAGGCAGCAAAATAACATAGTGAAAGGAGTTGGAATAGAGACAGTGGTTGTCACCTTCCCAGGGGGAGGTGGAGTAGCCATAATTTTGTTTCACATTGGAAGAGTTGAGTATTACATGGTATTGGGCATTTTAAGTACAGAAGTAAGGCTGTTTTGTGACTTGAAATGACCAAAGGTAGCTGTTACAGAAGATGGTCTGCTCATATTTCCTTGGTTTACACTGTTATCATGCATAACAACCTGATAGCTTCCAAACAGAAACACCTGCAACTCTTTACCTAAACTCTTTTTCTGATGCTGATAACTTTCTTCACCTGTGAGCTGGGCAGGCTAGTATTGCCAGGTAGTTAATACTTATCCTCTCATGAACAGCCCTCATTCAATGACTGATGGTAAATGATGGAAAACTATCCCAGCTCACTGGCCTCAGATGGGATAACCTCAAGGTATATGTTATCAGTACATTGTTACTCAGTATTTCCCACTGGCATTGAGCTCCAAGTGTCTTTTGCAGTTACCTGCTCCATATGGCATCCTTTGTTGCTTTCTTCCCTTTTCTATCTCATTTTCCCACCCTTCTATCAGTGCTTCCTAGAATCACCTTGCAAATAACTACTTTCATTAAATTCATGTTTCAGAATCTGCTTCTTGGGAAAGCCAATTTATAATAGGTGGTACCAGAAGGGGTCTTAGTATACAGGCCCTCAGGATAGGGTTGTGGAATTGAATCGCTGATGGCCAGATGGTAACAGATACTCTATTCCAGGTGGTCCCTGGAGTGATGATCATTCCTGGCATGCTGTCACATCAGAACTACTTAAACTCTCATTTATAGGGAACTGAGATTGAATATATGTAGAAGACACCATAGTTGACGCAATGTCTCTAGTATTTGAATGATGTAGAGACATTGGTAATTATAAGACTTGAAATGTCGTTGGCTGTTAATTGCCATTGAAATGTTGAAAGAATGCATTGAAAGTCTCAGTTCACCTAACTATCAACTCAAGGAATAATCATGAACTCCATGGCAGCATTAAAAAAGACACTTATTAATATTTCATGTAGCCGGAGAACATATTGTAGTAAAAATCAGACCCAGGTACTAATAGAGAAGCAGAGTAATAAAGAAGGTTGAATTCATATTACTGGAAAATTTTCTATGCTAAAATCAGAATCCTGATAGGGAAGTAGTGAATCCCTGAGTCCTGGGGTAAGGATATTTGGGTTGAATGCACTTGATAATATTAAATCCCAAGATTCACCTGAATCCTATGAGTCGACATAAATGACCCCCTTCCCCTTGATAGAGAAGAATGGCTTCCTAATGTCTGAATATCATGCAAAGATTTCACCTGAGGTTCACAAGATGTTGTGCTGTCCGGTCCCTAAATCTGCCCTTGAATTCCTTCATTGCTTCCAAACCAATAAATAGGGACAAATCTTATTAGGGAAGTATTGACTCACCAGAGAAGTAGTGACCTGAGTAGAGAAGTACTGTCCCTGCTACAGAGTGAGATTATTTATTAAAAGAGCTGCAGATCTGGCTAATACATGCTGACAAGAACCAGCGTAACATATTTGAGAATAGATTTTAACAGTGCTGGACCCCAGGTAATGCAGAATATAATTCCGATATATAAATAGGTGAAATAAGTCACACGAAGATAGGTAAATACCTTGTGATCTTTCTTATATGTGAAATCTTAAAAAAACAAACAAACAGAAAACCAAGCTCACATAGTGAACCGATTGGAGGTTGCAAGAGGCAGGGGGTTGGGGAGGTGGGGAGAAATGGGCAAATTGTTGTTATTGTTTTTTTTCAGTTTAAGTTGATTGAATATAAATAAATCGGTGGATAGATGGATGGATGGATAGATAGATAGATTAAAGTCTGTTGAGATGGGGGCACCCTCCCATGACTCAGGATTCAAAAGAAGGAGAATTAGAGCCTGCCTCATTCTATGTCTGGCATTGCTCTTTGAAGTATGGAAACAATGTCTTATAGTAAGTGAGGCAGTGCTGTGGAACTGCTTTAGAGAAGTATTGATCAAGTGGTCAAAAGTCTCAAAGAATAAGAGTATTATAATTGATTAATAGTGTTAGACCAGAGAACACACAGCTGACTATGTGCTTTGGCAGATACTGCATGATACTTTCTTCCCATAAACAATATGAATACATCAATGAAGGGGGCACATGGCATTGTTGAGAAGCTAGTAGAAGATTACTATGTATTTGGGCTCCTGGTATCAATGGGGATGATAGAAATACCAAATAGCAGAGGTATGGTGATAGCATTTAATAGTCAAAACCAAGATAAAATACAGTGTGAGGGAGCATGGACAGAATGGAAATCAGAGAGCCTCGAGTGACTGGAATTTATGGATTTGGCTATAGATCATGATGATGCTAAGTTTGAGATAGTTGAACAGCAATCCAGGATACTGCTTGCCTTATAGGACCAGAAAAAATCAAGAACAAGGAAGAGAAGGTTAAAGTCATTCACTGTAATGGAAAATTATAATTCTTTTCCCAGGTTCCAGACTTGACCTAGTTCTCAAACCCAGAACCCATAGAATGAAAAGGAAACCAACCAGTCCCTTTGGGAAAAGACCCTATATCCCATAGCATGTCTTACAATTACCCCAGTCCTTCTGCAAAGGGATCTATGGCCATTTTCCAGAATAAGTTGGCTTTGGAAAACAGGCAATACCCAAATTATTTGATGATTGTTGGGGACAGGGTCTATTCTGTTGTTGATTCAGTGGAACAAAAATATCATTCCCCCTTTAAAATGAGGGCATATGGAGGCCCAGTAATAATGAAATCTTGGTGCAAACTCATTTCACAAAGATCTAATGGATTTATGGACCAAACCTTCAGTCATTTCCTTTATCTCTGAGTGCAAAATTGGAATGGTTATAGTTAGCAGCCAGCATAACATTCATATTGGTTTCATGAATTGTGGAAAGGAATTATGGTAGGAAAGTAAAAGTGGAAACCCCTGAAACTAACCCTGCTATGATTCTGACCAAGATAGTAAATCAGAAACAATACTGAATTTCAGTTTGAAAAGATTTGGCTCTAATTAGTGATATATTCAAAGACTTAAAGAATATGGGGGTTGTGGTACCCACCATATTTCCATTTAATTCACCGTCTCAGTTCCTTTAAAAACCAAATGTATCACAGATGATGGTGGAATATCATTAAGTTAACCGAAGAGTTACCTGAGTTGCAGTTGCTGTGGCATCTATGGCATCTCTACTAAAGTTGATTGATTTAGCTTCTGGAACTTGGAATGTGGCTACAGATATGGCAAATCCATTTTTTCCCAATTCCTATCAGGAAAAAAGATCAAAAGCAGTTTGCATTCATCTGGAGTAGACAGCTGCATGCATTTATAATCTTGCCCCAGGGCTATGTTAACTATCCTGCTCTGTCACAGTATAGCCCAAAGAATGATAATAACCTGGACTTTCCACAGAAATGTTTGTCCACTATTTTGATGACATTGTGTTAATCAGACCTCAAAATAGATCTTGAATTTGTTCTCTCTACTACCACTCTCCTGGTTCACTCCTTTGTATTGAAATAATCTCTTGGCTAGTCCCTCAAACTCATTTTTCCCTACTCCAGTGGTTCTCAATAGTGTCTCCTTGGGGCCACATTTGGCATTGTTTGGAGATATTTTTGGTTGTCACAATGGAGGGGTGCTACGGCATCTAGTTGGTGGAGTACAGTGCTGATAAACATTGTACAGTGCGCAGTACAGTCCCTCACAACAAAGAACTGTCCAGCCCAAAATGTCATTAGTTCTAAGGTTAGGGAACAGTGCTCTGCTCAGTCTGCTCTTAGTACCGTAATCAAGTATCAAGGACAGTGAAGAGTGTGACATTTTACCCCTACTTGCGAGCTTATAAGTTAAGCTACCACAATTGTTTTGATACTTGTAGAAGACTTCATAATGAGACAAAGGAATTTATTCCCTATGGCCCAGCAAATATAATAAACATCAGCATATCTGCATCAATTCTTCTCACCTTCAAGTCCACCAGAATGACACAATGAGCCTAGATAAATGCTACCCATTCAGTGGCTTTACCTCTCAGCTGAGAAACCGAGGAACCCAGAGGCTTTGGAGAAAGCAACACACATTGCAGCAAGATGCAAACAAGCCATCCCCCTTTTCTCCTCTGGGATGTGAGCAATTACACAGGGGATATACTGTAGTTGCCTTGACCTGCTTATTTTCCTTTGTGACTAACTACAGAAATAGCTCAGTATCTGGAGATGGGTAAGGCTTGTGGTCTGATAGAATTAGCAAGAACGTGAAAGGATGCTCAGAGAACACGGTGAATTGTCTATACTCCACTGTTTTTACAGTATAAAGTTCATTCTGCTTTATGTGGCAACATAAGACCTTTGTGACTTGACTTCTAATTCAATCTTCACTTCTTAACAAGAAAAATAGATTTCAAAATAATAAGAAACTATGTTTACATGCCCACCATGTTGCAGGTACTGTTTGAATGCCGGAGTACACAGGGAACAGGACCTAGTCCTGACTCCCATAATTTAAATATCTAGTTCCAGCTAGATATTATCAAAATGCATCCTACATTTGTGTGTGTGTGTGTGTGTGTGTGTGTGTGTGTGTGTGTTGGAACTCACATGCCTCAAATCCTGAGCTTCTCCCTATTGGTACAATATATTTGCAAAGAAATATGCAGAGAAAAGGCAAGCCCCTGGAACCCAGTCTTGGATACCAGCTAGGCCATTGCCTGCCAAATCCTGACCTGGATTAAACCAGGTGGAGCATTGCCTAGCCTTGTTCTCCAAGCATATCCCTGTGTACTGGGGCATAGAGTGCCTGTGGGAGATGCTTGGACAGGCATTGAGGGGTTCTAGGTCCCTTCTTGACTCCCTTTCTCTCACACTACATCTGCGAATTTCTCTCTTGCTACAGTAGAGAAATGACTATTATATTTAACGTATAGCTGCCATAACTAAAAAGTGATGATGGAACAAATAATGACTGGAGGGTTATTTTATCAAGACTGTATTTTCTTTTTTGCTTTCAAGTGGATATGTTCATTGCCTACAAAGAATTGCAAAATGGCACCATTAATTCCCTCTCCTAACTACCCCATTAATTCAAAGTGCCATGGAAGCACTGTTGAATTTTTAAATTGCTTTTAGTTTTTAATTTTGAGTTTGACTTAGCAAAAACTAAGAAGAAACTGGAACCTGATAAGCTCTCAACAAATTAATATGTCCCTGTAGATATGCAATGCATTCAAATGCACAAATATGATTATATATAAATTGATGCAGATTTTCTTTCTGATTTTGATAGTACTGTAACTGATACAATGGGAGTGCCAAGTTACTCTTTCCTAACATTTTACTTTTTATAGAAGTCCACCTAAACTAATGCTAGTGAGTGATACCATATGGGGTGGGTTTATTCACATTTTAATTCAACCATGAAACAGCCAGATGTGCGCTGTGTACCTTTCAAATCTACGTCCCTTCTTCTGTTCTTCAACCAGTGAGAAGGACATTGTTCAGTGAAATGTGAGCTAACATGCATTCCAGGTGCAGATTTTCTCTCTGTTTTAAAGCTGCAGTATAGAACATGGCTTTGAAAAATTGGATTAAGCTTTTTAAAAATAAGAAATTATAATAAAACTGTGCGCAGGTACATTTTCTTTTCAAAGAATGGAACTTCTGCTCTGCTCTCAGTAAGATAAAACAACAGCTACACCTGCCAGGACACAATTTCATTTCATTGCAATTTGATACAGATGTTCAACTTCCCATTCAGAAGAATCTTCCGTATACAATATTGAAGATAAATTAGATTAAGAGAGACAGAGTAATTGCCAAAAATTGAAAGACATAAGTTTTATTTCCATTAACAAAGCAAAGTATTTCTGGAAACTTGGAGCAAACATTTGGGTCTTCTTAGTCCAAAGCTGAATTGAAATAATACTGCTGTGCTTTTGGAAGTAGCAAATCAAACCCTCTACTTAATTCTCATCACCATCATCCATTCATACAAGTGCCTTCCTACAATATCTATTTGTCAACACTCCTTAAGGAAATAGTGGAAACACTATACCTATTTAAGCATTTCTGAGGTATCTTCTCAATATATATAAATCCAACAAATTCTGTACTAATAAAAACACCCACTACTTGTCAGATTCTTGTTAATCATACTTAATTCCTGTGAAGTCAGGAATACTACCTCTCTTTTACAAGTCAGTAAACAGGTCAAGAGGCTTCAACATATAAATTTGAGGGGACAAAATTCGGTCTATAACAGATGGCATGCTGGGTGGAGACCCTTTGATCTATTTCAGTGGGGATATGTTAAAATGTTGGGATTACGTATGGCCTCAGTGTTATAGCACTGACCAATGTGTCCTTTCTGAAGTATAGTTCACAAAGCACTGATTCCAGCAGAGCAGACCAAAGCCAGCATGGACTAGGCAGGTAACATGAATATGGAAGGAAGTCTGGTTACAAGAAAAGCAAGGATGTGTTAGCTTCTTTCATTTTTCCTCCCACCTAGAGGCATGGCAACACAGAAATATTTCTCACTGTAATAAAGCAGCAGAGCAAGCACAGTGATAAATGGAAGTGGACCTTTAACTTTGGCTAATAATGGAGAGATGTTAAGGAGTGGTGCAGACTAGGACAGATTGGGCCTTCATGCCATCTTAAGTGGAGCAGCTACCATGTAGGAATACAGAATTTCTGTTGTCAGAACTTCTGATTTTTTTTTTGAGAAATATTGGAAATATGGATTTTTTAATGAAACCTCTTGATCTGTAAACAAAGAAAACCTAATAAATCAGCTGTTTTTAGAATGTACAAATTCAGAATAAAGTAAATAATTAAGACAAAAAAAGAGATGGGGCTTTTTGATGTGGAGAGAAAAAGGGGATGATGCAAGCAGAGAGAGGCTGAGAGAAGATGCCAAGGAAGGTAGAGTGCCAGGTCCAAGGGTTGAGCCGCCACCCAAGATATGCTGAAGAAGCCTATGTAAAGGAATG
Source organism: Balaenoptera ricei (assembly GCF_028023285.1). Classification (NCBI taxonomy): domain Eukaryota; kingdom Metazoa; phylum Chordata; class Mammalia; order Artiodactyla; family Balaenopteridae; genus Balaenoptera; species Balaenoptera ricei. The sequence goes on from NC_082641.1 coordinate 79,628,369, forward strand.
ATGGGAGCTGGCCAGCCAGTCGTCCCACGAGATGCAGCTTTCACCACCACATCTCCAGCTGGTACCAGTTGGCTGTCCAGTCTTCAGTCAGGAGACATCTTGCCCTGAAGGCTGAAGGCACTCTCAGCAGCTGGAGCACTCCCAGACATGTTTCAGGACTTTGCTCAGCCCTTTCATATATGCCACAACACCATGTCCCAGCAGTGCCCTCAGGACAATTATAAGACCACAAGAATCGCTTGTCATCTAGCAGGATGGCTGGGGGAGTCACACTTGGGGTGGAGGAGGCCAACTTTGAACGGTTCCCTTTCTAGAGCCTGATGTTGGGACCACCAATAGACACTGATCCATACAACACTAGTCCCAGAGGATGCTGAGGAGGTGCAGTGGGGCCCAGGAGGAATCTGTAGTTTAAAATGTTCAAGAAATGCAAAATTGCATCAAACAAAAGGTGTGTTTATTCAGAGCACTCAGATAATTTCTATGCTAGTGAATTTTATAAATCTGCAAGGATGGGTGTAGCATCTATTGGGTTTCTAATTTATGTGGCTACAGAACTCTCTCTTTAAGAAGCTTCTGGCCCAGAAATCTCACAATGGCAGCCTCACTGATATGTTTTGTCCCACAAAAGTCTGCTGAAGAAATTTTTGAGCTGAGAGCTGAAGGAGAAGCATGTGAGATAGGAGGGTGTGGGTAGGAAGATCTTTACAAAGGAGCTGCATGAGCTAAGGTACAAAGGAAGGAGGGCAGACTATTCTAAGGACCTGAGAGAAAGTCACTGTAGCTAGAGTTCAGAGAGGGAGCTTTCTGTGAAATGAGCAATTGGGGATCAGACCACAAGGTGTCTTTTTTTTTTGGTGGAATTTTTTTTTAATACATTTATCCTTTCATTTAACTTTAATTTTTTCCCAGGCCCATATAAAACCCAAATGGGATACTTTTTGTAATTTATATCTTAACTGGGGAAGAAATTATATTTTTATTAGGTTGAGTCTTTCTATTCAGCAACATATATCCCATTCAGTAACTTCTTTTCCATGGATCCTGATCCTTTTGAGGTAAATTTATTCCTGGATATTTTAAGGTGTTGTCACTATTGTGCATTGAATTTTTCCTTTTAAATTTCTGAGTGATGATTATTATTACTGATATAAATTTTTTAAAGCTATTGATATTCGTATATTTTTTTCTTACATTCTGTCACCTTACCAAAGTTTCTTTTAGTTCTAAGAGATTTTTGTAAAGTTTCTTGGATGTTTTATTATACAATTATATTACCTGCATGTAAAGGTAATTTTGCCTCCTCTGTTGAATATTTATATTTTCACGTCCTTTTATTACATTGCTCAGATCCTTAAAATTCAATAATAGAGCTGATAATGGCATTCCTATCTTGTTCTTGATTGTAATGGCAGTGGGTCCAGTATCTCACAATTTATTACGATATTTATTATTGATTTGAGGTAAATAGTCTTTTGTGTATAGAGAGTTTACTTCTGTTCTAATTTTTCTCGGATTTTTAAATAAATAGGTACTGAGTTCTGTCATTTTTTCATCTATTGATATAATCATGTTTTCTTTAAGAGGTTGACTTATTTTCTAATTATATTGAAAATTTTCTCATATTGAACCCTGCTTGCATTGTTGGGAGAAGTTCCACTTGGTCACGATGTATTACTCTTCAAATTCACTTCTGGTTTTCATTTGCTAATATTTTATTTAGAATTTTTAGAATTATTTTCATGGTTGAAATTGGTTTATAGTTTTCATTTTGGAGCATCATTGTCAGGTTTTGGCATTAAGATTATGTTAGCTCTGTAGAATTAATTGAGGAGTGTTCTTCCTTTTTCCATAATCTGAAAATAGTTTTAATATCAAGATAAGCATCTGAATATTTTTTTAGTGAATAACTTTTTACTTATTATAGTATGTACATGTAACACTCGTTCACCTATTTTCTTGCTCTTGTTTTTCTGTTATATCATTGCAATAGCTATCCATTATTTACTAAGACAAATAAGAATCCAGACTGATAGGAACTTTCAAACTCCAGCAGAGCAGAGATTATGCTTTAGTGACTAACTGTGAATTCATGTATATGGATATTCATAAGAACAAGTAATTTCAATTGTCTCTGTAGTGTGTTTGCTCTTATGGGGGGATAAATGCTGCCAAAGAGATGTTACATAGGAACTCCAAGACCTAAGAGTTAATGTGCACTTTAACTTATCTTAAGGTGTCTTAAGATTCATGTTAAAGAGTTAGTCCCTTGAGGGCAAGGGGAAGCCTTTTAAGTGTTTTAAGCAACAGAGTAATGTAATTAGATTTGCTTTTCAAAATAATGACATTGACTGCTTGTGCAGAACAGATTGCATGGAAGGCAGTCCAAGTGGGTGTTGCAAAATCAGTTAGCAGCTTTTGAAGCTGCTCAGGTGAGAGTAACAGTGGCTTGGATTCTGGTAGAGGCAGAGGAAGTGCAAAGAATTAGAATAGAAAGAATTAATTACTGGGAAGTAATGATATGTCCAGTGAATGTGTTAGTGTTCATACTGTCCTTTTGAAGTCCTTCAGGGGCAGGAAATATAGCTTCTTAAACTTTGTTTCATAATATTCAGTATAATTACAGTTAGAAATTTAATAGATGTCTCATCATAAAATCATAGGCTTATAAAGACCCTGAAAAGTTGTTCTACTTTACTGCCTTTCCTTAGGATAGGAAAATACAGTTTCTATTAAAAGTATTTTTATTCTTCTGGTAATCTAGGTAAGGGGGTTTTGTATGTATTTTGGACTCCCTCTCATTAAAACTTCCCATAATCTAATCAGCCATGGGAAAACCCACTGGTATTTTCCTATCCTTCACTATAACTTGGTTTTGGGTGCTCTTCATGACCCATCTGGATTATTTCTAATAGCTTCTATGTCAGCTTGTTCGACTACAACTTTACAGTGGTGTAACCAAATAGAAGTTAATTATTTTAAATCACATAACAAGAAGTCTAGAGCTAACATGATTGCTGATTTTGTTAATTTTATGTGTCTATGTATTAATATCTCCATGCTGAAGTTTCTATCATTCTCTTGGACTTTTTCACATAAGGTCACAACATAGCTGGCATTACGTCTCCATTCCTAACGGGAAAGTAAAAGAGGTATAATAAAGAAAACAGAGTGACAATTATATCAGGAGGGCAAAGGATTTTCCAGATAGCCTAAGAGAAGTCTTGTCTCATTGGCCAGTATCGTCACATTATTTCTCCTACGTGAAAAGGAGTCTTGAAAGATATGTTTTTTAGCTCACCATACTTTATAATTAAGGAATACTAATAAAAAGGAAATTGGAATCCGTGCTAAGACAGCCAAACTACAGTATTTACCCCTATTTCCTAAATAGTATTTTTTTTCTTATTCTTTGTCCTTTTAACTTTCCTACCCACCTATACTTCCCAATACAATGCCAAGTCTTATCAAATTAATCTTTGCAAAACATCACTTTGGCCATATAATTTCCCATTGACTACAGGAAAAAATAATGCTTCTTTAACCTGGCATTCAAAGATCTTTACAGCTTGGTCCTAAACTACTTGTTAAAATTTATCTCTATATATTCTTGTATAGAAATGCTCTACTCCAAGCAATATCTGGCATGTTACTATCTTATGTCCTGCATTTTCCTAATTCTGTTTTACATGATCTTTACCTTACACAGATTCCATCTTTCCTCCTTTTATACATTCATCATACACAACTTCCATTTTAAATTCTGTCAGACCCTCCCCTCTTCTCCCAGCAGTAATTATCCCTGCCTTTCAGTTCTTATGTATATTTACTTATTTGCCTTGTTTTTACACCTTGGTTTTATTAATTATTTTATGCAGTCTACCAATTAGATTGCAGTTCTGTGCGGGCAGGGTCTATGCCTTTTGCCTTTTCTTGTGCCCGTATATCATATCATATCATATATCATATCATATATCACACGGGGCAGAACACATATTTGTGGGTTTAGACCATGTTGAAACAATTTCAGACAGGAAAATTATTTTTATTTAAAAATATTTCCAGTACTGCATCAGAGTTTAACTACCTCTAGGTTTAACCAGTTTTCTCCTTATGTGCCCCCAAATCAAGATAAACAGCTATATTATGCTAGGTTATTTTAATATTAATTTACAACTGTAAATGTTTACCTTTTCAAGATCTGATCAGCTGCATACAAGATCAGCATTTTGCATTTATATTGGATTTTCTTCATCATATAGTCTTGTTTCCTTAATCATTTGCACATTTGATAACAAAATTGACTTATTACATATAAAAGGTTCACAAAACAGAATTCACCTCTTGACCTTTTCTTATTGTGTTTTAATGGTCTGTATGGTATAAATTGATATGATTATGTCAGAAAATAGCAGAGACAAACAAATCATATGAACCCATAATGTATCCAGTGATCTGTGAGCTGAGAATACATTTTAAAATGTATTTATATTTTGGGGGATACCTCCCAAAGACACTATTATGATGAATTGAATAACATTTCAGTGAAAATGTTTATAGTGTTTCAGAGTAACAAAAGCATTTACTACTGGAGATTTTCAGACTAGACAAATTTAATTACGCTAGCCAAGAGGCAAGCAGATGAAGAAAAGAGCTGCTTGCCCATTCATTTTCTACTAGCCAGCTGAAATTTCAAATATAGCAACTTCTTTCTGTATCAATCACAGGTGTATGGAGATAAATCAAAACAAACTATTTCTGTAACATTACAATATAGTAAATTGCATCATGAGCTAGCACAGTGGGAGTGGTATCAAACAGATATTTAATTTGTGAAAGGAGTTATCTCAAAACAGGCATTTTCTGAAATACTTTGCTAAACACTGATATGTTAACTTCTCAACAACAGAACATTTTCAGTCTTATATTGAAAAGGTGGCATTTTCAATCCAAATATCTGTAACAAATATGATCCAAATATTTTTGTTTTTTATATTTTATTGGGATTGGTGATTAGTTTGTTTTATTGGCATACCAATTTCTGTGGCTTATACAGAGGTTGCAGGATGTAGCTCATAAATTTCAGAATAAGATATCTGGGTGTGAATCTTACATGCATTACTTGTTAGTATGGGCTAATTAGTCTTTCTGAATCTTGGTTTACTTACCTATAATCACAGTATGGCTGTGAACATTAAATACAAAAAAAAAACCTTTATAAATAGAATAGTACATGTAATAATTGATGGTTAACTAATGTTAGAATCCTTTTTCTCTAGTAACTCATGTTTCCAATCCATTAAGCACTTTCCTAATTGTCACCTTAGGGACCCACCTGGCCCAGTTTTAGCATCATTAAAACAAAACAAGAATACTAGTATGTAAAAAAGGTAATTGCTATGTGATAACAATTTAACTTGTATCTCTCAAATAACTCTAAATTTTAATTAAGTTTATCCCATAAAAATACTTCCAGAAGTCTTCCTTTTTTCCTCTCCTTGTTTACAGCCTACAGGTTCTTATAAGCCTCTTATTAGAATCTTTCACCCTTCCTCTCCAAAAACATTGCCTGAACTTTAACTCATGAAGATTCTTCTTTTTTTTCTTTTTTTTTTTTTTTTTTAATAACCCAATGAAAGTTTAGTATTAGTTGTTTTGTTTGTTTTTTTATACTGCAGGTTCTTATTAGGCATCAATTTTATACACATCAGTGTATACATGTCAATCCCAATCGCCCAATTCAGCACACCACCATCCCCACCCCACCGCAGTTTTCCCCCCTTGGTGTCCATATGTCCATTCTCTACATCTGTGTCTCAACTTCTGCCCTGCAAACTGGCTCATCTGTACCATTTTTCTAGGTTCCACATACATGCATTAATATACGATATTTGTTTTTCTCTTTCTGACTTACTTCACTCTGTATGACAGTCTCTAGATCCATCCACGTCTCAACAAATGACTCAATTTCGTTCCTTTTTATGGCTGAGTAATATTCCATTGTATATATGTACCACAACTTCTTTATCCATTCGTCTGTTGATGGGCATTTAGGTTGCTTCCATGACCTGGCTATTGTAAATAGTGCTGCAATGAACATTCGGGTGCATGTGTCTTTTTGAATTACGGTTTTCTCTGGGTATATGCCCAGTAGTGGGATTGCTGGGTCATATGGTAATTCTATTTTTAGTTTTTTAAGGAACCTCCATATTGTTCTCCATAGTGGCTGTATCAATTTACATTCCCACCAACAGTGCAAGAGGGTTCCCTTTTCTCCACACCCTCTCCAGCATTTGTTGTTTGTAGATTTTCTGATGATGCCCATTCTAACAGGAGTGAGGTGATACCTCATTGTAGTTTTGATTTGCATTTCTCTAATAATTAGTGATGTTGAGCATCTTTTCATGTGCTTCGTGGCCGTCTGTATGTCTTCTTTGGAGAAATGTCTATTCAGGTCTTCTGCCCATTTTTGGATTGGGGTGTTTGTTTCTTTAATATTGAGCTGAATGAGCTGTTTATATATTTTGGAGATTAATCCTTTGTCCGTTGATTCATTTGCAAATATTTTCTCCCATTCTGAGGGTTGTCTTTTCGTCTTGTTTATGGTTTCCTTTGCTGTGCAAAAGCTTTGAAGTTTCATTAGGTCCCACTTGTTTATTTTTGTTTTTATTTCCATTACTCTAGGAGGTGGATCAAAAAAGATCTTGTTGTGATTTATGTCAAAGAGTGTTCTTCCTATGTTTTCCTCTAAGAGTTTTATAGTGTCCAGTCTTATATTTAGGTCTCTAATCCATTTTGAGTTTATTTTTGTGTATGGTGTTAGGGAGTATTCTAATTTCATTCTTTTACATGTAGCTGCCCAGTTTTCCCAGCACCACTTATTGAAGAGACTGTCTTTTCTCCATTGTATATCTTTGCCTCCTTTGTCATAGATTAGTTGACCATAAGTGCGTGGGTTAATCTCTGGGCTTTCTATCTTGTTCCATTGATCTATGTTTCTGTTTTTGTGCCAGTACCATATTGCCTTGATTACTGTAGCTTTGTAGTATAGTATGAAGTCAGGGAGTCTGATTCCTCCAGCTCCATTTTTTTCCCTCAAGACTGCTTTGGCTATTCGGGGTCTTTTGTGTCTCCATACAAATTTTAAGATGATTTGTTCTAGCTCCGTAAAAAATGCCATTGGTAATTTGATAGGGATTGCACTGAATCTGTAGATTGCTTTGGGTAGTATACTCATTTTCACAATGTTGATTCTTCCAATCCAAGAACATGGTATATCTCTCCATCTGTTGGTATCATCTTTAATTTCTTTCATCAGTGTCTTATAGTTTTCTGCATACAGGTCTTTTGTCTCCCTAGGTAGGTTTATTCCTAGGTATTTTATTCTTTTTGTTGCAATGGTAAATGGGAGTGTTTCCTTAATTTCTCTTTCAGATTTTTCATCATTAGTGTAAAGGAATGCAAGAGATTTCTTTTTTTGTTTGTTTGTTTTGTTTTTTTGTAAATATTTCTTTTCTTCCCTTTTTTTTTTTCATTCTTTTTATTTATGTATGTATGTATGTATGTATGGCTTTTGTTGGGTCTTCGTTTCTGTGCGAGGGCTTTCTCTAGTTGTGGCAAGCGGGGGCCACTCTTCATCGCGGTGCGGGGGCCACTCTTCATTGCGGTGCGCGGGCCTCTCACTATCGCGGCTCCTCTCGCTGCCGAGCACAGGCTCCATATGCGCAGGCTCAGTAATTGTGGCTCACGGGCCTAGTTGCTCCGCGGCATGTGGGATCCTCCCAGACCAGGGCCCGAACCCGCGTCCCCTGCATTGGCAGGCAGATTCTCAACCACTGCGCCACCAGGGAAGCCCCGCAAGAGATTTCTGTGCATTAATTTTGTATCCTGCAACTTTACCATATTCATTGATTAGCTCTAGCAGTTTTCTGGTGGCAGTTTTAGGATTCTCTATGTATAGTATCATGTCATCCGCAAACAGTGACAGTTTTACTTCTTCTTTTCCAATTTGTATTCCTTTTGTTTCTTTTTCTTCTCTGATTGCCGTGGCTAGGACTTCCAGAACTATGTTGAATAATAGTGGTGAGAGTGGACATCCTTGTCTCGTTCCTGATCTTAGAGGAAATGCTTTCAGTTTTTCACCATTGAGAATGATGTTTGCTGTGGATTTGTCATATATGGCCTTTATTATGTTGAGGTAGGTTCCCTCTATGCCCACTTTCTGGAGAGTTTTTATCATAAATGGGTGTTGAATTTTGTCAAAAGCTTTTTCTGCATCTATTGAGATGATCATATGGTTTTTATTCTTCAATTTGTTAATATGGTGTATCACATTGATTGATTTGCGTATATTGAAGAATCCTTGCATCCCTGGGATAAATCCCACTTGATCGTGGTGTATGATCCTTTTAATGTGTTGCTGGATTCTGTTTGCTAGTATTTTGTTGAGGATTTTTGCATCTATATTCATCAGTGATATTGGTCTGTAATTTTCTTTTTTTGTAGTGTCTTTGTCTGGTTTTGGTATCAGGGTGATGGTGGCCTCATAGAATGAGTTTGGGAGTGTTCCTTCCTCTGCAATTTTTTGGAAGAGTTTGAGAAGGATGGGTGTTAGCTCTTCTCTAAATGTTTGATAGAATTCACCTGTGAAGCCATCTGGTCCTGGGCTTTTGTTTGTTGGAAGATTTTTTTTTTTTTTTTTAAACATCTTTATTGAAGTATAATTGCCTTACAATAGTGTGTTAGCTTCTGCTTTATAACAAAGTGAATCAGTTATACATATACAATATGTTCCCATTTCTCTTCCCTCTTGCATCTCCCTCCCTCCCACCCTCCCCATCCCACCCCTCTAGGTGGTCACAAGCACCGAGCTGATCTCCCTGTGCTATGCGGCTGCTTCCCACTAGCTATCTATTTTACATTTGATAGTGTATATATGTCCATGACACTCTCTTACCCTGTCACATCTCACCCCACCCCCTCCCCATATCCTCAAGTCCATTCTCTAGTAGGTCTGTGTCTTGTATTCCCGTCTTGCCACTAGGTTCTTCATGGCCTTTTTTTTTTTTTTTCCTTAGATTCCGTATATATGTGTTAGCATACTGTATTTGTTTTTCTCTTTCTGACTTACTTCACTCTGTATGACAGACTCTAACTCCATCCACCTCATTACAAATACCTCCATTTCATTTCTTTTTATGGCTGAGTAATATTCCATTGTATATATGTGCCACATCTTCTTTATCCATTCGTCTGTCGATGGACATTTAGGTTGCTTCCAGGTCCTGGCTATTGTAAATAGAGCTGCAATGAACATTGTGGTACATGATACTTTTTGACCTATGGTTTTCTCAGGGTATATGCCCAGTAGTGGGATTGCTGGGTCGTATGGTAGTTCTATTTGTAGTTTTTTAAGGAACCTCCATACTGTTCTCCATAGTGGCTGTATCAATTTACATTCCCACCAACAGTGCAAGAGTGTTCCCTTTCCTCCACACCCTCTCCAGTATTTATTGTTTCTAGATTTTTTGATGATGGCCATTCTGACCGGTGTGAGATGATATCTCATTGTAGTTTTGATTTGCATTTCTCTAATGATTAATGATGTTGAGCATTCTTTCATGTGTCTGTAGGCCATCTGTATATCTTCTTTGGAGAAATGTCTATTTAGGTCTTCTGCCCATTTTTGGATTGGGTTGTTCGTTTTTTTGTTATTGAGCTGCATGAGCTGCTTGTAAATCTTGGAGATTAATCCTTTGTCAGTTGCTTCATTTGCAAATATTTTCTCCCATTCTAAGGGTTGTCTTTTGGTCTTGTTTATGGTTTCCTTTGCTGTGCAAAAGCTTTTAAGTTTCATTAGGTCCCATTTGTTTATTTGTGTTCTTATTTCCATTTCTCTGGGAGCTGGGTCAAAAAGAATCTTGCTGTGATGTATGTCATAGAGTGTTCTGCCTATGTTTTCCTCTAAGAGTTTGATAGTGTCTGGCCTTACACTTAGGTCTTTAATCCATTTGGAGTTTATTTTTGTGCATGGTGTCAGGGAGTGTTCTAATTTCATACTTTTACATGTACCTGTCCAATTTTCCCAGCACCACTTATTGAAGAGGCTGTCTTTTCTCCACTGTATATGCTTGCCTCCTTTATCAAAGATAAGGTGACCATATGTGTGTGGGTTTATCTCTGGGCTTTCTATCCTGTTCCATTGATCTATATTTCTGTTTTTGTGCCAGTACCAAACTGTCTTGATTACTGAAGCTTTGTAGTATAGTCTGAAGTCAGGGAGCCTGATTCCCCCAGCTCCAGTTTTCGTTCTCAAGATTGCTTTGGCTATTCGGGGTCTTTTGTGTTTCCATACAAATTGTGAAATTTTTTGTTCTAGTTCTGTGAAAAATGCCAGTGGTAGTTTGATAGGGATTGCATTGAATCTGTAGATTGCTTTGGGTAGTAGAGTCATTTTCACAATGTTGATTCTTCCAATCCAGGAACATGGTATATCTCTCCATCTATTTGTATCATCTTTAATTTCTTTCATCAGTGTCTTATAATTTTCTGCATACAGGTCTTTTGTCTCCTTAGGTAGGTTTATTCCTAGATATTTTATTCTTTTTGTTGCAATGGTAAACGGGAGTGTTTTCTTAATTTCACTTTCAGATTTTTCGTCATTAGTGTATAGAAATGCAAGAGATTTCTGTGCATTAATTATGTATCCTGCTACTTTACCAAATTCATTGATTAGCTCTAGGAGTTTTCTGGTAGCCTCTTTAGGATTCTCTATGTATAGTATCATGTCATCTGCAAATAGTGACAGCTTTACTTCTTCTTTTCCGATTTGGATTCCTTTTATTTCTTTCTCTTCTCTGATTGCTGTGGCTAACACTTCCAAAACTATGTTGAATAATAGTGGTGAGAGTGGGCAACCTTGTCTTGTTCCTGATCTTAGTGGAAATGGTTTCAGTTTTTCACCATTGAGGACAATGTTGGCTGTGGGTTTGTCATATATGGCCTTTATTATGTTGAGGAAAGTTCCCTCTGTGCCTACTTTCTGCAGGGCTTTTATCATAAATGGGTGTTGAATTTTGTCAAAAGCTTTCTCTGCATCTATTGAGATGATCATATGGTTTTTCTCCTTCAATTTGTTAATATGGTGTATCACATTGATTGATTTGCGTATATTGAAGAATCCTTGCATTCCTGGGATAAACCCCACTTGATCATGGTGTATGATCCTTTTAATGTGCTGTTGGATTCTGTTTGCGAGTATTTTGTTGAGGATTTTTGCATCTATGTTCATCAGTGATATTGGCCTGTAGTTTTCTTTCTTTGTGACATCTTTGTCTGGTTTTGGTATCAGGGTGATGGTGGCCTCGTAGAATGAGTTTGGGAGTGTTCCTCCCTCTGCAATATTTTGGAAGAGTTTGAGAAGGATAGGTGTTAGCTCTTCTCTAAATGTTTGATAGAATTCACCTGTGAAGCCATCTGGTCCTGGACTTTTCTTTGTTGGAAGATTTTTAATCACAGTTTCAATTTCATTACTTGTGATTGGTCTGTTCATATTTTCTGTTTCTTCCTGGTTCAGTCTTGGAAGGTTATACCTTTCTAAGAATTTGTCCATTTCTTCCAGGTTGTCCATTTTATTGGCATAAAGTTGCTTGTAGTAGTCTCTTAGGATGCTTTGTATTTCTGCGGTGTCTGTTGTAACTTCTCCTTTTTCATTTCTGATTTTATTGATTTGAGTCCTCTCCCTCTTTTTCTTGATGAGTCTGGCTAATGGCTTATCAATTTTGTTTATCTTCTCAAAGAACCAACTTTTAGTTTTATTGATCTTTGCTATTGTTTTCTTTGTTTCTATTTCATTTATTTCTGCTCTGATCTTTATGATTTCTTTCCTTCTGCTAACTTTGGATTTTGTTTGTTCTTCTTTCTCTAGTTTCTTTAGGTGTAAGGTTAGATTGTTTACTTGAGATTTTTCTTGTTTCTTTAGGTAGGCTTGTATAGCTATAAACTTCCCTCTTAGAACTGCTTTTGCTGCATCCCATAGGTTTTGGGTCGTCGTGTTTTCATTGTCATTTGTCTCTAGGTATTTTTTTATTTCCTCTTTGATTTCTTCAGTGATCTCTTGGTTATTTAGTAACGTATTGTTTAGCCTCCATGTGTTTGTCTTTTTTACGTTTTTTTCCCTGTAATTCATTTCTAATCTCATAGCGTTGTGGTCAGAAAAGATGCTTGATATGATTTCAGTTTTCTTAAATTTACTGAGGCTTGATTTGTGACCCAAGATGTGATCTATCCTGGAGAATGTTCCGTGCGCACTTGAGAAGAACGTGTAATCTGCTGTTTTTGGATGGAATGTCCTATATATATCAATTAAATCTATCTGGTCTATTGTGTCATTCAAAGCTTCTGTTTCCTTATTTATCTTAATTTTGGATGATCTGTCCATTGGTGTAAATGAGGTGTTAAAGTCCCCCACTATGATTGTGTTACTGTCAATTTCCTCTTTTATAGCTGTTAGCAGTTGCCTTATGTATTGAGGTGCTCCTATGTTGGGTGCATATATATTTATAATTGTTATATCTTCTTCTTGGATTGATCCCTGGATCATTATGTAGTGTCCTTCCTTGTCTCTTGTAACATTCTTTATTTTAAAGTCTATTTTATCTGATATGAGTATAGCTACTCCAGCTTTCTTTTGATTTCCATTTGCATGGAATATCTTTTTCCATCCCCTCACTTTCAGTCTGTATGTGTCCCTAGGTCTAAAGTGGGTCTCTTGTAGACAGCATATATATGGGTCTTGTTTTTATATCCATTCAGCCAGTCTATGTCTTTTGGTTGGGGCATTTAATCCATTCACGTTTAAGGTAATTATCGATATGTATGTTCCTATGACCATTTTCTTAATTGTTTTGGGTTTGTTTTTGTAGGTCCTTTTCTTCTCTTGTGTTTCCCACTTAGAGAAGTTCCTTTAGCATTTGTTGTAGAGCTGGTTTGGTGGTGCTGAATTCTCTTAGCTTTTGCTTGTCTGTAAAGCTTTTGATTTCTCCATCAAATCTAAATGAGATCCTTGCTGGGTAGAGTAATCTTGGTTGTAGCTTCTTGCCTTTCATCACTTTAAGTATATCATGCCACTCCCTTCTGGCTTGCAGAGTTTCTGCTGAGAAATCAGCTGTTAACCTTATGGGAGTTCCCTTGTATGTTATTTGTCGTTTTTCCCTTGCTGCTTTCAATAATTTTTCTTTGTCTTTAATTTTTGCCACTTTGATTACTATGTGTCTCGGCGTGTTTCTCCTTGGGTTTATTCTGTATGGGACTCTCTGCGCTTCCTGGACTTGGGTGGCTATATCCTTTGCCATGTTAGGGAAGTTTTCGACTATAATCTCTTCAAATATTTTCTCTGGTCCTTTCTCTCTCTCTTCTCCTTCTGGGACCCCTATAATGCGAATGTTGTTGCGTTTAATGTTGTCCCAGAGGTCTCTTAGGCTGTCTTCATTTCTCTTCATTCTTTTTTCTTTAGTCTGTTCTGCAGCAGTGAATTCCACCATTCTGTCTTCCAGGTCACTTATCCGTTCTTCTGCCTCAGTTATTCTGCTATTGATTCCTTCTGGTGTAGTTTTCATTTCAGTTATTGTATTGGTCGTCTCTGTTTGTTTGTTCTTTAATTCTTCTAGGTCTTTGTTAATCATTTCTTGCATCTTCTGTCTTTGCCTCCATTCTTATTCCGAGGTCCTGGATCATCTTCACTATCATTATTCTGAATTCTTTTTCTGGAAGGTTGCCTATCTCCACTTCATTTAGTTGTTTTTCTGGGGTTTTTTCTTGTTCCTTCATCTGGTACAGAGCCCTCTGCCTTTTCATCTTCTCTATCTTTCTGTAACTCTGGCTTTTTCTAACTCATGAAGATTCTTATGTCTTGATTTTTTTTCCTGCCTCTTTAGTCATGTTTCTTTCTACTCATTCTTTATGTTTTTTTAAAGTATTATTTCCATTTTATTGTCTTTTCAGAGAACAGTGTTTCTTCAGTCTTTAAGGACTTACCTCCTTACATGGGCTTTGGTGGAGTTTGTGGGGCAGCACGCATCGATCTAAATTGGGGTGAAGGTGTTTTCTTCTTCCCGGCTTCCTGAGAACAATTCCTGACTATCTTGTTGTGAATGGCCTAACTCACGAAGTAATGTAGTTTCACATACAGCTTGGGAAACACATAGGCATTGAAAACACTCGCTTCAGAAATGTCCCTGAAGGCTGCGGCCTCTACTATGTTCCAAATGACGAACTTCTTAATGGCTTTGTCCTTGGGCATGCATCAGGCACAGTTGGTGCAGCGAATCGGCTGCACATGGCCATGGCCCTTTGGGCACGACCATTGTTCCTTCTTTTCTTGGTCATCTTGGAAGCAAGACATGAGAGAGGACTCTTTCTACTCATTCTTTAACTCCCTATATGAACTTTGGGAGAATGGTCTGGTAAAGGTACATTTTCTTGAGGGATGAAAGAGGGTGAAGGCAGGAAAGAGTAAAAAGAAATAGAAGAACATTAACATTTCAATACATCTTTTTTCTGTTCTTGTCACAGGTGAATGAACTACAATATTTTTAAATTGTTTTAGGCAACAAAGTTTGGTCTTGAGTTATCAACTTCGTCTTGAACCTCAAAATCGATTCCTCTTATGATTTAGATTAGAGTACAAAACTATTAATAACTCCTATTTCCTAGAAATTAAAAAGTTTTTAAGATTGTTCATCTCACTTCATTGAGAAATCAAGGATACTCTTTTATGTACATTTCATTCTTCCTATTCTTTCTAACATTGTCATTCAAAAGTATATCCTTTTCAGATTTATTCTAATAAAATTACAGAAAATTTCCTTCTTATTTTATATTTGTCTGGCATTTTGAAGTAGTGATTCAACAGTCAACAATCACTTACGAACTCCCGATATATGTTAGGGACTAAATCATTTCCTAGAGATGCAAAGTCTAAGAGGATAGAAGCTCTGTTCTTAAGGCCAGTGATAGTAAACTCCATGTTGTTCTAATTACTATATAAGAGGGTACACTTTATGAGAAGTTACAATTCCTAGATGACTCATAATGATACGTACCCAATTATATTGACTTGTGCCATATTCTGGTAGTAATGGATGCTTCTTATGGGAGACACAAAATTAGAGGGATAAAAAAATGCCCCGTCCAAAAAAAGGCCAACTATGTTTTGTCATATTTTTGTGGAGAATTAAGACGTTGGGAAAGGACATAGTTGTCAGGTAGAAACTTAGGAATTTTGAAGGGTATTCTAAAGGGCAAGAATAATCCAAACTATTTTAGTGGCTTTTAGGACATAGGAGCCAAACTGCTGTTCTCTTGAGGGAGAAACATATACTTTTCTTGGCTGAAACACAGCTCTACATGAGTTGGAACTTATCTAAAAGAAAAGGGGAGTTAAGAAAGAAGAATGTAGTTAACAGAAGATTTAATTGTGAAAATATTAGTAGTTAAGTTTAAAGGCTCATCATTCATTCATTGATCCAACAATATTTATTGAGTATCTACCATGGGCCAGACATTGTGTCAGATGCTAAGAATAGAGCAATAAAAAGATAGACCCCCCCCCCATCTTTCATCTTTGGGAGCACTCAGTCTAGGAATAAAAAAAACTGTACATTTTTATTTTTCTATGTGTTTAGTGTCTATGAAAAGTTATGTGATAAGCAGGCACCTGTGAAATATTCAATGGGTAAGACCTGTATGTCATTCATTAATTATTTGCTGAAAAAAAAGACGCATTCCCTGACCTTAAGAAACAAACTTAATAACTCACATTTAGCCCTTGCTGTGTGCTAAGCAGTGGTTAAGTGCCTTATGTTGATTTCTTTAAAAAAATTGAATTCTTGCTATAACTCTATGAAGTAAATACTCTGGTTATAGATGAGGAAAATAGTTTACAGAAGTTAACTAAGTTGGTCCTAAGATTCTATAACTACTAAGTGGCAGACCTAAATTTTGAAAGGAGGAGAGACTCCAGGTTCCTCTCTTAACCACTATATCACATTGGATTCTATTGCCTTCCTTATATGGTTGGCAGGTTCCCAGGATCTAAAAGTCTTATATGCTTTTACTCTCTATTATTGATACTGTTCTAATACAGAATACAGAAACTAATCATTGCATCAATGCTATGAAAGTTTTCTTATAATGATTTATGTCAAACTAGGTCATCAATCATCAAAAGGAATAGAGAAAGATCTACTTATTTAATTGGCATATTGTCTCAATCAAAAATCATAAACCTACCACTCCCTGCCTGTCAGAGTTCCCATTATGAGTTACACTTCTGGGATAACACCTTAAACTCTCAGTGAAAAAATAAGTAAACAAAACAGTGTGGTATTGGCACAAAAAGAGACACATAGATCAATGGAACAGAATAGTGAGTCCAGAAAAAAAAACACATGCCCATATGGTCAATTAATCTACAACAAAGAGGCAAGAATATATGATGAAAGAAAGTATCTTCAATAAGTAGCGGTGGGGAAAAACAGACAGCTACCTGTAGAAGACTAGACTTTTCTCCCACCATATACAAAAATAAACTCAAATGGATTAAAGACTTAAATGTAAGACCTGAAATTATAAAACTCCTAGAAGAAAACATAGGCAGTACACTCTTTGACATCAGTATTAGCAGTATTTTTGGATCTGTCTCCTTAGTCAAGGGAAACAAAAGCAAAAATAAGCAAATGGGACTACATCAAACTAAAAAAAAGTTTTGCACAGTGAGGGAAACCATTGATAAAACAAAAAGGCAGGCTACTGAATGAGAGAATATATTTGCAAATGATATGTCTGATAAGGGATTAATATCCAAAATACAAGCAGTTCAATTCAAAAATAGCCAGAGGCTATGAATAGACATTTTTCCAAAGAAGACATACAGGTGGCCAACAGGCACATGAAAAGATGCTCAACATCACTCATAATCAGGGAAATGAAAATCAAAACCACAATGAAATATTACCTCACACCTGTCTGAATGGCTGCCATCAAAAAGACAACAAATAACAAGTGTTGGCAAGAATGTGGAGCAAAGGGAACTCATGTGCACTCTTGGTAGAAATGTAAATTAGTGCAGCCATTATGGAAAAGAGTATGGAGTTTCCTCATAAAAATTAAAAATAGAACTACCATATGTTCTAGCAATTTCACTCCTGGATATTTATCCAAAGAAAACTGAAACACTAATTTCAAAAGATATATGCACCCCAATGTTCACTGCAGCATTATTTAAGATAGTGTAGATGTAGAAGCAAACTAAGTGTCCATTGACAGATAAATGGATAAAGAAGATGTGGTATATATGCAGGATGGGATATTACTCAGCCATAATAAAAGAATGAAACCTTGCAATTTGCAACAACATGGATGGACCTAGAGGGTTTTATGCTGAGTGAAACTTAGCTTTCAAACAGAGAAAGACAAAAACTGTATGTTTTCACTTATATGTGGAATCTAAAAAATAAAACAAATGTAACAAAACAGAAACAGACTCACAGATAAAGAGAACAAACTAGTGGTTGCCAGAGGGGAGGTGGATAGAGGGTTGGTAAAGTAGATGAAGGAGATTAAGAAGTACAAACTACCAGCTATAAAATAAGTAAGTCACGGGGATATAAAAATTATCTATAAAAATACTGAATCACTATGTTGTACGCCTGAAACTATTATAATACTGTAAGTCAAATATACTTCAATTAAAAAAAAGGAAAGAAAAAATAAGTTTAGTTGTTTGGGGTTGTTTAAATCCCTTGTCTTCAACTATTTTCCAATAATTTGTTGGACAAATTCTACTCAGTATCCTATTCATTAAATTGAGACAGTGTTTGGATCGTCTTTTATTTGTCAGGTACTGTTTAGGTACTAAAAATACCAGAGTGGAAAAAAAGCATACATGGTCTCATGGAACTGTATTCTGGGAGGGAGGGGTAAGGAGACAAAATTTATCTATCTATCTATCTATCTATCTCTCTACCTACCTACCTACCTACCTACCTACCTACCTACCTACCTTCCTAATCTATCTAGGAGGTTATGACAAATATTAAGAAGAAAACTAAAGCATAATAGAGTGAGAGATGAAAGTGCAGCTAATAGGTGGATTAGGAAAGTCCTCCCAGATGAAGTGACATTTGAGCACATATTGAAGTGAGAATTAGCTGTGAGGGTATCTGAGAAGAGTCTTCACATCAAGGAGACTTTGGGACAACTCTATGCTGAATATGGGAGTGCAGAAAGGGATGAGGAAGGAGGAGACGATAGGGTATAAAGAGTCTGTGAGACAATTTGACTATGGAAAGTTTGCACACGTTTGTGAACACACAGCAGTGATTTTCAGATCACTTTGAATATATTTTAAAGTATATTGCCTATAATAGCAGTAAAATAATTGTTCATCCTGATTAGGGGCTTGATTGGTTTTCCCATTTTGGAAAGTTGATGTGTAAGAAGTGCAGCATCCCATGGAGTTTTCTTTTGTGGATATGGCTCCTCCACAGTAATGTCTACTAGCTGCGAACACTTTATTTCTCTATGCATTTCTTTGTTATTTTATTTTATTATTTACTGTTTTCTGTAGTTGCATATTTTATATTGTTCTATCTTTTAGACGAATAGCAGAAGTAGATTTCCAAACTCCTAGTCTGCTGAAAAGTATTAGAACTTACAGTTTTTTTAACCTGGAGGAATTTTTAAATGGCATGATAAACCATTGCATTTTAAGACTGTTCTGAATAAATCAAACTTTAAAACAAAGTTTATTTTGCCAACCATAGGAAGATTTATCACTAACAAACTGGTCCTGGATCAGAAAGTAAATATTTCAACTAGCAGTTATGCCTGGTTTGTGAATATTACAGCCAGTAAATAGTCCTTTCTCCTTTTCAGAAAAGATAAGCATAAAAACTCATTTGAGATGAGAGGCACTTTTTTTTTTCATATGCTAAGCACTGAAGCTCTTTAGAATATCATTTTAAGAAGTTAAAAGTGGGAAAAGTACCTTGGCAAAGAAATATAATTATATAGGAATGAAACAATTGCCATTTAAAACTATTACTAAATAATTTAGGAATATTGTGAAATAGTAACAATTATTTCATTAAAATAGATGAAGTCAGAAGGTCAGTGCAACCATGATGCTTTTACTTGTGTTTGGATGGTCGAGCAACCTGATAGGGCTGGTTTTTAATTTATACTGTGATGACACTGAAGTATGCAATCATATTAACCCCATTTATGACAGTAAATCACGACATAGAATGTAAATTTGCCAAATATATTAAAACAAGCCATAGAAATGATTTCCTGCCTGCTTGAATCTGATTAATTTACTTGTATGTATACATGTACCACCCAGGCATAGAGCTTATCCTTACTTTATGAGAAATATGGTTCCATCTGGAACAGTGGTATTTCCCATCAAAATTTGAATTATTTTGGTAACATAATTTATTATTTTGTTTGACTTTGAGAAGTAAGTGATAAACACACCGATTTCAAAATAGTTAAGGCCAATGATCTTTTGTCTACCTTAATTTGATTGTGATTGTGAATTTAGCACACCAAGTGATACATGTTAAAATTTAAAATTATTTTGGATTTACTTTGATGTTCTTTTTGTAATGATCATAAGGTGCTTTTGAACAAAGTTAGCTACCTACTATATTCTTTTTTGGTAGTTTGTTCTGGAGACATTTTATTTTTAATTAAATTTGTCTTAATCTACATGAAAATACACATATCTTATTATGTAATATCAACTACATTTGAATGTTGCCAATTAGACAATCAACAGTAATACAAAATTTTGTGCCAAAAAAAAAAAGAAAAAAGTAAAAAAAGTAAACCTTTCCTTTGCTATAGAGTTACAAAGGAGTCATTGTTCTACTTTAGCACCAAAATCTCCATCCGAAAAAATAAAGCACATATTAGAATGAAAAAAAAAAAAGGGGGGGATAATGAGATAGAAAGACCTGTATATTGGAGTATTATAGGTAAAGCTTTGTTAGGAAGAAAAAAAAAAGATATAAGAAAGAGATAAAATTGAGGGATTTTTAGAGAATATTTATTTTTGTTTCTTTTGAAAAGTAATATGTCCATAAGAAATAATTAAAACAGTAACAAAATGAAAAAATTAAAAGCAAGTCATCTTCCCACAGCTGGCCTCAGTCTACCAGACTCTCTCCTAGAGGTAATCCTTGCAACAGTTTGAGTATATCATTCTAGAAATGTTTTACACAAATGCAAGCAAATAAATGTACACCTATGTTTAATTTAAACATAGATGCACACTTGCATTAGAGACAGTGTTTTGTACTCTGTTACGTTTTCATACATCTTGGAGATAGTTCCAATCCTGCACTTAGAAATATACTTCATTCTTTTTGTTTTGCTTTGTTTAACTTTATTTGTTTGAGCAGGTAATAGAGGCAATGTCACAAAATTCAAAACTCAGAAAAAAATTATAAAGCTGAAAGTTAGTTGCCTGTCCTCCAGCCACTCAGTCCTATTGATTAGCAACAACCATGTGACATTTTCCAGAGATTTCCAGATATTCCATTATAGTTACAAACATATATAACACTTCCCCCACCACACACACATACTCAGGTTGTATAATATACAAATTGATCTGCAAATTGGGTCAGTTGTTGAGACGTGGATGGATCTAGAGACTGTCATACAGAGTGAAGTAAGTCAGAAAGAGAAAAACAAATATCGTATATTAACACATATATGTGGAACCTAGAAAAATGGTACAGATGAACTGGTTTGCAGGGCAGAAGCTGAGACACAGATGTAGAGAACAAACGTATGGACACCAAGGGGGGAAAGTGGCGGGGGGGTGTGGGTGGTGGTGTGATGAATTGGGAGATTGGGATTGACATGTATACACTGATGTGTATAAAACTGATGACTAATAAGAACCTACTGTATACAAAAAAATAGAGAATACCTATTTATTAGGTTTATAGACGTGTGCAATTTTAAAAAAAACAAAACACTACTGTTACCTTAAAAAAATAAAATAGACTATACATTTTCCTGTAAGCACAGCTTTAGTCACATCCAAGTTTTGGTATGTAATATTTTTATTATCATTCAGTTCAAATTATTTTCTGACTCCAATTGTGATTTGTTTTTTGGGGGGTTACTTAGAAGTAGTGTATTTCATAACTTCTAGTTACTTTTTTGTTACTGATTTGTAGCTTAACTACAAGTCAAGAAACACACTTTGTGTAATTTTAATACTTTGAAATTTGTTAAAATTTGCCTTATAGCACAATATGGTCCGTTTTAAAAATGTTCCAAGTGTGCTTGAAAATAATTTGTAATTTCAAGTTTTGGAGTATAGTGACTATATATCTGCTTGTTGGAAAAAAAAAAAAAGAAGTAAAATAAAACAAGTTGTCTTGGAGATGATCAATTTCAGCATGTATAGAGCTGCTTAATATTTTTTTTTTACAGCTACATGATACTCCATCATATATGTGTACCATAATTATTTACTCAGTCCCCTTTGATGAAAATTATTTCCCATATTTTATTATTATACACAAGGCTACAGTGCATGCTTGAAAATATACAACAGATGTAATGATCTATATGGGAGTAGAATCTAAAAAAGGGTGGATATATGTATATGTATAACTGTTTCACTTTGCTGTACAGCAGAAACTAACACAACACTGTAAATCAACTATACTCCAATAAAAATTAATTATAAAAAGTAAAAAATAAAATATACAACAGAGCATATATATGAGTATATATTGATATACTCCTAGAAATTGAATTGCTGGAACAAAGACGTATGCAAATAAAGCTTTAGTAGATGATATCAAATTGTTCTCCACAGTTGCTGTACAAATTTGCATTTCTACCAGAAAACTGCAAGGGTACTTTTTTCCCACACTTTTTACAACATAATTTTTTTTAATTGCTTCTTTTCTTACCTAATTGACTTTTTAACAATGTTACCTCATTGTGGCTTTATTTTGTATTTCCCTTTTTTATAAGTGAGTTAGAGTATCTTTTCATATTTTTAGGCTAATTGCTTTTCCATTTCTGTGAACTCTCTTCTTATGCTTTTCCCACATTTCTATTGGGCTATTTGTCTTTTTCTTACTGATTTGGTGGAAGTATTATATACTGAGATAATTTACTGAGTGTCTGTGATATAGCTATGTATGATTCTTCCAAGTGTGTCATGTATTTCTTTTCACTTTGCTTATTTTTTTTCCAGCCACACATTTTTTTTTAATGCACTAAATCTACTAATCTTTATTTTATGGCTTCTGTTTGGGGTTTGGGCTTGGGGTTTAATAATCTGAACTTTAACTTGTAATCAAGTGTGATATAGGAATCCATTTTTTTCCCTCCCAGATAGCCAGCCAGTGGTCCCAAAACCATTTGCAGAATGATTTTTAATACGATAAATTTGAAATGTCAGTTTTATCATATTCTAAAATCCCAGGTGTATAGAGTACCATCTCTGGATTTCTATTTTATTCCTTTGAAATTTCAGTCCTTCCATGAACCAATACCACATTTATTTATTCAGACTGAATAATATTTAATATCTGGTAAAGCTAGACCCTTATTGTCTTGTCAGATTTTCTTGGCTCTTCTAGTATGTATATTTTTCCAGAACTACTTTTGAATTGACCCTCTAGTTAAAAAAAAAAAAGTCAGATATAAAGATTAATGTATAAATAATAGATTCTGATATTTGGGGGGTATTGAATTACATTTATTGATTAACTCATGAAGCATTGACAGTTTTCTAATTTTGAGTGTTCCTATCCAAGAGTAAGGTATGTCTTTTATTATTTTATCTGAATTATGTTTTGCAGTCATTTTAGACAGTTTTTAATCATATTTTCTGTCGATTTTTATGTATTTGCAAATCGTAAATGTCACATTATTAGATTCTTTATTTTTTATAATGTATATTCTTATTGTTATTTGTAATAGTATCTATTATTGTTATTATTAGTGGTAGTGGTACTAGGTGTAGTAATAATAATATTGATTTTCTTGGTTTATCTAAGAAATCCGATAGTATTTGCAAATCATTGTAATCTTTATCCTTGGATGTTTCCTGTTATCCTTTCATATATATGTTTGTATATTTATATACATATATACAGATATATATATTATGTATATAAAATATTTGTATGTCTATATATTTCCTTTGTCTTAATAACTGATTAAGAGGGACTTCAAAACATTTCTTGTATGCTTGTTTATGTTGGGTGTTATTAATTTCTACTTTAATTGAATTATGCTTGGAGGATATTGTTTGTATTATTTTTATTTTGAAGTTTATGGAGAGTTTTGTGAGGCTTACTATATGGCTATTTTTACAAATGATCTTGGGGAAGCTGAAAAGTAGTTATATTCTTAGTTTTCAGATTTAACTTACTGAGTATACTGTTTGGGCATTTACATATTTCTTAATTTTGTTCATATGATCTGTCACATACTGAAAAAATACTTCTTTTTCTTATTTCTTTTTTAATTTCCTGATGTTTTTGTGTAAGAATATTGATGCTATGTAATTTGGTGCATAGATATTTTTAAATTCTAGAACTGACTACTGATGGTGCTCTTTAGCAATAGGAACTACCCTTTTTTTTTTTGGTCTCTTTTTCTTCTACTTCAACCTTTTTAAACATTGTAATTATCTTATGTGACTGTTCATATTTTTATTTTTATCATTTTGCATCTATGTTTATACATACTGTGTGATGCACTCTGAGAAATTTTTTAATTTTAAGGAAACATTTTTCTCTATTTACACTTATTGATATAAGTATTTCTAGTCCCAGAAACATATTTTATGTAATACTTTCTGAGTGTATTGCTTCTTTTTGAGTCTTTCATTCCAAGGAACATATTTTTGTCTCTACGTTATTTTATTTTATTTTTATTGAAGTATAGTTGATTTACAGTGTTGTGCTAATTTCTGCTGTACAGCAAAATGACTCAGTTATACACATATATATATTCTTTTTTTATATTCTTTTCCATTATGGTTTACCCCAGGAGACTGGATATAGTTCCCTGTGAGATACAGTAGGACCTTGTTGTTTACCTATTCTAAGTGTAATAGTTTGCATCTAATAACCACAAACTCCCAGTCCATCCCTCTCCCTCCCCACCTCCCCCGTGGCAACAAGTCTGTTCTCTATGTCTGTGAGTCTGTTTCTATTTTGTAGATAGGTTCATTTGTGTCATATTTTAGATTCTACATATAAGTGAAATCATATGGTATTTGTCTTTCTCTTCCTGACTTTCTTCACTTAGTATGATAGTCTCTAGTTGCAGCCATGTTGCTGCAAATGGCATTATTTCGTTCTTTTTCATGGCTGAGTAGTATTCCATTGTATATATGTATCACATCTTCTTTATCCATTCATCTTTAGATGGACATTTAGGTTGTTTCCATGTCTTGGCTATTGTGAATAGTGCTGCTATGAACATAGGGATGCATGTATCTTTTTAATTATAGTTTTGTCTGGGTATATGCCCAGGAGTGGGATTGCTGGATCATATGGTAGTTCTATTTTTCATTTTCTGAGGAACCTCCATACTGTTTTCCATAGTGGCTGTACCAACTTACATTCCCACCAACAGTGTAGGAGGGTTTCCTTTTCTCCACACCCTCTCCAGCATTTGTTATTTGTAGTCTTTTTAATCATGGCCATTCTGACCAGTGTGAGGTGGTACCTTATTGTAGTTTTGATTTGCATTTCTCTAATAATTAGTGATGTTGAGCATCTTCTCATGTGCCTACTGGCCATCTGTATGTCTTCTTTGGAGAAATGTCTATTAAGGTCTTCTGCCCATTTTTCAGTTGGGTTATTTGTATTTTTGTTGTTGTTGAGTTGTATGAGCTGTTGCTGTATTTTGGAGATTAAACACTTGTTGGGTGCATCATTTGCAAATATTTTCTCCCATTCCTTAGGTTGTCTTTTCTTTGTTTCTTATGGTTTCCTTTGCTGTGCAAAAGCTTGTAAGTTTGATTAGGTCCCATTTGTTTATTTTTGTTTTTATTTCTATTTTCTTGGGAGGCTGACCTAAGAAAACACTGGTACAATTTATGTCAGAGAATTCTAGGTTATTTTATATTTCTCCAGAGATTTTCTTCTAATGATTACTTTTATAATTATATCTTTATGTCACTGCAACTCAAAGGGTAGCCTGTGAACTAGTGCTGCTCTGCAAATGGTGGCTTAATGATTCATACAGAGATGAGTACAGAAATTGTGAATATGCTTTTAGAAACTTATAGGAATTGATGATGTAACATCCAAGCCTGTGATAAGTTAACAAGCATTAGTGAACAGGATTGTACAGACCAGTTTGGATGTTATTGTGCCCATGTGATGAGTCAAAGTAGCCAGACATGCATACTAGTTGAGCTCACTAAGACTGTGCTTCAGTGTATAGTATCTTAAGTTTAATTTGTCATAGGTGTATAAATAAAATGAGTAAAAATATAAGGATTATCAACAAAAGTTAGAAAGTTAAAACAGAATTTCTCCATATATTATTGCATATTCCATAATTTAACAATTGCCAAATGAAATAGGAGATAAAGTTATCATAAAACCCCTTATACATTTGAATTTTATTTTCAGTCAAAAATCTTGATAGGTAATTTGTGTAACCATTTTTATTATTGATAGATAATTTAAATTAATTTAAATTTAACTTTTTTAAAAAACATCTTTATTGGAGTATAATTGCTCTGCAATGGTGCGTTAGTTTCTGCTTTATAACAGAAATGTGGAACGCTTCACAAATTTGCGTGTCAGCCTTGCGCAGGGGCCATGCTAATCTCTGTATCGTTCCAATTTTAGTATATGTGCTGCCGAAGCGAGCACTAAATTTAACTTTTACATTATAAAGTAAATAGTTGGACTGACTACTGGTGAAGGATTGAAGATAGAGTTTGAAAATAAATAATAAATTTATGAAGATTATTTTAAATTCAGTTTAAAATTATAAAAATGAAAGTTTTAAAGTTATGAGGCAACATCTTTCTTATTTTAGAAAGAAAGTAAAAATAAATGTTTTGAGTTTCTCACTGTGGCTTTAAATTATCTTCTTTCCTTCTAGTCAATATAACTTTTAAGACTGGCTTTTGCTACTAAGGCTGGCTTTTGCTACCATGAGTGCTAATAAAGTAAAACATAAAAACAGTTTAGGTTGCACAACCCAATTTTAGTAGCATTATTGTCAACCTAATCTAGATGAGTTAAAAAACAAAAAGCACATGCATTTGTCATGTTAAAATTTTTTAATATTGAAAAATACAGTATTTATTAAAGTGTCCATTTAATATAAGTAATCACTTAATATGGGGAATCACTCTAAAAATCAGGGTGTAATAGCAACTCTCTGTATTAATTATATGCATATAGTCAATAAACAATGTATACAGTTGTGTCATTTTCCTATTTTTGTTTATATTTTTAGACTATTAAAATGTAGTTTCATGTCTTTTGAATCTAACAATATGAAAGGAGGTTGCATTTTTTAGATCTCTTTTTTTCTGCTAGTTCATTTTTTTAATTGAGGTATAATTTCCATAACATACATTTCACTTACTATAGATGTCCTGCTCAATGATTTTTCAGTAAATGTATGCAGTTTTGCAACCATGACCACAATCCAGTTCTAGAACACTTCCATGATCCAAAAAGTTCCCTTTTGCCCCTTTGCAACTCTACGTTCCCATTCCCAGCTCCAGGCAAGCACTGTTCTGGTTTTCTTCTTTATAGTTTTGTCTTCCCTAGGCATTTCATGTAAATGGAATCATACAATATGAAGTCTTTTGTATCTGGCTTCTTTTGTTTAGCACAGTGCTTTTGAGTGGCTTAAAAGCTGTCAGAAGTAAAAACAACAACAAAACATGGAGTCAGACTCCTCATTACACCCTGTCACACTGATAGAGTGCTTCCTGTAAATATGGCTTAACTGTGTCCTTCCATGTGGAGCACCTCCTTTCCAGACATGCACAATGTTTGCTAGACAGATTGTACAGCCTTCAGGCTCACTCTACTTTTATTGTTCCAAATGGAGCACTGGTGATTTTGTGTCTTGTTATATACCATTACCTGCTAAGTAAATCTGCCAGAGTATATACATAGATCTGCATCAGTCGGCCTCCTCTCTCCACACCCTCCCACACCCCTTTTCATCTTCACTGTTTATCAGCCTTTCTTCTCTTAATGGCTCATTGTGGATGAACCGGCCTTGATGATTTCAGTTGACAGTGAAAACATAAAAGCTAAACAACCTCACTCACACACTCTATTCTGCAACATTAGAAAAATTACTCACAGCCTAGTATATATCCCTGCATGAACTTCTCTTCCCCATTATCGCTGTGTGGAGAATGACTTAGTGAAGTCATATGGGTAGACAAGAAATAGATGAAGGTGGCTTGGACTAAGGTGGTAGCAATGGAGTTATTGAAAAGACAATATATATGAGGCATTTTATTGGTTATTTATTATTTGTTGATACTGAGTGCTTTACTTTATCCCACTTAATTCATAGGACTATGGAACAGTTCTTTCTAACCTCAACTTTCAGATGAGCAAACTGAATCTCAGAGAAACTACGAAAATTTCCCAAGATAATTTTATAAAAACTTGAGCTGAATTTTGACCTCCAGCCAGTCTGGCTATAACTTTTGTTCTCTTTCGTGTTTGTTTGAAACCTCAAAAGCTCATTATCTAAAACAAAACAAACAAAATACGTGTGTTATGGAGGAGGGAGATGTAAACACAAATCATCCATGCCAATCCAGTATAAACATTGAATCATTTTAATGTGTATTTCTACACAATCTTTTTGCTTTTTGTTTTTTCTCCTGTGTAAATAAGTGTCTTTTCTCTCACATCAGTTTTATAACCTCAATTTTTTATCTATAGTTTTAATATAAGCCGTTTCCTATCTCATTAAAAATTTGTAGAGCTCAAAGTAATAGTATGAAAAAAATCCTTGAAATGAAAAGACAACTAAATCTGCATATCAAAAAGCAAAATTAATTCCAAGAAATGTTGATTCAGAAAAAAGCCATCAAAAATTCTGATATATTCTATGAACATTATTATAATTCAAGTAAAAACAAAGGATTCTTTAAGCAAAAAATCTAGAACCCTGTGAAGAGGAAAAATGTTCAGTTGGCTTTAGATTTTTAAGCAGAAATACCCAGTGACATAAGACAATTAGGATATGTTTGAATGAAAATATAACTCACAGAATAAAATTATTTTAAGCCAATGTATCATTCAAGTTCATAAACAACTGATAAACATTCTTAATCCTGAAAGACTCATGTAATAATGCATTCGTGACTCCCTTTTGAAGAAAATTGAGATGAGAGATGAATTTAAATAAAGACATCAGTAATGACATCTAAGAAAGAGGACTAGTAGTGAACATTAAATTTACTTAAGTCTAAACAACTATGGGGAAACTGGTTACAAAATAGAATGGAAATGCAATAAACCTCGACATTTGTGAGGCTAATTAAAAAATTGAGATGGGGAAAATTTTTGATAACTCTGAGAATGTCAATTATCTAATAATTCATAAAGTAAATATATACTGTCTACATTTGAAATATATAATATGAAGACATGATTTAATCCTCTTAATTTTTAAACTATTTTTTCTAAATAGAGAAGATTTTATTTTTAAGAGATAATATTCTTATGGGGTTTAGCATTTCCTTCAGTTTTACTTCAAAATATTTCTTTCTGCTCAATTCAAATGCAGTTATAATGTTTTAATTTTAAAATAACGTATATAATGTGACCCCATTATTTATAAAATTATTTTTATCTTTGTATTTACTTATCTATTGATATACATATTCCTCCAGAATATTAATAATTGTGTATGTGTGAATAATTCATTTTGGATGATTTGAAAAATGTCTTTGGAATTCTGTATATAGACTGACTTTTTATAATGAGCTGTATTATTTTCCCAAAATGTTATTATTTTGTTAGAACAGGTACTAAAAGTTAAAATTAAAAACAGAATCTTTAGTTAATGTACTGTTACCTTCAAAAGAATGAACCATGTTTTATTTAACCATTAGGCTATGGAAACCAATTTATGTTAT
Organism: Balaenoptera ricei; assembly: GCF_028023285.1. NCBI lineage: Eukaryota > Metazoa > Chordata > Mammalia > Artiodactyla > Balaenopteridae > Balaenoptera > Balaenoptera ricei. The sequence continues at coordinate 79,657,575 of NC_082641.1, forward strand.
TTCTATTTTTTATGTGTTTATTCATTTACTGAAAAATTATTTCAGTATAGTTTCGGAAATAGTCATTGTAGTAGTTGGCAATTGTCACAATAATGCTATATAACAATTCACCCCTAAACTGACCGATTTAAAATCAAATCATTATTTTTTTTCATGCACAGCCTCTGGGTTAGCTTTGACTGTGCTGAACTTGACTGCAGGATGCAGATTGGAGGCAGTTTGGCTCCAAACATTTCTCATTCTCTGGCTATCCAGTTCACATTCTTTTCATAGCAAAAGCAAAAGAGCAATAGCAAGACAGCAAGCAGAAACCAATAGTGCTTCTTAAGGTCTTGGCTCAGGCTAGCGCGTATTCCATTAGTTAAAGGATTCACATGACCAATCTCAACATCAGTATAGCAGGGAAATATACTCTGCATCAAGGGGAATGATAATAAATATTTGTTGAAAAATAATTCAGTCTATCAAAATCAGTCAAATATGAAACCAATAAATGTGTAACTACAGCTTAGGTATAAGGTTGTATCATCTACTGTGAGGTTGAGGTAATGTTTTCTGGACCTGACATATAGTTGACAATAATTAGGATTTCATTAGGCAAATAAGAAGGAGTGAAAGAGTGTTTAACCAAATGGAATAATATCCAAAAGGACTACTTTATGGAAGGAGCATGTGTTGAAGGGACGGACATGTGTTAGTGTGGCTAAAGCATGGTGAGAGAAAGTAACAATTTGATTAAGTCAGATTTCTGGGGGAGAAAAATATAAATCCTCAAAAAGCCAATATTCCAAATGACCAATTTCTTGAAAGGTTATTTGCTGAAAATCAGTATTGACCTAATAATCAAGTTACAATTTTTAGAGTATCAAGCAGAGTTTATGGCAATTTATGTTACATGATGGCTTCTATAAGCTTTGAGGATGTTTAGCATTTTAGTTTTGCTTTTATTTTTAATTTATTACTGCTGTTTTGTTGAGGCTGGCCAAAGTATAATACAGTCATTTTGTTTTCTGCATTTTGGGCCTTTGACTTTAGAAAATGAAAATATTTTATACACTTCTAATTTTAGCATTTACATGTTTTGAATATCAAGGATTTTTTTTCCAAACACAGAAAAAATTATTATCTCTTCTAATAATTTGCACCCTGATCTTTTCTTAAATGTATTTTAGTCCCTATATATCTTGACTTACCTGGTTGAATGAATATTTTGCATTTACTGTAAAAATGTAAAGCATACTAAGTGTCTGAAATGTGAAATACACTCAGTGGATATACTTTAAGCTGCGTTGAGAATCCATGGTAAATCAGTGTTAGGGAAGCTGAAAGTAAATTAAAACACAGCTAAAACTATGAAAAAAAAGTTCTAAAAGAGCATTAACTTTATTCCATGAAGACAAATTCATGCAATTTTGCATATAATTAATAGATGCACATTTTAAATTTGAGGAGGGAGTGGTGTGTGTGTGTGTGTGTGTGTTTGCTTGTTCATGTGTGTATATACACATTAAGTGAATCTTTGGTAAGTCTTTTTGTTTCACTATTTAAAATACGCACTTTCCATTTCACAAAAAAATTAAACCCACCATCTTTTGTTGTCATATTGTGAACTGCATGTTTGCCAATATATACCAGGTACTGGTTTATCTTTGCTTTACACGTGAGTCCAATATTTTGCTTTCAAATTTGATTTAGGTTCACTGGAGCTTGTGTATCATTTATTATTAAAAGATACTTCTCCAGTGTTAGCATTCATATATCCAGAATAACATCAATATACCGCTGAAATACCCCCCCCCCCCCACCAAATGAAACCACTAACCAATGAGCCAACAAACTGAAACAATGTTAACCAAAAAGCAATCTCAATTTATAAATTTCTTCCCTTTCATTCTTTTCTCATCCAGTCTCTGTCATTCCTTTGGAAGTGTTTACTTGTGGTGGAATCTACTGCCTCTACTCTATTCTGACTGATGACAAGAGAACCACTGATATAGAAATAAAGCTCTTCTAAACAGGAAATGACTGCTATGACCCATGAGTTACTATATATATAGTCTTTATGTCTGATCTAGTCACATTTTTTTTTCCACCATGTTTTTCCTGTCAGAAACTTATGGCTTTTTTTTTTTTTTTTTTTTTTTTTTAAGACTCCATGCCTTTTCAGGACTGATGCTATACGTGGCCTCTCTCTTGCTATATACCAGGCACAAGTAGACCATTCCTTTGCTGTTCCTGGAGTCTTGCTTATATGTCTAACACAGGAAGTATTCTCCCTGCTCAGCAATTGTATCCTGCTGTCCTTTTATACCTCGTGTCTGTTTTAGACAGGCCTCCTAGCTGACCCATGATGTTCTAGCATCTCTTTAAACATAAGACAAACTTCTTTATGTACTTTTCTACACCATGACACTCTTTCCTACTCACCATCTCCACTTTTGAAAAAATAAATTTATATGCTTTTTTGGTTACAAGGAGGAAGGTATGGAAGAATATTGTAAATTCACATCTTATTGTATATTCACATCTTTATACAGGTATATTTTTTAAATGAATTTTATTATTTTTATCCTGAGCTAATAACATCTCTTTTAAAACATTTAAAACAATAGCTATTTTACAAATATCATTGCAAATTTATAGCATAATCACTTATGGATAACCTTTACTCAAACAGAGCAGCTCTTTAATTTTGAGATTTTTTGCCAGATCCTCTTTTCTAGTTAAGCCCAGATATGTATGCTTGCGTGTACATGTATTACATATAAATATTTTTTAAGTCTTTGGTATTTATATTAAATCAATCAATGTACCTGATAAAATAATGCATTTATTAAGAAATTCTTACCTTCTTTTTAGGTTGCAGACTTTCCTCTCCTCCCATTGTATAAATGACTTGATAAAGTAAAGAGCCTCTAGTTTTTGGCTTGCCATTCATTTCATTCCCAGAGTGTCTGAGTGTGAAACATCTGTTTGAAATGTGGTTTGTTTTCTTTTTGTTTACATTTGTTAACTTTGCTACAATGTTTTCTGAAGACAGGGAATGTTAACAATGTTCAGTCACTTTTTCTTTTCCAATAGTTATTGTTTCTTTAATTAAATTTCCACAAACTGTGAATTACTGAGTTACCTGAAGTTATTGGATTTGTGTTTCTTGCCTCCCAGGATGCACATTTCTGAATCACAGAGCAGGCTGCATTTTCTCTGCATTTCCCTTCATTCACTATATTTTACCTTATAAAACCATGTAAAAAATGTGAACAAATCTTTAATCCTAACATAATACATTTGAATTTTCTTTTTTATATAGAAAAATATGGATTTATTCTTTATTTTTATATTGTTTTCATGTCTTTCCTATAATGATGCTTTTTCTCAAGGGATCTGCTGGTATCAAAGCCCTAAATAAAACCCTTTTACTCACATTTCAAATTTCCTATTATTTTTAATACCTTATAACCTATTTTAGGGTCTCTCCTTTTCATAAAACACTGCTCATTTCTCACATCCCTCTCCCTGTGCTATATGTTCATGCTCCCTTTGGTCATGTGTATATATTTAGTTTTTCATTAGAAAAAAATGAAAATTAAGATAAAGAGCCAATTTTTTTTTGTTTCAGATATAGATACATTTAACACAAAACTTTATCAGTTTCATTAGTCCTTTTCAAATTTGGTTTTATTTGATTAAATTTCTCCACATAAATCCTTCTCAAATTTATTGTGCTTTAAGATTATTGTAATAATCCATTTCATTTTCTATATTATTTAAAGAATTATGTCTGAATTTGTATTTTCATATAAAGATTCTATTATCTTTTAACTGTTTTTTAAACTGAATCTTGACATGTATTATTATTATTTTTCTTAATATTGTTTAGGCTCACTAAATAATGCCTCTTTTATTAAGGTAATTTTCCTTCCAATTGACATCAGCCTGGCTAAATTGCACAATTTTATTACACCTCATTATGAAAAAGGAGATCATTTCAGCCATTATAAAGCTTTTTTATATTTTGCTATCTAGCTACAAGTTTTTCTTAAAATATTTCTTATTTATATCAGTGATATTTTAAAATACGTATTACATGAAATTCTTTTGTGTATTAAAATCTTGGTCAGTTTCTCTATTAGGTAAATACACATTGATATGTATATTTTTTAATATTGAGTTACATTTATTCACTTTTGGAAAATATTTCATTGTCTCTTGGTTTGCATTGTTGATAATTATGAATCTGCTGTCAATCTAATTGTCATTTCTTTTCTCTCTGAATGGCTGTTTAAAGTTCCATCCTTTAATTTTGACTTTCCACAATTTTACTACTAGGTGTTTAGTTGTGGACTAAAAAAAAATCCTGTTTCTAGTTTTTGTATTACCTGAATTTTAGGATTTATATGTTTAATCAATTCTAGGAATTTCTTAGCTAATATATTTTAAAATATTGCAACTAATCCACTATCTCTGTACTCTTTGCTTACACTTAAATTGGAAGCACATGGTGAATTTTCTTATTATATCTTCTTGTCTTAAATCCTCTCTTTACTGTTTTTATAGTTTTGTCTTTGTGCTGTATTCTGTGCAATTTTAAAGGTCTCTTTTGTAATTCAATGATTTTCTTTTTTGCAATATCTAATTATAATTGTCCATTGAGATTAATTTTAATTAATCAACTAATTTTTAATTACTCTAATTTTTAGGGAAGTTCTAGGTTTATAGAAAAATTGAGTGTTGGGACTTCCTTGGTGGTCCAGTGGTTAAGACTCCATTCTTAACTGCAAGGGGCACAGGTTTTATCCCTGGTTGGGGAGCTAAGATCTTGCATGCTGTGTGGAGCAGCCAAAAAATTAAGAAAAACAATTTTAAAAAACGAAAGAAAAATTGAGCAGAAAGTAAAAAGAGTTCCCATATATTTCCTCTCTCTCTTCCCACAGTTTTCCCTATTATTAAGATCTTGCTTGGGTGTAGTACATTAGAGTACATTAGCCAATTTTGATACATTATTTTTAACTACAGTCCGTAGTTCACATTAGCATTTACTCTTTGTATTGCACAGTTGTATGGATTTTGACAAATGCATGATGTCATTGCCAACTGTTACAGTACATACAGATTAAATTCACTGCCCTAAAAATCCTCTTTTCTCTGCCTATTTATTCCTCTTCACTCTTCCCTCCCATTCCCCCACTTAACCCCACCAAACTCTTGGCAAACACTGATCTTTCTGAAGTCTCTAAAGTTTTGCTTTTAGAACATCATATAGTTGGAATCAAACAGGGTGTAACCTTTTTAGACTGGCTTCTTTTACCTAGCAATATACATTTAAGATTCCTTCTTGTCTTTTCATGGATTGGTAGCCCATTTCTTTTTATTATTAAATAATTAATGTTCCATTATACAGATGTACCACAGTTTGCTTATCTATTGGCCAATCGAAGAATGTGTTGGTTGCTTCCAAGTTTTGGCTTTATACTACAAACATTTGTGCACAGTTTTTTGTGTGAATGTAAGTTTGTTGTTTTTTTTTTAAAAATAAATTTATTTATTTATTGGCTGCGTTGGACCTTCGTTGCTGCATGCGGGCTTTCTCTAGTTGCAATGAGTGGGGGGCTACTCTTCGTTGTGGCATGCGGGCTTCTCACTGCAGTGGCTTCTCTTATTGTGGAGCATGAGCTCTAGGCATGCGGGCTTCAATAGTTGTGACACGCAGGCTCAGTAGTTGTGGCTCGCAGGCTCTGGAGCACAGGCTCAGTAGTTGTGGCACACGGGCTTAGTTACTCTGTGGCATGTGGGATCGTCCCAGACCAGGGCTCGAACCCGTGTACCCTGCATTGGCAGGCGGATTCTTAACCACTGCGCCCCAAGGGAAATCCCTGAACCTAAGTTTTTAACTCATTTGGGTAAATATCAAGGAGCATGACTGTTGGGATAGTATGGCAAGACGACTTTTAGCTTTGTAAGAAACAGCTAAACTCTCTTCTACCTTTATAGTATCATTTCGCATTCCCGTAAGTATTGAGTGAGAGTTTCTGTTGCTCCGTATCTTCATTAGCACTTGGTTCATTTGTGTTTTGGATTTTAGCCATCCTAATAGGTGTGCACTGGTATCTCATTGTTATTTTAATTTGAAATTATCTGATGATTTTCAGTATTTCTCATGTGCTTATTTGTCATGCGTGTATCTTTTTTTTTAATTAATTAATTTATTTATTTACTTATGGCTGTGTTGGGTCTTCGTTTCTGTGCGAGGGCTTTCTCTAGTTGTGGCAAGCGGGGGCCACTCTTCATCGCGGTGAGTGGACCTCTCACTATCGCGGCCTCTCTTGTTGCGGAGCACAGGCTCCAGACGCGCAGGCTCAGTAGTTGTGGCTCACGGGCCCAGTTGCTCCGCGGCATGTGGGATCTTCCCAGACCAGGGCTCGAACCCATGTCTCCTGCATTGGCAGGCAGATTCTCAACCACTGCGCCATCAGGGAAGCCCATGTGTGTATTTTTTTAATGAGATGTCTGCATTATCTTTTGACCATTTTTAAAAATTAGGTGCTTTGTTTTTTCATTGTTAAGTTTGAAGAGTTGTTTATGTATTTTGAATACAAGTTCTGTTTCAGATAAGTGTTTCACAAATATTTTCTCCCCATTTGTGGCTTATCTCGTCCTTGTTTCCTGGAGCAGTTTTTTTTTTTTTTTTTTAATGCATTTTAACTTATCAATTTTTCTTTCATGGATAAAACTTATTGCCAAGCCCAAAGTCATCTAAATTTTCTCCCATGTTATTTTCTACAAGTTATTTAGTTTTGCATTTTATATTTTGGTCACAATCCATTTTGAATTAATTTAATTTTTTTGAAGGTTGTAAAGTCAGTGTATATATTAATTTTTCTTGTTGTTTGTTTGCATGTGGATGTTCACTTGTTGCAGCACTATTTGTTTAAAAGACTGTCCTTTCTCCATTGGATTGCCCTTGCTCCTTTGTCAAAGATCAGTTGATGACATTTATGTGGGTGTTTTTTTGGTCTCTGTACATTGTTACATTGCTCTATTTGTCTATTCCTTCACCAGTATCACACTGTTTTCATTACTGTAGCTTTGTAGTAAGTTTTAAAGTTAGGTAGTGCCTATCCTCTGACTTTGCTCTTCTTCAATATTGTATTGGCTATTCTGGGTCTTTGCTTTTCCATATAAACTTCAGAATCAGTTTCTTGACATGCACATCCATTTAGATTTGAATTCTAATGATTTTATATGTAGACAGAGATGGAGGTCCTATTTGCATTGTGTGTGTGTGTGTGTGTGTGTCTTTTTAAATCTTCTTTACTTATTTATAGTCTTATATTCTTTGCTTATTTGTATGCCTCTAATTTATCTAAATATTTTAATATCATTACTTCATATCATGTATCACATTATATATATATATTTATATTTGTATGTATATATATTTATATAACAGCCTACAGGGTATCCATACTACTTATTGCTTCTGTTGACTCTCATGCATAATAGCTTTTTTTTAAAATGTGTTTTGTTATTGTGGATCATGAACTCATATTCACCAGGTTTTAAATGTATGAAAGATAGCAGACCTTGATCGAACATGTATCCCTTCAGGAAGAATTTTTTTTTTTTTTTTCTGCATCTGAAAGAACAGAGGCACATGGGAGTATTGCCACCCTGGACCACATAAAGTTCATTTTTTGAAGTTTATTTTGTTTTTCTTTTTTCATGTGATTTTTCTGGACCACAAAGGTAATATGTGTTCAAATTTTAAACCCATATGATAGAAGGCCTGTGGTTCCACATTCTCAGAGAATTTTTTTCATCACTCAAATTTCATTCTAAGAGGATTAGTTTCTTGTCTTTGTTTGATGACAGGATAGTTTTATCTCCAATTGTCATAGGTCAGGTTCCCTAGATGCAGAATGTGAAATGGAGATCCTTGTTAACATGATTTATTGGGTAAAATCTCCCAGGAAAAGAAGAGTGAAGGGAGCAGGAGAGGGCACATGAACTTATTCTGCAATTTGCTTCTTTAGTGACTCTTCTCCATGGGATAGTCTCTCATGGAAAAATGCTCTTGCTTTGTACCTATTCTCATAGTTCCATCCGCATGCTTCTTCCACAGTCTTTCAATATTGTTCTTTTCAGGCTCCTGATCAACCATCTAAGGCATTTGCCACTGCTCAAGAATCTGAGTATACCTTTGGCCACTTCTTTTTCTAAGTAAAATGGATGACCTGAGTCACTGTCTAAAAGTTAGCCCTTCAGGAGAGTTTTCCCTCACTGTGGTCCATCAGGACTCTCCTGAATGGAGTAGTCCAATAGTAGTTTATTTTTGGCTTGCACCCACATACCAAGCTGATCCATCTTTGAACTAAGTTTGGTCTCTTTCCTCCTCTGTCATTTTATCACAGGGAAACTCCCTTAGGGCCATTCATGTGAGTTGATGGAGAGGCATCAGTAAAAGAGTGGTAAGGGATAAGGAGGATACTGGCCTTCTATTTTCACTACTTACTTGTGGTCTCTGGACTTGCTTAATCATAATTCCAAATATACTGCTCATAACATGACAGATTGTTGCACAGCTTCTTCCATTCCCTAATCTTGTGACTTGGTAAGTATCTTAGTCCATTCAGGGTGCTATAGCGGAATATTATAGTGTTTCATAAACAACAGAAATTTATTTCTCACAGTTCTAGAGACTAGAGGTCCAAGATCAAGGTGCCACCAGATGTGGTGTCTGGAGAGGGACCACTTCCTAATTCATGGACAACCATCTTCTCACTGTGTCCTGATATGGTGGAAGGGGCAGGCGAGCTCTCTGGGATCTTTTTCTTAAAGGCACTAATCCTATTCATGAGGGCTCTACCCTCAAAACCTAATCATCTTCCAAAGGCCTACTTCAAAGTACTATCACACTGGGGATTAGGTTTTCAACATATGAAATTTAAGGGGACACAGGGACTTCCCTGGTGGCGCAGTGGTTAAGAATCCGCCTGCCAATACAGGGGACACAGGTTCGATCCCTGGTCTGGGAAGATCCCACGTGCCGCGGAACAACTAAGCCCATGCGCCACAGCTACTGAGCCTGTGCTCTAGAGCCCACGAGCCACAACTACTGAGCCTACGTACCACAACTACTGAAGCCTGCACACCTAGATCCCACGCTCCGCCACAAGAGAAGCCACTGCAATGAGAAGCCCGCACACCACAATGAAGAGTAGCCCCTGCTCGCTGCAACTAGAGAAAGTGTACCCACAGCAACGAAGACCCAATGCAGCCAAAAATAAGTAAATAAAAGAAATTTTAAAAACAGAAGAAATTTAAGGGGACACAAGCATTCAGTCTGTAGCAGTGAGCTTGATAATATCTACTTCATAATGAGCACTTTGGTTGCATGGTCAGTTGATATCCTGTAGTCAGTCACTCAGATTCTATCAGAACTCATTGGCCTAAAAGAGCCATTTATCAATTGATGTATAGTTCTTTCCTATATATGGCATGGTTTTGCTTGGTACTTTCTCTACCACAGGTACTTATACTACCATGGAATATTTTGAATCATATGTCCTGAGGTACAGGACCCTTTTTGAGGCCCAATCAAAGCCAGGCCCAACTGCCTCATCCAAAAAATGGTCCAAGGCCATCTTGCTAAGTACAATATATGCTGCCTCCAAATCTCAAAGAATCCTACTACTACTAAGAGTTCTGCTTCTTTCTTAGTGGTGTGAAATGCAAGGTACAAAACTTGTCCTTTGACTTCACTGATGTACCTGGCCTTTTTAGTGCTTACCTCTCACTCTTTAGAGTGTATGTTTCTCATTAAGGTATTCAGAACCCTTGCCATTTCTTATTCGTCAGGATCAATTACATAATATCATCAATATAGTGGATTAATGTATTATCCACCAAATGGATTACATTAATTCATATGCCCAAGTAGTTCTTGTTCCTTCACACAGTATTCTGATAGAGGGCAGGATAATTAATAGCCTTCAGGTAAAACCAGAAGTATAGATTGTTGTCTACATCAGGTGAATGAAAACCAATTCTGATTTTTCTTCTTAATAATTATCAAAATAAAATTCTCACCAGATCAGTATTCACATACCATGTGAACAAAACTGTGTTAATTTGCTCTAGAATGGATACTACATTTAGAGCAGCAGTTACAGTTGGGGCTATCACTTGATTAAGTTTGCAGTGGGCTGTTGTTATCCACCATGATTTATTCAGTTTTGCACTGATCAGACTAGTGAATTAAATGAGACTACTATGGCAATATCATTTAAGTCTTTGAGAGTAGCATTAATCCCTGCCATTCTCCCAGGGTGCATTATTGATTTACTATCTTGGCATCTTATCTTTACTAAGATGTTTCAGGGGCTTTTACTTGGCTCTTACTTTGAAGGTGAAGGTTTTGTCTTGTGAGAATTTTGCCTGCATCTATGTATATCCATTCCAAATATATATTTGGGAACTAGGAAAATGATCAATGGATGGGTCGGTGAATCCAGTGAACTCACTGAGAGATGAGGCTCATGAGGAAACAAGCCATCATGTTAGAAAATCAAGAGAAAGTGTGAAGATTCCCACAGAGGATATAGATGATGTAATATCAGTAACAGACCCTAAAATAACTAGCTTAATATGATCAAAGGAGTAGAAAACAAAATTGAGAATTTTATTAGCAAACTAAGAAATATAGTATGAAATGAGTATATATTCTAAAATTTAAAAAGTAGCTAAGGGCTTCCCTGGTGGCGCAGTGGTTGGGAATCTGCCTGCCAATGCAGGGGACACGGGTTCAAGCCCTGGTCTGGGAAGATCCCACATGCCGCAGAGCGACTAAGCCCGTGAGCCACAAATACTGAGCCTGCGCATCTGGAGCCTGTGCTCCGCAACGGGATAGGCTGCGACCGTGAGAAGCCCGCGCACCGCGATGAAGAGTGGTCCCCGCTCACCGCAACTGGAGGAAGCCCTCGCACAGAAACGAAGACCCAACACAGCCAAAAATAAAAAAAATATATATATATAAAAAGTAGCTAAAAGAAATAATTTAATTGATATGTTTAATGGTAGATTAAAAATTGCTTGAAGAAAGAACTGAAGGAAGTTACCAGCATGAAGCACAGAGAGACAAAAGAATGGAAAATAGAGAAGAGAAAGAGAGTAAGATTTGCAGAGAGGAGATATAATATTTATGTAATTAGAGTTCTAGAAAAAGAGGAGAGAATAGGACAGCATCAATATTTGAGAAGAAAATGCCTGAAATTTTTCCAAAAATGAAGAAAGAGTCTAAGTTACAAATTAAGAAGACTTACAGGATCAGAGCAATATAAATAAAAAGAAATCCATATCTTGGCACTTCACAGTAAAAGTAGGAAATAAAAGAAAGAGTAGATATTAAGAGAAACCAGAGGAAAAAACAAGATTATTTTCAAAGGAACAATAATTATCCCAACAGCTGACTTCTCAAGGGAAACAATGGAAGCATAAGACTCTGGAATAATATCTTCAAAGTGCTGAAAGAAAGTGACCTATCCAGTAAAAAACATCCTTCAAAAAGGAAGCTCAGAGAGCATAATAAAGAAGCTTGTAAATGATAGCAATTATAAAAGCTTGACAAAAAATAACACCAAAAGAAAACTATTGCTGGGCTCTGAAGGAAAACAGGAAAGAATTTGCAGGGCTGCTGTAATCCTTGAAAGAATTCAAGCACATGAGGTGAGCCTCACACTTATGGATTTTCCCCTGAAAGCATTTTCTAGTTTTTGGGGCACTAGGGAAAAATGTTTACACTTGTGATTGGATTCTTACTAGGCTGAGGAGACTGAGATTAAAGTTTGGGGACAACAGCATGACTGGAAGTTGAGGGACAAAATCCAGGAAAGAAGGGAAACAAAGAAAATGCTTTTTCAAGTATTGGCATTTTTTTTTTTTTTTTTAAAGGTCCACCTCGGACAACGCACTTTTTTTTTTTTTTTTAATTATTATTTATTTATTTATTCATTCTTGGCTGTGTTGGGTCTTCGTTTCTGTGTGAGGGCTTTCTCCAGTTGTGGCAAGCGGGGCCACTCTTCATCGCGGTGCGCGGGCCTCTCACTGTCGTGGCCTCTCTTGTTGCGGAGCACAGGCTCCAGACGCGCAGGCTCAGTAGCTGTGGCTCACGGGCCTAGTTGCTCCGTGGCATGTGGGATCCTCCCAGACCAGGGCTCGAACCCGCATCCCCTGCATCGGCAGGCAGGTTCTCAACCACTGCGCCACCAGGGAAGCCCCAAGTATTGGCATTTTGATGTGGTTTTATTCCTTATCCCAATTTTTGTACTTTATGGCAAAATATATTTTCTTGAGTATGGAGCAAAAAAGGACCTTCCTTTACTTCCTTTTCTCTGTGAATTAACTGTAGTTTCTCACTTTCTCTATTCTTGGTGCTCTGGCATTTTGGAACTTGAGGATTGGTAGGTTAACCCCTACCACGGTTAACCAAGTCCAAGAGCTAACAAATTGCCTGCCATCATGCCTTTGGTATGCAAACCAAACAATCCCCAGCCAAAGTCCATACCACCTCCCCCCCCCAAAAAATCTCTCCTTTTATCACACTTATACAATCTGGAACTCTATCCGCTACAGGGCCAGGTAATGGACAATTGGAGACCACTCCTATAGCTAGAGCCCACTGAAATTATTCCAACTATCCAATCATAATTTGTTCTGCTTGCTTACCTTGCTTTTGCCCATACCTTTCCTGGAAATCTGAAACTGCAATAGAAGCTCCCACCCTCAGTTCCAATGTCTGTCTGCCTGCTCATCTCTATAAGGTGCTTCCATTCCTGATGTGCCATGTCTCCCATTTCTAGGAGACTGTGAGTATAATAAAAAACTTCCTCCTTCATGGCAATTATTTCTGTGTCCGTGTGTCTTACTATAACTGCTCAAAACAAGTCCCTGGTAGTACACTTTTAGAAAACTCTGAGTTTTAAGTAGTGAGTTTTTTGGGGTTTTTTGGGTTTTTTCCTAATCAACTAGGGACTTTGCTCTTGACTTCATGCAATGGCCAGCTTAAAGACCTATTCTACTTCGGTCTGAAATATGTGGACCAAAAGTACACAGAATTGGCCTGCTGCCAATACCAGGTCTATCCCTTCTAGCCACTTTGAGTTTTAGTCTGGTGAAATCATCCCTGATTGGGACCATTCAATTCTTCATATGGACACAAAGAATCTCATATTTTCCAACCCTTATGGTAATTTAGGCTGACTATTCACTGAATGTTTGTAAAGGTTGTTTCACCCTTCTTTTCTATAAATAGCACAATAGAAAACCTTGGTAAAATCTGATCTGGGATTCTGAGAAACGATAGAATTAAAACAAGAAAGCAGATTGCAAAGTATCTTGTGGAAACATTAAAAAATTGGATGAAAATGCACTTGATAGGAATCTTATACCTAATTTTTTTTCCTGCACCTTGAAAAGCTAGCTTATTGACTTACATCTGGATAAATGAAACAATTAATTCAACCAAATGGAGATTTACTGTCCAAGCTCTCAGTTCTTTCTGTCCTCTCTCAGAGTAGGAATGCTGCCTTCTTCTTTTGTTTTGTATTATTTTACCTATGTGCACAAAATGTGTTTCAGTCATAGGCCTGGATTACAGATTTATTTTTATTACAACAACTTATGAAAATATATGAGAGAAATAAATAGTTTGATTTAGATAGAGTACTTGGAGATATAGCTATAACATTTGTATTATACTATAGGCCCTCATCTAATTAAGTGGATTTTACAACATTTCAAAAGTGTACACTTAAGAACCATAAAGACAGTCTATCCTCATTGCAACTCAGCTTGTTCCAAATTCTGTAATGGTGATTAGGGAAACCTCTTTACCATTACTAAAGTGCCTCTTGATTGCTAGCTCAGACAACAGCAAATTATTTAAAACAAAAATGATTATTTCATTTTTATGTCTTGATGGATATATATTTTTGGAAATATTTTATGTTGTTTAAATACATTACATTTAAAAATATTTTTCATTGTTTGACCACCCTTTATCTGAGTTTGTGAGACTTTGTAGGATGAACATTTATTTGTGCTTTGTGTGATTTGAAAATGAGTATGCACTCAGGGCAAATAATAATAGTTATGCCTAAGACACACTGAGCCCTTACTATGTGTCTGGCACTGGCCTAAATACTTTATGTATATTACTCAAAACAACCCTCTGATCTGGGTCTCAACAGTATTCTCTTTTCATTTTTTAAAAAATAGGTTACTCTATTTTTAAAGACTTTTCTTTTTTGAGAAGTTTTAAGTTCACAGCAAAATTAAGAAGAAGGTACAGAGATTTTTCTATATAATTCCTGTCCCCACACATGCATGGACCCCTCTATTATCAACACCACCTATAGTCAAACATTTGTTACAATTTATGAACTTACATTAAGATATCATTAAGAATCACTCAAAGTCCATAGTTCACATTACGGTTCTATGAGTCCGGACAAGTGTATGCATCCTTATAGCATCATACAGAGTATTTTCACTGCCCTAAAAATCCCCTCTGCTCTGCCTACTCACCCCTCTTCCACTCTCCCTACCCCCTGGAAATCACTGATCTTTTTACATATCCATAGTCTTGCCTTTTCCAGAATGTCACATAATTGGAATCATGCAATATGTAGCTTTTTCAGATTGTCTTCTTTCACTTAGTAATATGCACTTAAGTTTCCTCCATGTCTTTTTGGGGTTTGAGAGCTCATTTCTTGTTAGTGCTGAATAATATTCCATTGTCTGAATGTACCAGTTTTTTTTTTTTTTTCATCCATTCACCTACTGAAGGACATCTTGGTTGCTTCCAAGTTTTGGCAATTATGAATAAAGCTGCTATAAACATCTGTGTATGCAGGTTTCTGTGTGAACACAAGTTTTCAAATCCAAAAGAGCACAAGGTGCACAACTGCTGGATCATATGGTGAGAGTATGTTTAGCTTTGTAAAAAACCACCAAACTGTCTTCCAAAGTGGCTGTACCATTTTGCATCCTCTTCAGCAGTGAATAAGTGTTCCTGTTGTTCCATTTTCTCATCAGCATTTGGTGTTGTCAGTGTCATGGATTTTGGCCATTCTAATAGACGTGTAGTGGTATCTTATTTTTTTTAACTTGCATTTCCCTGCTGACTTACAATGTGTAGAGCATCCTTTTCTAGGCTTATTTGCCATCTGTATATGTTCTTTGATGTGGTGTCTGTTAAGGTCTTTGACCATTTTTTATTTGGGTTGTTTGTTTTATTTTTGTTGAGTTGTAAGAGTTTTTTGTGTATTTTGGATAACAGTTCTTTATCATATGTGTCTTTTGCAAATATTTTCTCCCACTCTATGGCTTTCCTTCTCATTCTTTTGACATAGTTTTTAATTTTAATGAAGGCCAAGTTATCAATTATTTGTTTTATGAATTGTATCTTTGATGTTGTGTGTAAAAGTCACTACCATACCAACAGTCATCGAAGTTTTCTCCTATGTTATCTTCTAAGAGTTTTATAGTTTTGCATTTTACATTTAGGTCTGTGATCTATTTTGAATTAATTTTTGTGAAGGGTTTAAGGTCTGTATCTAGATTCATTTATTTGCATGTGGATTTCCCCATAAAGTTGCAAACTGTATTAGGTCAATTCCTTGCCTACCTTCATTCAATGTTGTATGCTCAGTAATAGCACAAAGGCTGGCACACAGCTGACAATCAATACAGGTATGTTGAAAGAATGAATTTAAACAGATGAATATGGTGCCACATGAATAAAACGGTAATAGACACATAAATAAAGTACACAGAGTAATACTTGGCAGGACTAAATCTGGGTAATTGTCTGTTCAAGACACAGTTGCATATTGCAGGATTTTAGGATCTCAGCAGGAAACGTTGGATAATTAGTTTATTTCCTTACATAGGATTGGGCCAGTTTTAAAGAAACCAACAAGGGATGTGCAGGATGGCCCTGAGGCCTAAAGGAGAAGGGATGGAGTAATTACTGGACCCCAGAGAAGCTAGATGCTGCATGAAGAGTGCCATTTGATAGGAGCTGAGGCCTTCAGTAGAGGAACTCATTCAGCTGATGGCAAACTTACAAGGAGGGAGCTGAGAGAAGGAATAGCTTGTACTTGCTCTGTGTATTAGTGTTCTCTTGTTGCTGTAACAAATCTCCACAATCTTAGTGGCTTACAACAACACAAATTTATTATCTTACAGTCTTGTAGGTCAGAAGTCCTACATGGGTCTCACTGGGCTAAGTCAAGGTGTTAGCAAAGCTGTGTTCCTTCTGGAGACTTCAGGGGTCAATCTGTTCCCTTGCCTTTTTCAGCTTCTGGAAGGTACTGGCATTCCTTGGCTCTTGGCCCCTTCCTCTAGCTGTAAAGCCAGCAGGGTAGCATCTTCAAATCTCTCTCTGACTTTCAGACCTCCGCTTCTGTCCTTACATTGCCTTCTCTCTCCTCTCTGTCTCTCTAACCCTCCTACGTCCCTCTTATGAAGAACCTTGTGATTACATTGGGCCCACTGGGATAGAACAGACAAATCTCCCCGTCTCAAAATTCTTAATCATACCTACAAATTTCCTTTTTCCATAAAAGGTAATATATTCACAGGTTCTGGGGATTAATATGTGGATGTCTTTGAGGGGCCATTATTCAGACTACCATATACCCTCTTTAACCTCTTTTCTCCTGCCAGTGTCTCCCATTGGCTCAATCCAACTGGAAGCTAGAGGGAAAGGAACCCATTGATGTAGTCTATGTAGATTAGCTTCCCTGGGTACAGTGCTTGATGAATTTAGAAGTATAATAAAATATATACAGAGAAGATCATATGAAGCCATTAATATTATTACTAGTTGTCATTTGGTTCTACCCTACACATTTTACAACCTGAATAGGATCTTTCATTTATAACTTTGATTCCTTTAATAATATGTGCTATGCCTCCACTGTGTATTTTTTGAAATTTAAAATTGTTATAAACATGAAATAATTGTATAGAAATGCCAATATTTGATTTGATTTATTTTGGTTTTATTCCTCTCAAATAAAAATCTCCTAGATCCAGAAAAACAAGGGAAAAAGTCAGCGCATTACAATTTTCTCTGACTTCAAATGTTTCAGAATACACAGTCATTTAAATAATTTGAACAAACTATGATAACTATATATTTGATTCAGTGGACAGAGATTTTTGTCCCACCCATCTAAGGTAATTGTAGTCATGTCATTGGGTTCTAGAGAATTATTGTTAAATAAGTATGTTCATATTTATGTGGCAAATTCTTAGACCAGGTATAGATTATTATCTTCAAATATTTAAGGCATATAAACCCAGTAAATATGTAAAAAGTCATAATGTAAAAGCAGTGGAAAGAACATGTTAAGGGATAGCTTAGAAAAGAATAAAAGAGAATGGAAAGATTTCTTTATTTGAGATTGAAAAGTGAAAGACATGCTGGAACTAAAGCAATGATTAAGTAGCCAAAATGATACTTGTAAACAGTTAAGTGTTGACCAGGTGGGTGTTGGATAATTTAACTCCTTTTGCAATCTGTCTTCTCTGTTATGAAAGACTCTTGGTTTACATGGTAATAGCTGTTATCTTATGAAATGTTGTTCAAGATCTTGAAGATGTTTCTGAAATGTGTTATTGTAGTTATGAAACTTCCTAGTTACTACCAATATCTCTTCATTTTCAGGAGTTAGAGGAAAATGACTCAGTTAACCCAACCTAAATGATGTAGTACCTTGGTGAGGATTTATCATTATGGGCAACTATTCTTGAATATTGTCTTTCTCTGGTGCCCCTCCTTTATGGGAGTGCATTTCCCTAGCATATGAAGGTATTTCACACAAATTATTTCTTCTCTGAGGAAGTTGACAGACATTGACCTTAGGTATCGAAACGTTTAAACGTGTCTGATTTTATAAGTAGGTTTGCTGGTAGAGTCAGGAACCAGTTTCTTTCATCAGCATTTCCAGAAGTCACACATAAGCCTTGTAATAAACTATACCCAGGAATCACTAAGATACACTTTGCTTCCAGAGATCTAGTTAGTCTTTTAATCCTTCCTTACTCTAATCTTTCTTCTGATGTCTAGGTACTTGGTAGATAATTAAAGCTTTCTTTCACACATTGGGTTTGGCAAAATTATTTACATCTCAGGAAAATTGCATTGTTCTTTTTTTCTAAACTTTTTTCTAAATATTTTCTACATTTTTCTAAATTTTATACCATTCATCTCATTCAGCTGAATGTCAGGGTGATAAGGGGGAAACAACAATATTATTGTTTGTCTGTTAATTGAAAACTTCTGTATAAAAATAGATTTTTACAAGATGGACAAATCCACCTAGTATTATTTTACATCAAACAATTATTCAAGATTATTATAACCATTCCAAGATGAAGTCAGAAATCATTTATTTTTCTTCATTTTCGTTTAGTCATTTTACAAACCTTATCAAACAGGCACTATGTACTTGCACTATAATATGGTGTGCCCTCTTTGGGGGGATAGATATGTTTAATACATGCTTTTGTTTCCACATTACAACTGAACTGTACATGTTATGTATTTTTTTATGCTCAAAGCTGGGGATAGGTTTAAGGTGAATTTAGTTATCAGTGGCATTGTACAATTGAGGAATTATGGAGTCTGATATAGAGAAGATGACAATTTTTTACCTCAGAAGAGATAAATAGGTAACTTATAGTTCAGTTGATAGGTTCAGTGACAGAGAAAACTATAGGATACTTACTGGAGAACATAGGAAAAGGAGTCAAGACAAAGAAGGGTCAATGAAGGGACCCCTTTGCATTTTCAAGGATAATTAAGGCTGACTGGGAGGAGGAAATAGTGATGAACTTGAGAGGATATTTCTTGTTCAAGGAACTGAAGCAGGTTGGCAAGGTGACATTGAGGATTTGAGAAGAAGGGAAGACTGGCTCGCAAGGAGACCAAGGACCACATCAGAGCAGGTCTTGTAAGTTAAGCCAAATACACCTTTTTAAGCTTCTGAGAGGATGTGTGACTAGTGAGAAGGTATTTACCTCTCGGTGCCTTAGTATCCTTATATGGAAAATGTGTATAATAATGCTGGCTACCTCATATGGTACTTGTGAGAATAGAATGGTTTTATATATACCTCCCATAAAACAGTGCCTGGCATAGTAAGTACTGGATAGATGCCAAGTTAACCATTGAAGCATTTAAAGCAGGAAAATGTCACCATATATAAAATCTCATCCAGAGCGGACGTCTTTCTTTATGATATGTTTGCTATTTCCTTTATCATTATGGGATTTTTATGGTTTTCTTGGAATAATAGGGTAAACTAAGTGAATAATTGCTTAATCACCAGGAAATTCATTAAAAATAGTTTAACTGAAAGTTAATTTTCAGACCACTTAATTAATAAGCACTCAACCTTTCCCTTTTTAGAATAATTTATCATGTTTTTCCACAGTCTGTATTTGGACAGCTACCATAAACACAGCTTGATCAGCTCAATATTCTGCATAAATCTAACAGAAACCAGAGGTTCTCTGGCTGTATCTGTTTCCTGAAGAGAACAGTTCATGCCAAGTTTCTGTGGCAAAGGTCAGTAGTTAATAGATACTGTGGTACACTTAATAACCCTATGAAATCCTGGATGTTAAACCACAACTTGGAATCATAGCTCTATTTTTCAGATGTGTTCTTTTGCACATAGCTTTAGGTGCAGAAACAGATTTCCTGAACATTTCCACTTCTTTTCTTTCAAGTGTATCTAACTTAAAAAAATATGTTTTTGAGTTATTTCCACCAATGCCGCCCTTGTTTCTTTCATTTACACACTCCTTCAAGGTAAAATTAGAACATCAGTAATTGCAAAGAAACATTTTATTGAATAACAAAGCACAACTGTTCGTGCTGTTCAAAATTACATAGGAATAAAGATAATGGCAGCCAGTTTAAAGCATTGCAGAGTCTTCCCTTGCCTTCCCTTCCCTTTGTTTCCCTGTTTCTCTCTGTATATGAAATCTCTGTAGACAGAACTCTGGTATTTATTTCCATTAAGAGTTGGATGTTTTCCAAATCATTTTCAATTCAAAATTATAAATGAGTAGTTGAAAAACAATAAAATGTATCAATATTAAAACATTCCACTTAAAGAAGAAATATTTCAAACTTTCATATAGCATGTCTACCCATAAATTTGGTGTTGTCTGTTGAGATGAGTGTATTTTTATGTGTATGCTAATTAGGGCAATAAGATGATTTTTATGATTGTAAACATGCTCCGTCCTACTCCATCTGTTTGCCTTTTATATTTAAGTGCAAAAAGAAAGAGTACTCTCTGTCCATAAGATTGGAATTTGAATTGAGGCTGTATAGAATATAGCTAGTGCACTGTAATTGCTAGAGGTGCTCTGTTGATTTTATATATATTGATTGAATAGACTGCACTTGAATGGCATCTACGTGAAATCTGATTACAGCTTTGGAATTAAAAATGGAAATGGTCCAGTCCAAATGGAGTTGTAATAATGTTCTTAAACATTATTAAGAACAACAGAACTGAATAGAAGAATAGTGGAACTGAAAAGAACCTGGGAGATCATCTAGCCCTACCCCTCATAGGAACAGGTGACAACACTAATGTTACCGAGTCCAAGCTTCTACCGCTCACCGTACAAAGGCAAATACATTGAGAGATGAGGTGTTGGGGCAAAGAATAGCAACTTTATTTGGAAAGCCAGCAGACCAAGAAGATGGTGGACTAGTGTCCCAAACAACCATCTTACTTGAGTTAGAATTCAAGCTTATTTTATACTAAAAGGGGAGGGGATGTGGCTCATTGTTGCAAACTTCTGGGTGCCAGAACATTTGTTCTTAAAGCTATCCACCTAGGTCTGGTCACAATGTTCCTATAAACCTCCAACAAGACAAATGTTATTCTCTGTACCACAACTTTTTATATCTATATGAATGAAAAGTGTTATACCTTTAAAGGTCAAGCCTGGGAGACAGAGCCTTGAGAATGGGCTATCGTGTATATTTTAGGCTATAGGCAACATTCTTTTACAAGGATGCAGAGCCAGCACGACTGAGCACAGGCAACAGAGAACAAACGTTAGAGCTAAAGGAATAGATCCAATATGGAGTTGGGTTTGTTCTTCTCTGTTACACTAAAAGCCAGTAAGGTGAGATTGATAACCATTGTTGTTGGCAAGTGGGGCCCCTACCTTAGATGGAAGAAAGGAGCATTCTCAGATTTCTGCTAAGTCCAGCTGGTCTTTCCTTATTTCTCCTTGGTGGTCATTATTTTCAGCTATAGAAATACTTATAAAAGTAATGTGTGCATTTCCATAAAGACAATGAGTTATTTCTTTCTTACTCTGCCTGTCCCAATGGCCTGTCATGAGGAACTTCAGCTTTGAGGGAAAAGGTGACAAAATTCAAGCACCTTCCATCTGCCCCACTAATCATCCTCCAATCACCTTATACCCATAATTTTATAATAAACACTTTCATTTGATAGGACTTGAAACCATACTAATAATGTTGGGTACTTCCCCCTGTTTTTTTCTTAGAATAATTTCTTCTTTTTCATTTTTCTAGTTAACTTCTTTTATAGTCAAAGAAATAAAAAGCTTGTATTGTCGCCCTTCCAACATCGGTAACATATTCTAACTAACCAGTGTATTACTGAGAACCAGAAAATGTATTAATTATTCTGGAACTGGAGAATGGAACTTGATTTAGGAGGGCAACTTTATGTCAGGGTCTTGAGGAGCTCACAGTCCAAAGTAGGCTGTCAGAGAATTCCCATATCTTGTAGGATGGGCCTGCGTCAGTGTCTCTGCCTCTCTGAGTAATTGGCTGGGAGCATGTGTATAGTGGTGGTGTGGCCTTTGCATGTATATAGTGCTGGTTCACGGTGCAGCAGCTGGAAATGTCAATCTGTGACTTTCCCTGTGTCAGAAGATGCCTAGTGTTGTATTTTCATGGTTGCTACACGCTCCCATCAAATGCTGAATTTATTTCCCTTCTGCATCAATCTGTGCTGGGACTATGAGCTGTTTTGGCTGATGCAATGCAACAGAAGTGACTGTGTATAACTTCTGTGACTGAGCCTTAGGTCTGCAGTGTCTTCCTTCACTGCTTGTAGTGATCTCTCTTGGAAATGAGATGCCACATAAGAACTCTGCATACACTGAGATGACCATGAAGAAGCCCACTTTAGCCACATAAAGAAAAAAAGTCCACATAGAAGAGCACAATGGTGCCAAACAGGTGAACAAAGACTTTTTGGATCTATTTCCCAGCCCAGATAGCAGGAATGCAACTGAGAGACTGACCTCAGCCAATACTGCCTGGAGCAGAAGCACTGCCTGGGAAAGCTCTGCTCAAAATCCTGACCCAAAGAATTATGAACAAATAACAGTGGTTGTGATTTTTAAATCTCTAAGTTTTGGTTGCATTTGTTACCATAAAGATGAATCTGCCATAGCATCCCTGCCACACTCAGGTATTGGCTATGAGTAGCCTGCAAGAGGACTGCAATCATGGTGCAGCAGCTGGGGCTGTCAATCAATCACACTGAAACAGCCAATCAACTGAAATAAAATTCAGTGTCTTTTGCACTAACAAAGACTTTACATGTGCGTTATTGACTTAATGACCAAATACAGGTGAAGGCCTGCAAGATGGAGAAGAGCCTGTTGTGGAGAATAGAAAGGCAGTGAGGAAATTGTTTTTGGAGGGTGGAGAAAATTCAGCCTGTTTCATATGTTGGTGGAATGTTTGATAACACTGTACCTATGATATCCTGGAAGAGAGGAATGTATCTAATTAACTCATGGATCTGGCTATGGGTGTTTGTCCCATATTGAAAATGCTAACTGACTTCATTTAAGAACCTATTTTGAAGTAAGGTGAGAGAAATCAACAAAAAAAGGAGCTGTTTCATTTTCAAGCAGAATTTAGAGGAACTACATGTAACTTAGGACTTGCCAGGGTTGATAATAAAACTGATTCTCAGTCTCAGCTTCTCTAACTGGTACAAAGTCCCCAAGGCTCTCTGGATACAGAACCAAGATCAAATCCAGGTGCTTGCCTGTAAAATGTGACCTCAAGGTCAATATCAAGTCGAGGGCATTTGTGGAAGACCCTTTATTAGGATCTCAGAAAATTTGAAAACGTAGTGCTTTGACCTCTCAGTTTGACAGAAGAGCTTCTATGAATCTTAAGTGATTTGTCCCATGACACCTGATTCACAAACCAAAGTAGAGGAAAGCATGTCTTGAAGATATTTGTAGATGTGGCCTTTGTCTACTGGTGTGCATTATAATTTTTTATTTAATTTTATTTTTTTCACTTTGTTGTTATTTTCAGTTTTATTGAGATATAATTGACATAAAACACTGTATAAATTTAAGGTGTACAACATAATGATTTGATTTACATACACCATGAAATGATTACCATGATAGGTTTAGTGAACACCCATTATTTCATATAGGTACAACAGTAAAGAAATAGAAGAAAAATTTTTTTGCCTTGTGATGAGAACACTTGGGATTTACTCTTAACAACTTTCATTTGTAACACACAGCAGTTGTAATTATCTTTATCGTTGTACATTACATCTCTAGTACTTATTTATACTATAATTGGAAGTTTGTATATTTTGACTACCTTCATCAAATTCCCTCCCCTCCACCCCTGGCTCTGGTAGCCACAGATCTGATCTCTTTTTCTATGAATTTGTTTATTTGTTTTTGAAGTATAATTGACCTACAACACTATTTTGATTCCTGATACACAGCATAGTGATTCAATATTTCTCTACATTTCAAAATGATCACCATGATAAGTCTAGTTGTCATCTGTCACCATACAAAAATATTACATAATTATTGACTACATTCCTCACACTTTACATTTCATACCTGTGGCTCATATATTTTGTAACT
Source organism: Balaenoptera ricei (assembly GCF_028023285.1). Taxonomy (NCBI): domain Eukaryota; kingdom Metazoa; phylum Chordata; class Mammalia; order Artiodactyla; family Balaenopteridae; genus Balaenoptera; species Balaenoptera ricei. The sequence continues at coordinate 79,681,575 of NC_082641.1, forward strand.
GAAAGTTTATACCTCTTAATCTCTCTCACCTATTCCTCTCCACCCACCATCTGGAAACCACTTGTTTGTTCTCTGTATCTATGACTTTGTTTCTCTTTGGTTATATTTGTTCATTTGTTTTGTTTTTTAGATTCCACATATAAGTGAAATCATACAGTACTTGTCTTTCTTTGTCTGACTTATTTCACTTAGCATAATACCCTCTGTGTGCATCCATGTTGTTGCAAATGGCAAGATTTCATTCTTTTTTATGACTGAGTAATGCTCACTATCACCACTTTTATTCAACATAATATTGGAAGTCCTAGCCACAGCAACAAGACACGAACAAGAAATAAAAGGAATCCAATTGGAAAGGAAGAACTGTCATTGTTTGTGGGTGATATGATTCTGTATGTAGAAAACCCTAAAGACACCATGAAAAAACTACTAGAACTCATCAATGAATTCGGTAAACTTGGAAGATTAAAAATTAATATACAAAAATCTGTTGTGTTTCTATACACTAACAATGAACTATCAAAAAAAGAAATTAAGAAACAATCCCATTCACAATTGCATAAAAAGAATAAAATACCTGGGAATAAATCTAACTAAGGAGGTAAAAGACCTGGACTCAGAGAGCTGAAATACTGATGAAAAAAATTGAAGATGACACAAACAGAAGGTTATACTGTGTTAATGGATTGGAAGAATTAATATTGTTAAAATGATCATACTATCCAAGGCAATCTATAGATTCAATGCAATCCCTATCAAAATACTAATGGCATTTTTCACAGAACTAGAACAAATAATTCTAAAATTTGTATGTAAACACAAAGACCCTGAATAGGCAAAACAATTTTAAGAATAAAAAACAAAATAGGACGTATCATGCTCCCTGATTTCAAACTATACTACAAAGCTACAGTAATCAAAACTGTATGGCACTGGCACAAAAACAAACACATAGGTCAATGAAGATCTATGTGACTAGAGAGCCCAGAAACGAACCCACACTTACATGGGCAGTTAATCTACAACAAAGGAGGTGATAATATACAACAAGGAGAAGACAGACTCTTCAATAAATGGTGTGGGGGGAAAACTGGACAACTGCATGCAAAAGAACCAAACTGTACTACTTTCTCACGCTATATACAAAAATAAACTCAAAATGGATTCAAGACTTAAATGTAAGAGCTGAAACCGTAAAACTTCTAGAAGAAAATAGGCAGTACACTTTTTGACATTGTTCTTAGCAATACTTTTTGGATATGTCTCAGTCAAGGAAAACGAAAGCAAAAGTAAACAAATGAGACTATATCAAACTAAAAAAGCTTTTGCACAGCAAAGGAAACTATCAACAAAATGGAAAGGCTGCCTACTGAATGGGAGAAGCTATTTGTAAACTGTATATCTGACAAGGGGTTAATATCCAAAATATACAAAGAACTCATACAACTCAACATCAAAAACAAACAAACAAACAAAAACCCCAATTTCAATATGGGCAGAGGGCCTGAATAGACAATTTTCCAAAGAAGACATACAGATGGTCAACAGGCACATGAGAAGATGTGCAACATCACTAATCATTATGGAAATGTAAATCAAAACCACAATGAGATATCATCTCACACCTGTCAGAATGGCTGTTATCAAAAAGACAAGAAATAACAAGTGTTGTCAAGGATGTGGAGAAAAGGGAACCCTCATTCACTGTTGGTGAAACTAAGTTGGTATAGCCACTATGGAAAACAGGATGGAGAGTCTTTAAAAAAATTAAAAATAGAACTACCATACAATCTAGCAATTCCACCTCTGGGTATTTATCCAAAGAAAACAAAAACACTAATTCGAAAAGATATATGCACCCCTATATTCATTGCAGCACTATTTACAATAGCCAAGATATGGAAGCATCTAAGTGCTCATCAACAGATGAATGGATATGGAATACCTTGTAATTTGATATACAGGAAAGTCATATTTTATAGGAACTGTACCAGTTTGGACTGAAAGGGTTAAGAATTTGAAATGAAAAGAGATGACCCCTGGGCCCCCAAATTTTACAGGCAAGAAGCAAGCAGAGAAAACCACTCAACTGAAGACATGGGCACTGTTTTATGGAACATGGAACTGTTTTATGGAACATAAAACAGAGGGTGAAATCACGCTCTGAGGCGAATCACTCCATGGGAGCAGAGGTGGATTGTAATTAATGGACACTTCCTGTCCTCAGAGCAGTAGGAATTGGTGACATATGCTCAGTGGATTTTAAGGTTGTTATGGATAAGTGACTATTGTGTGTCTCCTGTTCCCCCCTTTTGGAATGAGAAGGTCTACTTCAGTTATTGTCTCTGTTTCCCCATTATATGGTTGGATGACAGTAGGGGAAGACCCCTTTTTGGTTTTTATTCGTATGTCTCTGAAGTTAAGATGCTGCACCCAGAGAACTGTGTTTGAAGAAATTATTCTCATCTGGACCTGATTTAGATAAAGAAATCCTGGTCCTCAAGCCTGGGCCTGATGCTATAATAGAATGAAATTTTGAAATTTGGGGGAGAGGGTTGAGTGTATTTTATCTGAGGGAAGGAATTGTGGACAGAGGGCAGAATATGTGTTTCCAAAATTGGTCACAAAAATACTTCTCATCCCACATGCTAGTTTGCAATGTGACTTTTCCTTAACTGTATTAATTATGGAGTCTATTTCTCCTCTGCGGGTATCTGGGCTATCCCTGGTCCCTGTTTGACCAATAGAATACAGCAGAAATGACTTTTTGCATCTTCCCAGTCTTGGCTTTACAAAGTCTTTAGTTTCTATCTTCACCACTTGGAAGCCAGTGGCCCTATAAGAAACCCCACTATCCTAAGACCACCATACTGTGAAGAAGCCCAGACTAGCCATTTGGAGAGAGAACAGCCATGTGGAGGATCGCTTAGACACCAGCAATGTGAGTGAAGCCTACTTGGATCTTCAAGCCCAGCCCAGTTACCAGCTGACTGCTGCTGACTTAATGTCCCTTGTGCAGCAGCAGAACAATACTGACCCATATCCGAACCCATATATTCATGAGAAGATAAAATAGTTATTGTTTAAAACACTTTTGGAGAAGTTGGTCATGTAGCAATAACTTCCAGTCTTATAATTCTCTAGCTTCCCCTGCATCAGTTGTTCAGTTTCCTTAGTATGTGCCTGCCTGCAGTCCAGGAACAAACATAGCTGCTGTGCTTATTGGGGATGCTGATTTGTGCTGCCTATGCAATTGTAGTTTTTGATCAATTATGTCATTTTGTGTCCCTCCTCCGATTCTAAGTTGTTAATCTATTGACTCCAGAACATTTCTTCATAGAAAACAAAAGAACAGAACAAAATACAACATGAAACAAAATTTCCTTCCTTTGCTGCATTTTTCTCCTGTGAATACTTTTCCTTAATCTTCCTGAAATATGTCTTAATTTTAGTTCAATAGTTTCCCTCCTTTCATTCTCAGAACTTTAATGAATTTGTTTGTAATTTAATACATTTACAATCATTCAGTGTTTAGGTGGGAGGAGTAAACTTGAGTGTCTAATCCATATTCTGGAACATGGAGTCCATTCATCCACATTCTAATCAACATTTACTCATTTATCTCCTTATTACTTCAACAAAAGGATTGTCTTACATAAAGCATCATATTAGGTCTTAAGCATATTCTGTAGGAGCTTACAATACAGTGAAGGAGGCAACCATTTAAACAGGTAACTAACACAAGTCAAGGTGAAATGAAAGCTGAAAGGAAGTCGCATACAATGTGTAGTTTGGTCACAGAAATGTAGCTCTTAAATCTGATGTGGGAATGTGGCGATAACTTCACAGGAAAGGGAACATGTGAGCACCTAGCACTTACCATAGTGTGCTCAGGTAGGCATATGAAGTATATTTAATTGAAATGTTTAATCTTGATTCTGGTGCAAGTATGCCTTCAGTAGGTAGACAAGATAAGATGGATTTTCATACCCAGAGAAAAGCAGGAATAATCACTTGAAAGAGCCAACAATGGTAGCAGGAAGTTTCATAGCATATCTGGAATACTGGATTTGTGGAGTGATGAAGTGACCCATTTGGCTCTAAAAGGGCAATGAAACTGATGGCAGAATATAAATAATTTGTAAGGAGATATATATACTTCTTTTTAGTTGATACTGGGAAGATCTAGAATATTCTTGAATATAGTAGTGATGAAATATGAAAAGAAAATAATGATGGGATTATATTGACATGGAAATGGTTACGATATGAAAGATAAAGAATAGAGGAAAAGCAAAGAAACTTTCTAGATTTTTAGCTGGGGGATGAATATTTAGCTCTTTTAGCAATGAAAACAAGTGATAAACTGTGAAGTATTGCAAAAAATCTGAATCAGAGCTTTCCAATTGAATCTGTTTTCATATAACATAATTAACATGGAAATTGTGGCAAAGGATCTTTCTGTGGTTCAGATACTCACTCTTGTCCTCCACAGCTGTGATCCCATGACCTAGATTGTGAAATTGAGCTGCCACTTAGTCTGATTCATTAAACAACATCCTAAAAATAGCCACTGAAGTAGTAACATGAAATCTTACCAAATGGCTGTTAATGGAGATCTAAAAACCCATTATCTGGTAACTTACGCATATTTCTTTTTTTCTGATAAAAATAGATTACTCAGATTATAGGTAGCTTTTAATTGCATTTAAAGGAACTCACTGAACAAACTCATTTCTAGTGGAAATGCAATGAAATTCTTTTAGCCTCAATCCCAAGAAAATAAGAAAAAAAGTGGTTAAATGATATTTAAAACCAAGCTAATTTACTGAATTTTACGGACAATTTAGAAAATTTTATACCACACTTGTACCTGAAGTATCTGAAAAGAAATCCCATTGAATTAACAATTTTAATAATTCTTACCTTTACGCCACATATTATATTATTCCATCACTTAAAAATTTTCTGAATTGTTAACTTATTTTCCCAACTTTCTCACTCCAGGTTTCTTACCTGCAGGTCTTCCCCTCTTGATTATGAAGGTCTCACCTGTTGTCTACTTATGAAAACTTCCTTTCAATAAGAGAGAGAAATTTTATTCAGTGTTACAAATGAATAAAAGATAAATGGACTTCTGGCTGTCCTGAGCCTTGAAATCCTAAATAAAAATCAACTTTCTGAACTGCAAAAAATCTTTCAGTTCTCTCCTCCTCATTCCACTCTGTCGTCTAATGACACTAAGTTCATTAAGGTGTCAGTGGTTGATATTTCTCCCTGAGCATATTTGCACTTTAAAGGCTTTTTGAACAAATACCTAAAATATTGAAATAAAAATTTTTCAAAGATCTTGAAGCATGAAATGCAGGAAAAATGGAAGAGATGACAGGTGGTCAACTTGAAATTTCATGAAGTGAGTTTTCTGGGGAAAGGAATTTAATAATTAGGGAACAAGTTTGGGGAAGAAGTGTCTTCCCAGGATTCGGAAATTACATCATACTGGGAACTATCAAATATTTCACTTTATAAGGCCATCATTTGGTCAGCTAGTCACATTTCCTTGTGTTTACATTATCTCAGCCCAGACCATCTGAAATTTAACTGAAACAGACTAGTGAAGTTATCAATTATGAAGAAAAATCAAACAGGGAAAATACCTTTACTTAGAGTCAGTGGGAGTATTGGCACTTCTGTCTTATGAATGCCATGCTATTAGAAAACAGAGACAGTCAACATTGTAACTTGGAAATAAGAGCATACTATTAGATGTGGGCATAGAAAAAAAATAAATGCACAGAAAGGATTTAAAATACTGACTTACACTGAGGGAAATAAAATGGCAAGTAGCAATGTTTTATTATTGTACTATGAAAACAAACCTCCCAAATGTTCAAAACAAACAATTCCAGTATTACAAAATCTCATTAGCAATTAATCATAAGAGTATATAGACACAAATGAGATTAGAAATAATATTTCTAGAAGGTACTTTAGTTCCAAATCTGCATGGACATAGAAACCTTGAGCACATTAACATGACCTATTGTAATTAGAACTCAGCCAAGATAGGGCACTAAAGACAATTTATGGGATTGGAGCCCTGTAAGAGCTGCATAACCTGATGAATCATTTCCCCAAACTCTGCTGTAGTTCCAGGGCTCTCATAATTCTAATGATAAAAGCACCTAATGAAACAGTTCTGAGGAGGAAGCATGTTTATCAAACTTTACTAATTGTGTTATCCTTTCACTATCTCATAGCTGCACTGATGAGACCCTAAGGGAAGACTGTCTACTATCAAAGGAAGACTCCAATTCATCTCTACTTAAAAGCGGTAATTTTTCTCCTCTAAAAAAAAAAAAGTTGGCAGTGAGAGGAAGATTATTCTTTTCTTTCAGTCCAAGAGAAAATTGAATCTCAAAGTGTAAAATAGTAAAAAGGTGTCTTAACCACTTCTTTCCTAATTTAGGCCCCTTTGGCTCCACTGGTTGTGCCAACAGTCCTCATTTCAGAGTAAAAGAAAAGCTATATGTCTGGATTTATTTTTAACTATCCAACTTGGTAAAGGTATATTAAAACACAAATACAACGTGCTATTTCAATTAGCGTTGCAAAATTTATACCCACTATTTTCTGCTTCTCCTCTTCTTATTCTTGTTGTAGATTCAGAGAGAAGCAAATGGAACTGAAAATAGGATTTTTAAAAATATGTAATTTATTTTTATAGTCAGGTTTAAGTATAATTTATATACAGTAAAATTCATCTTTTTCAGGTGTGCAGTTCCATGAGTTTTGACAGATATATAGAGTTATGTAGCCACCACCACAGTCAAGCTGTAGAATACAAACATGGGCTATTTGCTTTAAAAAGTTCTTAGAGAAGGAGTGCGTTGAGGAATGATTGCAGTGGTAAAATGGAGTGAGTCAATTAGAGTGAGCAAAGCCATGAGAAAATAAGGCTGATTGTACAAAGGGAGGAAGAAAGAGGTGGTTAAGAGAGAAAAGGTAAAGAAATAGTGAAATAAAGGACATGGGCTGCAAGAATGGCACTCACATGATCAGAGTTAGGGATTTGGACCCCGTGAAGGAGATCCTGTATATATGGTCTCCTTACCACCCCTTTCATTTTTTCCAGTCTCCTCTGTTGATCTTTCTCTCTTAATGAATCCTGCATGGTGGGACACTGCTTTAAACCACCTAGGCCTTATGTTGACTGTTTAATCCAATTAATATATGGAGTAGTAATTTTCAAACTTTAGTATGATTCAAATTGTCTGTGGAGCATTTAAAAGTTTGTATGATTAGACACAGCTCCCAAAGATCCTGATTCAATAATTCTTACATGGGACTCCTTTTAAAAGGTTAAAAAAACACTGCAATTAGATTTTGGAAAACAGAGTAAAATATTTTAGTATCAAGAGTACTTACAGACACAAAATATGCCATGAAGTGAGCACACGATGAGACCTATTCCTGCTAAAATGCTAAGATGCACACTACACAAAGAAGAGCCCTCTAGGCCCCGCTGTTACTCCTTGCCCCATACAGAGGAGGGTGAGTGGGATAACTGGCTGCAGAATTGGAACAGCTGCCAATTAGTCATTGTGGTCTTCAACTCCTCTCTACTCTCCCTTCTTTCCATTTTTTATATTAGAATATCTTTCTCTCCATTCCCTTCTCACTCTTTAAATACATCTCCTCACACAGAAAGGGGCTGGTAGTCATTTATATTCAGAGTAAAACCCATTCATTCTAGTTTATTAAGTCTCTTATTACCATTTTCTAACTATTTAACTCTAACAAAACAAAAAAAAATATTTTAACTCTTGTAAAAGCAGGGACCACAAAACAGCAGCTTGCCAAATAAATGTATGTTTTATTCGGTAGATGATATTTTAAAAAATAATTTGAATTAGGTGCCAATATTTTAAAATGAAGATATTTTAGAAAAAAAAAATGAAATCCCTCCTTGGTAAAATGTCTGTAATGGAAAATGCTTCAGAATAATCAGTATTGTGCTACAGATCTGGCATGTTAGCCTAGTTTTAGTCCTTGGTGGGTGAGATGATCAGCCAAATCTAGTAATTGGTAGAAAGGGCCAAGTACCTGAGACAGCTGTTTTAAGCCTCATTTTGCTTTCTTTCAAAAATGGATTTTTAATGGTGAAATTCTGGTCTTTTTACTTAGCTTGAATGAATGTTAGAACTAGTTTTCAGTAGTGAAACTGAAGGTATTCAGCAAGATGTATGCACCGGCTGCTCATGTATGTTTTTAAATCCTGCAAAGATGATTATGGGTCATGCCTGAGCACCCCAGGTTGTTCTCTAATCCATCCTTGTATATCCATTGGTTTAGGAGCTTTTAGGATTGCATCATACCAGCAAGAGGGCACAGAACAGTACCTCAGGAATCTTTCAGTTCCTGCCTTGAGGAAACCTTTAATAAGGCTGTGATCAGAGCACCTAAAAGGCCAGAGTGAGACTTCTAGAAAGAACATGTTATATTAACTTTTTCTTTCCTTGCTTGCCACTCAGTGTGTGTCTAAAAAAAAAGTCTGTGTGTGGCAGATTTTGGTCTAAAAGGTGCTTTCCTTATAACCTGGTAGTGAGTTTGTGGATGAGAAGCTAACCTGCATCGCCCCAGACTTCTTTGGCCACTGCTGCTGTCTGGAAAAACCTAGGAGTTGTGCATTTCCAAACTGGATTAGGTCCACTTGCAGTGCTCCTCTTGAAAAATAAGGTTTGGCAACGCTAGGCCCCCACTATTTGACAGGGAACAACCAGAAAGACCTGAGAAGTAGCTGCATCCTTTACTGAGTCATGTAATCTCTACTTCGCACAATAAACACCACTTGCTCTTGCCTTAATCCCAGCCTGGTGCTCTTATTTACATTTCCTGCCTGGCCCCATGGGCATTGGTACCTGTGATCCCTCCATTGAAGGAATTTTTAGATTCTGTCAAACAGGTGTGGGAGCAGATTTAAGCTTAGACCACTTATCTTGGTGTTCAAAATCATGTATACGAATAGCTCTGAAGATAAACTTACATTTATTCATTTTGGTTCTTAGAATGGATTAGATAGGCCTTGAGGCTCACTGAACTGTCCTTATTCATTTCTTTTCTCTTTCCTATCCTGTCATCTTATTCTTTCTCATCCTCTGCCCCTAATATCACAAAGCTGGAGCTCCAGAGGTTTTACCTCTCCCCACCCTCATAGTGCTAATGCTAGCTAATGGAAGCCATCTATAGCTCAGTGACCCGTGGCTTTAAATAAGCCAGCAACTAGAGCACCAGAATTTAGAATGAGTAGATGCTTCCAAAATCCTCTAATGACTGTATGGAGGAGGGTACATCAAAGGAAGGATGCGGGTCCAGGACACAAGTACAGCTGGTGGGAAATAAAGTCAGGAGTCTGTGACCCAGTGTGCGTGTGTGTGTGTGTGTGTGTGTGTGTGTGTGTGTGTGTGCACGTATGCAAATTATGGTGAATATTAAAGAGTATGCAGGTACATGGAGTGAGGGAAAATTTGAAGTTTAAATAATGAATGATCAAAATGAAAAGAAAAAATGAGGCATTACTTTACTATACAAAGGAAATGGTCATCTCTGCCTTTTGAACAAGCTGCCACCTATGTATTCTTTTTGTTTTTTAACATCTTTATTGGAGTATAATTGCTTTACATTGTTGTGTTAGTTGCTGTTGTATAACAAAGTGAATCAGCTATAAATATATCCCCATATCCCCTCCTTCTTTCGTCTCCCTCCCACCCTCCCTATCCCACTCGTCTAGGTGGTCACAAAGCACAGAGCTGATCTCCCTGTGCTATGCGACTGCTGCCCACTAGCTAGCTATTTTGCATTTGGTAGTGTATATATGTCAATGCCACTCTCTCACTTTGTCTCAGCTTACCCTTCCCCCTCCCCGTGTCCTCAAGTCCATTCCCTATGTCTGCGTCTTTATTCCTGTCCTACCCCTAGGTTCTTCAGAACCTTTTTTTTTTTTTTTTTAGATTCCATATATATGTGTTAGCATACGGTATTTGTTTTTCTCTTTCTGACTTACTTCACTCTGTATGACAGACTCTAGGTTCATCCACCTCAGTACAAATAATTCAATTTCATTTCTTTTTATGGCTGAGTAATATGCCATATTCCACATATTCCATATGTGCCACATCTTTTTTATCCATTCATCTGTCGAGGGACACTTAGGTTGCTTACATATCCTGGCTATTGTAAACAGTGCTGCAATGAACATTGAGGTACATGACTTTTTTAAAAAATTTTTAAATTTTTTTTTATTTCTGAGATATACATTTTAAAGTAATAACTAGAATTATGACTTATAACATTATACCAGAACATATAAGATTTTTAGAAATTTCATGTAATGTCTGAAACATTTATATTAACATATTTCCATACAAATAGCCTGAAGAAAGTTTAATATTAGTTGTGTTTTTTTGTTTGTTTTTTTTATACTGCAGGTTCTTATTAGTCATCAGTTTTATACACATCAGTGTATACATGTCAATCCCAATCACCCAATTCAGCACACCACCATCCCCATCCCCACCCCCGCTTGGTGTCCATACGTTTGTTCTCTACATTTTTGTCTCAACTTCTGCCCTGCAAACTGGTTCATCTGTACCATTTTTCTAGGTTCCACATATATGCGTTAATATATGATATTTGTTTTTCTCTTTCTGACTTACTTCACTCTGTATGACAGTCTCTAGGTCCATCCACGTCTCAACAAATGACTCAATTTCGTTCCTTTTTATGGCTGAGTAATATTCCATTGTATATATGTACCACAACTTCTTTATCCATTCATCTGTCGATGGGCATTTAGGTTGCTTCCATGACGTGGCTATTGTAAATAGTGCTGCAGTGAACACTGGGGTGCATGTGTCTTTTTGAATTATGGTTTTCTCTGGGTATATGCCCAGTAGTGGGATTGCTGGATCCTATGGTAATTCTATTTTTAGTTTTTTAAGGAACCTCCATACTGTTCTCCATAGTGGCTGTATCAGTTTACATTCCCACCAACAGTGCAAGAGGGTTCCCTTTCTCCACACCCTCACCCGCATTTATTGTTTGTAGTTTTTTGGATGATGGCCATTCTGACCGGTGCGGTGTGATACCTCATTGTAGTTTTGATTTGCATTTCTCTAATGATTAGTGATGTTGAACATCCTTTCATGTGTTTGTTAGCAATCTGTATATCTTCTTTGGAGAAATGTCTATTTAGGTCTTCTGCCCATTTTTGGATTGGGTTATTTGTTTTTTTGATATTGAGCTGCATAAGCTACTTGAATATTTTGGAGATTAATCCTTTGTCAGTAGCTTCGTTTGCAAATACTTTCTCCCATTCTGAGGGTTGTCTTTTCGTCTTGTTTATGGTAGCCTTTGCTGTGCAAAAGTTTTGAAGTTTCATTACGTCCCATTTGTTTATTTTTGTTCTTTTTTCTATTTCTCTAGGAGCTGGGTCAAAAAGGATCTTGCTGTGATTTATGTCATAGAGTGTTCTGCCTATGTTTTCTTCTAAGAGTTTTATAGTGTCTGGCCTTACATTTAGGTCTTTAATCCATTTTGAGTTTATTTTTGTGTATGATGTTAGGGAGTGCTCTAATTTCATTCTTTTACATGCAGCTGTCCAGTTTTCCCAGCACCACTTATTGAAGAGGCTGTCTTTTCTCCCTTGTATATTCTTACCTCCTTTATCAAAGATAAGGTGACCATGTGTGCATGGGTTTATCTCTGGGCTTTCTATCCTGTACCATTGATCTATATTTCTGTTTTTGTGCCAGACCCATACTGTCTTGATTACTGTAGCTTTGTAGTATAGTCTGAAATCTGGGAGTCTCATTCTTCCAGCTCTGTTTTTCTTTCTCAAGATTGCTTTGGTTATTCGGGGTCTTTTGCTTTTCCATACATATTGTGAAATTTTTTGTTCTAGTTCTGTGAAAAATGCCATTTGTAGTTTGATAGGGATTGCATTGAATCTGTAGATTGCTTTGGGTATTATAGTCATTTTCATAATGTTGATTCTTCCAATCCAAGAACATGGTATATCTCTCCATCTGTTTGTATCATCTTTAATTTCTTTTATCAGTGTCTTATACTTTTCTGCATACAGGTCTTTTGTCTCCTTCGGTAGGTTTATTCCTTGGTATTTTATTCTTTTTGTTGCAATGGTTGGTAAATGGGAGTCCTTCCTTAATTTCTCTTTCAGATTTTTCGTCATTAGTGTATAGGAATGCAAGAGATTTCTGTTCATTAATTTTGTATCCTGCTACTTTACCAAATGCATTGATTAGCTCTAGTAGTTTTCTGGTAGCATATTTAGGATTCTCTATGTATACTATCATGTCATCTGCAATCAGTGACAGTTTTACTTCTTCTTTTCCAGTATGGATTCCTTTTCTTTTTCATCTCTGATTTCTGTGGCTAAAACTTCCAAAACTATGTTGAAAAATAGTGGTGAGAGTGGGCAACCTTGTCTTGTTCCGGATCTTAGAGGAAATGGTTTCAGTTTTTCACCATTGAGAATGAGGTTGGCTGTGGGTTTGTCATATATGGCCTTTATTATGTTGGGCAAGTTCCCTCTATGCCTACTTTCTGGAGAGTTTTTATCATAAATGGGTGTTGAATTTTGTCGAAAGCTTTTTCTGCATCTACTGAGGTTATCATATGGTTTTCATCCTTCAATTTGTTAATATGGTGTATCACATTGATTGACTTGCATATATTAAAGAATCCTTGCATTCCTGGATAAACTCCACTTGATCATGGTGTATGATCCGTTTAATGTGCTGCTGGATTCTGTTTGCTAGTATTTTGTTCAGGATTTTTGCATCTATGATCATCAGTGATATTGACCTGTAGTTTTCTTTTTTTGTGACGTCTTTGTCTGGTTTTGGTATCAGGGTGATGGTGGCCTCGTAGAATGAGTTTGGGAGTGTTCCTCCCTCTGCTATATTTTGGAAGAGTTTGAGAAGGATAAGTGTTAGCGCTTCTCTAAATATTTGATAGAATTCGCCTGTGAAGCCATCTGGTCCTGGACTTTTGTTTGTTGGAAGATTTTTAATCACAGTTTCAATTTCAGTGCTTGTGGTCGGTCTGTTTATATTTTCTATTTCTTCCTGGTTCAGTCTTGGAAGGTTGTGCTTTCCTAGATTTGTCCTTTTCTTCCAGGTTGTCCATTTTATGGGCATATAGTTGCTTGTAGTAATCTCTCATGATCCTTTGTATTTCTGCAGTGTCAGTTGTTACTTCTCCTTTTTCATTTCTACTTCTTTTGATTTGAGTCTTCTCCCTTTTTTTCTTGGTGAGTCTGGATAATGGTTTATCAATTTTGTTTATCTTCTCAAAGAACAAGCTTTTATTTTTATTGATCTTTGCTATCGTTTCCTTCATTTCTTTTTCATGTATTTCTGATCTGATCTTTATGATTTCTTTCTTTCTGCTAACTTCGGGGTTTTTTTGTTCTTCTTTCTGTGTTTGCCTTAGGTGTAAGGTTAGATTGTTTATTTGACATTTTTCTTGTTTCTTGAGGTAGGATTGTATTGCTATAAACTTCCCTCTTAGAACTGCTCTTGCTGCATCCATAGGTTTTGGTATGTCGTGTTTTCATTGTCAGTTGTTTCTAGGTATTTTTTCATTTCCTCTTTGATTTCTGCAGTGATCTCTTGGTTATTTGGTAGTGTATTGTTTAGCCTCCATGTGTTTGTAGTTTTTACAATTTTTTCCTGTAATTGATATCTAGTCTCATAGCGTTGTGGTCGGAAAAGACACTTGATACGATTTCAATTATCTTAATGTTACCAAGGCTTGATTTGTGACCCAAGGTATGATCTATCCTGGGGAATGCTCCATGAGCACTTGAGAAGAAAGTGCATTCTGCTGTTTTTAGATGGAATGTCCTATACATATCCACCTTGTTCAATGTGTAATTTAAAACTTGTGTTTCCTTATTTATTTTCATTTTGGTTGATCTCTCTATTGGTGATAGTGGGGTGTTTAAGTCCCTTACTATTATTGTGTTACTGTTGATTTCCCCTTTTGTGGCTGTTAGCATTTGCTTTATGTATTGAGGTGCACCTATGTTGGCTGCATAAATACTTACAATTGTTATACCTTCTTCTTGGATTGATCCCTTGATCATTATGTAGTGTCCTTCTTTTTCTCTTGTAATAGTCTTTATTTTAAAGTCTATTTTATCTGATATGAGAATTGCTACTCTAGCTTTCTTTTGATTTCCATTGACATGGAATACCTTTTTCCGTCGTTTCACTTTCAGTCTGTATTTGTCCCTAGGTCTGAAGTGGGTCTCTTGTAGACAGCATTATAGGGGTCATGTTTTTGTATGCATTCAGTCAGTCTATGTCTTTTGGTTGGAGCATTTAATCCATTTACATTTAAGGTAATTATCGATATCTATGTTCCTATTACCATTTTCTTAACTGTTTTGGATTTGTTATTGTAGGTCTTTTCCTTCTATTGTGTTTCCTGTCTAGAGGAGTTCCTTTAGCATTTGTTATAAAGCTGGTTTGGTGGTGCTGAATTTTCTTAGTTTTTGCTTGTCTGTAAAGCTTTTAATTTCTCCATCAAATTGAATGAGATCCTTGCTGGGTAGAGTAATCTTGGTTGTAGGTTTTTCCCTTTCATCACTTTAAATATGTCCTGCTACTTCCTTCTGGCTTGCAGAGTTTCTTCTGAAAGATCAGCTGTTAACCTTATGGGGATTTCCTTGTATATTATTTGTTGCTTTTCTCTTGCTGCTTTTAATATTGTTTTCTTTGTGTTTAATTTTTGATAGCTTCATTATTATGTGTCTTGGCATGTTTCTCCTTGGATTTATCTTGTATGGGACTCTCTGCAGTTTCTGGACTTGATTGACTATTTCCCTTCCCAAATTATGGAAGTTTTCAACTATAATCTCTTCAAATATTTTCTCAGTCCCTTTCCTTTTCTCTTCTTCTTCTGGGACCCCTATAATTCGAATGTTGGTGCATTTAATGTTGTCCCAGAGGTCTCTGAGACTGTCCTCAATTTTTTTCATTCTTTTTTCTTTCTTTTGCTCTTCAGTAGTTATTTCCACTATTTCATCTTCCAGGTCACTTATCCGTTCTTCTGCCTCAGTTATTCTGCTGTTGATTCCTTCTAGAGAATTTTAAATTTCATTTATTGTGTTGTTCATCATTGTTTGTTTGCTCTTTAGTTCTTCTAGGTCCTTGTTCAATGTTTCTTGTGTTTTCTCCATTCTATTTCCAAGATTTTGTATTATCTTTACTATCATTACTCTGAATTATTCTTCAGGTAGACTGCCTATTTCCTCTTCATTTGTTTAGTCTGGTGGGTTTTTACCTTACTCCTTCATCTGCTGCATATTTCTCTGTCCTCATGTTGCTTAATTTACTTTGTTTGTGTTCTCCTTTTCGCAGGCTGCTGGTTCGTAGTTCCCATTGTTTTTGGTGTCTGTCCCCAGTGGGTAAGGTTGGTTCAGTGGCTTGTGTAGGTTTCTTGGTGTAAGGGACTGGTGCCTGTGTTCTGGTGAATGAGGATGGATATTTTCTTTCTGGTGGGCAAGACCACATCCAGTGGTGGGTTTTGGGGTGTCTGTGACCTTAGTATGATTTTAGGCAGCCTCTCTGCTAATGGGTGGGTTTATGTTCCTGTCTTGCTAGTTGTCCAGTGTGGGGTGTCCAGCACTGTAGCTTGCTGGTCGTTGAGTGGAGCTGGGTCTTAGAGTTGAGACGCAGATCTCTGGGAGAGCTCTTGCAGATTGATATTACGTGGGGCCAGGAGGTCTCTGATTGACGAATGTCCTGAACTCGGCTCTCCCACCTCAGAGGCTCAGGCCTGACACCCGGCCAGAGCACCAAGACCCTGTCAGCCACACAGCTGTATGGTGAACAGGAGTTAGATGGTGAAAGGAGTTGAGCAGCAGTGGACAGGGAGAGAGCGGTCAGCAGCTCAGAATGAGGAAGGCCAGTATCTGTTCCCAAATATTTCAATTCACAATTCTGTATTCTTGCTCACATCCCTCATTATGAGCATCCTTTTCTGACACCTTATCTGGGATTAGGAAGGGATTTAAGAAGTTAGCAGCGGTTGTATCTGTCACTCAGTTGGAAGTTGTCACTGGTCCCTTGTGGACCTGTCTGTGAAGCTGCTTGGATGTCTTCAGTGACATGGCATCTGCCTTTCCCAGAATGAGTGACCCCAAACTGGCTCCATTGGCTCCACCCTGGCGGCCTCACAGACCCTATGTGCAGCACGCTGCCCACCTCATCCCGCCCCCTTCCCCAACCCACCTATGCATTCTTAAATTCCATCAGAATCATGGTTATGTATGTCATTAAATCAAAGCACAAGTATAATTGTTATATTATTGATTTAAACAGAAATATTTCCCTTTACTACCATTCTCAAAGTTTGTTGCTTGTTTAATACAGTCATATACAAACCTTCATGAGCAGTTATTTACTTAAAAATATAGAAGAGCCATAGCAGTAGGAATTTTGTTTCACTTGTTCACGGTATCCCCAGTACCTCAACTAGTTCTTGGCACATAATAAGATGAATTTTTTAAAATGGATGAGAGACAGAGAGCAGTCTCTGAGCATTTGGGTGGAGAAATGTACTAATCTCTATTATTACATCGTTGTTGTATTGTTGAGTAAAATTATGGAATAAAAAATATTCCACTTCCTATATACACATTTCTTTATATAAAGACTCAAACTGTTGAAGATTTGCACAATGTTAATATTAAATGTAAGATGTATATTCTTTGATTCACTGGTATAAATTTTAGGTCATGAAAAAAAATTACAAAATTCTTACAGACAGTAGTTTTCACTCAGTTGTGGTAAACAGGTGTTCTGCATTAGACCTCAGAAAGTAAAGCTCTTCTTCCCTTTCCCAAACAAAATAAAACAGTCAGTGGCCTAATCTTGAAATTACTTCATCTTTTCATCAAGGAGGATGTGAATATGAGTTAGTAATTATTTAGTGAGTACTTGAGTTCTTTCTTGAAATATGTTAATTGGTACAAAATACCATCATATCTAGCGTCTTGCAAATTAGTATTGTGCTGAATTCAAACCCTCATCACTTGATTGACCTATATGTCAGAAATCTAGCCCTGAGGAACCTAACATTGTAATTTGTGGTACTTTTCATATTATCATTGTTTTGAGACTTTGAAATATTGGGAGGAGAAAAGGTAACATTGATTTTGACCACTCTGCCAGTGTGCTTCTAGATAAGCATGTGGAGAAGTGTGAAATAGAAAGAGATAAGATAAAGGAGAAATTCAGAGGATCGGAATAAAGTCCCCTAAAAGCCGAAAAGAGCACTTTTTCTTTTCTTTCTTACATCACTTACACTTCTGTACTAATAATAACAGTGCCCCTGTTCCATCTCTGCCCTGGCTCTGGCGAAACCTGATTCACTCTGTTCCACTAGGGCACATAGCCCTCCTGCACTCCTTAGTATCTAGGGCCCTACCCTCCAGTTAAGAGGATTATGAGTGTCCTGGGCCACAGAGAAGGGTAGTCCAGCATAATTCAAATGGGGCTGAGAAAAGACTCAGGGCAGATATAGCAGACACTGATCAGCAAACTGGGAAGCCCTCACCACACAGCACCCATAAACAAGCCAGAATGGCTCTTTGCCCCCTAATGGCAGAAAGTGCACACTCAGAGGCATCTGAGATGTCGGTGCTATTTCAGCTGTGCTGAAATTCTTAAAAAGACAACTGATGGTGCAAGACTTAGTGGAGGTGGGGTACTCTCTCCTGTCCATGTGGTCATTTCTAATTAGCTTTTTAAATTTTTTTCCTACCAATCTCTGTCATTCATCCCCTCCCTCACTTCCCCTGCTTTCCTCTAACCTGTTAAATATGATCTTTTCTAGGGGATAGATGACCTGGGCTTCTTTCATTTTTCCCAACCTATGTTTATGGCATTAACTTTGTGCCCTGAGTTTTTCAGGGCTTGAGGATTTGAAACTCACAAAGACTAGCCTCAGTGGTGATGTTCTGATTTAGCGTGAATTCAGCGCTATATGTATGCAGGGTGTAGGGATCACTGTGGACTTATAAAGAAATTCTGTTTACTTGAGTTTGAACAATATAGTGCTTGATAAAAAGGTCATTAATTGTCAATAAATTAATATTCAATATAGTAATTATCAATTT
The DNA here is from genome assembly GCF_028023285.1 of Balaenoptera ricei. Classification (NCBI taxonomy): domain Eukaryota; kingdom Metazoa; phylum Chordata; class Mammalia; order Artiodactyla; family Balaenopteridae; genus Balaenoptera; species Balaenoptera ricei. Next base: position 79,699,786 of record NC_082641.1, read on the forward strand.
AAAATTTTAGTTTATTATAAGCAACATAAATTAACTATATAAGTAATTTTGTAATAGTGTTTTACACTTCAAATTATGCTTATTTATTTGGACAACAATCATGTATCAACTTTAGGTTTGTTTTTACTTTCCTGAAAATTACTGTTATATGTTTTCTTCCGTATGCTAAATATTAACATATGCATAAAAAAGGGGAGGGTATCCCTACAGAAAGGAAACTACAAAACTATTCAGTAAATACAAAGACTAAACACATCTTTGAATTAAAAGAGTGAGTAAATAACAATGAATAGCAGATGAAGAAAGGAGAAGGAAGAAAGACAAATGGGTGGATAGAAAAGCATAAAAAGTCAGAGACTGAGCGATTCTAAAATAAGTTAGAAATAAACTCATATTTAACCACACATAGAAGAAAGAAGAAGACAATGAATGATCCACTCAAACACACAAGAATGGCTTTTGCCTAGTGCTTGATGCATATTAGAAACTCAGCACATGTTTATTAAATGAGAAAATGAAAGAAATACAGGCAGAGAAAAAAAACCCTGCTTAAATAAAGGATCCATACTGTAACCTTTATACTGCATGTGAAGACTTAAATCCTAATGTGATTTTGCCAAATATGTATTGCTTAGGCATAAATGCCTTCAATGTTTGAAATAGTCTGGTTCACATAAAATAAAAGACTGTGCTTGTTTAACCATAGTCGAGTGCTGACAATCTCTGCTGTTGGAAGGAGAAAAACATGTAATTTAATACAGAAGATAATTTAAAACTTTTTAAAAAGTACATCATGAAGCAGTGTCTAGGTTACACATATTCAAATAAAGCATTTTCTCTATTAATCATGATTTTCATAGGAAAACATTAAAATTAGTATTGTTTTTCTCTGGGACATAAAATTATTGGGCAAGGCATTTTAGAAAACTAAAAAGTCAAACTTGTCAAAAAAGTTATCGTAAGAGTAAATGTCCAAACATTGAAAAATGGCTATGTAAATAATGATACAACTTAATTGAATTTTAAAAGCTATGTAATCAATTATAAACACTCTTACAAAGAATTATGTTACAACTATGTATAAGAGTGAATGTAAATACACAGGAGTTGGGAGAAAAATTAGAAAAAATAAAAATTTTTAATTAAATTTTTATTAATATTTAATTTATTAAATTAATATTTAACTAATTTAAATGGTAGGATTTGAGATTTCCTGTTTTTATTTCTGACTGACATATTAGTTCCATAAAAAGTGAAGAGTTGTCAAAGACCATTCACAAAATTTGTTTTCTGCACATGAATTTCCCCAAATCAACATTTCCTGTATGTTCCTTTGAAAACCTATAGTGAAATTATTACATGAAATTAAGTTTTCCAACTATGGGACGCACACTTTTTCATTAGATGAATAAAGGACTATCCTATTGTTTAGTGCATATGAGATCTGTCATTTACCTTTAGTACATTTTCCAGTGTCTGTTTTCGCTAGTGAATTTCTGAAGGAGACAAGATCTGGTGTTTTCAAAACTTATTCTTCCTTGGGTCATGTTTTGGTTGTTTAAGGTCATCACTCTGATAGAGGAGATGGATGATGGGTTCTTCAGAGGTGAAAAAGTAAATTTGTTCAAGACGTTTCATCAGTATTCTTTATGCAAATTATAAGGCTGTGTAATTTTTACTGCAATTATTGATAACTAGTTAATCTAACCTTTGGCATCAGTTAAAGGCAGTGAGGTGGAGGCATTTGTTTTAAAAAAATCAATGCTGTTTTTCTTTTTTTTTCCTGAAATATCGTCCAATAAAATAATGCTTGGAATTATCCAGTTACAGAATTCTTATTACTTACACATAAAATGTATATATACTATCAGCAGAAAGCTCAGATTGTGATAGTGATATTAACAAACAGAATTGACACTGGGTCCTAATGGTACCTAGCAAATATATTTTTGACTTGAGCAGTTGTCATTAATTCCACCTTGATTTATCAGTGCCACCAACTTTCCTCACTGGTTTTCTGTATCCTTTAATAGTTCTTGAGATCTATAGCTCACCAGATTGAACGAGAACCTGACAGCATCAGAGTTTTTCAAAAACATATCTCAAGATGAAGGAGGCAGAGAAGGTGCTCTTGATTTCATCCTGTTTAATTTTATTTACCTCAGTGATTAAGTTTTATTAAATTTGAAATATATGTTTGGAGTTTCAAGAATGAGGATATCTGATCTTGAATGTTAAACAAGTTAAGCTGAGCCTGGTGAAAATGGGAAGTAGTAGAAGACATGAAAAACTGAGAGGATGATGGAAGTTAACATAAATTGCAGTAGGATACAATTATTAAAAAACAAAAGTGATAATAAGTTTTCTGATGTCTTGTACATAGTAGGCATGATGCAAACTTTATTTAGGTTTGTTTAAGTAGTATACAGCTCAAAACAGTTTAATTCTTCTGATTATCAATCTAGTCTACTTTGTAGACTGAGGATCTGAGCCACTTTATTTTGATGGTTGTTTCGGGTGTCACATGAGCATATGGGTGTAATAAGGAAGAAGAAAGATAATTCAGGTCATGTTAAGTTCCTGAGGAATGTTGCTAATTCTACTTTAACGCACATCCATTAGAGTATGCGTTTTAGCTCTAGAATTAAAATTTGAAAACTTCATGAATTTTCATAGAATTATCTCATAGTTTATATCCAAACTCTCTATATCTGATATACAATTATTTGTCTATGGACAGGAGGTCGACAGACTTTACTTATTGGTCAGTGAATTTTCTTTATTATATTCTGTTTTTTTTCTCTCCCTTTATTCTTATAGTTAGTGACCATCTTCAACAAAAATGAATGATTTTTCTATTTTTGCACTTGGGAGTTTTTTTGTTTCTTTTTTTTCTTTTTAAGATCTAAAAGAATTACTTTTCACTATACAAGACTTAGAACTTTATGTATCTCTTTTCTCTTACTTTTAAATTACTCAGATTCTTTAAAATTGTCTGTGTTCTGCTTGGCAAAAGATATTTGAAAGGATGAATATAAGAGAATTTACTTGGAGGATGATACTTCTCATTAAAATATGAATAGAAGTAGGGACTCTGGGTAATATTTAATCTGTCAGATGTAACACAAAAGTTAATTTTCTTTGGAAAGTAGATCTGACTTACAACTGCAAGTCAGTTATTTAATAAGAGAAGCTTCTCTGCTCTTCCTTCAGAAATGCATGAAATAAGCATTTACATTTTTTATATAAATTAATAAATTCTTTAAATACACCCTACTCTCTGAAAACTTAATGTTATGAGGTACATCCATTACAGGTCATCTTTTGATCCTGGAAAATAATGTGCATTCTTTAGGAAATATTTTATATATATATACATATGGAGAGAGAGAGAGGGAGACAACTTTTTAGAACTTTGTCATGGTACTTCAGGCATAGTTTTCAGTATGTACCCATGGAGATTAAAAATATCTATTCCTAAACTCATGTCCTAGAAATCTTATTTAATGGTTCTGGACTGAGGCCCCGAAATGCCTATTTTTAAGATGCTCTGTGAGTAACTACACAGATGGGTTTGAGGAATACTGATGTACATAATATCAGTAGTCCACACATTTGGGGAATCATTTGATTATTACTTTTTTCTATTAAGTCCATCATTGTATGTATATGTGTATATAGCTTTATATAACATTATATATATATATATATATGTAGCTTTATATAATATATATATATAATTAAAGTTATATAATACTTTATCTATATAAATTATAACTAAGTATATATATGTCTCATTATTTTCTGAGCACAATGGGAGATAATTATAATTATGGATCAAAGGACCATCATATTAGTTTCCTGTGGCTGCCACAACAAATTACCACACATTTGGTGGCTAAAACAACAGAAATGTATTCTGTCACATTTGTGGAAGCCAGAAGTTCGAAATCAAGGTGCCAGCATGGCCATGCTCCTCTGAAGGCTCTAGCAGGGAATTCTTTGCTTTTAACCAGCTTCCGGTAGCTCCTGGCTTTCCTTGGCTTGAGGCTATGTAACTCTAATCTCTGCCTACAACCTCATAATGACCCTCTCCTCTGTGTGTCTCAGTGTTTCAAATCCCCCTCATCTTTCTCTTATAAGGACACTAGTCATTGGATTTAGGGCCCACCCTAAATTTTGCATAATTTTATCTTGAGATCCCTAATGATATCTGTAAAAACCTTGTTTCCGAACAAGTCACATTTACAGGTACCAGGGTAGAGACTTGGACATATCTTTTGGGTGGACACAATTCAGCCCACTACAGCCGTATACTACATATGATCATTTTCATTTTGAGGCAGTTGACTTTCATCAATCATTTGAGCAGCCTATGGTTTTTTCAGTTATGAAACAATGATAGTGACCCATTCCTTTAAAAACTATCTGACTTACTAATCATTTATTTATATTTTATCCAGTTCCTACTGAATAACCTGGGTTATTAACAGCATTTTTAAAATTCCTGTTCTTGCATGGTCCACGCAGGATGTGGTATGTGAAATTTGGTAGAAATGGCCAGTATATATTTATAGGATACTGATGCATAGAAGGCATGGGTTTCATCTTGATCTTAAGCTACCACATGATCTTTTTCACAACTGCAGAAAATCAGAAAAGCCAGACATTTTTGAAAGAAGTAAACAATGGTCCTATAAGAAATATGTAAGCAAAGTCATTTTTGCAGTCATTATTTTACAAACCATGAGTGGAGATGCTGTCATTTCCTCCCTGCTTATACCACTCATTTTAGAGATGATACCACGTCCTGGACATGGATAATCACGTCAGGGGAGAATAACAGAATTTCTGGTTCAATCAGATTATGTCTCCAAGAAATTTGAAAGTAACCTCCAAGTATGAATCAATTGCATGGTGTTAGGTACTAGGACTGAAAGATCATGGTGAGATCAGGTCAGATCAGATGACGTGGCAACGCAAAGCCACTTAAAAAGTATAGAGATGGGGAAGCAAAACTCGAACACTTTGCTGAGGAACCTGGATTCACAAAGGTGAATGAAATCCACAAACATTCACACAGGAGCAGGCATGAGATTCCATGCGATGTGAAAGCAGCTGCCTGACAGCGCTTCAGTTCCTGTGAAATTACACACAACCTGCTACTGTTGGGGCGTCTGAGATTTCCCCAGATCCTTATCCCAAATCTGACTTGAGTTGGTTTCCGTCCAGCAGCCACACTATCTCTAAGATCAAGTTTGACACCCAAAGTGCAGACCCTTAGAAGTTCAAAATAGCTGAAAAAAATGCATTTAAAATTGGAAAAAAATTAATATAAATAAAAATGGATTTAATACCTTGACATAACTGTGGTTACTTGGAGTAAGTAGTGAATATCATTACTAGTAGTTATGTCCTACCTGGCTGTATTAAGAGATACAATTTTATACAAAGCACACGATTGAAAGCAAATGGATGCCAACATTCAGTATAAAGTAACGGGAAACACCTTGCCCATCAGGAAGCTGAACACTTTCTCTGCACATACTTACACTACATGTTTGCCTTTCAGAAAATTTTTTGCAGATATCTAAAATGTAAATTTCTATTCCATCTATGTCAAATGATCACAGCTCCTTTTTTATAATAATAGTAATAGTGATATAGTAAAAATATAATAGTAAGTATGATTTATTACTGAGAGCTTACTAAGTGCCAGGTCCTGAAAATACATTATGCCATTAATACTCAAAAGAATTATCTGATAGGTACTATCATTGCCCATATTTACCAGATGAAGAAACTGAGATTAGGAGGTTTAAAATGCTAACCCATAGATACGAAACCAAAACTTGATAGAAGTGGAATATCGACCTAGGACTGTATGATTACAAACTCCATACTGTACTGCCTCACTAATATCACTGAGTTTTCATAACAATTCACATCAATATTTTTGTTATTTTATTGAAATTATATTAAGAAAATTGAAGAAAGCATTCGACTGGCTTCATGACTCAGAGTACGTCTGAAAGCATAGAAATGGAAGAGATTTTAGAAAATATCAGCTCCCACTCCATTCCTCTTTTAAGTTACTAATCAAAATAATAGATAGTATGAACTAAGCTAACATTTTGGTTTTTAATAATGATATAAACTCTTTCTTTAGAAATGAAAAAAATCACTATTAGTTTAAATTGGATGCTAATATATAGACTGAAAGCTTCTCTAATAAAGATGTGGGAACTGCTGAATAAAAGAGGAACAGATCTCTGTGAGTTCTTGTCCCAAATTTACCGTATATGGCCTTGAACATACCTAGTAATCTCGGTGGGTCTCAGTTCTTTGGGTGTAAAACAAGGATAATTAATTTTACTAACCTTGCCTAGGCTTTGTGAAGATTGATGAGTTAAGTACAGAAAACATTCTGTTGTTCTTCAATGACAAGAACATGAAAAATGTTCAGTACAATAGTGAGACTAAGAAGACTGTGTTTATCATCATGCTATCTAATGGGCTGCCATAGGGGTTAGGGATTAAGTCCTTTCCTTTTTAATATCACTGATGGGAATAAGCTCCTCATAATTACAAAAACATTTGAGAATGTTTGTGAGGTGGCTGGAAGGGACCAAAGTAACAACTGTCTTAACAGTCCAAGGGCCCATGCTCCCTCTAATCCTTGCTCTGCCACTAACTAGGCTGTAAAAATGAGAATAACGTCTATCTCAGATGGCATTTATGCCAATTTATTTAGCACACATTCATTATCTGCCATGTATCAGGTGCTGTTTTGGGTGCAAGGGACACAGAAAAGTATAGAAAAAATCCTTACACTAAAAATGCTTACATTCTAAAAGAAAGACAATAAATAAGGGGAAAGTAAACAAGCAGTATGTTTTCAGAAATAACAAAGACTACAAGGGGAATAAAACAAGGTAAGGGGATGGGGATGGGAGAATGATGTGAAGTAAGTAAGTAAGTATAACTTACATATATGGTCAGGGTGGTCTGAATAATGCAAGGAAATCGACCATATGAGGAACTGGGGATGGGGTGTTCCAGACAGAGGGAACAGTATAGAAAAGGCTCTGAGGCAGTCAGGAGCTTGGCATGTTTGTGGAAAAGCAAGAGGGCTAGTGTGTTTGAAGCAGAGTATGCAAGAGGGATATTGTTGGAGATGAGGGCAGAGTGGCAGCTAAGAGCCGTGTTAGGTAGGGCCTCCTGCTCCTGGTAAAGAGTTTCCATTTTATTCTAAGTGTTGTGAGAATCAATAGGAAGGTTTTAAGAATGAAGTTTTATAAAGATTTTTCTGGCTGCTGGGTTTAGAATAGATGCGTGAGAGTAAGAATGAAAACAGAGAGACTACTGTCGTAATCCAGACGATAAGATAGTGAATAGGATTGGGGCAGAAGTTAGTGTGAGACTTCGGGTGTATCTTGAAGTTTGAGTAGACAGTTTGTTTTGATGGGTTAAGGAGGGGAGTGAGAGAGAAAGAAGAATCAGTGATGGTGCTTAGGTATTTGTCCTGAGCCTAGGAGGTGATGATAGCTTAAGATAAATACATGCAAATTTTACCAGTATGACAAAAAAATGGAAAGCCATGTCAAATCCTCAATAAAAAACAAGCAAGAGAAAAGAAGATCCATGTTAGTAAAAATGCAAATATTGAGATACTAGGGGAATAATACAAAGTAACTTTGAATTCTCCTAAATTCATATGTACCAGGGCAAGCAATTATTTGTGGGAATGGATTAAGGGATAAAGATGCTAATTATGTAACAGGGAAAACACTTCAGCTATATAAACCTTTCATAATTTGTATCTTGCATTGTTAAATTGAAGTTGAAACTTCAAAACAAATATAAGAACATATTGGTAAGTACTAGATAGAAGTTTGAATAAAAAAGAAAGCAACTCCCAATGTGATAATTTAGTTTACAAAATATGGTTTGTTCTGTCTGATAGATTTCTTATAGATATCTGCTAACTAGGAGAATACATTCAGCTATCTGTAGTTTTGGAGGTACAATCCAAAGGGCCATAGGTGATCATTTATGTAGTAGGAAAACAAAAGGCCAACATATCAGAAATAAACAATAGCGTTTGATTTGACTACAGGTGTATGAAAGAATGAATATAGTTAGTAGACATGTATTTGTGATGTAATTGGAAAACAAATTCCCCACGCACACTAAAAAGTGAGAGAGAAGGTGAGGGAGAGGTAGGGGGATTGAGAAAGAGAGAAATGAAGAAAAAAGAAAAGAAAAACACTGCTGGCCTGGCTTTGGTTTATAAACAAAAAATTATTTTTAATAAATCAGTGTGCTAGTCTCTCTCTTCACTGAAACATGTCAGAAACATGCCCTTCTGCTGTTGGGAGAGCGTGGAATTAGGGAAGCTCAGCTGAAAAGAATTTAAGAGAAACCAAAGAGTGAAAAGGAGAAATAGTCACTGAATATCTGTTTCTGACTCAAAATTTCCCAGATTTTATATAGATGAGCCAAAACTATGAATACAGTAGTTTAATACATCCCAGGACAATTAAAACGATGTGAAATTTAGACACAGAGGCATAGAAGTAGGTAATGAATAGCAGTCCTGTAACACATGTAAGCAGATAGACTAGATGCCAGAGATTGCTACAGTATGGGAATAAATTTGCTTACAGTATGAACATTCAGGAGTCTTTCTTCAATACAGTTATTGTATTTTCCTTGACAAATAATTTACTAGTCTCTCAAAATTTGATATGCCACTATGGGTAAAGATATATACATATAATTTACATCATTTATGGAAATAGTATCCCTCTACTAGTTGTGAATGGGATAAGCAGTTGAAAAATATTATTTAACTTCTTGAAAACCTAGAAGTCAATAAAATGTTATTTTATGTTAGAAAAATCAAAGTTCTCAGTATAATAAGTAAATACTGATGTTACGTCATGGATAATGAATACAGTTTTTGGCTCCCAGCTTGGTTTTTTACTTCTCACATAAGAATATAGAATTGTGAAACATTCTGGAGTGGATGTCATGAGTGTAATGCTTTGGATTATCAAAAATATGTATATTTTTTATTAGTTAGGTGTATTAGTTAGTACTGAAAGCATTCAGTACATGTTATTAGTACTGAAAGCATTGCCATTTATTTTTATTAATTTTTATAGACTATTTGTAACATGTAATATCTCTGTTACATTTTTGTGTTTCAGTCAAGGACCCATATTCTTTGCTCAGGGTCCATTTACCAGTGAAAGTGATTCTGGTAAATGGAAATGGAAATTTAGTATACATCCAATATAAAAATGTTTTTGCTTGTATCTGCTCACATACATTTTAATTTTTATTCAGTTGAGCGCATATTTCTTCTTTCCATTTATAACAATCAAAAAATATGGGCAAGAATGAAATTTAATATAGTCTCTCAGTGGTCCTGGTTCAGCCTAAGCTAAGGACTGGTGTCTAATTTACATAAAAAATTTATATGAAGAATATGGGATAGGCCTATGAGGAGAATATTTTCTGAAGATATTGTTTGAAGCAAATAAAAGGTAGGGGTGGGGGACAGGCTAGAAGTGGAAGGAAGAGCATATAGTCCCAGCCTGGACTCAGGTACTTGTTCTGACTGTGCCAGGGAGAGATGTATTTTCTGCACTTCTCTGAAAGGAAGTGTGGCTCTATTCAGCGAGGAATGGAAAGAATGTAGCATAATCTTGTCACCCCTTACCATCATACTTTTGCACTGGGTAAGCATGGGGAAAGTATTCCCTGGGAAGAGTAATGCTGTTCTTGGGTAGTCCATGGTAATCCCGAAGACCATGGCAAGGTACAAGAGAAGATAAATTCTGTCGGCAACTAAGTAGCAGTGTTAGAATAGAAACCACTCAGGCATTAGTATCATGTAAAGTAGTTATCTAGCACTTATCATGTACCAGACAGTAAACTAGGGACAGGAGATAAAGCAAGGAATGTGACATACTCAATTTCTGCTGTCAAAGAGTTTATCTCTCCAGAGGAAAGGGGGGAAGGAATAAACATGAATAAATATGTACATACAATATACATATTAAATTGTATTATAGAGAAGTAGAGTGTGTTCTGTGAGAGCATAAAAGGGGAAATAATCTAGATTTAGGAGTTCAGGGATGGCATGTTGAAGTTATATTGTCAAATGGCTGGAGGTTGAGTATGATTTTGCATGGGAAAAGGGAGAGTATTCCAGATAAAGAGAACATCTTATATAAAAAAAATTACTAGTAAAAGGGAGTGTGGATGTGGAGAGTTTAAGAAAATAAAACTCTGACTGGAAAGGTATAGTGTAATGTTACCTTTACATACATGCTGGTGGAGGGGTAAAAGTAGTTAAAGATGAGAACAGAGAAGTAGTCAGGAGCTGGATCATAAAACTGTACAACCATAATAAAGAGATTGTTATACAAAGGGAAATTAGAAGCCATTGAATGGTTTTAACACAGAGGGATGATTTGGTTAGATTTGTATTTTACAAAGACAGCTCTGAATGGAGTCTTGAGAATATTCTGGGAAAAGGCTGGGGAAAGAAACCAGGATGCAGGCATCTTTAATAATAGTACAATAGCAAAATGATGATCAGTGACAACTCATGTCACAGCAAGAGTCTCATTGAGTCTGGACTACTCAGTACCACGTCCTTGAGATACTGGAAGCCATGACTGCCACGCCACCATCAGTGCTAGGATGCATTCTAAACCATCTCCTGCCTCTTTGGGCGTTCATTCCAGATTCTGAGTGGTTTCTGCCCATTTTTAAGGCCTCCTTCTTCACCTTTCCTATTGACATTGATGTTAGGGATAGGGATAAAGAGAAAAGAATGGATAAGAGAAAAGAATGGATATGAGAAAGCAGAAGCTAACACACCATTGTAAAACAATTATACTCCAATAAAGATGTTAAATAAATAAATAAATAAAAATATAAAATGAATAAGCTACAAAGATATATTGTACCACATGGGGAAGATAGCCAGTATTTTATAATAACTATAAATGAAGTATAACCTTTAAAAAATTTTTTTTAAATAAAAATAAGCATTGCTTGGCAATTGGATGTTAGGGATGAAGGAGAGAAAGAAAGGAAAAGGCTTAGGTTTGGCATGGACAACTTCATGATTTTAGAATATTTCAGTGTGCTTGGTATAGAAGAATTGAGGAAATGTGTATTTGGCTTGGGACGTTACAGTAAAACTTCATCATTTTTGTTTACCCACCATCTGAACACCAATTAGAAGAAAATCCTAAAATGGAAAGGAAATAGGGGAGCAGATATTTTTTTTCTCCAAGCTGCTTGTCATCTAGATCCCAGGTGTATGAGCTGAACTCAATGAATTCTATGTTCCACTCAAGCATTTGAATCTGGAATTCAAGATTAGCTGACAGTGTCAGATCCTGAAAGAAATGAGATACACAAGAATTGAAATGTCCCTCCACACATTTTGAGCTGGATAATACTTTGTTTTGAGAGTTGTTGTCTTGTGTATTGTAATATGTTTAGCAGCATCCCTGGCCTCTACCCACTAGATGCCAGTAGCATCCCTCAGTTGTGACAACCGAAATGTCTTCAGATGTTGCCAGGTGTCCCATGGGGGTGGTAAAATCATCCCTGGATATTTGTGAGCTTGGCAAAAGTAGTTCTAGTGACGTGATTGAGATGGAAGCTGGACAACAGTGAGCTGCGGAGGAAGATGGAGGAGAGGGCAGCCTGCTGGTTACCCGGCAGATTGCTCTTCAAAGCTGTTTTGCTGAAAAGTAGAGCTGAGGTATGCAATGGTAGTCCTAAGGCAGAAACATGAGCATGCTTAAATGCTAACGAGAAGAAGCCAATAGAGGAGGAAAATGATGCAGGAAAGAGGATAATCAATGATATCTCAACATCCCTGAAAAGATGGGAGATTTCATACACTCATAAGTGTTACTCAACTCAGGTCTAAAAACTGGTGATGGTTCAACTGTCTTTTACTGACTTTTGATGCAGATGTAGAAATTGAGGATAAGCATTTAGAAGCTTTCATAGTAATTTGACAAAATAATTTTATGTTAGTTGAACCTAATACAAATTTTGGCTTGCATTTTATACCTATGTTTTATTTTTCTAGTTATTGCTTTTTTTGTTGAATATTAAAAAATATATAAGCCCATGATGGATTGGCAATAAGAAAAATCTTATTTTTTAAAGATAGTTTGAGAAACTATGCTCTAGAGCACAGGTAGAGTGATTAGACAATGCTGCATTCTAAGTCAGGAGAAGGAAGAAAGAACAGTACAAGAAAAGAAAGTATTATTGGCTTCTATTTACTCTGCAAAGTAGGCCAAATGTCATCTGCTGAAAGTGAGATGGAAAGTGGCTGAGTCAATGGTCTGGGGAAGTGGAGTTTGGAAAAAATGTCACGGGGTACAGGAGAACACCCTGACCCAGAGATATGTGGAAAATATGCCTGATTATTGAGGGCTCACTGGAGTTCAGATCCATGTGTTTCTAGTGCTGCCAACAAGATGCCCAGGAAAATTTTCAGAAATAGTTAGAAAAGGTCTTGTAGGGGGTAATATCATATGTGAGCAAGTGGGGAATAATAAACCAGTAAATTTGTGAATAAATACTAACTTAACATTGGTTTATAACAGGCTAGTAAGGAAGGAAAAAAGTTCTTAAAGACTATTTTAACTGTTTACATATATTGCATGCCAAGATCAGTGGTAGGTGCTCAAACGTTTTATCAAGCTTTGTGAAATAGGCATTTTAGACACTTAATAATGCAAAAACCAAGATTTGAGAGATTAAGTATCCTTGCAGTCATGTAATAAACTAGAAGTAAAACTAGGGCCAGATTCCATATTTCTAATACCTTATCTTGGACTCTTTTTTAATCTGTATAAAACATTTTAAATAGACATAAAAAATTCCCACATACTGTGACAAAATAAAGACAAGTGTTCTTTTTAATGAGAGAGAGATTCAGGACTGTCTGTGAGTTTTCTCAGAATTATTTTTTCAGCTTGCTCATTTTGCTCAGTGTTTCCAATACAAGACACCTGGAAATCAGCAATAGGGTATTATGTTCATTGTCTTCTAAGAACGCCTCTTTACAATAGATCTGGCTGCCATTTTTCTCTGACTGGAGCATGTAATAATGATAATAACACCTTACATTTATATGTTGCTTCACAGTTTCCTAAGTACTTTAATGTACATTATCTTATATGAGCCTCATCACAGCCCAGTGAATTTATTTACCGATGCTTTGTTTCATTCCTGACAGTCATACACATTGATATTAGTCATACACACTTCCCTTATCTATATGGTTGGTTAGCTATGAAAAGCTTTAATCAGACAAACAGAACAATAGAAAGCAAAGAAAGGTGAAAGTGCTATTTATAAATCTGAATTGCTTTGTTCCCCTTCTTTCATTTGGTTAAATCATCAAAAATGTTGTAAGCCTCTTTAGGAATTAGCATTATTTAAATACGTAGTCTTTATGTCTAGTCAGAGCTCTCCAGATAATTTACAGGGTAGTGACTGAATGAATATTTAAAATCTGACAGCCATTTTCAAGGTTTTTTCTGTAAATTTGAAACATTATTTTAATACAATTTTGAAAAATCTAAGAAGATATTTTAAAATTTTTTCTCATTCATTATGTAGGAAACCCATATTTACCCCCAATTTTTAAATGATATGATATTACTATTTAAAAGATTGCTTTTCAAGATTAGTTACAGTATACAATGATCTCTAATTTGCATTAAAAAGGATTGCAATAGTACATTATAACTCTAAAGTTATTCTAAATATAATTTATTCTTTCTTTAAAATTCAGAACAAACTATGGTAACTTGAATAATAATTAACAAAATACAGTAATTTAAAATAAGACTGGTTGAATTTTCTTGCTATTTAAACACTTATTTTTGCCTTGAGATTAACTTTTTAGTTTGTCTTCCCCCTTTTTTTTGTTCAGGTTCATATCAACAGTAAAATAGAAAAATTTTGGATTTATTTTTTTTTGTCTCATATTTTAGGGAAAAATATGTTTGTACAGAATCAGCTAAAAGAATCAATCTCAGTGTTCTCTTCATTTATTTATTATTGTATAGTCTCATAGTATTTTTATAAAATTTGAAACATGAAAAAATGACAAACCAATGGAATGAGAGATGTTGATTTATTGCCAATATATCTCTTTCAACTTTGTGACCCTGAAAATTGTTGAATGTACTCTTAAGCTGTATTAGGAAGTTACATTCTCTCTATAGAATGGTATTAATGAACACTATTTGAAAGAAACAATTGTCTACTCATTCTAAATTAATTAATTATTAAATTATTTAGATGTCTATCAAAGTTTAATTTCCAAATATTATATCATAAAATTAGCCCTAGTGAACTGGAGATAAGCCATAAAAATATTAAATAGAATTCAGTATCCATAGAAAACAGTTGTTATTTATAAGCATTATGTTTCATTGGGTTAATAGGCAGAACGTGTACATTATTTTGCTATTTTGAATTTATTAGCAGTGTGGAAAAAGTTAACTAAATTTTAATCATTAGTAAAACTGAAAAGCTTTTGATAATTTCTTATAATCTTGCTAATTGATCTGACCTGTATTAAAGATGTTTTAATTGAAAACTGTAGCAATGCAGCTTAATATCTGACCCTCAGAATTTGATAGAATAGAGATCATAGATGTCCAGAGGCATGAATAATGCTCCTAATGTAAATAACCAAGTAACAAATTATGTCATAAATTGTCTTAGTATACTCCGAAATTCTTTCTTTCTACCCAGATTTGTATTTATCGTAGAAAGTGGTAATTTGGATTAAAAAAAAAATCCATATTTAATTTCAGATGTACTCAATGTTTGTAATGAGACATTCTCCCTGCATACTTTTAAATTCATGTAAATTAATAGGGATTTTAAAAAGCTTGTGAAAAGAGAGAAGACTGTGAAAACTTGTAATTACCCTAAATTTTACCTTTCCTTTGAAAATAAATCTTGAATTAATTTAGAAATTTTAAACAACTTATCCTCTATCTTTAACCAAATGTACCAGACCTGATATCCATAAATAGACACTTGATGTCTGTCAGTAAACTGCATAAAGAGTGGTAAAGAGGACTCTGTGAAAGATGGAACTTTTTAAAGTGATAAGAAGATAAAACTATTATTTCTTTGTGGATAATGTGTATAAAATATAGCATTGTGAATATTTTGAAAGTATACAGATGAGAAAATTAGCTGTCACCTTATGTTCTTATTCCTTTAATTAAGTTTTTTGTAAAGGAATAGTCCTAAACTTTTTTTAAATTATGAGTCCTCCTTTAAGCATCTGGTTAATGTCAAGATTAAAACAATGCAATGATTATTTGGGAGACAAAACTGATTCCATTGCTGTTCTGTTACTGCTCTAGATGTAAAAGAACAGATGTTTGACTCATTTATGAATTATTTTAATAGTTTTCATTAGGTCTTTATCTGTAGTTTGTCAATGTGGTTCTACAGATATATTCAGCCATCTGTTCTTTGGACCTGTGCTTCACGTGACTTACAGGAGTGTGTTAATTTTATTGGATCAGTCATTAATTCAATCAGAAGTTCGTTTGCCCTGGGGATGTTCCAAAAAAGACAGACTCCATGAGTAAAGAACATCCACTCTCTTGCTAAATACTCCTATTTTTAAATAATTTTTCCTATTTGTTTAAAAGTCACAGATTTTAGAAATTGTTTTTAGTTTCTAGGCTTCAAAATTCACTTTTCTCAGAGTTTCCATGAGCAATACTCAGAAACATTTATAGACAGTATTTTTAAGAATTTGCTTTTTGGGGCAAAAGAAGTAATATAGCTTTGCATCTGTGTTTCACTCTCATTTCTGAAATGACACATTGTGAAACCTTTATGGAACACTATGGCTTTCTGACTAGAAAAATTTAAATGTATATGATGTGATATTTATCATAAAGGCAGTTCTCTCAAGATCTCAGTTCCATAGACTAGTGAAGGAGATATTATCAGCAACAGCATCAAGTCTTCTCAGCAACTGGGCTACTGCCCAGAACTAGGTAAAATTAATCCCATCCTTCAGAAACTAACTTCCAACAGTATTTGAGAATAATCTTTGGTCAAGCCTTTTTCTTTTGTGGCCCAGATATCTCAGTGTTCTGCAGCTTTCTTTGTTTTTTTTTTTTTTTAATTAATTTATTTATTTGGTTGCACTGGGTCTTAGTTGTGGCAGGTGGTCTCCTTAGTTGTGGCATGCATGTGGGATCTAGTTCTCTGACCAAGGTTGGAACCCGGGCCCCCTGCATTGGAAGCGTGGAGTCTTATCCACTGCGCCACCAGGGAAGTCCCATCTCCAGCTTTCTGAGGTCACTCTTTGCTTCAGAATCTACGACGATTCCTTGAATTAATCTCATCTAATATTTCAGTGAGTTTCCAAGGGACCCACCTCATCTTGCTTCCTACCTGTTATTTACTCTGCCACTTTAAGTGATTATTCTGAGTGTTTCTACAAACTAACTAGCCTGAACACATTTTGGATTCCTCATTTCCCCAAAGCTTCACTAACGCAAAGCTATTTTTAGTGGACTATTACTGAAGGTTGGTTTGGGAGTAACAGTAGAGGATTACATGCAACAATATAAAATGGAATATTAAACCTCACTACCCTAAAATGCCATCAGACATTTCTGGACATGGGAAATTTCTGCTCTTAAGCTCTCACTTTCATTTCCCTTTTCTTGAACTTCTTTTTATTTTTCTCTCCAGAAATCTCTCCTCCAAGCTCTACAATCCCATTCCTTATGCAGAGTTGTCTCCTTTACCTCACCTGCCCTGAGCTCAGGGCATATTTTTATATTGTCTCAAAATGATGAAGGTTCTCTGCTAAACAAATGACTATTTATTTTAGGTCCTCACCTATCAGCATTAATGAAGAAATAGCAGAAGGTTTGATATTCATTTCTTTCATTTATCAAATTCTTAAGCATGATCCCTCATTCCAATCTCTATAAATGACAGAGATTTCTTTTCCCTCTGTTCAGAGCAAGTCCTTGTGGTTTTACTACATAATACATTCATTGGGTTGCACAGGCTTTAGCACAAGGCAAATAGGCTGTGTCGCTTTGAGAAATTTACTTTACTTCTCTGAACTTCTTTTTCCTTCTCAGCACAACAAGCAAAGTATATAACTTTCAAGATTGTTGAGTAACTAAAATTATTTAATGTAATGTTAAAACTCAACAATGTGACCACCCCTCCTTAGCAGAAGTGTCATTTTACTAATTAGAAATACTATTTTTCTTTCTAGACATTGTATTACTAATTTCCCAAATGCACAGTGTCCTCATTGACAGTACAAGAAGTTACTGCCCCAGCCCAATCCATAGCCTGAAAAGTCACCTGTGTCAGTTTTAGTTCTTGCTTCCTTGACTTCTTGGAGCTAGTTGTGGTCTGTACATGAAAAAATCCACTCCAACTCTGAGATTTTAAATTCTTCTGGAAGAATTAGACCTCTTAAATTTCTCCTTTCTACAAATAACCTTCATTTCCTTCTTCTTTCTTTTCTCTTTATTACAGTTGTATTTCCTACTTATATCTCATTGGCTTGGTGATTTTTAATTACTGTCAGATGTAAACTTTGGATTAATTAATCCCACCAGACGGCCTCTTAAGATTCATAAGTATTATATTTAAGGCTTTATCCCTGTTCATAAGACAATCCTGGTAAGAATATTTAGTGCTGAGTCTCAGTTGTCCCCAGTTTCAAGCCTGACTCAGGATTGAATGGCTATAATTATTTCCATTTGCTTCTGAGCAAGACCTGGTTAGCATACTTTGCCTTACTTTATACTCACATGGTATAGTTTTGCCAATAATTTTACACTAATTGTTCCCAATTTCCCATATTTAAAAATTAGGTATAATTTAAGGGCTCATATAGGCTTATTTTTTTAAAATGGAAGCATATGATTAATATATCCTAGAAAGTTTCCTTGGATTATTACTTTATCAAATACTTTGGTAAGCATAACCAGTTTTTAAAAGGTAACCATTAAAACTTAGTCACAAATCCAGAAATTTCTGAGTAACTCAGAGATTATGGTAAGAACAGGCAGTGGCACCTGGCCCTTCCCACAGGGGAGGGAGTTGCCCTCTGGGTTCAGGGGCACTGACCTATCTCTGTGTCATTGGTTCACGAGAATGAGCATATTGCGACCCCAGCAGTGTCAATCACGAGACCCAATTGTGCATATTGCTTCCCAACTCTTGAGTTCCGTGATATCACACGTTCCTAGCTAGGAATTGGCCATAATGGTAGCTTGAAATTGGCAAGAGCTACAGATCAGGTTTGTTTGTTTTTAATACCCCAGGTAGCCAGTTGTTGTATCATTTATCAGCATACCACTGACCCTAAGAAGTTAGCATGTGAGATTTCTAAGACTCATTCCTTAGGAGTATTTCATCTCTGCTTTTAGATTGTGTCTGCAATAACTTTTCCAGTCCCTGCTGATGACGAGTGAGAAACTCCAGAGAGAGATTTTAATGAGAAATTCTCAAACTTTTCTGATGCACATAGAGCATTTTCAGAGCAGTGGTAAACCAAATAGCGTGCCTCCATATATCCTAACATTCCTTGGTTATTAAAATGCTCGTGGTTATAATTTGGATGGAAAGGAAGTTATCACATACACATGATAGATAAACACATGATAGACAAAATTAGTCAAGGTTGGTGAAGTGTGTCAACGTTAGCACAGATCAGAAAGAGGGAAAGATCCCTGTGAAAGATTCCTCATTTTCTTTGCTTTGACTCTGTTAGTAGTGAGAAAAATCGATGTGATTCTCCTTGAGTATAAACTTGATTCCCAGCAACCCTTGAGCTCCTGATTCTGGTTTCCAAATGGTAGCAGTAGTTCACAGTTCTGAACCTACCTGCAATGAGAATGGCTAACTTTTATACAAAGGTTCACAATGAATTATGCTTAACTAGACCTAGCAGAGACATGTGGACACCACAGCAGGCACGCCAATAAGTCGGGACCCCTTCAAATGAATATTATTGGAATATTTGCCCAGCATCTTTTCAGATGGAGAAAGTGTGGACAAAAAGGGGCACTGAGAACAATTCCAACATTCATGCTCCACGCATCAAAACAAAATTCTTGTTCTTTACCAATTTATTCAGATCTGCCCTTCAGAGAATTAAGTTAATTTCAAGGTGGGTTAGTGACTGTCTTTTTTTTTTTAACTTTTTATTTTATATTGGAGCATAGTTGATTAACAATGTTGTGATAGTTTCAGATGTACAGCAAAGTGATTCAGTTATACATATACATGTATTTATTCTTTTTCAAATTCTTTTCCTATTTAGGTTGTTACATAATATTGAGCAGAGTTCCCTGTGTCATACAGTAGGTCCTTGTTGGTTACCCATTTTAAATATAGCAGTGTGTACATGTCAGTCCCACACTCCCTAACTATCCCTTCCCTCTACCCTTCCCCCCTGGTAACCATAAGTTCGTTCTCTAAGTCTGTGAGTCTGTTTCTGTTTTGTAAATAAGTTCATTTGTATCATTTCTTTTTAGATTCTGCATATAATTGATATCATATATTTCTCATTCTCTGACTTACTTCACTCAGTTTGACAATCTCTAGGTCCATCCATGTTGCTGCAAATGGCATTATTTCATTCCTTTTAATGGCTGAGTAATATTCCATTGTATATATGTACCACATCTTCTTTATCCATTCATCTGTAAATGGGCATTTAGGTTGCTTCCATGTCTTGGCTATTGTAAACAGTGCTGCAATGAGCATTGGGGTGCATGTATCCTTTTGGACCATGTTTTTCTCTGGACATATGCCCAGGAGTGGGATTGCAGGATCATATGGTAGCTCTATTTTTAGTTTTTTTAAGGAACCTCCATACTGTTCTCCATAGTGGCTGTACCAGTTTACACTCCCAACAGTGTAGGAGGGTTCTCTTCTCTCCACACCCTCTCCAGCATTTATTGTTTGTGGATTTTTTGATGATAGCCATTTTGACTGGTGTGAAGTGATATCTCATTGTAGTTTTGACTTGCATTTCTCTAATAATTAGCAATGTTGAACATCTTTTCATGTACTTCTTGGCCATCTGTATGTTTTCTTTGGAGAAATGTCTATTTAGGGCTTCTGCCCATTTTTTGATTGGGTTGTTGGGTTAGTGACTGTTTTTACCTGGGTGTGCTTCAAGGAACCTCACATTCTTGACCCAATGTGTTTTATCAAAGTAATCCTTCCCATCTGCTCAAGACAATCTTCCTGAGATGAATTACAATGCCCCCTTTTCCATCACTTTTATTTTCAGAGATTTTTTTATTATTCTGCATAATTGTTAAAGGAACAGGTTTTGGAATGAGATTTTCTAGATTCTCATCTCAGCTCCATTATTTACTAGCCTGGTGACTTTTGAAAGTTATTGAGACTCTGTTGAGCCTCAGTCTCCATGTGCACAAACTAGGGATCATAAAAACTTACAACATAAGCTTTAGACAGATCTAATTATATGATGATTAAATGATTGAACTTGTACAATGCCTAGCATATAATTCAAAATATAACAGTTACAGATTGGTGCCAATGTCACCTGCCCAGCTGATCTGTTTCATCTGGTGCTGATTATCACTATGTTCTGTGCCTCAGCTCTGCCTTCTCCTCATTGTCCAGTGACCTCTGTGGTATCTCTAGGGAAACCTAGCTATATATATATATACTGCAGAAGAATTGCCCCACCCCAAAATCATTTTATTCTATCATTTCTCAATGGTTTTCTTGTCCCTCAGGAATTGTTTTCAAGAACCTTTGATATTTCCAGGCACTCTCCTTCCTTATGAGTCTTCCATTCTAGCCAGATTTGTCTACTCACTGACTTTGTAACTTTTTTATGACCTTATTCACTTACTATTGCTCCCTCCTAACAATTTATCTAACCCTTATTATCCCTAGAAGTGTTACTCAAGTCTTATTTCTCTGAGACTTTTTCTTGAAGATAATTTTTATTTATTTGTTTTGCTCCAAGACTGATAAACCTCAATGCCTGCATTGACTATTTAGCACCTGCATTGATTCTCTTGTATTGGTACAGTCTCCTGCAGATTACTTCTATTAAATTGTAAATTCTTTGAGGGGCTGATCTTATCTTTATTTTCTCAGCTCTCCCATTACTTACTACAATATCCTGTACATATCATTTTGATTATCAGGAATGGTACATAATGTAAAAATTGGACCTGCTTATTTTTTATCCAACACTTTATGATGAAATCCTCAAACATACAGAAAATTTTAAAGGCTTATACAGTGAACAACCTTATTTCCACCACCAAGTCTCTACAATTGTTGAGCATACTCATTTTCTATAATTATTGATCAAGTTTCCCTTTTTGACATGACTAACTTTTGAAAGGTTTTAAATTGAAGTATCCCATTTGGGGACATTATCCTTTATTAGAAAATGGTTAATTCTGCTTCATAAATCTTTTCACACTCTTTCTCCAAGCTTCAGAACATATGAAGTAAATGTTTAATTAATTAGTATAAATCTTAGTTACTATGGTAATTTCATTGTCCTAATATGGATCTACAAACTATCTATTGTTGTTAAGCCCAACAAAATTTTAATTTTTATTTCTATGGCAGAGCTATTTATAAATAAACTGTTGCTTTTTGTATTTGTAATGTTTCAAAACTATTTTTAAAAGTAAGTATGATATCTTACTTGTAAAAAATATTTTGTCCCACTGAAATCATAAATAACCCTAGTAGATTTGATTAGTACAAACTGGTAAATTATAAACCTATACACTAAAGTGAAGTTATGTAAGATTAAATACTGGTTATGCTTGAATTTTTTTTTAATTTTGAAAGACTAGATTAATCCAAGGTAAATTTTGTTTATGTAAGAACTGCTATTCTTAGAAACTCTAACAGAGAATTGCCTTGATCAATTTAAGACTGAAGATTGACGAAGAGGTTTTACCTCAAATAATGTTTGCCTATTTATCTTTATGAAATTTCTGGGTTACTCAGACTTAGGTTTACATTTATGTCGTGTGCAGTTAGATCATAATCTCCTTGAGGACAGATACTCTGTCTCATTCACAACCCTTAGTGTGTTTCATAGTACATAGCTGCAGCTAAAAATATGACTGTTGAGTGAATAGTAGGAAGAAAATAGGACACTCTAGCCTTGCATTTGTCCTTATAACAAACATTTATTGAGTCTTCAGTTTGCAGAGTATGAGGCTACATTGAGTTTGGGTATAGTTGTGCAATACACATGAGAAAATCAATTCTTCTTTGCTCTTGCAGCAAGTTGTATAGACTTTTTTGAGAAACAGCTTCCAGCTCTCTATGCCTAGAAGAAAGGGAACTTTTTACTTATATGTATTTTTCAATAGTAGTCCAAAGACAAGCAAGTAAATTTAAGTCTATTTTGTGATATTTTCCTTAAATAATAGTGGGCTTTTGGGAGGCCGTATTTAGTTCCTATATATCCATGGGAAATTGGTGTATTCAGATATTGTTAAAATCCCCCAGTACAAACCAAAGGAAATAAAGTGTGATGTTCAAAGGAAGTATATTTAGGACTTTTTGCTATGGCAAGGAAATTTTACTGTTATTTGTGGAAGGGAGGGAAAAATTATCACTAAAATAAATTTAATTTAAATAAATGTATTTAAAATAAATTTAATTATTAAATTTATGTTACATTTAACATTTTACTTCTGAGTAGTTTTCATTTTATTTTTGTATGTATACAGGTGAGGTTCATGAGAATATAATTAGAGTGTGTAATTATCAAATGTATTTTAGACACTCAAACACTTACTTTCCTCCTACTAGTACCTGAGGAATGTAAAATACTTTATTCACATATTCCTATCCACCTCTTGGGACCTAATAAGGAAGGAAGCAGGAAACTCCTTTCAAGGTTCTGTTTCCTGAAATGCTTTATCTTGTTTTCATTCAGTCCTTCATCAATTTACCCTTTTAGGTCAGGTGCTCCCCTTCATAAAACAACATTCCCTAGAACCTACCTTTAAAGTCTCAGTGTTGTTGAGCTTTCTTAGATGGGACATGGAGTTCTGTTATCTTCTGTATCTGTCAAGAGCAACTTCATTTGGAAGACATGTTAAGGTATTAACAAATACTTAACTATATTGGAGGTAAAGTAAAAAATAACTTTAGTCCTATATTACTCATAAAATTAAGTATTGAGTTCAGTTTCTAACTCTGATAATAGCACCATGACCAGGAGTGTTCTATCATGTTAATGCTTCCTAGAAACCAATACCTAGAGCAGCATATGCTTAAGGGGATCTCATTTTTTAGGTATCACGAATTAATCATTGGGACAGTGGACTTGGTACCAATGAAATTATAAATGTGACCAATGTATATACATATATCAAAGCAATGATACAACTAAATATTAATTAGTTAATTAACACAACTAAATATCAATAAATGTTAGTGGAATGGAATATTAATTTAAGAGGAAAAATTGTCTAAAAAATGAACATCAGTTAAAATTATACATATTAATTTTAAGAGGTTTCCCTGGGTATTACACAGGTATTAACATATATAAAATATAACTCTCTTGTAAACTTTAGTGACTTTTAAGAAATTCACCTATAAAACAGTGATCATATTTAATTCATATTAATTCATAATAATAATTTTATTTACCTTCTTCAACTTCAGAGTTGTTTTACAAGTTATGTTAAAAATTTTCTCGAAATAATATGGATAATTTTTCATCTTATTTACTAAAATTTTTCTTTATTAAGGGAGAGATATTGACAATTCTCCCAATTTTATTGGAAATATGCTTTACAAATAATAAATTTCTATTAATATGACATTCAGTGTGCTGTTTTACATGAGTAAAATTGGAGACCTAAATTAAACAAATTTGCCTGTTGAATGAGTGAAGTTTGCAAGTGGCAAAAGCTGGAGCCTCTCTTTTCAGGTATAACTGTAGACCTCTTATAGGTGAGTTCGACTAGAGACTTTTGATTTTTTTAGAGATAAACCCAAAACAAGCTTTTTCTGAGACAAGTGGACTAAAAGGTTTAAGGTTCAGTAAAAATGTATTTATATTTTCTTTCTAAACATATCCAAGGCATCCATCATGTTTAAGGTTGTACTCCTCTATAAGTAACATGCTGTTATTTGAATAGCAGAAAATAATGAAACACCTCCTGATAGTCAATACTTTTTGGCAACATCAGTGAAAAATCACAACTTGCAGAAAATTTCCAGGATTACTAAAGAACTTTAAATGTCTTTATTTTTATCTTATGTTTTTATACTTATTAATAGCACACTCTACTATTAATTTATATCAAATGATCTGTATTTATTTTCAGTGGATTTTTTTTAAAATTATTTATTTATTTATTTTTATTTATGGTTGTTTTGGGTCTTCGCTTCTGTGCAAGGGCTTTTTCCAGTAGTGGCAAGCGGGGTCCACTCTTCATCGCGGTGCGCAGGCCTCTCACTATCGCGGCCTCTCCTGTTGCGGAGTACAGGCTCCAGATGCGCAGGCTCAGTAATTGTGGCTCACGGGCCCAGCCGCTCCGCGGCATGTGGGATCTTCCCAGACCAGGGGTCAAACCCGTGTCCCCTGCATTGGCAGGCAGATTCTCAACCACTGCGCCACCAGGGAAGCCCTCAGTGGATATTTTTAAATAGTACGATAGTCAATTTGTGTTGTCTGTATTTATAAAAAATTGTTTGTATGATTTCATAGTTTTTAAAATTCATTGCTTTGGGAATACATCTTTTAGAGACCATTTCATGGCCTTCACTTTTTCATCCTTTTCCCTTTCTCAGCGTAGGCATTGGCAAAAAGGAAAATTTATTTTAAAGCAAATAAAATGGTCCCTTTAGATATTGATTCAAGTTTTCTTCTTCAGAAGGAACACAACACCTGTGTAAATGAAGAATGACTTTCAGAAAAATGTACGTAAGTCCAACAAGCCAATAATAACTTAGGGTAAATACAAGTTAGACCTGCACTTTCTGATATGGACACGTGGCTACTGAGCACTTAAAATGTGGCTAGTCTGAGATGTGTGGCAAGTGTAAGATAAACACAGGATTTCAAAACTTAGTATGGAATAAAGAATGTACAATATCTCGAGACTTCCCTGGTGGTCCAGTGGTTAAGAGTCCGCCTTCCAATGCAGGGGACGCAGGTTTGATCCCTGGTTGAGGAACTAAAATCCCACATGCCACAGGGCAACTAAGCCCGCGCACCACAACTACTGAACCCACGTGCTCTGGAGCCCACGCACCACAAGTAGAGAGCCCGGGCACCGCAACTAGAGAAGCCTGCGTGCCGCAAAGAAGATCCCGCGTGCTGCAACTAAGACCTGATGCAGCCAAATAAATAAATAAATATTAAATTTAAAAAAAAAGAATCTACAATATCTCATTAATAAATTTTACATTGATTACATGTTGAAATGATAATCTTTTGAATATGTTGAGTTAAATATTTTATTTTAAAATTAATTTCACCTGTTTTTTAAAATATATACTAGAAAGTCTAAAATTACATGTGTGGCTTGCATTTTATTTCTATTGAACAGTGATAAGTTAGTTCATGACCTGCTGGTGCCTTACATGTGTTTTACTCACTGGTGCATTAGTGAGTAGTGTCATTATTCACTAACCGATGGACTTTCAAAGACCTTTCCACTTTCATGTTGACTGCGAGGGGATGTCCAGGTAATGAATTATTCATTCGTAGCACTGAGGAAGCATTTAGTAGATTCCAAGAGGAGTGTTGAGCCAAGGGCAGTTTTAGGTAGACAGGCTTCTGACATCTGTCTCAATCTAAGCATATATCACTATATTCCTCCTATTACTCAACTGTGTATTTATTCTCAGAAACAGGCATTACTTTCCCATGCTCACAGGAAGAACTGTGTTGACTAGATTATGCTAAAATTTTCATTGTTTTTATTCTGACTCATTTTTCCCAGCCTTGTTGAGATATATTTGACATATGACATTGTTTAAGTTTAAGGTATAACATGATGATTTGTTATATGTATGTATTATGAAGTGATTATCACATTAGGGTTAGTTAACACATCCATCACTTCACATAGTTACAATTTTTGTGTGTGTATGTGATGAGAACTTTCAAGATCTGCTCTCAGCAACTTTCAAGTATACAATACAGTCTCCTTAACTATAGTCACCATGATGTACATTGCGTCCCCAAAACTTATTTATCTTGTAACTGGAAGTTTGTACCCTTTGACCACCTTCACCCTCCCCAACCCAATCCTAGCAATCACCAATCTACTCTCTATTTCTATGAGTTTGTTTGTTTTTTTTTTAGATTTAATATATGAGACCATGTAGCAACTGTCTTTGTCTGACTTATTTCTACAGCGTAATGTTCTCAAGGTTCATCCATGTTGCTACAAATAGCCAGCTTTCTTTCCTTTTTATAGCTGAATAATGTTCCCTTGTGTGTGACAAAGACATTTTCTTTATCCATTCAGTGGACACTTAGGTTGTTTCAATGTCTTGGCTATCATTAATGATGCTACAATAAACATAGGGGTGCAGATATTTCTACAAGATAGTGATTTTATTTCATTTAGATATATACCTAGAAGTATAATTGCTGGATCATATGGTAGTTCTATTTTTAATTTTTTTTTTTTAAATAAATTTATTTATTTATTTTTGGCTGTGTTGGGTCTTCGTTTCTGTGCGAGGGCTTTCGCCAGCTGTGGCGAGCGGGGGCCACTCTTCATCGCGGTGTGCGGGCCTCTCACTGTCGCGGCCTCTCCCGTTGCGGAGCACAGGCTCCAGACGCGCAGGCTCAGTAGTTGCGGCTCACGGGCCTAGTTGCTCTGCGGCATGTGGGATCTTCCCAGACCAGGGCTCGAACCCGTGTCCCCTGCATTGGCAGGCAGATTCTTAACCACTGCGCCACCAGGGAAGCCCTATTTTTAATTTTTTGAGGAACCTCCATAATGTTTTAGTGGCTGTACAAATTTACATTCCCGCCAATAGTGAACAAAAGTTCTCTTTTCTTCACATCTTCAATAATATTTGTTATCTCTTGTCTTTTTAATAATAGTCATTCTAACAGGTGGGAGGTGACATTTCATTGTGCTTTTAATTTTCCTGATGATTAGTGATGCTGAGCACCTTTTCATGTACCTATTGGCCATTTGAATTCTTGTTTGGGGAAATGTCTACTCATGTCCTTTGCCCATTACCTTATATGAGGCACAAAAGTTAATTTAAAATGTATTAAAGGCTGAAATGTAAGACCTGAAGCCATAAACCTCCTAGAAGAAAACACAGGGGAAAAGATCCTTTACATTGGTCTCAGCAGTATATTACTAAGATGTATTTTTGGATATGACACCAAAAGCACAAGCAACAAAAGCAAAAATGTGCAAGTGGGACCACATCAACTAAAAAGCTTCTGCACAGCAAAAGAAACAGTCAACAAAATAAAAAAGCAACCTAGGGAATGGGAGAAAATATTTACAAACCACATATCTGATAAGGAGTTAATATCCAAAATATATAAGGAACTCATACAACTCAGTAGCAGAAAACAATCCAATTCTGATTCATTTTTGACACAATATTCTCAATATTAACGTGTTTTATTTGTAATTATTATTTTTTAATGCTGTTAGCCTTCTAGTCAATGTAATACCCTGCCCAAGGGAACTAAAATATTTTTCATCAAAGAAAAAAATCAAATGGTTAATGAAACTGACATTTGTAGAAATGAAGCTGACAGCAAAATCATGGGTGATTATCCAGGCCAGTTTGGCAGGGAAAAATTATTAGAATGCTAACAAGACTAATAATAAATGTGTGGAAAGTCTGGGTGCTCTTTTTCAGGCTCAGATACTGATGTGCTTTGACTACAACTGCCAGGATTATCTCATTCAGCTATTTAGTCCTTCATCAGGATGCTGGAAAGATGAATTAAAAAACTGATACACCTATGCCTTTAATGCAAGTATTCTGATGTTGTAGTTTCCCTAACTCAATATTTACTTGTTTAGAGTAATCCCAACACCAAAATAAGAACTCAGTTTAAGAAAATATCAACCGGTATGTCTTTGTATACAAACTAAGCAATTATTGGTTTTACTTTCTACATCACTTTTTAGCAATTTATTTGTATATTCAATTCAATTCAAATATATATATGGGTATAATTGCATGGATAGTAAAATAGTCCTTCAGAATTTATTTCATTACCTTGATAAACAGGCATTTATTAAGACCATCTATATGCTGATCACTAGGCTGCCCTCTGTGGGAAATACAGGAATCATTGTTGACCTTACATATCTCACACTCTAGCTTTGAGTTTTCTTCTATCTCAGTGGGAATGACTCTGTATAGATCTAGATAATAAATGAATTCTTAATTATGTGAATGTGTAGCCATCTCTCATTTGTGACATAAAGAATAGAGATAACTGGGAAAACAGAAATCTACAGAGAGTTCTGTCTCCAAACAATTCGCATTCTGTTTTAAACTTTTCCTTGTCTTGTTTTATTCCTTAAAGATTTTTTTTTTTAATTTGTAAAAATAAACCGATTTACATTATACTTCATTAGACTGTGAAGGTGTAGAATAAGTTTTATTTATTATTTTGCTCCTGGCATCCAATACATATCTTAGTGCATTATGTACATCAGAAAAGCTGGCTCTGATTGCAAAGAATGTGGGTAGGATGAGGACATTTGAAAAAAGGCAAACAACGTTCCAGTTGGCTTGTAGAAAAACCTTTATATTTTTTATTCACCCTTTTATGTTCCTTAGAGCGCCTCATAGAATACTGTGCATAAAACAAATGCTAAATGACATAGGACCCTGCTTTATAAGTGATAAAATAATCAAGAGTGGACCATATAATATTGATAATTTATGGCTCTGGTGTGCTGGTGAAGAAAAAAACGTATTTATTGTTCTACTTTTTTATTTCTTTAAGACTCTTATAGGGGCTGCTTCATTTCGGGATATATATGTATATATATATATCTACACACACATATGTATGGTATATATATGTATGGTATATATATGTATGATATATATATTCAGGGATGTATAAGGGATATGAAAAAGCTTCTATATATTTTATATATATATGGAAATGTATATAATATAGGGAAAAGCTACTGTCTTATTTTTTCTGAATAAATCTATGTTATTAAATTGCCTGAGTTATGCAAGCCAGTATCCTTTTTTTCCCCCTAAACAATCCTTCCAAATTGTACTTATATTTGCCCTGAGGATAAACTAAAAACTTAATGTGTTTTGTTAGACCTTGTCAGCTATGGCCCTTATTTCTTTACCAGCTGCATCTTTCTCTTTATTCCTCATCTCAAAACCAACTGACTTGCAAGGCCTCTATTTTGGGGCCTTTGCAACCATTGTTTCTTCACTAACTCCTACTCATCTTCTGTCCAAGAGTTCTAATCACTTTACTTGAGAACCCTGCCCTGATGTCTTGATCTTTAATAGGTGCCCATGTTATGCTTCTTGTACCTTCCCTTACCATAGTACCTACCATACTGTACATTTCCTTTGTCATTCACAATAGCCCTGTCTCTTTGATGGTAGGGACCGCATCTTCTGTCATATACTCAGAGTTGGCAAGTAGGATCTTTCCGATTTAGCAGTAATTAAGTGAGAAATAAATGGATGACAACAAATAAACAAAAATCAAAACAAAACAACATCTTAATGGGTGAAGAAGGATGAAGTCAAAATGATTAAAATTCCTTGTGAACACTATAGAAATTGACCCAATTATTGAAAATTCTCCTTTTATTCTGTAGGTCTCTAGAGTAGCATTATATTCTATTTCTATTTCTTTCTTGGCAGGAGTTCCCACATGTTAATTTATTTGGTAAATTTATCCTAAACCATACTTTTATTACAGAAAGTCACTTTGAGTTGTAGACCTTTCACTTGTTTATGAAAGTACTATATTTTTTTCTTTGGGGAAATGAGTAATTTTCTCAGCTACAAAAAGAATATTATCTTCCATGGAGCATTAGGTTCATCACTCTAGTTTAAAGAAGTTTTCACTTATGCTTATAGCACCAGATGTTAAAAATCCTTCATTGTCTAACCATCTGAAACAAAAGCAGATTTTGTTGAACTCAGTCTTTGGAACTTTGTCTCTTTAGGGGAAAAAAAAAACTATATATCACAAATCACATTCACAAATCAATTCATGGAATAATTGAAAACTGAGCTGTAGTTATTTATGTTCTTGTACCCTTAAAATATAAAATAATATAAATGCATGATTTTATATATATGGGTGTAAAATATTTATGTTATTACTTTTACCTGTTTCACGTATCTGAGATAGTGTAAGTCTGAAGTGATGCAATACAGAGACTATCCTTTAGAGAAATCTATCGGAAGGGAACTTCCTGCTACTAGCTACCATTGGAGAGCTGATACCATGCAGGTGGTCTGCAGAAAAAAAACCGAATCTTCAATTAAGGTCACAAGCTAATGACCTGGATCTGCCAGGTCCAGATGCTATCTGTACTAGGTTGAATAGTGTCCTTTCAAAATTCCTGTCCACCTGAAACCTCAGAATGTGACCTTATTTGGAAATAAGGTCTTTGGACATGTAACCAAGTTAAGATGTGGTCATAATGGATTAGGGTAGGCCCTAATGCAGTGACTGATGTCTTTATCAGGAGAGGGAAGTTTGAACGTAGAGATGCACAGAGGGACAGGGAAGAAGGACATGTGAAGATGGAGGCAGAGTATGGAGTGATACAACTGTAAGCCAAGGAACACCGAAGACTGAAGCGCAGGAGCTAGGAAACAGGCAAGAAAGGATCCTCCCCTAGATCCTTGGGAGAGAGTGTGACTCTACTAACATTTTGACTTCAGACTTGTAGCCTCCAGAATTGTGAGAGAATAAATTTCTGTTATTTTAAGCCATAAACTTTTATTTAGAGCCATTGTACTTTGTTATGGCAGCCCTGAGAAACAATACACTACACTAGAACAATAGATAGAAAACAGAACTGCTTCGTGAAGGTTCCTTAGGCAAGCAGAAGACAGACTGAGGTGGAGCTAAGTTAGGGCTTCCAGAGAACTAATGCCCTAAAATATCACTGAGAAGGATAAAAGGAGAGTGCTCAAGGTCTGTGACAGGTGGAATCAAATTAAGGAAAAGTAATTTCTGGTACTCTATGTAGCAGTCAGTTTCTTATCTAGAGAGTGAGAAGGAATAGAATGTGAAATTGGGGGCAGGGATGAACAACAGGGATTGTAACATGTTTTAAATTGCGTGAAAGATGTTTTTAGGATTATACCCCTTAGATACCAAAGAGTTGATTATGAGAGGGTAGCACACATTCTCCAGTATTCATTCCAGATAAAATTTGAATAAGAAATTAAGGTCAGGATTTGGTGTATTAAAAGTTATATGAGTGCAATTTAGAATCAGTGCCTTATTGTAATGTCATGTTTATGTTTGTGAGGTTTTAGTTTCCTTGTGCTTCCTATTCAATGTTTTTTGTTTTTTGGTTTTTTTTTTTTACTATTTCAACCTTGTCTCGAAAGAACTTATTTTGCTCCTTTGGAGGATCCTCCAACTTTCATTTATCCAATGTCCAGGTAAGAAAGTGAAGGTAGCTCTTTCAACTCAAGAGACTGAAAGGGTAGCACAGTTGCAATAGTTACCAGGGAGATACAAGACGATCAGACTTGATATGTTTAATCAATTTAGGCCTGAGATGTTCCCTCACACTTCCAAATAGCCAGATGTCAGATGCTTTTGATAGCCTTGCTAGCCGGGTGATTTCCCTTGGCTGCTTGATAGCAAAAGGGTAAGAAGTACACATGATGTTGGCAAGGGTCTCATTGCTCCCTGCTGGAGTCCAAGTGAAGACATAAGGGGTGACAGAGTGTGCATTCGTTGTGACATATTTTATCTGCCTCATGCTGACAAATCACTCTGATTATTTATAATCATTAGAGTTTTGCCATTTTTCTGTCTGGCTCTGAAATGTTCTAAATATTTTAGCCTTGACTGAATATCCCTTAATCTTGTTCAAACCCTAAGAAAAACTTTTAAAAACTTATTCCAAGGTAGACTTCCATTGAGGATGGAAAAACGTGTGGCTGCCTTAACCATCTATTACCAGTCCCAGAGCACACCCAGAAGGAGACCTAAAAATGAGCTTTATATATCTTCTCCTCTTGTTTATTTATTTTCATCAATGAGACTTTTTATCACCTAGTGTCATGGAGAGAGTAGAGTCTGTTTAACCACAATATTTAATACATTGAGCCATATAGACACAAATGGAGGAAGTACAACCTTTGAAGGAAAAATTTTTGGCTTCTGAATATCCTAATGAAAAAATTGTTCCTAAGACATGTCTAATGTTTCATAAAGAAGTGTCTTGGCTTTGGACTGCTTTTATGTAAAACTGTCAATACTTAACCATAAAATCAGTAGGAATTAGAGTTGCCAGAGATTCTAGTATTCACGTAATCTAATCTCATTTATAGCTGAAGAAACTCAAATTGAGGGAAGTTAAGGGACAGATATATTTAACCATTCCCTGTTTTATAGACATAAATGTCTCCTAGACACACTTCTAACATGGCACTTCATTGAACTCATTACTTATATGTCAGGCTTTCTGATGGACAATAATCTCTGGAAAGCCAGGGGCCACATCTAGAACCCTAAAAGTTTGGACAGTGCCTGTCTATTACTTGTATCTTGGGAATGCCAGATAAATATTCTTAAGCTGTGAGTATGTTGTTCTTAATATACCATTATCTTCTAATTCTATTTAGGGAAAGAATTTCTAGGAAAAATGAAAAATGAATTCTTAGAGGCCACACATTTCTTTGAGAAAAATCAGGTTACCTAATGATTTAAAAAAAGATGTGTTTTGGCACCATATAAGAAAGAGCATTGGTATAGGGGTTGGACCAAATAATCCCAGAAAGGTGTATTTAAATATTTGTTCTTATTACTTTAAAGCTTTTCTTACATTATTTAAATTTTGATAGCTAAGTCTTCTATACTGATGGCCTAGTTTAACAATGTAAATTGTATTTTGTCCAATATTGATTTATTTTCCAAAATTTAAATCCCCAAAGATGAATTAGTATCATGAGAAAGCAGCCATGTCTAAATCCAGATTTTCTTCAGTTGGATGCTGGTATTCTTTAGCTCTATGTCTTCTTCTTCTTAGTTCTTCTTTTGTGTTTGATGTTTATATTGGGAAATTCTCATCGTTGTAATTTGACCAGATGGTGCTTTTCTGACTATTCTTTTTGACCTTTTCAATTTTATCATATAGCCCAATGTCTGACTCATTGCCACATCATAGATATGTGAATAGAGCAACTTGGAAAGTTTGTAACATTCAGGAAGTAAAAATAGTGATGCATCTGGTATTTTCTTTCCAAGGATCTCAAAAGATATTGTAAAGATTCTATTTGGTTCTTTCTCTTAATCCTGTGAAAAAAAGTCCTGCAATATTGACTAAAATCCCTCTCTCTCTTTTTTAACCTTCCTTCACAGTTTTCTCCCTGAAACAAGTGTTTGATGACCTCAGGTGAAATTTAGCCATGTCTGTGGTTCTGTCCAAATTTACTGAGGAACTCTTCTAGGCCTAGAGGCAAAGGCTGGCTTAGGCATTATTATACAGTATGTTGGTTCCTGATGAGCTTCTCTCATAAAAAATGCGGCCTTGTGTTCCCAAGATTCAAGAAGGAAAGAATTAATAGCAGACTTTGACATTTTCAGCATTCATAGCTTTAGAGTAACTTCCATTGGAATCACACACACCTGTTTTCCAAACTGCACACTGGACCTTAAAAGAATTGAAAAGACTGTTTCAAAGCATTAAATAAAATAAAGAGTTGGAGGAGATGAGGCATAGGCTGGGAGAGAGCTTCTTCTAGTGTATGTCCTGGCCAAACCTCTTGTATCTGTGCAGGATTAACTTTCTGGGATTCTGTTATCTCCTTCTGAAACTGATAATCCTTGAACAGAGGATCTTCAAATTATCTTTCAATATTTAACTTCTGTAATTAATGATAAAATAGCTTATACGTGATGATCTACTAGAGAACAGAGTAGGTGAAGTTCCAAGAGAGCGGTCAAGATAATACCTATCTTGATAAATGAGATTTCCATGCCTAAATGTTCAGTCATAAAAAGATTAAGAGAGTGATCTTTAATACAGCAACTTGATGTCCTGCTACTGAGTGTGCAATTTTATACACTTCACCAAATTTCTTTTTTGAAACAAAAGGTAATAACTCAAGATTCTGATTTCATGACACTTCAATTTATTTTTTATTTTTCTGAGAATAAACACATTTTGATTGACAACTGTTTATTTTTTTGGTTTGAAAAGCAGAAATTAGTTTTTATTTAAATAATATCTGTGTGGATATGGTTTTTTCAGTTGAGGAAATCTGTTTAGTGAAGGCCCTAGTTTCTGTACTTCAATCAGAATACAATCAAATTCGTATTTTTGGATGTGTTCATTAGCATTCTTTAACTTCCTTCATTATTATAAAAACTACCAAAAGCTTCAAATTTTTTTGAGAAAACAACCAATAAAGGAAAAGCATGCAGGGCATAGATGGCTTCCACTGTATCCATTGCTTCGCACCCCACGTCTTCCTTTGCTTTGGCTTCAGTGAACCAAGGAACTGACACAATTACTGCTGGCAATGCCATGGCACTCATCATGCCTACAGATTCTTTACATTCCCCACCGAGCATTATTTTTGTCAGAGTATGGGAGATCTAATGTCAACCTCAGTGCAAAGTTTATAGCCAATTGCTTTCAAGAAGAAAAATATTCATCCTTTTTTTCTTTTTATGACATGAACGTTGAAACTTAGGTATGAATAGCAAATGCATTGACAGCTGTTACACTGAGCTATAGATTCTGGATTTCTCTTCAAGTTTGTAAAAAGTATATCTTTTCTTTCTCATCCAAACTTCAGCCAATTTATCACATTACATAGCGATTTTGGGGATAGGTATTTTTAAAAGTAGTTTATTGTCCACTTTTGATTCCACATAGTTTTATTCTGTTTCTTCAATATAGAGGAGATAAAATTCCTCTATATTTTGCTAATTCTATCATTTGGAGAATATGAATTAAATACCTGATATGTTTAATAATTTGAGTAAGAGTTTGAGATAATATCAATATATTTAAAGGGGAAAAGTTTTGAAATTTTTGGGCTAGTTTATTTTGGGCTAGTTTTTGTCTGTTTATTCATTCCTTACCAACATGTTGTTTCATTTAATTCTCTAAAAAAAATCTTGTGAGAAAGATTTAATGTTATTCCTTTATATACATGAGCCTGAGAAACTAAGAGACGTTAAGCAACCTGCTTATGGGTACATCACTGCTAATAAATGAGGAACCAGGATTCAAACATGAATATGGCTCCAAAGTCATTGCTTTTAGTAATTCTGTGCTGCTTTTTTCTAGGAGCATATAGGCTTATAGGAGAAGAGAACATACAGATATCCCAACAAGGCTGAAAAGTACAAAATTGACTAAAAGTCCATTTGAAGAGAAGAGAATAATCATTTTTAAAGTCTGTTTCATGAAACACAAGAATTCTAGGGAGATAATTCAAAGGGCCCACAAATGTTTGGGTTAAATTTCATTGATGTTGAAGTTTATATGAGACCCCATCTGTCATCAAATAATCTCTAATTCTAATTTTTATGATCATCAAAATAGCCTCAATCTCATTGATTGATTTTCCAGTGAGGAATTGGTTTAAATTCAGACATACCAATAAAATTATATGAACATATAACCACCTTTTTTTCATTTTTCTTATATTTTCATTGTAAAATTATGAAAGAAAATAAGACTACTCCAATGTAATAATTTGTACCTTGCATATATTCCTCTGGTATTTCTTAACATGAATATTCATTTTAGCTGTAATCAGAGTATATATTTAATTTACTATTCTGCTTTTTGCACATACATCATATTACATATCCTTAGCTTATGAAAATTTAAACTGAAAAGACTGGATGATGTTTCTAAGAGAGAATAATAAATGTGGTACTCTCCTAGAACACACTTGAAATTTATGATTTAAGTTCTTATGGTGGATTTCTTTTTGCTTTAAAAGAAATTTTTTAAGTATAGGAAGCCATAAAGAATAAAAGAAATGCAATCTATAATGCCTTCTATTGGATACTCTCTAGTGATTTTAAAGTTAATAAAAGTATCAACCATTTCCAATTAGAAAATTCATATATTTAAGAAAGGTATAAAATGATGAAAAAACAAAAATAAACCTCCCTTACATTTTTGACCTTGTCTGCAAAAGTAATCATGGTTAATTTGCTGTTTATTCTTCCAGATAAAAATAGGCCCATACCACTATGTGTGTATGTCTTTTTATTTACACAGAAGTGATCATGCACATATCCTCTTCTACACATTGACTATTTCACCTAATAACACTTCTTAGGACTCTTTCTATATATCACAAATAGTTCTATCACACTTTCGAGGGCTTCATTTTGTCTAATATTCTATTATATAAAAGTTCTTATTTAAATAACCCCCTCTAATGAATCACTTTTTTTCCCATTTATTTGCTCTAATACTAGATTTAGGTTGTACAGTAAAAAAGCTACAATCAGTATTCTTACACATATATCTCATTGTGTTTCTATTAAATCTACATTGTAAGTATTTACTAGTTGCTGGATTAAAGGGTGTTGGTGTTAACCAAACTCAGGTTCGGCTGCTCGATGCTCAAAAGAGGCAAGTGTCAATAGAAAGGAAAGTTGCTGTAATCAGAAAAGCTGGCAATCTCGGGAGAAGGTGCATTCATGTCTCAAGAGCAACTCCAAAGATTCTACTCAGCCATGACAATTTTTAAAGGGAAAAGGGGGTGGGGAGAATCTCTTGAATCATCAAGGTAGGAGGTTAGGTTCGGCATCATTCTCCATTGCATGCAGGCTGTTGATTCTTTCTTCACATGTTATCTTGCCCGCGTGATCTGCCTGCAGGATTGCTAAGGGGCTGTTGTGGGGAGAGAGCTAGTCATTTTTTAACTACTTAATTCTTCATTCTTAACTTATTTTTATATGGGGAAAGAATCAACATGTTAATTAGGTTCTTTTGATGTTAGAGGGGAACAGAAATGGGCAAACAGGAAATGGACAAAAGAGCTGCTTTCAATTCCCCACTGTCAAACATCATTCCATTTCTCAGGGATTACAGGCGAAGGTCCATCTTCTTCATGCTGACATAGTGTGCCGTATTCTCAGAGTGGAAGATGTCAACGTGGATCTGTGGCATCTCTTTGCTGACAATTTTAGTTTCCTGCTTACATATACAGGCAGAGCAAGCTACAGTTATATTGATGCCCACAAACATATGGATTATTATGAGCAATAATGTTAATCCCATTCCCTTGTGGCCAGTTCTTGGAATTGTGCTAGCCGTAGATTCAGTACTGCTCAAGATGGAGCAGCTTATGTCATGGCTATAGTGTGTTCATCGTGCAGTTAGCTTTTTTCCTCTGGTGGCAGTTATAGTATCTGTAAAACAACTCAGGGATGTGCATCGGACACCGAGTCTGTGACTTTATTGTCCTAGTCATTAACTGCTTTGTTTTGTACTTGAGGGGTCCCTGTAGGGTTCAGCTTGGTTCCATTGGCATTTAAAATTTTGGTGAATATTGCTAAATTTTTCTGCACATATGTTAAATCAATTTTGTCCCCCACTTTTAGAATAGCAACAGCTAACCTTTCATAGTGCTTTGTGCCAGGCACTTACTATTTAAATATTTAATATTTATTAATTCATTTAGTTCTCACATAACTTATAACCCTACGAATTAGATACTGTATCACTACCCACATCCTGTAGATTTTGAACTGAGGCACAATAGACTGGCTAAATCGCTAGCCAAGATCATTTGGCTAATAAATAATGGAGACAGGGTATGAACTCAGGCAGTTCAGCTCCAGGATCTGGGCTCTAACATATTGTTTAATAGTGTAGGAAAGAGTAGGTATTACTAACTTTTAAATTTTAGGTAATATGACAAGTGAAAACAATGAGTCATTTTGAGTTACATCTTTTTTTTTAATAAGTGAAATTAAGTATATTTTCATGTTTATTTACCACATCTGTTTCTTTTCTTGTAAACTACTTCGTCATATATTTGCAAGGTTTTATATTGAGTTGCTCAAGTTTCTTAGTAATTCTTACAAACTCTTAATTTAAAAAACCAACAGTACTACTTTGTCATGTGTTGCATAAATTTTCCAGAGAAAAGTATGTCTTTATACATTTCAATTTATTCATTTTTGGTTTCTAGATTTAATTTTCTTCCTGAACATTTTATTTTATTTTATTTGTTTCTGTTTTAAGAATTATAAGAGTTCAGAGGAAGGAGAAATGATTTCTGGCTTTCATAATTAGAAAGGTTGTATTTAAGATAGTCCTTGAAGACTGGTAAGATTTTTATAGACTGAAAATAGCTGAGAAGAGGAAGGCAGGTAGGTGGGAAAGGCCAAATATAGATGCAAAAATAGCAGAGCAATCTGCCTCAGGCTAACTGTCTGGGTGAATAGGAAAAAACTGATCCCTGCTTGAATGATTACAGATACTCTCTTTGTGTGCTGTGTCACTGGACATACATATCTGAGGCCCTGCTATTGCCCACTTTTATTGGTCTCATTTGTCTAGAAACATGGACGCCCAGAGACTGGGAAATGTATGATAATAACATGCAGGAATTAGTCCATGGAGACTAAGAAAATCCTTACAGTCTTTCCCTGTGACTTGGAAGACAGCTAGGTCTGTTGATGAAATACCTGCAGTTTTTTCCTAAATCAACTTCCTCTTAAACAAGTACCAAGAACAGAAGACATCATTCGACATAAAATTAAAATTCTCTTGTAAAAATGGCAATAGCCTGATACAGTGACTTTCCTGTAGTGTCTATATTGGTTTATAGGTGAAGAGACATCATTTGGAATTTTTTTTCTCACTCTGACATTTGCTGATTTTAATATCCATGACAAGTTTTGAACAATCTGCCTTCTACCCCGTGTCTGAAAAAAATAAATAAATAAAAGATTAGGAGACCATTATTTTTTTGATCAATTTGTATGAGCCAAGCTGTCAGAACATTGAGTATGAATTTAGATAAGGGGGAAAAAATTGGCCTTATCTGTCCAGGCCCTCCTATTGTGTTGTTCTACCAATTATATATAGTTTATGGGAAAAATCAGATGGAAAAAATGTTTGGCAGTAATGAAGCAGCTGACAAAGGGAAAATGAGCATAGTTAAATTCTAAGAGCATCTTGGTTTCCTAGCCTTTATTCATAAATTCTCTGTCTTGTTTTCTTTGCTTTTTTTCTCTGTCTCTGCCTTCTGATTGTTCTTAATTTCCCTTTTTCTCTTCCAATTATATAAAATATCAGTCAAAATGATTTATTCCCTAAGGGATGGAGACAGTGAATAATTGTTATTGAAATTATACTTTTTTCCATTTTAAACTTTCTCTGAGAATTGACCCAGGTTTGAGTTAGTTCTAAATTTTACTGGACAGTTCTTTATACAAAACATTCATATAAAATTCTCAGATAGGAAAAACATAGCATCAAATGAAAGTCCAAAAACGTAACTGAAGATAGAAAAGATTCTGCTGCATTCATCAAAAACGTGTATTTAATTGGAAAAAGGCAGATGTGCATAAATTCAAGCTGCTCTCAAACCCTGTTCGAATTGAACAGTCTTACTGAGGTGTTGACACTGGCCCTGGGGAGTTCCTACTCTTGAGTGCAGAGCCAGTTACAAATGTGTTTTCAGTCAAACATGATTACTGGAGAATGCAAACATAATGTTTGCCATCCAAGACCTTTGCAACATGAAACCCCAGATTAGCTTGCACTGAAGGCCTTTTGAGTGAAGATCAGTCTGGAAAGATTTTGCGGGAAAGATCGTGTAGCTAACAAGATAGAGGAATCTGACTCTGGATCTAGCTGGTAGCCCCTCTTTTTCACAAGCACCAGCCACAGCTATTACATGTTTTCCTCATCAATATGACAGAGGTGAGCCAAGATAAAGAGGAGGGTATTATCTCTATCTTTA
The DNA here is from genome assembly GCF_028023285.1 of Balaenoptera ricei. Classification (NCBI taxonomy): domain Eukaryota; kingdom Metazoa; phylum Chordata; class Mammalia; order Artiodactyla; family Balaenopteridae; genus Balaenoptera; species Balaenoptera ricei. The sequence goes on from NC_082641.1 coordinate 79,740,067, forward strand.
CTGTAATATCAGTGCTATGTTTAATATTTTGGGACAGAGGATTAGGCTCATTTTCCAAGGAGGGATTTATACAATAATGAACTTAATCTGTGTTTAATAAGGTTTCTGTTCTTTTGTGTTCACTGTATGTGGAAGTAATTTCAGTCTGCCTACACAGTGGTCCCCACTGGCTCACATCGCAGAAAGGTACATATCTGCAGAGCTCCAGCCAGCATCACACAGTGGAACACGTCATCTCTGGTTGCACATGGCTGACTGCCTCTGCAGATTGGGTTTAAACTGACAGAGCATTTCTTCCCCATCTGATAATGCCTGATACAACTGGGTTTCATTATATTAATAGTTCACTAATTTCCACAAAATCAAACTCTTTCCAGAAATACTCTGTGATTTGTATCCTACTTCATAATGCTTATATAGGATACACAGATTAATTTCCATATTATTAGAAAAATTAGTATGCTTGCTTTTGAAATATATATATACACACATAAAAACATATAAATACATATATATGTATATATATACATGCATATATATGTGTATCGAAAAGGTACTGTGGTACAAAAGTAAATTAGGTAGATCCTAATGTTGAATTTGTTGGACTTTTTAAAATATGGAAATTACTAAAAGGACAATCACTAATAATTTAGGAATTCCATTAAAAGTGATATTGCAGAGTGAGTTCACTGTCTTATGTGTCAGGAAATCTGAGATCATGCCCTAGTCAAATATTGGTCCTATGACATGGAGTAAGTTACTTAAACTCTCTGAGCCTTCGTTTCTACTGTGTAAAATAAGAGGGTTGAACTAGCTAATCTCTAAGCTGTCCTCTAGGGCTAAAGGGCAGTGACCTGTAGCCAAAGGGATCCATTAATGACCAAAGGGATCCATTAATGAACTTCCCATACCGAAGTTCCTAAGTTGATGGAAGAACTGTAGTGCTTCTAGAGGAACACTGTATTACTGAAAGTTATATTTAACACTGCAGGACTCAAGAGCAAAACTGGGTACAATAAAAATTCGTGATTAATTGGAGTTCATAATTGGTCAGCATTTATTGAACTTAGTAGAGGATTTCTTTCTCTCTGATCCAAAACTTTATATTCTTTTGGATACATGACATAAAGTCCATGTCCCTAAATACCTTTCCATAAAGTCTCAATAGCTTATTTAAGACTGCTTCAGTTACCTATTTCTGCATAACAAACTACCCCCAAATTTAGCATGTTAAAACAACAAATCATTTCATGTTGCTCACAAGTCTGAGGGTCAGAAACATGAGAGTGGCTCACCTCTGCCTCAAGATGTTAGGGGTCTCACTTGGAATAGCTCAAACACCTGTGCACTGGTTGGGATTCCTTACTTGGGACCATGTTTGTATAACCTTTGTTCTTGCAGTTGGCTGAGGTCTGTCACTCCCTTGGCCTTAGTTGATAACTGTGCTGGCTGGAAAAGCCAAGAGGGCTTTCTCACATATCTGGTGACTCAGTGCTTCTCCATGTGGCCATTCTTCCATTCTGAGTAAGTGGAGTGGGCTTCTCACAGCATGGCAGTCTCAGCGTAGTTAGATTTCTTACATATTGACTGTCTTCCAAGAAGGAGGAAGCAGAAGCCACCAATCCTGTGAAAGATTAGCCTGGAACTAGCATAGTGTCGCTCCCATCATATTCTATTAGTGTAGCCAATTTCACTGAGTAAAGAAACAATCTCCACCTAGGAATGGTCAAGAATCTGCCACTACTCCTGATTGGTCATTCCTCTGGAGGCAAAAGATTTGTTTGGAATTTTTCACCAATATGGATATCTGTTCCTTTTTAGTTATTGGTTTAAATTTCCAGATATTTTCCCAAAAGGATATTAAAATCAGAATTGGGGTATAATTAATATTCAGAATGCCAATCACATGCCTTGCTTGCAAAACTGTCTTCAACAGCTTAATATAGGCACCAGAATATAAAGTGCTTTCTGCATTAGGAAATTGTACTTTGACCCCCAAATTGAGATCTCATTCAGAAAAACTCCAGAGCCTCGCTATTGGTGGATAAATAATTAATCCTGTAGAGCCCAGTGTATTAGTTTGCTAAGGATGCCTAAAAGCATACTACAAACTGGATGGCTTAAACACAAATTTCTCAGTTTTGGAAGCTAAAATTCTGAGATCAAGGTGTCGGCAGAATTGGTTTCTTCTGAGGGCCATGGGAGAAGAATCTCTCTCTTTGGCTCGTAGATGGTCATCTTCTTTCTGTCATTGTATCATCTTCCCTCTCTGTACATATCTGTGTCAAAATTTCCTCTTTTTATAAGGATAACAGTCATATTGGATTAGGGCCCACCCTAATGACCTCATTTTAAATTCAGTACCTCTGTAAAAACCTTATCTCTAAATACAGTCACATTCTGAGGTACTGGGGATTAGGATTTCAACATACGAATTTTGAGGGGGAAAGAATTCGAAGCGCAACACCCAGATACACTATACTGTTATATCTATCTCTTCCAAGCCCCCTATGCCTGTGCCCAACACTTTAGCATCAAAATAGCTGTATTAGGAGAGAGAGAGAGGGAGAGACAAAGAGAGACAGAGAGAGAGAGAATGGATATGAATGAATTTAGATTATGTGCCCTAGAAACAGGCCTCACAGAACTGGAGCAAATCTTAACCAATCATTCTACCAAAACCTTTTGTTTATAAAACATTGTTATTTGTTTATATATATATATATATATATATATATATATATATATGTTATTAATTTCTATTGGAGTATGGTTGCTTTACAATGTTGTGTTAGCCTCCACTGCACAACAGAATGAATCAGCCATACACATACAGATATCCCCTCCCTTTCAGACTTCCCTCCCATTTAGGTTACCACAGTGTATTAGGTAGAGTTCCCTGTGCTGTACAGTATGTTCTCATCTGTTGCCTATTTTATACAAGGTATCAATAATGTATGTGTGTCGATCGCAGTCTCCCAATGCCTCCCACCCCCACACCTTTCCCGCTTGGTATCCATACATGGATACCATGTATGGATTTGGTTCTCCATGTCTGTGTCTCTATTTCTGCCTTGCAGATAAGATTGTCTATACTATTTTTCTAGATTCCACATATATGCATTATTATACAATATTTGCTTTTCTCTTTCTGACTTACTTCACTCTCTATGACACTCTGTAGGTCCAACCACGTCTCTACAAATGACCCAATTTTATTCCTTTTATATGGCTGAGTAATATTCATTGTATCTATGTACCACATCTTCTTTATCCATTCCTCTGTCGATGGACCTTAGGTTGCTTCCATGTCCTGGCTATTGTAAATAGTGCTGTATAAAGCATTGTTATTTGTTATGAAGATTGAAAGGAAGTTCTCTTTTGTTTCCTTTTGATCCATTTACCCGCTAATTAAAATCAATATGACATGTTGTGCTGCCTTTTCTACCTGAACCACTTACAGTATATGGCCAGGTTTGGCTTATTTGATTTTCTAGGTTTATTTGCCAGTGAATTATTTGTTTTCATATTACAGAGTAGCTCAGCTGTGCTTCATTTCACACTGAAAGCCTGCCTGACAAGTGATTGTCCGACACTCACCAGGCTGTGTGTGCGCAAGCTGGCAAAAGATGCTCGCAGCACAGAAAAGCTGCCTTATGTGCAGCCAGCTTGCTTTGCCTAGTCTCACTGTCAGATCTTCTCATAGGTCCTGTCCCATGGAAAAATCAGAATGATACAGAGAATTAAAGGATAATGGAATTGGAATGATGTTCAGCATCTCTTAATTAGGGACTTTTAACAGAATATAATCATACATTTGGGTTGAATATTGTAATTAGGAGATTATTAGAATGTTCGAAGAAACAAGATACTTTAGTGATTCTGTAGCTAGCAAAGTCCATTACTGTAGAGAATGTAAAACAAATAAACTAGACAATGTTTTGTAAAATAAGTTTCCCAAGCTTTATCAGTTTCTTACTATGGGAGTATGCTTTCAATTTACCTCAAACATGTATAGCATTGTTTACTTATTTAGAAAAAAAAAAGGTTTTGTTAGTCATTTTGTCAGTCTTTTGAGTCCTCCTCTGTTTCAACATCTATCAATAGATTGGTGAATTCAGTGGAAAGCGAATGAATATGGTTTTAGCACATTTTTATGTGCGGTGCTGCATTTGCTTAAATCAGACTATTGCTCCAGCATTAATAGGATGTCCACTTAATTTTTTTTCCTTTGGTGAGAATGAGTTTTTACTCTTTTCATCTACACTCCATACCTTAAGCCATCTGTGGCAAAAAATACATATCTGCTACATGGATGCTGGGATAAGGGGTAGAAGTGGTTCAATAACTGGTTAAAGTAATGACTGAGCACATGACTGATAACCTCAGCTTTGTAGCCTAAAATGGGCCATAGGGCTAAGATGTTTAAATATGGTTCTGGGTTTAATTTCAATCAGTTTAACTTTAGAAAACAAAAACTCTAAGTATAAGGCAGTTATAAAGGATTAGAAAATAAAATTTACTGGGAAAAATAGTTACTTAAAAATTTAATTTTATTATCTAATAAACAACATGACTAATAAGCCTAAGTGTTAAAAGCCAGTGAAAAATAAATGTATTTTGACAACCAGGTTTTTAATAGAGGGAGACTAAGAATTGAAGACTCCCTGTCAGAGTGGGTTGGGTTTACAAAGCTTGTAAATAATTTCAGAGCAGACTAGGGATAGATTGACACCCTGAAAACCTTGCAGAATTCATCTTTCATGGCAGTATTTGAAGACTGCCATCACTGTCATTCTTTTAGCAAATAGTCACTGAGCTGTGACAAACACAGTGCTTGGGGCTGTGGATAATGCAGTGCTGTAAAAGATAGACTCTGACCTCAAGAAGTCCATGGTTTGTGTCACTTATTCAACAAATATTTATTGGGCACTACCTATACAGTAGGCACTATGCTAAGAATGCCCTGGGGATTAACTAGGTTATGAAACAGTCTTGTTCTCAAGGATTTACCTAACTGCTTCACCTAACAATTTCTGGGACTTCTGGAACTAGGTTTATATTTACCCAAAGAAGACATTAGCTAATTGAATAGAAATTTTCTACAGTATTATTTCCCAGCCCACAGGCAACCCATGTCTCCTTTCCCATTTCCCTTCTATATTCTTAATTTATTGCTTTGCCTAGTTTTTGTAACTGATGTTTCTTCTGTATTTTGGAACCTCTGCCCATGTGTTGGTGTTTCCCACACTGTGCAGACATTTTGAACTAATTCTTCTCTATTTTGACCACAGTTCAGCTATCTTCTGTATCTGGTTCTCAGTCTCTGCTTGCCTTGACGCCTCATCTGTGTATCCTATAACTGCTGTCTGCTGTCTGCTCTCTGCAGATGTCCTTTTTCAGAAAGCCTAGTTCTGGTATTCCACTTTGTGGTGGTACTAGCCTGAGACATATACATTGTCTGATCTACTTGAGAACTGAGTGAAATCCCTATTGAAAATATATTTTTAATTCCGATGCACTGAAATCAAAATGCTACTCAGTTTTTAGCATATTAAAGAGAGAAACTTGTATATGAAAACAAGGAAATTCATCTAATTAATTCTACTAATAATTTTTCCTAGGTTATTTGAAAAAAATAAACAGACAATTGGAAAAAGACACTTTGCCATTGTTGAGTTCAAAGTCACCAGAAAACAAAATTTGACATCAGAGCATTTTTTGTTTGGCTTTTCAAATTTCCCATCAGACCTTTGTTGTTTGTTAGCCACTGGAATGCTTCTGCATTCCCAGACATCCTGTAAATTTTTCCAAAATTATGAGCTTAATATGCTTTTTGATACAAATTTCTCTAGCTATGGTATTACAGAGTACATGTTTTTTCACATCAACTTTGTCATACCCTTGCTGTCTTACAGCAGCAAAAAGTGTTTTACCTATTCCAGTCATATTTAGAGGGGCTTCCTGTAATCAGATTAGGTCTCTATTTCACAAATTTATGAAAGGACATCTTAAAAACACTTGCTAGGAGAATCTGATAACAGTTAATATCAAAATTACATGGCCGATTTCCAAAGTTCTGTGTGATCTTCTATACTTACAATAAGAATTTCAAAGTCAAAATTGAGTTAACTGTTAGAGTTGCATTTCTAATTGCTTTAAGGGGCTTGGTTGAGAGATTTTAAGAAAATTGTGTAAAGATATCTTCTTTACTTGGACACTCATAGAGCCTGGGCTTTTCAGATTTTGTTTTTATGAGATCTGTATTTTCTACAAAATACCTTTCACTAGGTCTGATTTTAAACAAGATTAATAAAACTAGTTGAAAAAGGAGACCTGTTCAGCTAAGAAATTATTTCTTGGTGTAACTGCTTTTCTACCGTGCACTTTCTCTCTCTACTCTCCCTGCTGCCAATTTGACTGTGTTAAACTGAGTTGATTATTAATTTTTAAAAATTTACAGATATATGAAATTTTAATTCAGTGTTAATGACAGCAGAGAAAGGGCTGGTTGCTCATTAACTTAAAAATGTGTTTACTATACTTATACTTCAGAGTTATAATCTGGCCTTCTTGATTGCTTTTATTTTTACACTGAACGGTTTGCTGAGAATAATCTCTGGGTTACTTACTAGAGCCATGCCTTCATGGACAAACATAATTCTGGAAAAGTATTAATAAATCACCCAACTTTGATGGATTTTTGCTTATGCCCTGTTAACATATGAACCAGAGTTTCACTTCTTCAGGGAATTACTTAGTCTCTAAAAAAATTGTAATATACATTTGCTATGCCTTTAGGGTTTCAGTTAGTTCAATGATGTTTGAAAATACTAGTGGGTATTAGTAATGGGATAATTGCAGAAAACTTGCATACATTATAACCTAGCATTTCCCTGCAAGTGATATGACAAAGATCCTGAAGCTATTGCAGGTCTCTGCCATGTGCTTGAAGTGGAATTGTAAAGGGGAAGTGAGCCCTGTGTCTGCTATGCCAGGAATTATTTTAGGCTCTGCAGATAAAGTGATAAATAAAACAGGTTAAAACCTGTGCCTTCTAATGGGGAAAGGTAGAAAAGATCAATAGAAATAGATGATAGGAAGGAAGGAGAGAAAGGAAGGAAAGAAAGGAAGGAAGGAAAGGAAGGGAGGAAGGAAAGGAGGAAAGGTGGAAGGAAGGAAGGTTAGTGATAAGTGCTAACCATACAAATAAAGCAGGTGAGGGTGATAGGGAATATAGAGGTGATATTAGAATTTTAAATAAATTGATAAAGGAAGGCCATACTGAAAAAGTGGGATTTCATTAATGAGTGAAAGAGGATAAGGGAACAAGCTGAGAAGAATATTCCTGTCACAGGAAAGAGAAAATTCAAAGACTTTGGGGCAAGAGTGGGTCTGGTATGCGTAAAGAACAGCTAAGATGCCAGGGTAATGAATTTATTTGTTAATCTCACAGGTACCAACTCCCCATTTGGAAATTTAGCTACAAGGAAATATCACTAAACCTTCTTTGATGCATAAGGTGGGGGGGAATGCTTTTGTGAGAACTCAGAGCCATTCATGCCAACTATTTACTTATTCCATCAATTTCATGTATAGATTTACTTTTCTAAAGCATAAGGATGTTTGTATATGATTATATATATCCAAGCTATTTGGAAAGAGTTTTCCTGTGACAGGCAAGATTCTGGCGGAGAATTGAGTCAAGAGAGTTGAAATGGATTTTATATTAAATATAGACCTTAGAATTTACAATCAGAAGATGATAAAATTCTCAGAAGAAAATTATAACACATTTTCACTGTTATTAATATGCTTTTTGTAGGTCAGTGATATTTTAAACATTTGGTTATATAATATTTTCTGTAGGCTACCTCCCATTTTGTTTAGTCTTCTATAAATCAGGGCTGGGGAAAATACGTATAGGTATTCATGCATTTGCAGCATAAGATATATAATAATTATAATGGCTATTATTGTTTAATGCCAAGCACTAGTCTATGTATTTTATATCTGCTAGATCATTTACACCTCATAATAGTTCCATAAGTTACATATTATTGGTATTTTCATTTTATAGAAGAAGAAAATGAGGTCCAGAGAGGTTATATATTTGGCCAAGATTATCTAGTTTACAAGTAGAAGGGTTAGAATTTGGTTCCAGAGTGTCTAAAGAAAGGCTCAATGCTTGAAAGAAGGAATGAGGGAATCAGGATGCATCTGGTAACTACACCTAAAAAAAGTGGAGTATTTTGCTGTTATCAGAAGCAAAATTGGGAAGAGAATGGCGCAGGAGCACAGACACCTAGAAAGTGCACATCATCTGACTTCATTGTGCAAAGTAATAGGGTTCTTTGGTATAGGTAGAAAATGTAGGCTCTAGATCTTACAAACTCTGTAGAGTGTGAAAGATGATTCCTAGAACCAAGAATTACTAAAGGTGGTATACAGCTAACTAATGAACCATTTACAAGAGTTAAGAGGCTGACAAACCTATAAACATTTTAGTATTTTAAAAAATTTTATAATTTATTATTGTGTACAGTACAATATTTGAGGGTAAATTTTTTAGTGCAAAGAGACGTTTAAAAATAAGTTTTAACATTTTTATTTTCATAGTATTTCTAGAATAGAAGTAAATATTGTTTTTTCTTCTGTTTATGACAGCAGAAAATAGTTGATTTACTTATAAAAGTTATTACCATAAAACAGACTGCCAGTTATTTTTCCAACAAAAATGGGTTTATTCAAGATCAGCAAAGAATTTCAATTTGGGGTCTTCAACCATGGTAAGACACACACAAGTTCCCAGCAAAAAAGGAGAGGAGAACTCATTTTTAGAGGAAACAAGAAAGCTGGGAGAGCTATAGGAAACAAAGAATCAATTAAAGAAATTGAGAGTTTGAAGCACAGTGGCTTTTCATTGGCTGAGTGTAACAGTCTTTCATTGGCTAAGCTCTTGTCAGGCAAGAAGAGGAAGTCTTTCTTCTTCCTGTTGGGCTCTGTTACCATCATAGGGCATGAGAGCTTCCCCTTCTGGTCTCCCTTTTCTATTTAATTGAGGTTCCCTTTATTATTTTTTTAACATTTCCCCCTTTTAAGATGTTTCTCTGAAAGCATCACTGATCAAGAGTCAGGTTTTCTGGTTTCAATAGCTTTTTGCTCCTCAGTATCAGGAAGGACCTTTCCTGAGTGTGGTGTCCCACATCAGAGGGAAGGAGTAGATTGGAAACCTACTGAGGTCACATTTGAGTAACAAGGAGGGGAAGGAGGGAGAACTCTGAGGCACTTTTTATCTAAAGTCTGTATCAAGATCATAGACATTGGAGATCATTTGAAACATTATGTAATCATCAAAGGTTACAAACTTCCAATAGGCCTGATCCAGATATCTTGGAAAAGCTGTCTCATCAGATGTTGTTTGCTTCAGTTCCAGGAGATCTTTGCTTTCAGGTCACCAGATGATGTGCAGGTCCAGTCAGGGTTTGGTGCTTTGTTTAGATGTGTCACATGAATCCAAGAGTCTATTCCCTGGAATTTGGCAGCACAAGGGTAGGTTAACAGTACCTGATAGGAGTCTTTCAGTGAGGTTGGAGGGATCCTGGAAGTATCTTTTCCAGTAGAAGAAAACTCCAGGTTATAAGGTCTTCATCTACTGGGCATGAGCTGTGAAAAGATTTCTTTACCAAAACATGGTTATTTTTAATAGAATCAACTAGGCCTTTAAAATACTGGAGTATCTCTCCTCTTATCAGTTGTGAATCAAAATAGGAAGGAGCCAAGTACATTAGGTGTCCTGTGACTATCTCAATGGGGAGAGTTTGTGAGTTCCAAAGGGATGGATCTAAGATTTAGAAGGACCAACAGCAATGATTTTGGCTAAGTTATTTGGAAGACTTCTACAAACTTTGCAAGTTGAGCTTTAATAATGCTGTTAGTGCATTTGAATAAACCAGAGGATTGAGGATGATAAGTACGGTAAGAGAGTAAAAACAGCCAGACAGACTTGTCAAAGTATGTGACCAGTAAAATGGGTTCCTCAATCATTATGAAGTTCAAGAGGAGTTCCCCAGGTAGAGATGAGTTTTTTCCAAAAGGACTTTAGACACAGAAGAAGCAGTAGCCTGTCTGCAAGAGAAGGCTTTAGTCCAGTGTGAAAACATACAAATCATGACTAAAGCATATTTGTATCCATGAGACAGGGGAAGTTGTATAAAATTAATTAGCCAGACCTCAGATGGTCCATTAGGCAGTTTAAAATGTCTGAAAACAGTACAAACATGTTTCCCTAGGTTGTGTTTTGGACAAATGGAACAAGTGATCTAGGCACTTTTTGCAGTCTTTTTAACGTTTTCCCACCAATATTTATTCATAAATGCTATCATTTTATTAGTAGACCAATGATTTAATGCTGGTACTATGGTTATGAGTAGGAATTTTAGAGTCTCTGGTAGGACTAGGTTGTTATTTGGTCCAAACCAGAGCTTTCTCTTTTTATCAAGCCAACAATTGTTGAATTTCCAATCCTGTTTTTCTTTTTCTGAGACCAATTGTTGGGCTTCTCTTGCCAGTTTTTCTAAGTTATCATTTGGGGAAGTATCCCTTTGTACTATGACAGAGGTTTGGCTGTTGTTGGGTTCTTTAAGGGAAGCATTCCTTGCAGAAACGTCAGCAAGGTGATTTCCCCTAGCTTCCGGAGAGTCAAATTTAGAATGCCCCAGAACCTTAATAATAGATAAAGCATCCTGTAAAAGTATTGCATTCAGTAATTCCTGAACAAAGATGCCATTTTTAAATTTTATTTCCACTAGATGTAAGGAAGCCACATTGCTTCCAAAACATTCCAAAATCATCAACTGCTCTGAAAGCATATCTACTATCAGTTTAAATATTGGCAATTTTGCCTTTGACTAAAGTGCAAGCCCCGTGTATGTGTGTATAATTCAACCTGTTAGGCTGAAGCAGCCATAGATAAAGATGCTGCCTCAACAATATCAAAAGGAGTTGCAATATCATACCCAGCACAATATTTGCCATTGTCACCTTTTAAAAAAAGAACCATTCATGATCAATGAGGAGTTGGTATTACCCAAAGGGATATCCTGTAGATCATCACGAAGAGCCAGGAGGTGATCAGTCAGCATTAAGCAGTTGTAAGGAACTTCATCAGAGATAAAGGGGAGAAGAATAGCAGAGTTAAGGTTATTACAACATAGAAGAGTTATATGAGGAGTGGTTAACAAAAGGACTTCATAGGAGGTGAGGTGGCTGACTAAGAAATGTTAAGTATGCTGAGAATTCAGGAGGGCTTCTACTGCATGAGGTACAAAAATGGTTAAAGGGGATCCCACAGTGATTTTCTTGATGATCTTAACCAAAAGGGCAGTGGCAGTAATGGCTCTAAGGCAAGGGTCCAGTTGCTGGCTATAATAATCTACAGGTTGATGTGCTTTGGGGTGAGTACCCCAAGGGCATTACCTTTCTTTTCATATACAAAAAGGAAAAGGGGCATCTGATCACTGGGATGCCCCATAGCAGGTGGGTTGATTAGACTCCCCTTTAAGGCCTTAAAAGCTATGTTGTCTGGTTCTTCCCGTAAAATCACATCAGGGTTGTTACTCTTTAGCGAAACATACAGATGTTTGGCCATAAGAGAGAAATTTGGAATCCAATTTCAGCAATAACCCACTAAACCAAGAAAACCTTGCAATAAACAGTGCTTAGTTTTAGGTTTGGGGGATTTAGGGCACCACGAAATCTATCTGATCTAGGTGTAGCCCTTGTTCTGATATCACATACCCTAAGTATCCAACATGGGCAAACTGCACATTTTCCTTGGCAACCTTATGTCCCTTTAAAGCTAAAAGCTTTAGCAAGTGGATGCTGGCTTACAAGAGGAGGCTTGAGAAGGCAAGCAAAGAAGCAAATCATCCACATATTGCAACAAAGTAGAACCTTTAGGGAACTTTATATCATCCAGATCTGTCTTCAGGATTTGTGAAAAAATAAGGAAGACTCTCAACAATTCCCTGAGGCATTACTGTCCAAGTGAATTACTTTTCTTCACAAGTGAAGGCAAAAAGGTATTGGTTGGCTGCATCAACTGGAATACTAAAGAATGTACTGCATACATCAGTTATAGTAAAGAATTTGCTTTGAGTGCGAGTGGATGTTAGTAAGGTATGAGGGTTAGGAACAACAGGATGTCAAAGGATAACAATGTTGTTTATTGCTCAGAGGTCCTCCACCCTCAGCCCTTCTGTTTTCTCACTGGTAAAATAAGAGTATTATAGTGACTTGTTTACAGGATAATGAGGCCTTGAGTCTTGTAATCTTCTGTGATGAGCTTTATGCCTTGAAATGCATCTTTACTTAGAGGATATTGATTAATTCTGGCAAGGGATTTTGAACAGTCTGTTTGAACCTTAATGGGAGGTGCACTGTGAATTTTGCTAGTATCAGTTGGAGATTTTGCCCATAAGATGGGTGGTAGCTGATTTGATTCAATAGAGACAAATGATCAGTGTTTCAAGAATCAACTCTATTACCATCAGTGACAGCATAAATAAAAGGTGTCAGAGGGTCATCAAATTCACCTGGTTGACTGCTTTGATGACTACTGTCAAATTCTAGAATTATTTCCCCTTTTTGGGAGAAAGAAATTCCAGCATGATACTTCTCTACAAAGTCTTAGTTTAATAAATGGTTAGGAAAAGAGGAACTAAGGAGAAAAGGGTGTGCATCTCTCATAGGGACTAAACAAAAGAGAATAGGTTCAGAGATAGGAACTTCTTGAGGTTATTTGGAAGTCCCCACTATTTGAATTGATTTAGTACTCCAAGACAGTGGTTGCTTTATAGTAGTGGGATTGAGCATCGAGAGTGTGGCTCTGCTCTCAATTAGGATGAACTGGAAGAGGTTCATCTCCAATCTGGAGAAGTATTTCTCCAAGCTGATTAAAAGAGAGGATTGGGAAGAGTCCCTGTAGCTCCTTTGAGCCCTATCACTGAGAATTGGGAAGAGTTTGGAAAGGCTGGTTAGAGAGCTGAAGGCATCTAAAGCATTTGAATTTGAATTTATAACAATCTCTTTTCCAGTGTCCTGGCTCTGCACTAACAGCAAACTAGGAAGATTTTGGTTTCATTTGAAAGCCTTCATTAACTGGAGTTGAAGATTAGGAATTTTAGTGGTCTTTCTTTTAGGTGACTCATTTAGCATGTAGGAGAGCTGGTTTGCCAAATAAACTAAATCTGGAGTGGACATAGTTTCCCATTCTATCCTGGTCCTCTTTGCTAGAAGGGAAAGGTCTCAGCTTAGCCCATTAATAAACATACAGTTAAAAGCTGCCTGGATGGAACCAACATCTAAAGGAAAACCAGAATTATTTGAAAAAACAGTCGTGAAGTTGATTGTAATAGTCATGACCAGGTTCATAAGACTTTTGTGTGCAAGCCTGAATTTTGTTCCAATCAGCAGGCTTTGGTAAAACCCTAGGAATTGCTCAATGAAGTCACCTAGCAATTGCCTGAGTCTGGTCATGTAATAAGTGAGTTAGTGGGCTGGCCTCCTGGTTGTAATTCTAGAGACCTTTCAGGATTTTCCCAATTAGTGGTTTTCATCCAATTCTGAGCCTGCCCTTCACTAACAAGCATATGAACTAGCTGAAATGAGTCAGAGAAACTAGGTTGGTAAGTTTGAATGACTATATTAAATTTCTCAGCAAATCTGTGAGGGTATTAGTAACTTTGGGAAAATCTGTAACTATGGATCAAAGTTCAGTTTTAGTCCAGGGAAAATAAGAAATTAAGGCGTTAGCCTCTGGATTCTCAGAAGGCTTAATTTTAAAGTGATGGTTTCTGATAAGTTTAGAGGAAAAGGGAGTGGGGGGACTTTCAGAGGAAAAAGGGAAGTTCAGTGAGAGGATTAGTATGGCAAAACTGAGGGTATATGGGAGGTATAGGCTGCATAAAAGGAAAGGAGAAAGTTGGTTCCAGAGCTGGAACCTGAGACAAAGAAGTCAATGAAAAAGAGCTTGAGGCTTCTAAAGCCATTTTATCTTTCTTTAATTGTTTGTTTGTCTCAGTTAATCTTAACATCTTATTTTTCAGAGAAGCAATTTTAGGCTCCTGATAACATTTAGATGCCTCGAAATACTGATTGAGATAAGCGTTCCATTCAGTTTTGGAAATTTTAGAGCTATGGTTGCCCAATTTGTTTTTAAGAAAATTAAGTTTGGGAATTTCAAATGTTCCTCAGAATGGCTTAAACTGCCTTTGGTCAGGTCAGGTCAGTCCATTAAGTTAGAAATGTCCATGAGGAAGAACCATGGTTTTCTTTTTCTTTTTTTTTCCCCCTTGTTGGTTATCCATTTTAAATATAGCAGTGTGCACATGTAAATCCCAAACTCCCTAACTATCCCTCCCCCCAGGTAACCATATGTCCAAGTACCATGGTTTTCAAACACAGAATTGGCTGGGAACCCTGTAGGGTGGTGCCCTCAAAATGTTTAGATAACTGGAATCCCATTTCTCAGAATTTCTTTCCTAGAGTAAGAGAATAATTTTCAAATTGCTTAAACAGCTCAAGCAGCTCAAATAGCTCAAACAGCCTGTAGGCCTAATACCAGCCAATTCGGAGGGAACAGTCTAGTCCCAGAGGAGCCAGACCAAAAGCTGCTTAGTGCAGTTCCAGTAGAACAGCCCGTGTTCCCAAAGGAATTAGGGTGAATGCCAAACTGGCACAATTCCAATGAAACATCTCCTGTTTTTGAAGGAATGGGCCGAAGGCTAGCCAGTTGCAGGAGTAACAGCCTTTGTTCCAAAGAGCAGTGGGTTGAAGGCTAGCACAGTTCCAATTGAAACAGCCTGATTTCAAAATAAGGCCAAAGTGCCAAATGAGTACTTGCATACAGAACAAGGCCTTAATTAGAAAGGAGGAAACCTTAAAGTAGATCTCTAATAAAACCTAAAAAGCTTCAAGGCACAAAGAAGGTAAGAGCTTGAATTCAGTAAAAAGACCTACTGTCAAACCCCAGGGTTGGCAAGAAAAGCAGTGAGCAACAAGGGGCTCCATGTGTGTACCAAGTCTGTTTGCTCACCAGCCTTGGAGTTGTCTGGGGTCTTCTCTGGATCCCCATATGGGCTGCCAAAATGTTGACCTAAAACAAATAGACTGCCAGTTATTTCTGTAGCAAAAATGAGTTTATTCAGGATCAGCAAAAAATTGTAATTTGAGGTCTACAATTGTAGAAAGCCACGTGCAAGTCTCCAGTAAAAACAGAGGAGTACTCTTATACAGGGGGAAAGAAATTTGGGAAGGCTATAGTAAACAGAGTCCACTGAAGGAACTGGGAGTTTGAAATATAGTGGTTTTTCATTTGCTGAGTTGTGACAGCCTCTCATTGGCTAAGCTTTTGCTAGCCAGGAAGAGGAAGTCTTTCTTCCTCCTATTGGGCTCTGCTGTCATCATAGGGCATGAGAGGTCCCCCTTCTGGTCTCCTGACTCTACTTAATTGAGGTTTCTGTTTATTAATTTTTTTACATTATGATGCTATCTTTTATTAGAACATACTGAAACAAAAAAGATTTTCGGGTTTTTGCACTAAATTGGAAATTCACAAAATTATTATTATTCATGGCCTTTGTTTTACAAACAAATTTTCCTCTATGCCTGAATGTATCTTTTTCTTTTGTTTTTATTTACTCCCTCGTTCAAAATTTATTTTTGGAAGCAAAAATATGTTACTGTATTTTTCATCAGAAAAGAAAATATATTCCTACTATTAAAGTTGAAAATTATGTAAAAATTGATCCATATAGAATAGTCCCTTTCTTCATACTCAAAGGACAATTACGAATTTTTTAAAAACCATATATAGGTTTTGAATTGAAACAAGAACACAATTATGCAAAGTAATTTTCTAAAAATAGAATTAATAATGCATGGTGTACAAGTGCAAAGGAGTATATTTGTTCCTAAGTATATTATTTAAAAATTTCAATCAACTGTCCCAGACTTGGTTAGGACTGCTATTCACTGGGGTATATTTTGTTCTCAGGGCCCCTCCTACGTTAACAAACCCATGAGAGAGTTGTATCAGATTCATCCAAGGTGAATGAGAAATTCTAATCCCCATGATATTCAGGTAATTTAATGTGTTAGAAGAACTCAATATTTTATAAGAAAGATGATTACTTTGTGTTGGAAAGAGCTTATTGATTGTTCATTGCCAGTTTCTTCTATGCCAAGTTTATTTTTCATATTAATGCTCTTTTTAAGAATAATTCCAAGCATATTTTTACAGTAAATTAAGAGAAAACCAAAAGAACCTCCCAAGCTTCCAAGTCAGTCAGTCGTCTGAATTGCTTACAAAGGAGAGGGACTCAATATAAATTAAAACCAGATAGGGTATTGTAGAGGAAGGGCCAAGTCTTTTGAATAGCAGAGATTAGCGAGTCTTCCTATGGGAAGGCTGTTCATTACAAGTCCTTCTTGAAAATAGTTTAATTTTAAAGTCAGAATTGGGAATTTATATTTCCACCTTTGAACTGGCTAGCTCTACTTCTTTTATAAATTTAGTTTTAGTTCATGGAGAAATTCAAATTTGATAATTAAGCCTCGTCTCCTTCTAGCTTTTTAGCCAGAGCTAATAATATTTTTTGTTGTTGTTTCTGTGAGGTAGAGAAAATACTGTTGCTCAAAACAAAAGTCATTTAATTATTTGATTCTTCATATTTTTCCTTCCCTTCTTTGCCAGCAGCTATATGAGACATATTTTATTATTTGGTTCCGATTGCACAGAACATTTTTGTTAAAACCTGATAGTTTTACTCAGTATTATTGCAGGAAGACTTATAGAGCTCTTGTACATTTTTATTTTTTTCATTAAGGTAGGTGCCCTATGAAGCTTACTTTATTTAATATTTTGAAGAGGTAGGATACTTGCTTTGTAATAAATAAAACACAATTATAAAATTCCATTGTACCACAGCAGAATTTGAAAAAAAAATCTAAAACAATAGGATATATTTTTCCCTCATAATTGGTTCATCAAAAGTGTGTACATTTTATATTTATTACACAAGGCTCGCTTGATTTGTTACGACATTGATACCGCAAATCTACTTATTTTCATTTAAATACTGAAGATAGGTTTAGTTAAATAAACTTGATATTAAACAAAATAAACAGGTGAATGTTTTGAGTTGGGTTTGAATTGGGAATCAAATATAATATCTTGGAATTTGACATTATCTAATTTATTATATTGTCGTTCAGTGTTTGTACTACAAATAGATTGTCATCAGGCTGTTTTTGAAGAAATAACAATGTTTGCAAAATAATGTGAAATTATATTTGAGAAATGAGCTGAAAAAGATCATAATTATTCTAGTAGTGGGTGATTAGCAAAACTATTTTTTCCCTTTAAACCTTGGAGGCCACCTCCTCAAAGCTTCCATATCCCGAATTGTTTATACTCAGGGAAAAACAAAATCAGGCATTCTCAGTTTTTGAGGGAAAACAATTTTTGATTATGACCATGGAGTTACCTTTTACAGATATGGCTCAGTGTGGCCCCATGCTCACTTATAGGCATCATCCCTTATCCTCCCTTCTTTCTTCATACTCTCCTCTCTGTTCTGTACCCACACAATCCTTCTTTCCTCCAATGCATACAGAGATTATATGTTTGCTATTCATTTGGCTTGGTATACCCTTCCCCACTTCTCTTTCTCAAACAAAATCCTCTTTTGTGATACCTTCTTTAAGCTCTCTTAATGCTTGGTAGATCCCTACAAATGTTTTTAGCAATTATCAGACAGTGTTAAAATCGTATGCCCTCTCTTCTCTCTGATTCTCCCCCCATCTTGTTCCTTTCCATTTATGGATTATCCATCAGAGTGTCAGATATCTAATAAGTGCTCATTAATGCTAATATAACTAAAAATTAATAATGTCTTTAATAATAAATAAATGTACTTAACCATATAACCTCTGAATTCTGAAACTCCTTTAAAATCTTATGCTTCTATAGAGTCTTGTTCTGATAATTAATTATATATAATATGCAAATTATGCCTTTGATCAAATGGAAAATTATTTGAGCTTAAATAGAAACTCCAGATCAAATCAAGAACATGTCTCAATATTACCTGAGGGTTCCTGTTTCATTTTAGATTAAAGCTATATGGATTCACAGAGAAGTTATAGGCTAAATAGCCTCCAAGTGCCTTAAGTAGGTCCATGGATGTTGTATTAGGTTAAATAGTAGCCCCCAGACATTCATGTCTACCTGGAATCCGTGATTATGACCTTATTTAGAAATAAGGTCTTTGCATATATAATCAAGTTAAGATTAAGTCACACTGAATTTGGGCGGGCCTTAAATTCAATATGACTAGTGTCCTTATAAGAATAGGGAAGTTTGGCCACAGGGACACAAACACACAGGGGAGAAAGCCATATGAAGATGGAGGCAGAGATTAGAGTGATGCATCTACAAGCCAAGTCATGCCAAAGATTGCTAGCAACCACCAGAACCTAGAAGAGGCAAGGAAGGGTTTTTCCCTAGAGTTTTAGAGGGACTATGGCCATGCTGACATTTTGATTTCAGATATCTAGCCTCCAGTACTGTGAGAGAATAAATTTCTGTAGTTTTAACCCATTCAGTTTGGAGTCCTTTGTTGCAACAGCCCTAGGAAACTAATACAGATAGCCTAAATTCAATGATAAGGAAATGTTTTAGATCAATTTGGTTAACGTTTATTGGGTTTGATGTTATGATATACATAATGATAGACATTAGCAATATATCCTTGAAGAGTTTCAAAAGTCATGGGAAAGATGGACATATCAACAGAAATGTCAGTGTCACATATGGCAGATCCATCACCAGCCATTTCCTCCTCCTTTCTGCGTTTGAATGTGGTTGGAGGAGCATATGAGGTTTGGAGCTCTGACAGCCATGTTAAGAATAAGAGATTTGCAGGAAAAAAAAAAAAAAGATGACCCAGATACCTGACATTACTAATCCCCCAATTAAACCTGAAATGTCTTCCTGCGAATCATCTTATTATGGGAGATAATGAACCCTACTGAATGAACCATATTCTTTGATAGTTGCAGCTCAAAGATTCTAATGAATACAATGATATATGTTCAAGGTTTGAGAAAGCATGAAAAAAGGAGCTCTTGCCCCAAACTGGAGAATCAGACAAGGTTTTAGTAATGATGGAAAGATGCATAGAAGTTACCTGGATAAAAAACATGAGAATATCCTCCTAGGAAAAGATAATAGATGATAAAGGCAGAAAGCTGTAAAAGAATATGGTGGCTAGCCATAACTATTTTGACATTACTGTGATATAAAACATAGAAGTAGGTTGGGTTGGGGAGGTTCAAGTCATGAAAACTTTTGTATGTCATAATGAGGTCATTGAAATTTATGCTATAAGCAATAGGAATCTACTGGAATGCTTTATTTAAGCAGAGTGTTTTGAACTTAATTAAGTTATAGTTAGATACTTCTGTTTATATTTTACACTTATAAGACTGGAGTTATAGTAACAATCTCTCAGTAATAGTTCAGGCAAGAGATGATGATAATATAAATCAGACATTGGTAGTAGGAATATTAAGGAAGAAATATTTTCAAGAAACAGTTGGGAAGTAAAATTGAAAGTACCCAATTTATTGGATGTGGAGGTAAGGAAGATAAAAGGACTTAGGATGATTCTCAGGTTTCCATCTTGAGGAGATGGTGGATAGAAAATAAGTGATAAAGAACTAGTTGTGATCATTTAATTTCCAAATGCCAAATACCTAATCTTTTGTTTTAATTATTTTCTAATGGAAAGTTAAATAAAAACATTTCCCTGCTATGGCATATATGGAATATTACTCAAATTTTCTTGATGACTCATGGTAGTAATTGTGAGTATCAGTTATTGTTTGGTGCTGTAAAATATTTATACACTCTGGGGCTTGAATTCATATGATACTTTTCTATAGCACGTTATTATGGAATTCTATGGCATTAATTAAATCGTTCTATGTGAATTTCATGGTTACTCTTTATTCTTCATTATTTTTAGGCTATGAGTTATCAATTCATTCTTTCCTTCAATACTGTATTCAATTCAGTGTGTTAGACCTTGTTCTAGACATGGAGGGTACAGTGCTGAGCAAAACAGACATAGTCACTCTTCTCAGTGTCCTTATGCTGTAGTGAGGAAGGACAGACAGTAAACAAGAGACATAAATGTCAACATAATTCTACATAGTAATAAGTGCTTTGAAAGAAGTAAAATAGAAATGGCAGGGGATTAGGCCAATAGAGAGTAAGATAATAAGGAGGGAAATCACCTTTCAAGAGGAAATTTTTAAGTGAAAGCTACGTAGATGACAAGGAGCTCATGATGCTAACCTCTGAGAGGTAAGCATTGCAAAGCCAGAAGCCAATCAGAGTAAAGATGGAGAGGAGGATGTAAGCTTGCTGAACTTGAAGAACTGAAAGACTGTTGAAGGTGAATGACCCAGGGGGTTGGGGTAGTAAGAGTTGAAGGTAGAGAGCTGGACATGGCACAGGTCATGAAGACCTCGGAGGCTACCATAAGGAGATGAATATCGTTCCAATTACACTGACAAGCACTGAAGTATTTAAATCATAAGAATGACATAATCACTTTTATACAAAGAAAATTCAGTCTTCTGAGTGGAGAATGGAATATATGAAAATAAAAGTGAAAATAAAAGGAGGCAAGTTAGGAAGGTATTGTATTAGTCCAGGCAGACATGTAGCAATGGGAAGGAAGAGAAATAGATGTACTAAATATATTTTGAAGGCAAAACTGAAAGAACATGTTGCTTATAGCAAAATTTTCCCCTACAATTTTGCTACTACTTTACTGTAGATTATTCCATTCAGATTATCAGGTGGTTATGATGATCTAGAATAGATTCTGAATAATAGTTTCAAGGGTTTCCTATAAGTAGAGTTTGAACTTTAGTGTATTGTCTTTATGTCTTTACACTGCTTTGTGGGTTCTCAGAAGATTATTGGGGAGTAACTTCTACAAAAATATGATATTGGTGTACTAAAGAGTAATTTCAAGATTTTTACTTTGAGGACATAAACATCATTTTGCAAACGCTTGCTTGAGATTCTCAGTACATCAAAGCAAAGTGATAAATGTTTACCAAGAAATTATGTCTCCTGGTAGATAGACCAAAATTTGGAACCTTTGAGATGTTCTTACTTTCCAGTGAAAAGTGATCATATTATCTCTGACCTTGCTCAGTACCTTTAATGGCTCTGTGTTACAGTTTCTCAGTCTTTGAATGGCAATAATGATCTTTTCCATCTAAGCTAAGATATATTTGTAAAGTACATGGAACTTGCCAACAGGCAATCACTATATACGTGACAATTTATTGTTAGTTTTATGGCCAATTCAAATCACAAAGGAATTGAAGTCATTGCCATTTGAAGGTTGTTCAGTTCAGTTTTTAGAAAGATGACTGACCCAGTACAACAGTGACACAAAGTCCCTGAACAATTATGCTCAAACTCTGCCTTGGCTATGACGGGAAAAAAATGATTGTTGAATTAACGGGACTATAAAAATGACATGCCTTTCTTCCCTAAACAGTTGGGAAATGTGAGACAGTGCTGGGGTTGAAGGATTAAAGAGAAGTCAGCACTATTTTTTAAAATATTGTTTCAATTTTAAGGTATAATAATTGAAGACTGCTTAGGCTTTTTCTTAAGTAAGTATTCATGAGAAATATTTTTATTTAATTAAAAATTTACTGTGTACCTCATGATAATAAAGTCAACCGATGAGTGTGATGAGAGATACTAAGTGTTTATAGTAGCATGAATTTGTGAAAATTATTTACGTTTGGTGAAATAAAGTAAGCTATGGAGAGAAGGTGACATTTCAACCATTTCCACAGTACAGATAAGAGGGAAGACTGCTTTCCTCCTAAGAAAACAAGGTGAGTCAACACTTTCAAATGGAAATGTAGTGGTTACAATTGAGGAGAGTTGAATACTCTGATTTTACTGGAGTACATAGGGGGAAAAATAAACCAAATAAATTAGAAAGAGACAGAGTAGCCTTATTGGTCATGCCTTTAATGACATCCTTAGAATTTGAATGTTGTATCATAGATGGGAAGACTAGAATTGGGATAATCTGATCTTTGCTTAACTAAAAGAAAAAAGTCTTTTCAATGGTATCTGCCTAGAGATACCATTACCTAATATTCCCCCATTTTATGGTTATTTTAACCATAAAATATAGATAAAAAATAGGATCAGTTTAAAGGGCTAGAAAAATTTATTCTATTTTTTTTTACTGAGATGTAATTCATATGCCATAAAAATTCATCCTCTTAAAGTATACAGTTCAGTGTACTTGCTATTCAGTGTCCAATCATCACTACTGTCTAATTTTAGAAAAGTTTCATCACCCCAAAAGATACCCCATACTTAAAGGCAGTCACTTCTTCCCTCCTCCTCAGAGTACGACTAATACATAGTATCACTAACACTAATACTAATTAGTGGTAGAAAACACTAATCTGATTTCTGTCTCTATGGATTTGTATGTTGAGGATATTTTGGATGCTTAGAGACCTAAAACGTGTGGCCCTTTGCGACATTTCTTTCACTTAGCGTACTGTTTGTAGTTTCTTCCACGTTGTAGCATGTAACAGTACAACATTCTGTTTTATTGTCCAATAATATTCCATTTTATGGATATACCACATTTTGTTTATTTATTAAACAACATTGATGAACATTTGGATTGTTTCACTTTTTGGCTATTATAAATAATGCTATGAATAGTAACATATAAGTTTTTTGTGCATTTACGTTTTTCAGTTATTTACTGTATACCTCAGAGTGGAATTACAGGGTAATAGAATAACTCTATTTTTAACATTTTGAAGAACTGCCGACCTTTTTTCCAAAGTGGCTGCACTATTTGACAGTTCCACTAGTGATGTATAAGGATTCCAATTTCTCCACATCCTCTCCAACACATGTTATTTTTGGTCTTTTTGATTTTAGTCATTATAGTGAGTGTGAAGTCATATCTCACTGGGGACTTGATTTGTAT
The DNA here is from genome assembly GCF_028023285.1 of Balaenoptera ricei. NCBI lineage: Eukaryota > Metazoa > Chordata > Mammalia > Artiodactyla > Balaenopteridae > Balaenoptera > Balaenoptera ricei. Next base: position 79,763,196 of record NC_082641.1, read on the forward strand.
TTCCCTAATGATCAATGATTTGGTTGAACATCTTTTCATGTGTTTGTTAGTCATCTGTATATGCTCTTTGGAGAAATTTCTATTCAAATCTTTTTCACATTTTTAAATTGGTTTGTCTTTTAATCATTGAAATGTAAGACTATATATTCTTGAATAAGTCCATTATCAAATATCTCAGGTATATCATATCTGATGAAAACATATAATACATTTCTCCCCTTTCTGGGTTGTCTTTTTCTTGATGGTTTCCTTTGAAGCACAATTTTAAAAATTTAGATCAAGTTTAACTGGTATATTTTTTCTTTTTTTGATGGTGCTTTTGGTGTTATATATAAGAATACATTGCTAAATCTGAGGTCATGAAGATTTACTCCTATATTTTCTTATAAGAGTTTTATATTTTTAGCTCCTATATGTGAGTCTTTGGTACATTTTAAATTAATTTTTTGTACATGGTGTGAGATAAGCACTCAAGTTAATTTTTTGTGTGTGAATATCCAATTGTCCCAGAACAGTGTGTTTAAAGATTCTTCTTTTCCCATTGAATAATCTTGGCACTTTTGTCAAAATTGAATTAACCATAAATGTAAGAATATATTTCTGGACTTTCATTTCTATTCTATTGATCTATATGTCTGTCTTTATCCCAGGACCACAATGTCCTGATTACAGTCGTTTTTTAGTGAGTTTTAAAATCAGAGTGTGAGTCTTCTTACCTTGTTTTTCTCTTTGAACGTTGTTCTCGCTCTTCTGGCTCCATTGTAATTCCATATGAATTTTAGGATCAGCTTGTAATTTTCTGCCAAACAGCCAACTAGGATTTTGAAAAGAATCATATTTTTGTTTGTAGATCAATTCAAGGAATATTGCCATCTTAATAAGTGTTTCAATCTATGAACATGAGTTATATTTCTATTTATACATCTTCTTACGGAGCTTAACCTTCTTTCAGCAGTGTTTTGTGGTGGTCAGTGTACAGTTCTTGTGCTTCTTTCATTAAGTTTATTTCAAACTATTTTATACTGCTTGATTTAATATAACTGATTTGTTTTCTTAATTTTATTTTTGGATTGTTCATTAACTATTTTATAGAAAAAATGCTATTCTATGTTAATCATGTATCTTGCAATCTTGATTAACTATTAATTTTAACAATTTTTCTTTTCCCAGTTCCTTAGGAAATTTTATATATAAGATCATATTATTTAAAATTGAGCTAGTTTTATTTCTTCCTTTTTAATCTGGACATTAGTTTTACTTCTTTGGAAAAGAAGTAAATCTGGAAATCTTTTATGTATTTATTTTTCTTCTTTAATTGCCCCTTCTATAACCTTCAATAATGTTGAATAGAAGTGGCAAGAGCAGACATCATTGTCTTGTTCTTTTTTTTTAATCATCTTTATTGGAGTATAATTGATTTACAATGGTGTGTTACTTTCTGCTTTATAGCCAAGTGAATCAGCTATACTTATACATATATCCCCATATCTCCTCCCTCTTGTGTCTCCCTCCCACCCTCCCTATCCCACCCCTCTAGGTGGTCACAAAGCACGGAGCTGATCTCCCTGTGCTATGCGTCAGCTGCCCACTAGCTATCTATTTTACATTTGGTAGTATATATAAGTCCATGCCACTCTCTCACTTTGTCCCAGCTTACCCTTCCCCCTCCCTGTGTCCTCAAGTCCATTCTACATCTACGTCTTTATTCCTGTCCTGCCCCTAGGTTCTTCAGAACCTTTTTTTTTTTTTGATTCCATATATATGTGTTAGCATACGGTATTTGTTTTTCTCTTTCTGACTTACTTCACTCTGTATGACAGACTCTAGATTGATCCAACTCACTACAAATAACTCAATTTCATTTCTTTTTATGGCTGAGTAATATTCCATCGAATATATGTGCCACATCTTGTTTATCCATTCATCAGTCGATGGACACATAGGTTGCTTCCATGTCCTGGCTATTGTAAATAAAGCTGCAATGAACATTGTGGTACATGATTCTTTTTGAATTATGGTTTTCTCAGGGTATAAGCCCAGTAGTTGGATTGCTGGGTCATATGGTAGTTCTATTTTTAGTTTTTTAAGGAACCTCCATACTGTTCTCCATAGTGGCTGTATCAATTTACATTCCCACCAACAGTGCAAGAGGGTTCCCTTTTCTCCCTACCCTCTCCAGCATTTATTGTTTGTAGATTTTCGGATGATGGCCATTCTGACCAGTGTGAGGTGATACCTCATTGTAGTTTTGATTTGCATTTCTCTAATGATTAGTGATGTTGAGCATTCTTTCATGTGTTTGTTGGCAATCTGTATATCTTCTTTGGAGAAATGTCTATTTAGGTCTTCTGCCCATTTTTGGATTGGGTTGTTTGTTTTATTGATATTGAGCTGCATGAGCTGCTTGTCTACTTTGGAAATTAATCCTTTGTCAGTTGCTTCGTTTGCAAATATTTTCTCCCATTCTGAGGGTTGTCTTTTCGTCTTGTTTATGGTATCCTTTGATGTGCAAAAGCTTTTGTTTCATTAGGTCGCGTTTGTTTAGTTTTGTTCTTATTTCTATTTCTCTAGGAGGTGGGTCAAAAAGGATCTTGCTGTGATTTATGTCATAGAGTGTTCTGCCTATGTTTTCCTCTAAGAGTTTGATAGTGTCTGGCCTTACATTTAGGTCTTTAATCCATTTTGAGTTTATTTTTGTGTATGGTGTTAGGGAATGTTCTAATTTCATTCTTAACTGTCCAGTCTTCCCAACACCACTTATTGAAGAGGCTGCCTTTTCTCCATTGTATATTCTTGCCCCCTTTATGAAAAATAAGGTGACCATATGTGCGTGGGTTTATCTCTGGGCTTTCTATCCTGTTCCATTGATCTATATATCTGTTTTTTGCCAGTACCATACTGTCTTGATTACTGTAGCTTTGTAGTATAATCTGAAGTCCGGGAGCCTGATTCTTCCAGCTCTGTTTTTCTTTCTCAGGATTGCTTTGGCTATTCGGGGTCTCTTGTGTTTGCATACAAATTGTGAAAATTTTTTGTTCTAGTTCTGTGAAAAATGCCATTGGTAGTTTGATAGGGATTGCATTGAATCTGTAGATTGCTGTGGGTAGTATAGTCATTTTCACAATGTTGGTTCTTCCAATCCAAGAACGTGGTATATCTCTCCATCTATTTGTATCATCTTTAATTTCTTTCATCAGTGTCTTATAGTTTTCTGCATACAGGTCTTTTGTCTCCTTACGTAGGTTTATTCCTAGGTATTTTATTCTTTTTGTTGCAATGGTAAATGGGAGTGTTTCCTTGATTTCTCTTTCAGATTTTTCATCATTAGTGTATAGGAATGCAAGAGATTTCTGTGCATTAATTTTGTATCCTGTTACTTTACCAAATTCATTGATTAGCTTTAGGAGTTTTCTGGTAGCACCTTTAGGATTCTCTAAGTATAGTATCATGTCATCTGCAAACAGTAACAGCTTTACTTCTTCTTTTCTGATTTGGATTCCTTTTATTGCTTTTCTGTCTGTGATTGCTGTGGCTAAAACTTCCAAAACTATGTTGAATAATAGTGGTGAGAGTGGACAACCTTGCCTTTTTCCTGATCTTAGAGGAAATTGTTTCAGTTTTTCACCATTGAGAATGATGTTGGCTATGGGTTTGTCATATATGGTGTTTATTATGTTGAGGTAAGTTCCCTCTATGCCTACTTTCTGGAGGGTTTTTATCATAAATGGGTGTGGAATTTTGTCAAAAGCTTTTTCTGCATCTATTGAGATTATCATATGGTTTTTACCCTTCAATTTGTTAATATGGTGTATCACATTGATTGATTTGCATATACTGAAAATCCTTGCATTCCTGGGATAAACCCCACTTGATCATGGTGTATGATCCTTTTAATGTGCCGCTGGATTCTGTTTGCTAGTGTTTTGTTGAGGATTTTTGCATCTATGTTCATCAGTGATATTGGCCTGTAGTTTTTTTTTTTTTTTTTGTAAATTCTTTGTCTGGTTTTGGTATCAGGGTGATGGTGGCCTCATAGAATGAGTTTGGGAGGGTTCCTCCCTCTGCTATATTTTGGAAGAGTTTGAGAAGGATAGGTGTTAGCTCTTCTCTAAATGTTTGATAGAATTCACCTGTGAAGCCATCTGGTCCTGGGCTTTTGTTTGTTGGAAGATTTTTAATCACAGTTTCAATTTCAGTGCTTGTGGTTGGTCTGTTTATATTTTCTGTTTCTTCCGGGTTCAGTCTCAGAAGCTTGTGGTTTTCTAAGAATTTGTCCATGCCTTCCAGGTTGTCCATGTTATTGGCATGTAGTTGCTTGTAGTAATCTCTTATTATCCTTTTTATTTCTGTAGTGTCAGTTGTTACTTCTCCTTTTTCATTTCTAATTCTGTTGATTTGAGTCTTCTTCGTTTCTTTCTTGATGAGTCTGGCTAATGGTTTATCAATTTTGTTTATCTTCTCAAAGAACCAGCTTTTAGTTTTATTGCTCTTTGCTATCGTTTCCTTCATTTCTTTTTCATTTATTTCTGATCTGATCTTTATGATTTCTTTCCTTCTGCTAACTTTGCGGGGGTTTTGTTCTTCTTTAATTGCTTTAGGTTTAAGGTTAAGTTGTTTATTTGAGATGTTTCTTGTTTCTTGAGGTAAGATTGTACTACTATAAAGTTCCCTGTTTGGACTGCTTTTGCTGCATCCCATAGGTTTTGGGTCGTCATGTTTTCATTGTCATTTGATTCTAGGTATTTTTTAATTTCCTCTTTGATTTCTTCAGTGATCTCTTGGTTATTTAGTAGTGTATTGTTTAGCCTCCATGTGTTTGTATTTTTTAAGTTTTTTTCCTGTAATTGGTATCTAGTCTCATAGCATTGTGGTCGGAAAGGATACTTGATATGATTTCAATTATCTTAAAGTTACCAAGGCTTGATTTGTGACCCAAGATATGATCTATACTGGAGAATGTTCTATGAGCACTTGAGAAGAAAGTGTATTCTGTTGTTTTCAGATGGAATGTCCCTTAAATATCAATTAAGTCCATCTTGTTTAATATATCATTTAAAGCTTGTGTTTCCTTATTTATTTTCATTTTGGTTGATCTCTCCATTGGTGATAGTGGGGTGTTAAAGGTCCCCTACTATTATTGTGTTACTGTTGATTTCGACTTTTGTGGCTGTTAGCATTTGCCTTATATATTGAGGTGCCCCTATGTTGGGTGCATAAATATTTACAATTGTTGTATCTTCTTCTTGGATTGATCCCTTGATCATTATGCAGTGTCCTTCTTTGTCTCTTATAATAGTCTTTATTTTAAAGTCAATTTTGCCTGATATGAGAATTGCTACTCCAGCTTTCTTTTGATTTCCATTTGCATGGAATATCTTTTCCCATCCTCTCACTTTCAGTCTGTATGTTTCCCTAGGTCTTAAGTGGGTCTCTTGTTGACAGCATATATACCGGTCTTGTTTTTGTATCCATTCAACCAGTCTATGTCTTTTGGTTGGAGCATTTAAGCCATTTACACTTAAGGTAATTATTGATTTGTATGTTTCTATTACCATTTCCTTAATTGTGTTGGATTTGTTATTTTAGATCTTTTCTTTCTCTTGTGTTTCCTGCCTAGAGAAATTCCTTTAGCATTTGTTGTAAAGCTGGTTTGGAGCTGCTGAATTCTCTTAGCTTTTGCTTGTCTGTAAATGTTTTACTTTCTGCATCCAATCTGAATGAGATCCTTGCTGGGTAGAGTAATATTGGTTGTAGGTTTTTCCCTTTCATCACTTTAAATATGTCCTGCCACTCCCTTCTCGCTTGCAGAGTTTCTGCTGAAAGATCACCTGTTAACCTAATGGGGATTTCCTTGTATATTATTTGTTGTTTTTCCCTTGCTGCCTTTAATATTTTTTCTTTGTATTTAATTTTTGATAGTTTGATTAGTATGTGTCTTGGCATGTTTCTCCTTGGATTTATCCTATATGGGACTCTCTGCACTTCCTGGAGTTGAATAACTATTTCCTTTTCCATATTAGAGAAGTTTTCAACTATAACCTCTTCAAATATTTTCTCAGTCCCTTTCTTTCTCTCTTCTTCTGGAACCCCTATAATTCGGATGTTAGTGTGTTTAATGTTATCGCAGAGGTCTCTGAGACTGTCCTCAATTCTTTTCATTATTTTTTCTTTATTCTGCTCTGTGGTAGTTATTTCCACTGTTTTATCTTCCAGTTCACTTATCCATTCTTCTGCCTCAGTTATTCTGCTATTGATTCCTTCTAGAGTATTTTTAATTTCATTTATTGTTTTGTTCATCATTGTTTGTTTGCTCTTTAGTTATTCTAGGTCCTTGTTAAATGTTTCTTGTATTTTCTTCATTCTGTTTCCAAGATTTTGGATCATCTTTACTATCATTACTCTGAATTCTTTTTCAGGTAGACTGCCTATTTCCTCTTCATTTGTTTGGTCTGGTGGGTTTTACCTTTCTCCTTCATCTGCTGCGTGTTTCTCTGTCTTCTCATTTTGCTTAACTTACTGTGTTTGGGGTCTCCTTTTCACAGGCTGCAGGTTCATAGTTCCTGTTGTTTTTGGTGTCTGCCCCCAGTGGCTAAGTTTGGTTCAGTGGGTTGTGTTGGCTTCCTGGTGGAGGGGAGTGATGCCTGTGTTCTGGTGGATGAGGCTGGATCTTGTCTTTCTGGTGGGCAGGACTGCATCCTGTGGTGTGTTTTGGGGTGTCTGTGAACTTACTGTGATTTTAGGCAGCCTCTCTGCTAGTGGGTGGTGTTGTGTTCCTGTCTTGCTAGTTGTTTGGCATAGGGTGTCCAGCACTGTAGCTTCTGGTCGTTGAGTGGAGCTGGGTCTTAGTGTTGAGATGGAGATCTTTGGGAGAGCTTTCACCGTTTGATATTATGTGGAGCCAGGAGGTCTCTGGTTGACCAGTGTCCTGAACTCAGCTCTCCCACCTCGGAGACACGGACCTGACACCCGGGTGGAGCACAAAGACCCTGTCAGCCCCACAGCCGTTTATTCACAAAGGGATGAACAGCCAGAGAAAGTGGTGGAGGGTGAGGTCCGGGAGGGTCCCGAGTGTAGGAGCTTCTGTCTCTGTGGAGTTTAGGATGCATCACTCTCTCAATTTGTGGATGGGTTCCTCAATCTAGAAGCTCTCTGAACCCCTTTATTTAGGGTATTTATGGAGCTTCCATTAAGCATGACTGATTAAATCTTTGTCCATTGGTAGCAGCTCAATCACCTGCCCCTCTGCCGTCTGTGGAGTCTGGAGGTGGGGCTAAATGGGCCAAACACTGCTAGTTTTTTAAAAAACCACTCCCCTAAATATTGACAAGATGATCTTACAATGAAATGTTAACCACCCACTCTTTCTGGGCACACTAGGCCAGCAGTGTTCACCCAGAAAGAAATGCTTTGTAATGTACCCAGAATATATGTTTGTTTTTCCTTTTGCATAGAAGAAAATGAAAGAGTTAGAAGAGACAGAGATAGACACAGAAACAGAGAGAATGAAAGATACAGATAGTCAATATTATTTTATTTCATTGTGAAAAGCCACTTTGGAAAGTAATGACCTTTAATCACAAACCACATAGAAAACTTTCTCAGTGCATTGCAGAGTGCCATGTCTTCCTTTTCTTACCTTTAATTTGTAGCTTTTCATTTTATTTGGATAATCTGAAATCCAAGAGAGGCTGACTTGTGTGTTTGGATAGTTTCCTAGTTCATAGTGAGCCAGCATTATATTGTAGTCCTTGGAAACATAATTATTTTAAAAGAAATGGGTTGAAGTTCCCCCTTTCCCTTTTCACACACTGCAGGAAGCTGTTAATGGATCCCCCGAGATACCTATATTGGTGGAAAAGCAATAAAATTTCTTGTATTCATTGCTTATAACATTTTGCTAATAGATGTGAAATTCATAAAAAGTCATACTTTGTCACAGTCCTTTGTAGCACTTATTTGTATTTCCCTAACCTAATTTGTAGTCCATGTTCACACATGTTCTAATTATTCTATTCTGCAGTGAGTGATTTTAAATTGCTTTTACCACCTACTTTCCAGAAAGGAATAATAAGATGATTAATGAGGACATGTATAAAACATTTTGAATGCAGAAAGGAGCAGTTTTTAAAACTAAAAATAACAAACTATTGTAGGGAGCATTCTTATTTCTATGTCTATAGAAATACATTTGTTTTGGCATAATAATACATGAATCCTCACCTTTAAGATGCCATATTTTAGAAAGACATGTCCTCTATATAAGTAAAATATCTATAGTTCTTTTATTGATTTATTTTGAAATGAAATTTTATTTTTTATTATAAAATAGTGGCATTTATTTAAAAAAACATTATAGTAAGTAAAAATAAAAAGTGAAAATAAAGTCCCCTGTATTCATCTCTCTGCAAATTTACCATTGTTAATCCATCAGTAAGTGCCTTTCCAGTTGATTTATCAGTCTGTAAATCATATAGACACATAGTTGTCTGTCACAATAATTATTAAATAAATGAATAATGATATATAATTTTTTTTGCAATGTAGTGTTATTATACTCTATGTGTTTCTTTTCTACCACTTTTTCTCTTAATGATGTATTAATACTTTGTATAGTCTCCAGAATTCTACCCCATTATTTAATAGCTAAATGTGTTCGATAGCTAACATAACCAATTTCCTATTGTTAAGTATTTATAGATTGACTTTCTTTATTCTATTTACAATCCATGATGAAAATCCTGTCAATTAAGTCCATTGTATAACGTTAGGAAAAATTCTCAGAAACAAAGCTACCAGTTGTGCTGGTTCTGAGAATACATAGGATTTAAGGAACTAAAACATACTGGCAAAATACCTTTCAGAAAGATGATACCCACTTACATTCCCACCAGCAATGTATGAAAGTTCCCAGGCCCTATGACCTAGACTGGGTCTCTATCTTTTTTTAAATTATTGCCAATTGTATATGAGAAAAAAGACATCTGGTATCTCATTATTTTATTTTATTTAAAATAAATCCTAAGTAATAATCTTTCCAGTCTACTTTCTATCTCTTTAAATTACATGTTTTGCTTGTATAAATTTGAAGTTTAATGCCAATAACTGAAAAAAAAAATGAATAATTTAGATTATCTTTTCCTAAACTTGGGGGAAAAAGAAAATTATTTATTAAATAAATTAGGTAAGTTTTTACTTGAGACACAATTTTTTAGAATAGAAATACTTAAAATGTTTTATTTTATTTTATTATCAATGTCTTTTTAACCATCTTTATTGGAGCATAATTGCTTTACAACGGTGTGTTAGTTTCTGCTTTATAAGAAAGTGAATCAGCTATACATATATTATCAATATTTTTTAGCCTAAGTTTAATTGGCTTGCAGTTGGGAGAGGGGAGAGGCTGTATTACTCCTACTCTTTTGAGATGTATTTATTTTTAGGTTTTATAATATTTTAGTTAATACATGGAACACATTTTTATGATTTCTGAGAAGTGGATACCCCAGCAATAGTGTATCTAAAAGATATGTGAATTATAAAATTGTTTAAGAGCAATGAATTTCTTTTCAAAATAATAATCTTTCCAGAATGAGTATAGTATAAACTTCTAAAAATACTGACATAGACTATGTATATCTAAAATATGTTTGTCAGATGATAACTGTTGGTGGCCAGATATTTTTAATGAATGTGCAGTTCATTTGATGAAACATTGTACAGGTAAAATGTGTGTGGATGTGTACGCTTTATTTTATGGGCTAAATGAGAACTATTTCCTGCAGTATGTGACGTAAGCTAATGTCCATGTTAATGAATTTAAGGTTTTAAGAAAATCTAACTTTGTAAGAGCTTGCTCTTTGCATTGCGTTTTAGAGAATCTCTTTATATTTTTAAGACCTTGACCACATCAGACAGGTAATTGCTTACATTGTAACATAAAATTTGAAAGGTGTTGGTCAAATGACCTCATTTATACTTACTTAGAGTATTTATTTATCTTTAATTGAACAACCAAAGTACCATGTCTTTTATAGAATATGGATTTTTACAATGAATCCCAATTTCACAGTATTCTCAGTTTAAAGAAAGATCATAGCAATAAAAGTATACATTCTTCTAGAGAGCTTAGCTAATACAGGTATATCTCAAAGATTTGCTGGTTTGGTTCCAGACCACCACAGTGAAGTGAATATCACAATAAAGGAAGTCATGGGAATTTTTGGGTGCATATAAAAGTTACGTTTATACTATACAGTAGTCTGTTGTATGCAATAGCATTATGCCTAAAAAAATCAATATGCATACCTTAACTAAAACATAGTTTATTGCTAAAAAGTGCTGACCATCACCTGAGCTTTCAGGAAGTTTTAATCTTTTTGCTGTGGAAGGTCTTACCTTGTTGACGGCTGCTGACTGATCAGGGTGGTGGTTGTTGAGGGTTGGGTGGCTGTGGCCATTTCTTAAAATAAGACGACAATGAAGTTTGCTGCATCTTCTTTCATGAATGATTTCTCTATAGCATGTAAGGCTGTATAACAGCATTTTACCCACATTAGAACTTCTTTCAAAATTGAAATCAATCCTTTCAAACCCTGCCACTGTTTTATCAACTAAATTTGTGTGATATTCTAAATCCTTTCTTTTCATTTTAACAGTCTTTGCAGCATCTTCACCAGGAGTAGATGTCATCTCAAGAAACAATTTTCTTTGCTCATCCATAAGAAGCAACTCCTCATTCATTAAAGTTTTATCACAAGTTTGCAGTAATTCAGCCACATCTTCAGGCTACAATTTTAATTCTAGTTCTCCTGTTATTTCTATCACACGTGCTGTTACTTCCTCCACTGAAGTCTTGAACTCCTCACAGTCATTCATGAGGGTTGGAATCAACTTCTTCCAAACTCCTGTTAATATTGATATTTTGACCTCTTCCCATGAATCATGAATGTTCTTAATGGCATCTAGAATGATGAATCCTTTCCAGAAGGTTTTCAGTTAACTTTGCCCAGATCCATCAATGGAATCACTGTCTATGGCAGTTATAGCCTTACAAAATGTGTTTCTTAGAGAATAAACTTGAAAATTGAAATTACTCCTTGATCCATGGGTTGCAGAATGGATGTTGTGTTAGTTGGCATGAAAACAACATGAATCTCATTGTACATCTCCATCAGAGCTCTTGGGTGACCAGGTGTATTGTCAATGAGCAGTAATATTTTGAAAGAAATCTCTTTTTCTGAGCAGTGGGTCTCAACAGTGGGCTTAAATATTCATTAAACTGTATTATAAACAGATGAGCTATCATCTAGGCTTTGTTGTTCCATTTATAGAGCACAGGCTGAGTAGATTTAGCCTAAGATTTTTGGAATGGTAAATGAGCATTGGCTTCAACTTTAAGTCACTAGCTACATTAGCCCCTAACAAGAGAGTCAATTTGTCCTTTTATGACCCAGCAATTCCACTACTGGGCATACACCCTGAGAAAAACATAATTCAAAAAGCTACATGTACCCCAGTGTTCATTGCAGCACTATTTACAATAGCCAGGATATGGAAGCAACCTAAATGCCCATCAACAGATAAATGGATAAAGAAGATGTGGTACATATATACAATGGAATATTACTCAGCCATAAAAAGGAACGAAATTGGGTCATTTGTAGTGATGTGGATGAACCTAGAGTCTGTCATACAGAGTGAAGTAAGTCAGAAAGAGAAAAACAGATATCATATATTAACACATATATATGGAATCTAGAAAAATGGTACTGATGAACCTATTTGCAGGACAGGAAAAGAGATGCAGATGTGGAGAACGGACTTGTGGACACAGTGGGGAAGGGGAGGGTGGGATGAATTGGGAGAGTAGCATTGACATATATACACTACCATGTGTAAAATAGATAGCTAGTGGGAGCTGCTGTATAGCACAGGGAACTCAGCTCCATGCTCTGTGATGACCTAGATGGGTGGGATGGGGGGGGGTGGGAGGGAGGCTCAAGAGGGAGGGGATATATGTATACATATAGCTGATTCACTGTGTTCTACAGCAGAATCTAAACATTGTAAAGCAATTATACTCCAATAAAAAAAAAAAATTGTCCTTTGAAGTTTTGAAGCCAGACATTGACTTCTCTCTAGCTATGGAAGGCCTAGATGGCATCGTCTTCCAAAATAAGGCTGTTTTGTCTACATTGAAAATTTGTTGTTTAGTGTAGCCACCTTCATTAATGATCTTAGCTAGATCTTCTGGATAACTTGCTCGCAGCTTCTACATTAGCGCTTGCTGGGTTCATCTTGCAATTTGATTTTATGGAGATGGCTTCTTTCCTTAAATCTAATGAATCAACTTCTGATAGCTTCAAACTTCTTTTGCAGCTTCCTCTCCTCTCTCAACCTTCATAGAATTAAAGAGAGTTAGACTTAGGCTTTGGCTTAAGGGAATCCTGTGGCTGATTTAATCTTCTATTCAGACTACTGAAATTTTCTCCCTATCAGCAATAAGGTTGTTTCAATTTCTTATCATTCATATGTTCTGTACTGGAGTAGCACTTTTAATTTTCTTCAAGAACATTTCCTTTGCATTCACAGCTTGGGTAACTGTTTGACATAAGAGGCCTAGCTTTCAACCTGTCTCACCTTTCGACATACCTTCCTGACTAAGCTTAATTTTATTCTGGCTTTTGATTTAAAGTGAGAGATGTGTGATTCTTCCTTTCATTTGAACACTTAAAAGCCATTGTAGAGTTATTAATTGGCCTAATTTAAATATTGTTGTGTCTTGGGGAATAGGGAGGCCTGAGGAGAGGGAGAGAGACAGGGGAACAGCTGGTCAGTGGGGTAGTCAGAACACACATAACATTTATTGATTAAGTTTGCCATCTTATATGGGCATGGTTTGTGGCACCCCCCAAAATAACTACAAGAATAGCATCAAAGATCACTGATAACAGATCACCATAACAAATATAATAATAATAAAAAGTTTGAAATATTGTGAGAATTATCAAATTGTGATACAGAGACAAGAAGTCAGAAAATGCTGTTGAAAAAATGAAGCCAACAGACTTGCTCAAAACAGAGTTACCACAAACCTTCAATTTGTAAAAAAAATACATTATCTGCAAAGCACAATAAAGAGAAGCACAATAAAATGAGATACACCTTTATCAAGTTTTGAAAGGAACTAAATACATAAACTAGCCAATAAATGTCTCCATTAAATAAGATATTCCATGTCTTTTCAGAACAACTTGAGTAAGAGGTAAGGAAGTACTTATGGATTATTGTTCAGTAGCTCCTAAATTTTAGCTTTAACTAAGAAGTGGAATTATCAAAGAAATATTGGGGACTAATATCCATTAGTAAACTTCGTCTTTTTCCAAATAAATTTAACAATCTAAAAGTATCCTCAAAAAATAACAGTCATTGCATAAAATAAAGGGTCTTTTACACCAAAGGAGTAAGGTATACATGATTTCGTTGTAAATTACAGTCTTCTAAATTGAGAATATTTATCCTTAGGGAAATATCATTATGCTGTCTTGATTTTCTTAATTTGTATAAACCTATAAACCAGATTTTAGGAATTACTAACTGCAGTCTTCTTTGTAGAAGCTTGAATTCGAAGTTAGAAAGAAGTTGTTACTTGGGGGAGTGGGAATAGTTTTGATTAGATAAATGAAATAAAGTATATTTTAATGAGCCTTTCAAGAAAGTAAGTGTGGAGTACTTCAAATCAGACATATTGGGTGCTTAGGTCACATACAGCCTCCGTGAATGTCCATTAGTCTTTCCATGGGTAACCCATGTCATTAGTTTGAAGAACTATTCCGTTTGCAGTATATCCTGTCCTAATAGCCACTTCTCCTGACTGAGTGACTATGAAAACATGGAGAGTATGTAAGGACTTGTGACCCAAGTGTCTTGCTATATTAAGCACAAGGTTAATTGAATGGAAGTGTGTTATATAAAGTTACCAAATTGAATGTGGAAACTGCAGCTCTCTGTGTGTAGAAAATCCCTATTTTGGGATTGATTTCAGCTCACAGTGTGTGAAGATCTGGGTATGTTGGCTTACCTTCTTCATTGGCTTCTGGTATAGAACTCTTACCCACTGGGTTCAGAGAAGCTTTCAGAGCTATAGAACTATTACCAGAAATAGGGTCATCTACAGTCTGGGTTATTTGAAATTTACCACTGACAGTCACTGACAATGAAAGAAGAGAATTAAAAAATCAGATCACAGGGATATATCCATTATTTATCCTTCTTTTGCCTCTTCACACAGAGTGGCTCTTATATATCACTGGAATATTATCTTTTAAAAAATGTGTTTATTTGTGTATAACATATATACTACAAAGTGCAAAAATATTAAGAAGACAAAAGAGCAATTTTTGTTATGATCCATTTCAGTCATTATCACCCAAAATATAACCAGTATTTTTAGATCTATCACTTTATATTTGTTTTCTCTGTTTAACGTATATAAACTGAGTCATAATGTTGTCTATTGTGTCTTGTTTATTTCACTCAACATTATTTCTGTGGCATTCATTCATATCGTACATGACATTCATTTGATATTTTTCATTACACTATAGCATTTTTTAATATAAATATACCATGATTTATTTATTTGGTTTTTGTTTTCTATCTTTCATTGACCTTTGCGTTGTTTCCAGTTTGGCCCTATTATTAATGATGTGGCTATGAACATTTTTATACATGTCTGTTGGTGCATATATTTATACATCTTTATTTGGTTTAGTATTTCCAGTTACTGGAATTGCTATTTTATTGCTTATGTCTATGTTTAGACATATTATATATTGCCAAATAATTTTCCAAACAACTTTCCATTTTATATTCCCAGAGAATTCCAGTCACTTAATGTTCTTCTCAATGCTTGTTTTTGGCAATTTTTAAGATTTTTATTTTTAAACACATCCTAGTGAATGTGGATTGATTATTTAAGAATTTAGCTTTGTGTGTGTAAGAGGGCACCTATTCAACAACTCTGACCTTCTATCAAAAGTTTGGCCATTTCAAAATATGTGTCCTTGAACATTCATATTTACAATGTATCTGATAATTTTAAAATATTTTGTTTACAGTAGAACTTATTTTAAGTGACTTTGAAGTAACTACAGGATAATGCTCTCCTTAGTCTGGCATTTTGGAATCTCTACAATCTGGTCACTTTATGTTTTCCTATGTTATAGAACCCATGGTGTCTCAACAGCTTGCGGTTCCAAAATAAAGGTAATATTGACAGAACTAATTTATCAGGTCAAATGTTCTTTCCTACACATTATGAAAAATAAGGGCTTAGACTTCTCAGTTTCCCTTCCCCATCTAGAAAACCTTAAGGTTTTCTCTAGATAGGGGATGATATAACATATCATGGAGAGCCTGAGTTTGTATACATATATTCGAGCAGATTTTTTCAGCTCTGCTAAGATTCCTGCTGCTCTTGTTTACTTGCTGTGAGACTTACGCATGCATATTCTTATAGTGTTTCTTCTATAGGGTTGTTGGTATGATTAAATTATATAATATAGAAAAAACTAGTTGTGTTTTTGATATATAATATGTACATAATACTTATCAGTTATATCTTTCTATACTTCAAAGGTGAGTTCAAGCCATTTATTTTCCACTAACTATTTTCTATACATTTTAAATTTTCTTTAATTATTTCTTTGATAAATTTCCTCCTTCAGATGTGTCTTGCATATTTTAAATATCTATCATATTTTTAATTTCCAAGAGCACCTTTTGTTCCTTGTATGCTGCTTTTCATAACATTATAGCATACGGTTATTGTTTTGTAGACAGAGTTATAGTTTCTTGACACTATTAGCCATAAATTTTTTAATAAAAAATGTGATCTTTGTATTGTATATTTCCTCACAACTTTGTTTTTCCATTTGTGTGCTTTGCTTTTGTTTTTGTTCTCTATATTTTTAGTTAGAGGTATTTTTCTAATGTCTGAACATTGTGAGCTATTTACTCCTATTAAAGAATGAGAAACAGGAAAGTAGACAGGGTGATCTGTGTACATGGACTGGGCTTGTTGGTGGATTTCGTTGAAGAGTGGTTTCATTAGGAGAATTTTTTAAACTGTTATTTCCTTTTAGGTTGGTCAGTTTTTTCAGAAAGTAATCACCAGTTTCCTTTCTTGACAGTACAAGTTTCTTAGAGAAGAGGGAAGGGAACAAGTTTCTTATATTTTCTTTTCGTATTTATTTTCTTTTCTTTATATACTTTTTTACTGATATAAAACTTATAGTTAAGAAAATGCACAGATTTTACATGTATAGTCCAATGAATTTTCTAAAATGGAAATATCTGTGTAACCATACCCAACATATATAATGTATTCATCACCCTAGAAAATTCCCTCTTGCCCCTTGCTCATCAATCACCTCTGCACAGAGTTAACCACCATGCTGATGTATAGCAATTTACCTGAACACCGTAAGCTTAGCTTTCTTTTTTCTTCAGTTCATCGTCATTTGTCATTTGTCCCTCTGCTTGCTAGGTTTAAAAATATTATTGTCATCACATCAACATCCTGTTCTCTTTTCTTTGCTAATTTGCCTCTTTAAATAATCATTTTAGTGTCATTTTTGTGAGATTTTAGAAGGAAGCAGAAGTAACCACACAGTTAAGCTTACATTTTGAATGTGCTTTTCAATGTAATGTCATAATTTTTTGGATTATTATATTTACTTAATTCTTGAGCCATTATTCTCATAGTTAATTATGTGAATGAACTAAATCCCTTACTGTTCTAATATTTCCATATCTCCTTTGAGTAACTGAATGGATATTTTGGGCTTTTTTTTTAATAGGTACTGCTTTTACCACTCTAATCCTTTTGTATCACCCCAAAATAGTTAGCTGTGGCATTGTTCTGTCCACATAATCCATTTTTTTTACAATGGTAAGTATCTCTCTTGCAGATTATTTCACTTCCATAATGATTCATATTTGATAATACTTTTCCATATAAAGAGTTATTTATTGATATAAGTACAAAACTCTGCATATAGCTGTTGGGCGACCTTCAATATACTTCTGCAAGATAAAGAGGGTTGTGACATGTCAACACATTTATTTTCCTAGATATGACCACATTTTCTCAGTCCTCATAAAACAAACCAGTAAAGATAAAAATATTTTATAGCCACATACAACTATATCACCAAAACAACTTGATTGTAATTTCTTTCCTAGCAAGATCTGTGTGATTCATTTATCATGAATATATGTATATATACATACATATATTCTATAAATGCTTAAATTATTGTGTTTGGATTCCGTTTTCACAACAAATACTTATGGTCTTGCTTTATAGATGAGCAAACGGTGGCTTAATGGAGATCACATTTGCTCCAAGTTCATGTAGTTATTTATTGGCAGTCAAGATATGTTCCAGATTCCTTAGAGTTGATCCCGGTATTTTTTTTTTTTTAATTTCCTACTTTACCACATTGACCTCCTACATAGTCAAAGATTAGAATTAGTATAAAAAAGAAGAATGGTCATCTGGCAGAATACTGGCAAAGTCCCCTGAGCACATGGGAGGCCTTACATTTTCATAGTTCTTATATCTCAGTGACTCTGAGACTGAAGTCCAAAACATAACACAGTAGAGCTTCTAAATATAGGGGAGTATTGTAGTTTTGTCATAATTACAAAGCTTTACTGTAACTCTCTGGAGAGTAGAGGTTTTCTGCTTCAGAGACAAGGTCCACAGGTCTTAGCCTTTATTTCTCATTAATTACCCAGTACCTTATCCCCTTCCCCTTCTGATTAATGTATCCAATGATGTATTGAATCAGGAATGTCAAAGGTACAGACTGTCTCAATGAAGCATAAGAAAATCTTGGAGGGACAAATTTCCAGAGGTCAGTAATATACGTAGTAAAATAATCTGAGCCAACTCAAGGGTACCTGTATGGGTACCACAAATAAACTCTGAACAAGATGTGACATTCCCCAGAGATTGGTCCCCTTATGGACTTTCTTGATCCTGGATTCAGTTGTTCAAAATAAGTTAATGGTGAGGAATATGAGAGCAGCCTATCTAGCACCACCTGCCAATGCCTGACACCAATAAACTAAAAGTCGGAATATTAACACTCTGAAGCTTGGTTTGCCTTGAGCTCTGCTATCTTGCTATTTAAACCTTCCTTATGTCTCCATTCCCAAACAAAGCCTGCTTCTAGCTAAACATAACTTATTCCCATGGACTCTAAGTGGGGTGGAATCTTCTTGGCCTGACATTAGGCTGGTTTTCAGAAACCCTAGGGCTCTCTCTCAATGTCAGAAACTCATTTTCCACTAGGGATTTTGTCTTTGAATATTTCCTGCGCATTATTCTTGCTTAACATGATAAAATAATGCTACTTAACAAAAAAGTGACTTTAAGATGCTATTGAATAAGAGCCTAAGAAACATTTACATCTTGCCAGCTCATTATGCAAAGTAGTTAAGGGAAAAATAGATGTACAGAGGACCATGGCTTAGTCTCAAACCTTAATGTAGAGCACAGTGTGAGAGGCCTACTTCAGGTAGGAGTCTTAAAACCTTAAAACAAATGCAGCCAAATGTCTTACTCTATCTTTTTCAATGTGGAAAGCTCACAGGTAAGCTTTAGATCTCATCACATCACCAAAAAAGAAAAGTAGGAGAAAAGAGGGAGCTTGTTCAAATACCTAGGTCAGAACTAGTGTAGGCCTCTCATTCCAGATTTGTCAAGGATGGAAAATAGTTCTCAAGAAAAGCAACTCCATGCCCATTATACTTAGATGCATGTAAAAAATATTCAAAGTGTATATGTGTGTTGGGGGGGAGGTGTTTGAAGGTTAGAAAGTCTTGAGTCTTGAAAGTTCAAGAGAAGTAACCAACCTTGACAGACCCTAGACCATTTGATCTCAGCACACAAAAGAAAATCTCTAATGTAGAAAGAGAGAGAAAGACAGGGCCTTCAAATGACTGGGAGTGGGTTATGCACTGTTTCAGCTCTCCAAGATGGCAGAAGGGAAAAGCATCTTAAGAGGAAAATGACTATTCCATTGTGGGCAGTGATGCTTATTAACCTTTTGATAAGAATAGTGAAAATCTTTATCCATTAGCAGAGTGGTCAGTATAAGGTCCAAAAATTAAAGACTGAACCATAGCAAGGGCTTACTACCTTGGGAATGGATCCAGGGCACAGGAAGTAGAGCTTTCTTAAATTAATATTTATAGTGATTTTCTATCCCTTTACTCCTGCCACTATTACAGTATTAGAATTGTTTTCCTTTTCTGTGATTTTTTTTTTTCTTGTGGGAATGATACCCACTCTCAGTCTTAGATTGGTACTACATTCTAGCATTTCATATGAATTCAGTTACTAGTCATAGATTAAATTTATTTTTGCTTTTTCCCTATTCCTTTTCCACCTCTTTGGTTATGTGAAGTTAATATAGTTATCACATTTACAATTTATGATCATTTTCATTAGTGCACCACACACAACATGGTTATGCTAATTCACATCTAAATTTGGTAAAATGTATGGATGTGTATCCATCCCCACCCAAGGATGGATATACAAACACAAGCAAACATGCAGATTGAATGGTTTAGTGAGGATGTGTTGCCTTGACACTGAAAAGCAGCATTTCTGGGTAGGTTAGCAATGGGGCTACAAATGTCTAATTACCTTCTATCTGATACCAACTAAGATGATCATTACAGTGTGAAAAATAGTCCCATCAGTGTTGATAACTAGGGACCAGTGCTAAAATTATAATCCCTAGCATTATTAAGGATACAGGGAAAGTGTGTGAATGTGCTTAATTTGTCACTAGTTTCTGGAAAGTGAGACATTACACATTTTGATTTCATCATTATACTTCCAGGTATTAATTTTCAATATATAATTGGACAAAAGCTCAATGGTGTATGTAAGTAATAAATATTTCACTCCGTTGGTTATAAGTCTAAAAGTTAGAAATAAATATTCACCAATAGAAAAGTAATTAAATAAATAAAGCCACATAGTGAAAATACTATGCAGCTATTATAAAGATGATATAGAACTAAATTCTAAGGGTCACAACATAAAACTTGAGTAATAAATAGTGCCACTGTGTGAAAGGTAGAGTACAGTCTATAGGTTTGTGAGTGTTTGTGTATGTGAATATATTTGCA
The DNA here is from genome assembly GCF_028023285.1 of Balaenoptera ricei. Taxonomy (NCBI): domain Eukaryota; kingdom Metazoa; phylum Chordata; class Mammalia; order Artiodactyla; family Balaenopteridae; genus Balaenoptera; species Balaenoptera ricei. The sequence goes on from NC_082641.1 coordinate 79,783,413, forward strand.
AGAATATATATCTGGGATGGTTATGCCCAATATATTATGAATAATTAATTCCTATTGCTAAAATTTAGCTTGATATTCACTTTTCTTCATATTCTATCCCATTATTGATTTTTAAAATTAAATAACATGTATATATAACTCACATAAATACTAAAATGTGACATGATTTTTATTTTTCACACAATTATTTCAGTAACACAGAAATATTCAAAAATACTGTCTTGCCATTTAATATATACAAATTTCATAGGTTTCTTCCAGTAGATTTATTGCACAATCCAGGAATAAAGCTTAAAACTGAAAGTCATTTAATAGTAATAAAACCTAAATTAACTAAAGAAAATACATTTCTCATATTTAGTCATTTTATATTTAGTTATTGTTATCCATGTATAGTTTTTGAGTTGTTTATATACAGTTGTTTACAATTTTAATTGTAGCACTTTGTAGGAAGAATCCAGGCTAAAACTATTTTTCTTCGGGTAGGAAGGTGGGAGTCATCAACTGACTCTATCCCGGTGGCCTGATTATTAGGCCTACTACCAGGCTGGCTTTGGATTTATCAAACACAGAAAGTAATGTACATGACTGACATTCTTCCAGTTGAAGGTCAGTTGATAACCAGTCTTCAGTCCAGTGCAATGAAACAAGACAACAAATGGTTCCAGGCCAGCTAAGAATTGTTACATGAGAAAGAAAGATCTTCGGAGATTTTTATGTAAATCCTCATAATGTGATTTTGAACTGGTACCATTTTAAATTCTAGAAAGAATAATTCCTAACTAAATCCAAACAAGATTATTTAAAGCACATTATCCTGGAGATCCAATGATGGCAAACCCAAAGAATTTCTATTTTGTTTGCTACTGCAGTTACACATGAAGATACCTAAGTGAGCTTTTCTTTAGCTTTTAGATCTGTTGTTACAAGCTGAAACAATAGTAAAGCAGGCCTCTAAGATTCAAAACTACAAGTGTATCTACCTGTAAATCAAAAAATCCAAGTCAGAGATAGTTATACTGATTTGCTCACAGTTCTGTAGTAAACCTCTGCATTACTTAACTCTAGATACATTGAATTCTCTCTGAGTAATGCACTTTGAGCAAAATACAATGGTAAAAACTCTCATCAAAGTTTGTATGGGTGGACCATATCTCAACATAATAAAGGCCATTTATGACAAACCCACAACTAACATCATACTCAGTGATGAAAAGCTTAATGCTTTTCCTCTAAAATCAGGAACAAGACAAGGATGACCACTCTTGCCACTTCTATTTAATATAGTATTGGAAGCCCTGGCCACAGCAATCAGAGAAGAAAAAGAAAAGCCATCCAAATTGGAAGGGAAGAAATAAAACTGTAACTGTTTGCATATGGCATGATACTATATGCAGAAAATCCTAAAGTCTCCACCAAAAAACTATTAGAACTAATAAATGAATTCAGTCAATTTGCAGGATACAGATAATTTACAGAAATCTGCTGCTTTTCTATATACCAAAAATGAACTATCAGAAAGAGAAAACAAGAAAACACTCCCACTTAAAATTGCATCAAAAAGAATAAAATACCTAGGAATAAACTTAACCAAGGGGAGGAATGACCTATACTTTGAAAACTATAAAATGTTGATGAAGGAAATTAAAAATGATACAAAGAAATAGAAATATATTCTGTGTTCAAGGATTGGAAGAATTAATGTTGTTAAAATGTTCATACTACCCAAAGCAATCTGCAGATTTAGTGCAATCCCTATCAAAATACCCATGACATTTTTCACAGAACTAAAACAAATAATCCTAAAATTATTGTCAAACCACAAAAGACCCTGAATTCCCAAAGCAATCTTGAGAAAAAAGAACAAAACAGGAGGTATCATGTTCCCCAAATTCAGAATACAAATCTACAGTAATCAAAACTGTGGTACTGGCACAAAATCAGACACAGACCGATGGAACAGAATTGAAAACGCAGAAATAAACCCACACACTTACTGTCACTTAATCTGTGACAAAAGAGACAGGTGTATACATTGAGGAAAGGACAGTCTCTTCAATAAGTGGTGCTGGGAAAACTGGACAACTACATGTAAAAGAATGAAAATAGAACATTTTTTCACACCGTATACAAAAACAAACTCAGAATGGATTAAAAACCTAAATGTAAGACCAGAACCCATAAAATTCCTAGAAGAAAACATAGGCAGAACACTGTTTGACATAAATTGTAACAATATTGTTTTTGGATCTATCTCCCCAGGTAAAGGAAATAAAAGCAAAAATAAATGAGAAAGCTTTTGCACAGCAAAGGAAACCATTGACAAAATGCAAGACAACCTACTGAGTGGGAAAAAAAAAAATTTACAAATGGTATATGATCAACAAGGAGTTAACATCTAAAATATATAAACAGCTCATACAACTCAATATCAAATAAACAACCCAATTTAAAAATGGGCAGAAGACCTAAACAGACATTTTTTCAAAGAAGACATATAGATAAATGGTCTTTGAGGTCCTTCCCACCTTAAAAAGTCTCTGGTTTTAGATTAAAATGAGGTGCTCTTAAAAATTATTGCTTGAGGTTTCTGTGTGGAAGTTGGGGTAAGGGAGTAAATCACAGAGCAGTTGCACAATTAGAAATATCCTAGTTAATCATTTTTATTCTTCAGCATTTTGTTTTTATTGGATCGTTTATTTGATACAGGATCACATTCTGCATTGCATTAAAATTTTTTATATGTGAAAACTTCTAGTTCCTAATTAGATTGTAAGTTCTATGGTCTTTAGAACCTGATTTATATTTCTTCATTTTATGCTGCAGTCATATGATCATAGGAGGTGCTTAGGAAATACTCGTAGAATTAATGAAGAACTAAATTTATAGAGTTAATAGTCCCTGCAGGCAGGGATGTATCTTAAATTATTTTATTATACAAGTCTTTTTGTAAACATATATTTTTCTTTACCTTAGTAAAATAACTGGGAGAAGAATTTCTAGATCTTTAAATTGGTTAATTATAAGTAATTGCCAAAAGTTTTACCAGAGTGGTTGTACCATTTACACTTCCATCAAAAATATATAACAGTTCCAGTTGTTCCATATTCTCATCAATATTTGATGTTCTCAGTCTTTTCATTTTAAGGCACTCAAGTGTGTGTATAATGGCATCTCAGTAATACCTGTTTAAGTTTTGCGTATTGGTATTGAATTGTTTGTCCTTTTATTACTGAATTGTGAGAGTTCTTTATATATTCTGGGTACGAATCTTTTGTGAGATATATTTACTAATACTTTCGATCTGAAGCTTGCCTATTAATTTTCTTAATAGTGTCTTTTGATTTAATTTTTTTCTTTTATGAATCTTACCTTTTGTGTCCTAAGATACCTCTGTTTACCCCCAGGTAATGAACATTTTCTTCTGAAAGCTTTATAAATTTAGCTTTTATGTTTAAATCTATGATCCAAGACAGATCATTACTTTTTATACATGTTGTGAGGTATGGGTTAAAGTTCACTTTTTCATTTATATGCATATCCAATTGTTGCAGTACCGTTTATTGAAAAGACATTCCTTTCCCCACTGAGTTGCTTTGGTGACTGTTTTGTTGAAAATTAATTATGTATGTATGGATTAACTTGTTCAAGCATTTTCTTCTTTAATAGACTGTTGTACTTTGAAGAGTATTGATTGCTGAGTTAAATGCACAATACAGAAGGACTATTTTTATATTAAACTTTAAAGTTATCATTTGTGGACTAAATATATGTCTTAATTTAAAAACATTTATATTTAAAGCCTTCTTATATTTGCATGAGGCCACATGAGAGATAATATGATGGACAAATATGGTGGAAAGAAATGGCAAGAGATACAAATGAGCCATAAGGTGCCATAGCTGAAGTAGGGAGATAAAGGGACAGAGAAGGAGAAGGGGAATACAGACCAATTACATAACACCAAAGAAGTTGGATGGTAATTTAAGTTTTTGATGGAGAAAAATAAATCTTAGTTTCTTTGAAATGCACCTATTCCCAGAGATTTACTTTTTTACGTTGTGTTTATAAATTGAATTCAGTTTGTCAGAGTGATAAATGAACACAAAATGCCAGTCATAATGAAAGGTCATGTAAGCCCCAATTTACTGTCACACTTTTCTAGTTTGTTGTTTCGGCCACCAAAAATACAGATTTTTTCCCCAGGATATGAAAAGATGGAGATCACGTTTTAACCTTCAAGGCACTTTTCCACTTATCTAGACACTTAGTTCTTTATTTGAATGGAAACTACCTACTGGGTTGGATTTTATGGGAAATTTAAGGCTGCAGTGGTTTTGATAGAAATCAACTTATAGTAATTTATGATGGGATACTGATTAGTCAGCTGTATAAATGACCCACTCCCATTTGCCTGGAGATTTCTTGTAAAAAGTAGAATTTTTATTTGGAAATAAAATTCTTAATATAGCATGAATAATTATTCTTACTGAACTTTCTTTTTGAGGCAAAAATATGAAATAGACTACAGATTACCCATAGAAGCAAAATGTAAACATATACCAGAGAAGTCAAAGAAGCTTAATTTTTCTTATTTTTTCATTGTTAAATATGTCACCTAAAGAATGACTTCTTTTTTTTCCCTAAAGAGGTGCTTAATTGCACTAATTTTAACTGATTTTTTTATTGTACGTGTAGTTGTATGAGTTGAATGCTTCATATACAGTAGCATGCTACTATAGCAGAAAAAAAAGGTTGAATTTCATTTTAGAACAAAATAAAAATAAAATCGTGAAGTACTGTTTTTCTCTACAGGATACAAATTTGTATAGTTAGGTACTTTATGACATTAATTTTTCACCTCATCTCAGGAGAAGGAACTGACTTTATGATCTATAAAATACAAAGCATGGACTTGAAAAGATGTGTTTGTGTTTTTATAGATACATTATTAACTGATATATTTGATGGTTTTATTTAAGGATTTTTGCTATTTATTTATGAAATGCCATTTTTTTAAATGGATTGTAGGGAGAGGTAAGAATTCTTGGCTCTGAAAACTGCTAGTGCTATGGGGAATTATTAAAGTTATAAGCTGGATAAGAGGAACGTTTTTATCTTTTCTAACCATAGCCACATTTCTCTTTGTTTAAAAATAAACTTTAAAAAAATTTTCTGTAATCAACATCTGGGTAGCAAATGAAGAAGAATGGTGAAGTGGGTGGCCTTCAAACACAGTTTAATAAGGACTACTCATTACAGCTTTAAGGATCCCCGTTCCATCTTACTGTGCTTCAGTTTAACAGATGGGAAGATACACACATGTGGGATTACCTTCTTCCCCTTTCTTCCTTGCTTCTACTGCTCCCAGGAAATAATTGGATTTTGTGGCAATTCTGTGCCATTGGAAACCAGGAGATTCTTATGCTCCTCCCAACAATCCGACACACACACACACACACACATATTATGGAGCTGATCTTGTTCTCTCTCTCATTTAATTCAGATCTTTCCATCTTTGGTGAACTATTGAAAAAGTATTTAATAAGCTGATATGTGTGTCCACTACTAAAATTGATACAGAAAATAGAAAAATATTATTTTAGGGTTTTTAGAATTTTATTCGAATGACTTCACAGTGTAAAGAATTGATGCTCTGATTATTTGCATTACATTTTCAGGGACACAAAGACAGTAGTACAGCCAGGATTAGTAATCAGGTAGCTTGATTTCTAGTCGATAGCTTTATGCATAGTACTCAACATTGCCTTGAAATCAATTGATATCATTTGTTTTGGAGGCAGGAAATATATTCAACAAATAGATACTACAATATATAGTTTCCTATCAGAATGAAGGAATAAAACTTCACTAATATAAATAAATCCTTCCAACATTTTGTCAGTGTGGAATAAATACCACAAGGAGTTGCCCCTCGTTACTCTAATTTTGAATATAGATGCCAAATGAATTTGGAACATCTGGGTTAGACTTCAACTGATTTCTTTACTGCCAAACTTTACAAAATCCTATACCAGTCTACATTCCCACCAACAACATAAGTGGGTTCCACTTACTCCACATTGAGGTGAATACTTAGTGTTGTTTGTCTACCAAAAATTTTAATTATTCCAATAGGTGTGTGTTGATGTCTCATTAAAGTTTTTAATTTGCTTTTCCCTGGTATCTAATTATACTGAGCATCTTTTAATGTACTTATTGGTCATTTATTTAGGTTCTTTGTGAAGTGTCTGTTCAAATATTTTGCTGATTTTTTTTTTTTTTTTTGAGATTTTTACCGAGTGTCATGTGCTAGGTAGAGTTTTAGGCACTGGATAGTGAGATAGAGATTTGGTTTAATGTAAAGAATACCATTCTTCCTCTTCCATAATCAATATTATTAATTCTAAGTAGAATTCATAAAAATCATTTTACATATGGTTCCATTGCTCCTTTCACTGATTCCTCTCTTAGTCTGTTCATATGGACAGGTAATCTCACAGTGGTTATAAGGACCAGACACAATTCTCTATTTTACTTTCTAAATTTAACAGTAAACCTATAGCTTTCTAAGAATATGGGGTATGAGCTTTTCAGTGATGCAGGCTGACTTGACATCTGTGAGTTTCCTACTATGAGGTCTTTTAGGCAAAATCTAGATCATTACTTGGAAGAGATACTGTGGAAGTTATTCTAACATGTATGACAGAGGTAGGGCTTGTTTTAAGATGATATAAAAAGAAGTACACTGAAGTGAAAAGAGGCCTAGTAACTAGAGGTCTAATATTAGTGTTTACAAAGAGGTTTAATATTAAAGCAGCATTAGAAGCAAACTCATGAAAGCTCATATTTCTCTGTTCTCCTACAGTCTAATACTATCTCTTAGTTCGTGTTTTAACTTTTTTGGATAGTAGTGTTTTCTATTTTTCTGGTTATTTTATTAACAATACTATGGCTTTTCCTTTCTAATATCCATAAGTAGCAACTCTTCTCATACAGAAAATTCAGTTAACTTGGAATCTTCCATACATACTTACGGTATTAGACTAAATCTCCAAAGAAGAGATAAAGTTCCTGGATAAGATAGTGCTAGGTTCCTATTTTTCTGCCCTTTTGTTAAGTGAAAAATCATGGTAAAGAAAAGGATAAAATTGAGCATAGAATCAACATATATATACCAAGAAGACATTTGAAATCTTTGTAAAAATTTCTCTCTCTTAGTTGCACTTGAGCCCTGTGACCTCTGCGACATGGTTGAAGACATGAGTCTGAAAATATTGTATATGAGTTTTTTTATTAATATTGAGTTGTTCTTTGTATATTTTAAATTCAAGTCCTTTGTCACACATGTATTTTTTTTTTACAATCTGTGGCTTACCTTTTCATTTTTTAATAGTCTTTACAAGAGTAGAAGTTATGAATTTTTACTAAATATAACTTACTCATCTGTGGTTCTTATTTTTTTTGTGTGTATACTATATAAGAACTATATGCCTTTTTCAAGGTCATAAAAATTTTCTCCTGTTTGCTTCTAGAAGTTTTATAGTAACAGCTTTTACATTTAATCAATGATCCATTTCAAGTTAATTTTTGTGTATGGTATAAGGGAGGGCATCTGTTCTCATTTTGTTTTTCCTATATGAATGTTCAGGTATGACAATATAATTTATTGTAAAAACTATGCAATCACCCCTGAAATACTTTGACACCTTTGTTGAAATTCAGTTCACCATATCAGACTGACTATACTGCTAGACTCTCTATTTTGATCCAAATATATATGCCAATCTATACACCAGTATCACGCTGTCTTTATTATGGTCATTTTCTTTCTTTTTCTTTTTTTTTTTCTTTTCCATTATGGTTTATTACAGGATATTGGATATAGTTCCCTGTGCTATACAATAGGACTTTGTTGTTTATCCATTCTATATATAATAGTTTGCATCTGCTAGTCCCAAACTCCCAATTCATCCCTCCTCTGCTCCCCCTCCCCCTTGGCATCCACAAGTCTGTTCTTTATATCTGTGAGTCTGTTTCTGTTTTGTAGATAAGTTCATTTGTGTCATATGTTAGGTTCCACATATAAGTGATGTCATATGGTATTTGTCTTTCTCTTTCTGACTTACTTTGCTTAGTATAATAATCTCTAGGTCCATCCATGCAGCTGCAAGTGGCATTATTTCATTCTTTTTTATGGCTGAGTAATATTCCATTGTATACATGTACCACATCTTCTTTATCCATTCATCTGTTGATGGACACTTAGGTTGTTTCCATGTCTTGGCTATTGTAAATAGTGCTGCTATGAACATAGAAGTGCATGTATCTTTTTGAATTAGAGTTTTGTCTGGATATATGCCCAGGTGTGGGATTGCTGGATCACATGGCAACTCTATTTTTAGGGGTTTTTTTGTCTTTTTGTTTTTTGGCTGCGTTGGGTCTTCATTGCGGTGCATGGGCTTCTCATTGCAGTGGTTTTTTAGTTTTTTTGAGGAACCTCCATAGTGTTCTCCATAGTGGCTGCACCAATTTACATTCTCACCAATAGTGTAGGAGGGTTCCCTTTTCTCCACACCCTCTCTAGCATTTGTTACTTGTAGACTTTTTAATGATGGCCATTCTGACTGGTGTGAGGTGGTACCTCATTGCAGTTTTGATTTGCATTTCTCTAATAATTAGTGATGTTGAGGATCTTTTCATGTGCCTTTTGTCAATTTGTATGTCTTCTTTGGAGAAATGTCTATTTAGGTCTTCTGCCCATTTTTTGATTGGATTGTTTGCTTTTTTGTTATTGAGTTGTATGAGCTGTTTGTATATTTTGGAAATTAAGCCCTTGTAAGTTGCATCATTTGCAAATAGTTTCTCCCAGTCTGCAGGTTGTCTTTTCATTTCGTTGATGGTTTCCTTTGCTGTACAAAAGCTTATAAGTTTAATTAGGTCACACTTGTTTATTTTTGCTTTTATTTCTATTGCTTTGGGAGATTGACCTAAGAAAACATTGGTATGATTTATGTCAGAGGATGTTTTGCCTATGTTCTCTTCTAGAACTTTTATGGCGTCATACCTTATATTTAAGTCTTTAAGCCATTTTGAGTTTATTTTTGTGTATGATGTGAGGGTGTGTTCTAACTTCATTGATTTACAAGTGGCAGTCCAACTTTCCCAACTTGCTGAATAGACTGCCTTTTCCTCGTTGTATATTCTTGCCTCCTTTGTTGAAGATTAATTGACCTGACCGTAGATGTGTGAGTTTATTTCTGGACTCTCTGTTCTGTTCCACTGATCCATATATCGTTTTTTGTGTCAATTCTGCACTGTTTTGATTGCTGTAGCTTTTGTAGTATTCTCTGAAGTCTGGGAGAGTTATGCTTCCTGCTTTGTTCTTTTTCCTGAGGATTGCTTTGGCAATTCTGGGTCTTTTATGGTTCCATATAAATTTTAAATTATTTGTTCTAGTTTGATGAAAAATGTCATGAGTAATTTGATAGGAACTGCATTAAAGAAACTTGCTGGATTTTGATTTTCATTGCCTATAATCTATAGATGGCTGTGCAGAGAACTATGGCTTTACAAAACTGAATCTCTAGATTCATGATCATGGTATATCTTTTTATCTATTTAGGTCTTTAATTTCTCTTCTTAGTAATTAGTAGTTTTCAATGTATAGATTTAAAACATTTTATTAAATTCATTCCAATTTCATGTTGGGATTTTATAATGATATTTAATATTTACATTTCATAGTTGTCAATGCTAGTAAATGGAAATATACATGATATTGACCTCGAATCCTATGACTTTGCTAAACACAGTTATTTGTTCTACTAGTTTACTTCTCTATGATTATTAGGATTTTCTATATCTATAATCATGTCATCTGAGAATAATTTTTTTCTTGTTTTAAGTATGTATGATTATTTTTTCTCTTTCCAGTCTTATTGCACTATCCAAGACCTTCCATAAAATTTTGGATCTAAGTAGTGAGAGTGGACACTCTTGTCTTTTTCCTGATATTAGGGAGAAAGAATTCAGTATTTACAAGTAAATATGATATTATCTGTAGGTTTTTTCATAGGTGCCCTTTATCAAGTTGAGGATATCTAGTCTAGTAATATAGTAACATCCAGTCTAAATCTATATTAACCTACTTATCTTCAATGGACAGTATTTGATCTTAGTGAGCACTGTCTTTAAGGGCACTCATTTTGTCGGTCATAGGATAATTTCAATATATATTGTTCTGCCTATCCAATAAAATTCCTGTGTTATATTTTTATTTTTTAAAATAATTATTACTTTTAATATATTTCTTCCTCATTCTACACATATGTAGGGGGTTCTCTAGTATGTTCTTACCTCTGCTCCCTTTTTTTTTGGCTAAGTTCAATTTTTTAAGGTGGACGTAGTTAACACAAGAGGTTACAATCTTATCAACTATACTTTTTCTATGAAAATTTAACTTTTTATTGATGTGAGGTATAAAGCCTTTTAATCAAGGATGTTGTAAAGTAAAATTACCAATACCCTTATTATTTACAAAATTAAATGCAAGTCAGCAACTTTTTACTAGCTAAATGTTTTCAAACCCAGATTAAAATTTTCCTATTAGGAAGTTGATATTTAAATTCATTTTTCTTGACCTATTAGTATTCCAAATATTATAAAACATAGCCCATTAGGCTGACTACAGTTGCATGGCAAGGTACTTTTGCTTGAATGTTTAAGTCCCTTTTACTTTTTTTCCTGTTTTCTATGTTCATAATGTCATTTATGGTAAAGCATCCTATGCCAATACTCAGATTTCACAAATTGGTGAGCCTATTTTTCTTTTCTTAACATTACTAATTTCAGGAAGGCTTTAAAACTGCCTTTATTCATGTAAATTATAATATTTTCTTTTCTTTTTAACCTAATAAGGTAAAGAAAGAAGAAAGAAAAGTGTCATACCTGTCCACTTCCTCAGTCTGCTTAAAAGATTACATATCGCTCCTCTTTACAATGGCTTATTAAAAAATAAAACTATTAACATAGCTATCAAGTTAATAAATACATTCAATAGAAGCAAAAATAAGATATTTATATAACCATTTCTCAGGAATAGATAAACATTGAAAATTTATCTACAATATTTTAAAGTTTTACCTCTTGATTTCAATATTTATCACCTTATATGGAGCCTTAAATATGCTTTTGGACAAATAAATTTATATGTGAAGGAGTTTTCAGGTGTCAAGTTTTCCCCTGACCTTTTTTTATTTAATTACCTAAGAAACAACTGTATATTTCAATCCATAGGAGGTAGTATAATTCTAAGCATGCAGGTTCTAAGCATGTAGACTGTCTGTGTTAAAATCTCTGCTTCTTCACAAATTAACTATGTGTTCTTGGGCTGCTTATTTAATTCATTTATACATAAAATTGGGTAATTGTATCATCTAAGTCATAATGTAGTTCTAAGAGCAGATGAGATATTTTCTATAAAGTGAATATCACAGTGCCTAAAACAAAGATCATAATAATTTCTACATTAAACTCATACATTATATACAAAGAACTGATAAACATGAAACTAATTAAATCAACACACAGAGTACCTCTTTAAACACTTATTTGTATATCATTACATACTTATGCAAATATAGATTGACAAACTGTCATACAACACATCTTTTTATATTACAATGTATTATGAATAACTTAAAAGGCGAAGATTATTTTTAGTGAGTGTGCATTCCAAGTACTTTTTTAAGTTTATTTTTGAACACTGAGGTTGTTTCAATGAAAATTAAAATACTTCTAATTATATTTTTAAATTAAAAAAATTATAAAATAATTATAATGATAAACACTGTATCATCCACCTGTTGACATTAGATGAATATATTTTTTTTAAAATTACTGAGCTTACAGAAAAACAGAAAAAAATCTTGTTTTTTTCTTATTTATGTTACTAACTAAAAGGGCTTTTGTTATGTTTTTAGGGTTTCTTATTACAAACCCTGAGCTGAATGTTGATGAAAGTAGTTAATTCTTGATCCTTTCTAGGACCTGATATTTGAGTAATTACATTAAAGAGAGGCATCAGCAATACTAAATAACCCTGATTATGCTGAATGGGAGATGAATGATTAAAAGCCTGCATGAGGCATTAATTTACTACCTAATTGTCACATAATACCAATTGACTATTCTAGTTATTTTTCCCCTTTGGGTAAAGTTATTTTGGATGGAATAAACTTGCAGTGTAATAGTTTGCAAAGACCATACATAGAAGCACTATAATTCATCAAGGGGCCTAGCTGGACAGCTTTGTCAAAATAGGTTAGGGAATTTCTCGTGACTGTAGCCGGTGTTACAACATTTTTAAAGATAGCAATCCATTATCACTTCTCTTCTGTCACCTGAAAAAAATCATCCCACAGAATGTGATTTCCTCCTGCGGTGACATGACACTGCTCAGAAGGCAATGAAACATCCTTTTTCGAAAATATCAACTATCAAATGACAAACTCTAAGCCTGAGTCATGTTGTTATGTTCCTCAGGTCTGTTGTGTATTACTAAGGAAATAGGAAATGTAAACAGCTTTTATTCTCCTATATTTTGATTTAATTTTGTTTTGATTATATCAGTAATAAAAACAAAATCTTCAGCAATTACATTCTAAAGGATATAACATGTCCTACAGATGCCATTCAAAGGAAGATATACATATATATATGTATATATGTATAGTTCCATAGGAAAGGTATAGCACTTGTTTTGTTTATATGCTTAAAGCCAATGAACTTTAGACAATTGAAAGCTAGGATAATTATGGGGAAGACTCTTTTTTGTAACAGGAAATTTGTGAGTTTCAATTTGGTAATAGCTACCATTTATTCAAATCAGCAAAAATTTTAAACTTCATTGTTATAAAACCATTCTAAGGACTAAACTGAGAAGAGGATTTGTTTTTCTGGTGACGAAATCTATTCAAAGATGGTTTCCTTCGGAACTATTATATTTCTGTAGTTCTTCTAGAACTAGACTCTTTAAAATAAATTCATATGATGGCACTAAATTCTAAAATTATACTTTTCTTTTCCAGAAGAAAACCTAGTTTAAAAAGGCTTTATTTTTTAAAAAATATCTTAGAATATTACCTATCAAGTAAATGTGGTGATTATGACAGAAACTGTCACTGCTTATTAACTATCCATAACAACCCCATATTTCCCACATCCTTAGAGTTAGGCATGGCCTTGGAACTAATTCTGGTCAATGGGTCGTGAGTGGAAGGAATGAATGTCACTTCCAGAATGAAACAATTAAGAGCCAATGTTTAACTCCCTAACTCCTTTTGTCCTTTGTCATTGAAACCACTGAGGCCATGGAGAAGGTACAAGATACTGGAGTTTCTGACAACTTGCATCACTGAGTGGCTGTGTAGAACAGGGAGTGCCCCAGCAGTTCACACTGGGTATGTTCTGTGAGCCAGAAAGAAGAAACCATTTGTTATAATAAGCCACTGGGATTTCAGGATTGTTCTGTTATTGCAGCCATGATCTAGACTATCCAAATTAATTCAGTGAACTAAGCCAAAGAATATATGGCACACTGGTCAAGTTTCCCTAATAGTAAATATAGTTTAAAAATGGGAAGAACAAAACAAATGAGGGCATATTAATTATTAGCAAAATATGAACTTTTTTGAAGAAAATGATGTGAATTGTCACTCCATTTCCAAGAACTGAGCTGATACCACTTTAAGAGCCTTACCTGTGAATTAAGGTTTCCCCATCTGATGGGCTTTGCTGCCCTCAGCAATTTATTCAGGCCACCTATGTGGAAGAGCAGGTGTATTTGTGAGTTCAGGGAAAAGGTTTTCAAACTCAACTCTGTATACCTACTCCTCAATTCTTTTCTTCTCTGTTATTCAAGTGGGAAGTGTTAATGCTTGTCTCATATTTGTCCATATGTTGTTAGGATTGCTTGAATAACATGTTTTAGTTATGACCTCTCACTATCCCTGAAGGAAAAAAATCACCTAAAAATGTACTGTGTGTATGCAAAGAGCTACATTTTTCATTAGTCATACATTCAGCACCGACATGTGGGCTTATCTACACATAGATCACTAGAATGTGAATGTGTATGGTGAATATTTAGGAAACTAAGGCCTGACACTTACTGGATGCTCATGTTAGCTTTTGGAAAAATTTGGCTTGTCCAACTCTAATGCGGTATGTCTTGTTTACTTTCAAATTTAATATTCAAGTTGTATTCACAATAGCATCTGACCCAAATTCGAATTTATAAATATGCATTTCTGGTCTTAGATCTCTTTATATGAAACAAGCATTCTTTATATTACCAATGACTTTCCTGGAAATTTCAGAAGTAATTGCCTACTTATTTGCAAATACAGTGACTAGTCTGTGAAATTGTATGCAATAGCTTACACATGCTACCTTTCTCCTGTCCCCCCTTCCATAGCTTTGTTTCATCTTTTCCAGAAAAATCAACAACAAGAACAACAACAACAACATAACACAAACGACCTTCTGGTAGAATGAGGGTTTGAATAATAATTTCCCATTCCTCTAGTTTACATATTAAATTCAGGTCTCTTTTTACATCCCAAGCAGGAACTTAATTGAAATGTCCTGTGGTCATCATCATTATTTTAACTGTGATGTCCATCCCATTCTTTGGGTTTTCCACTGCCTTTAAACTTTCCTCTTTTCTTGCTTCTTTTGGATTTTAAGCAATTGTAATGAAGTAAACAATAGTCTTCTACTTTCCCCTTTTTATTTAATTAGATATCTCTGTGATTTTACAGTTAAAAGGAAAATATAAAAATTCAAAAGTCCTAGTAACTAGTGAAATATAAGGATAATTTATGGTTAGTGAAGTCACCCACACACACGACCATGTTTCTGGACCACATTATCAGTGTTAACATCCCTGCTGTTTCTTTATAAGCTGAATGGCATTGGATGAGTAATATCATTTTCCTGAGAATTGACCTCTTTAGATGTCACTTAAGGATCATCAGATAGTGACACACTCAAGCTGTTGTTACTACTGTTGTTGATACAGTGAACCCTCTGCCCTCCCTCCCCAGCTCTCCCCCCACCCAGCTGCCACCCCCTCATCCCAGTCCAGGGAAAGGGAGTCTTGTGGGTATTCTCATAGACTTTTTTGTTGTTGTTGTTTTAAACATCTTTATTGGAGTATAATCGCTTTACAATGGCGTGTTAGTTTCTGCTTTATAACAAAGTGAATCATGGACAGGGTCTTGGTGCTCCAACCTGATGTCAGGCCTGAGCCTCTGAGGTGGGAGAGCCGAGTTCAGGACATTGGTCCACCAGAGACCTCCTGGCCCCACATATTATCAATAAGTGAGAGCTCTCCCAGAGATCTCTGTCTCAGTGCTAAGACCCAGCTCCACCCAACGGCCAGCAAGCTCCAGTGCTGGATGCCCCATGCCAAACAACTAGCAAGACAGGAACACAACCCCACCCATCAGCAGAGAGGCTACCTAAAATCATACTAAGTTCACAGACACTCCAAAACACACCACTGGATGCAGCCCTACCCACAAGAAAGACAAGATCCAGCCTCACCCACCAGAACACAGGAACCAGTCCCCTCCACCAGGAAGCCTACACAAGCCACTGAACCAACCTTACCACTGGGGACAAACACCAAAAACTATGAACCTGCAGCCTGTGAAAAGGAGGCCTCAAATACAGTAATTTAAGCAAAATGAGAAGACAGAGAAATATGCAGCGGATGAAGGAGCAAGGTAAAAACCCACCAGACCAAACAAATGAACAGGAAGTAGGCAGTCTACCTGAAAAAGAATTCAGAGTAATGATAGTAAAGATGATCCAAAATCTTGGAAATAGAATGGAAAAAAATACAAGAAACATTTAACAAGGACCTAGAAGAATTAAAGAGCAAACAAACAATGATGAACAACACAATAAATGAAATTAAAAATACTCTAGAAGGAATCAATAGCAGAATACCTGAGGCACGAATAAGTGACCTGGAAGATAAAATAATGGAAATAACTACTGCAGAGCAGAATAAAGAAAAAAGAATGAAAAGAATTGAGGGCAGTCTCAGAGACCTCTGGGACAACATTAAACACACCAACATTCGAATTATAGGGGTCCCAGAAGAAGAAGAGAAAAAGAAAGGGTATGAGAAAATATTTGAAGAGATTATAGTTGAAAACTTCCCTAACATGGGAAAGGAAATAGTCAATCAAGTCCAGGAAGCACAGAGAGTCCCATGCAGGATAAATCCAAGGAGAAACATGGCAAGACACATATTAACCAAACTATCAAAAATTAAATACAAAGAAAAAATACTAATAGCAGCAAGGGAAAAGCCACAAATAACATACAAGGGAATCCCCATAAGGTTAACAGCGGATCTTTCAGCAGAAACTCTGCAAGCCAGAGGGAGTAGCATCACATATTTAAAGTGATGAAAGGGAAAAACCTACAACCAAGATTACTCTACCCAGCAAGGATCGCATTCAGATTCAACGGAGAAATTAAAACCTTTACAGACAAGCAAACGCTAAGAGAATTCAGCACCACCAAACGGCTTTACAACAAATACTAAAGGAACTTCTCTAGGCAGGAAACACAGGAGAAGGAAAAGACCTACAATAAGAAACCCAAAACAATTAAGAAAATGGGAATAGGAACATACATATCAATAATTACCTTAAATGTAAATGGATTAAATGCTCCACCCAAAAGATACAGACTTGCTGAATGGATACAAAAACAAGACCCGTATATATGCCCACTTCAGACCTAGGAACATATAAGATTGAAAGTGAGGGGATGGAAAAAGATATTCCATGCAAATGGAAATCAAAGGAAAGCTGGAGGAGCAATTCTCATATCAGAAAAAAAAAGACTTTAAAATAAAAAATGCTACTAGAGACAAAGAAAGACACTACATAATGATCAAGGGATCAATCCAAGAAGAAGATATAATGGTTGTAAATATTTATGCACCCAACATAGGAGCACCTCAATACATAAGGCAAATGCTAACAGCCATAAAAGGGGAAATCGACAGTAACACAATCATACTAGGGGACTTTAACACCCCACATTCACCAATGGACAGATCATCCAAAATGAAAATAAATAAGGAAACACAAGTTTTAAATTACACATTGAACAAGGTGGATATTTATAGGACATTCCATCTAAAAACAACAGAATACGCTTTCTTCTCAAGTGCTCATGGAACAATCCCCAGGATAGATCGTATCTTGGGTCACAAATCAAGCCTTGGCAACTTTAAGATAATTGAAATCTTATCAAGTATCTTTTCCCACCACAACGCTATGAGACTAGATACCAATTACAGGAAAAAAACTTAAAAAATACAAACACATGGAGGCTAAACAATACACGACCAAGTAAGCAAAAGATCACTGAAGAAATCAAAGAGGAAATCAAAAAATACCTAGAAACAACTGACAATGAAAACACGACATCCCAAAACTTATGGATGCAGCAAGAGCAGTTCTAAGAGGGAAGTTTATAGCAATACAATCCTACCTCAAGAAACAAGAAAAATCTCAAATAAACAATCTAACCTTACTCCTAAGGCAAATACAGAAAGAAGAACAAAAAAACCCCAAAGTTAGCAGAAGGAAAGAAATCATAAAGATCAGATCAGAAATACATGAAAAAGAAATGAAGGAAACGATAGCAAAGATCAATAAAACTAAAAGCTGGTTCTTTGAGAAGATAAATTTGATAACCATTAGCCAGACTCATCAAGAAAAAAAGGGAGAAGACTCAAATCAACAGAAGTAGAAATGAAAAAGGAGAAGTAACAACTGACACTGCAGAAATAAAAAGGCTCATGAGAGACTACTACAAGCACCTATATGCCAATAACATGGACAACCTGGAAGAAATGGACAACTTCTTAGAAAACCACAAGCTTCTGAGACTGAACCAGGAAGAAATAGAAAATATAAACAGACCGACCACAAGCACTGAAATTGAAACTGTGATTAAAAATCTTCCAACAAACAAAAGCCCAGGACCAAATGGCTTCACAGGCGAATTCTATCAAACATTTAGAGAAGAGCTAACACCTATCCTTCTCAAACTCTTCCAAAATATAGCAGAGGGAGGAACCCTCCCAAACTCATTCTACGAGGCCACCATCACCCTGATACCAAAACCAGACAAAGACGTCACAAAAAGAGAAAACTACAGGTCAATATCACTGATGATCATAGATGCAAAAATTCTCAACAAAATACTAGCAAACAATCCAGCAGCACATTAAACGGATCATACACCATGATCAAGTGGGGTTTATCCGGGAATTCAAGGATTCTTTAATATATGCAAATCAATCAATGTGATATACTATATTAACAAATTGAAGGATAAAAACCATATGATAACCTCAATAGATGCAGAAAAAGCTTTTGACATAATTCAACACCCATTTATGATAAAAAAAAAAAACTCTCCAGAAAGTAGGCATAGAGGGAACTTACCCAACATAAGAAAGGCCAGATATGACAAACCCACAGCCAACGTCATTCTCAATGGTGAAAAACTGAAACCATTTCCTCTAAGTTCCGGAACAAGACAAGGTTGCCCACTCTCACCACTATTTTTCAACATAGTTTTGGAAGTTTTAGCCACAGCAATCAGAGACGAAAAAGAAAAGGAATCCAAATTGGAAAAGAAGAAGTAAAACTGTAACTGATTGCAGATGACATGATAGCATACATAGGGAATCCTAAAGATGCTCCCAGAAAACTACTAGAGCTAATCAATGAATTTGGTAAAGTAGCAGGATACAAAATTAATGCACAGAAATCTCTTGCATTCCTATACACTAAGGATGAAAAATCTGAAAGTGAAATTAAGGAAGCACTCCCATTTACCAACCATTGCAACAAAAAGAATAAAATACCAAGGAATAAACCTACCTAGGAAGACAAAAGACCTGTATGCAGAAAAGTATAAGACACTGATAAAAGAAATTAAAGATGATACAAACAGATGGAGAGATATACCATGTTCTTGGATTGGAAGAATCAACATTGTGAAAATGACTGTAATACCCAAAACAATCTACAGATTCAATGCAATCCCTATTAAACCTCCAATGGCATTTTTCACAGAACTAGAACAAAAAATTTCACAATTTGTATGGAAACACAAAAGGCCCCGAATAGCCAAAGCAATCTTGAGAAAGAAAAACGGAGCTGGAGGAATCAGGCTCCCTGACTTCAGACTATACAACAAAGCTACAGTAATCAAGACAGTAGGTACTGGCACAAAAACAGAAATATAGATCAATGGAACAGGATAGAAAGCCCAGAGATAAACCCATGCACTTATGGTCGCCTTATCTTTGATAAAGGAGGCAAGAATATACAATGGAGAAAAGACAGCCTCTTCAATAAGTGGTGCTGAGAAAACTGGACAGCTACATGTAGAAGAATGAAATTAGAACATTCCCTAACACCATACACAAAAGTAAACTCAAAATGGATTAAAGACCTAAATGTAAGGCCAGACACTATAAAGCTCTTAGAGGAAAACATAGGCAGAACACTATGACATAAATCACAGCAAGATCCTTTTTGACCCAGCTCCTAGAGAAATAGAAATAAAAACAAAAATAAACAAATGGGACCTAATGACACTTCAAAGCTTTTGCACAGCAAAGGAACGCATAAACAAGACGAAAAGACAACCCTCAGAATGGGAGAAAATATTTGTAAATGAAGCAACTGACAAAGGATTAATCTCCAAAATATACAAGCAGCTCATTCAGCTCAATATCAAAAAAACAAGCAACCCAATCCAAAACTGGGCAGAAGACCTAAATAGACATTTCTCCAAAGAAGATATACAGATTGCCAACAAACACATGAAAGGATGCTCAACATCACTAATCATTAGAGCAATGCAAATCAAAACGACAATGAGGTATCACCTCACACCAGTCAGAATTGCCATCATCCATAAATCTACAAACAATAAATGCTGGAGAGGGTGTGGAGAAAAGGGAACCCTCTTGCACTGTTGGTGGGAATGTAAATTGATACAGCCACTATGGAGAACAGTATGGAGGTTCCTTAAAAAACTAAAAATAGAACTACCATATGACCCAGCAATCCCACTCCTGGGCATATACCCTGAGAACACCATAATTCAAAAAGAAGCATGTACCCCAATGTTCATTGCAGCACTATTTACAATAGCCAGGACATGGAAGCAAACTAAGTGTCCATTGACAGATAAATGGATAAAGAAGATGTGGCACATATATACAGTGGAATATTTCTCAGCCATAAAAAGAAATGAAATTGAGTTATTTGTAGTGAGGTGGATGGACCTAGAGTCTGTCATATAGAGTGAAGTATGTCAGAAAGAGAAAAATAAATAGTGTATGCTAACACATATATATGGAGTCTTAAAAAAAAAATGTTTGAAGAACTTAGGGGCAGGACAGGAATAAAGACACAGACGTAGAGAATGGACTTGAGGACGTGGGAGTGGGGGAATGGGTAAACTGGGACAGAGTAAGAGAGTAGCACTGACATCTATACACTACCAAATGTAAAATAGATAGCTAGTGGGAAGCAGCTGCATAGCACAGGGAGATTAGCTCGGTACTTTGTGACCACCTAGAGGGGTGGGATATGGAGGGTAGGAGGGAGACGCAGGAGGAAGGGGATATGGGGATATATGTATACATATAGCTGATTCGCTTTGTTATACAGCAGAAACTAACACAATATTGTAAAGCAATTATACGCCAATAAAGATGTTAAATAAAAATAAATAAAATAAAGTTAATGGAAAAATAAAGTCAACTATTATGAATCACTACTTAATTTAACCTATTTTGTTTGCCACTCTGACTCATTTGTCCTTATGCTTGGAGATGTAAAGCATGACTGATAAAATGTATGCTTCAGCTGTGTAAGGTTTCTTTAGGCTACTTGAAAATGATCAGAGCTGTTAATTGCTTTGCTGTTCACTTTAATCCCCTCTTAGAGAATATTGTCTCTAATATTTCCTGGTAATCTCATTCTTTGCACAGGCAAGAGCTGCTTTTTTTCCATTTGGCTTCTAAATATGCCAGCTTTCATTTAATTTATTTTCCTGCACTATTCAGCTTGGGTTTCCTACATTTTTTTCCGTGACAAACAAGAACATTAAAAAAATTTTAAAAACATATAAAGAAATGTCAAGTTACTTACCTTTCGTCTAATGTTATGAATATTTTTCTTTTCTATTAGGAAAACACTGCATTGGTTATTATGTATTTATTATATTCCAATAGATTTTCCCATCAATAAATTATCCAGATGGGATGAGGTTTTTTTGTAGTTTAGCTCTTTTTAAGAGTCCCCTACCTCTTAAAGGGTGAATGCTTTTTCTCTTTCTTCATATATCAAAACAATTATATGGGTAAAAGTATTATTGGTTATGTTATTTATGTCTAGCCATTATATTTATATATTATATTGTTTTATATTTTATAACTATTGTATTCTACAGCCTCTAAAGACAAAGTAATGCAGAGGAATTTATTCCCCCCAAAAATATTTAGTTATGTGTCTTTAGGCAGATTGCATAAACTCTCTGGTCTTCATTTGCTTCATTTACATATTAATTTGTCATTGGTCTGTTGAGCCCCTTTCCTATGCACTGTTAGACTGGGGACATGAAGGTAAATAATCACAGCCACATTAAGATGCTTACATTCTATAGAGAGTTGGGGTGAGTAAGGTATGACGGTAGGTAATTGAAACATCTCAGAGAAGAGAACATCTGGGCTAAGTTTTAAAGAATGAGTAAGAATTAGCTGAGTGAAAAGGACATGGAGATCGAGACAAACGGGTAGTCTGGATAAAGGGTATAGCTTAACCAAAGCCATGAGTGAAAGAAAGAGCCATATATCTAGGGAAAAACAAGAGGTGAGCAATAACCAGATCAAAAAGTCTGAGGCAGGTCATGTAGGGAGAAAAATTAAAGAGTGATAGAAAGAAATAAAATAATAAAGAGTGTTTACACCATGTTAAGCATTATGGAGTTCATTTAGTAGGTGATATAGGGGAACTGTTGAAATGTTTTAAGCAAGGGTGTCTTGGGGTTACATTTGTGTTTTAAATATTTTACTTTAAAATTGATGTAGTGAGTGGATTTGAGAAGTCTAAAAACATTGATGAAATAGTTGTAAATTCAAATATATCCTATTGTCTCCATTAATATGTTTGTGTTCATCAATCAACATGAACTATATCTTTTGGTATAGTAAATGCAGACACTGTATTACTCTGAAAAATGGGGACAATAAAATTTGCATGAGTGGACTGAAGGAGGGAGATTGTACCTTATCATCTTGGAAATTCTAATACCTACAATATATGAATTTAATGGAGAGTCAGTACCTCTCTTACATATTGAATAAATGAATACATTTTTGAGTGTCTATGACATGTTAGATATTGTGCTAGGTCCTTTCATCTAGGTACTAATTTGTACCATAATCCAGTGTTATGATATAGTTTAATTACAGATAATGTAATAGTGGGGATTATGTGCTATGTGTGCTATAATATCTTAGTCTCACAACAGGCCTGTTAAGAAGTTGTAGTTATTCCCATTATACTGTTTGTAAAACTGTGATTCAGAGAGCTTTATGCAAGTTTATATAACCAGTACGTAATGGGGATAAACTTAAATGCAAATCTGTGTGCCTTCAAATCTCACTCTATTTGTAGAGAATGGGTCCACAGCAAAGTGTGTTTTACTTTCCTTCTGGAGGAAAATGAGAATTAGAGTTCAAATAATTTAAGCAAGGATTAATAGGAGGTGGCAGAGTCAGTCCAACCCAGATCCTCTGATTTTAGGTACAGTGTTCCTTCCATTGCACCAGACCAGTCTTCCTACCATATCCATGGAGCTCCACTCTGAAAACCAAAGCTCGTCATGAACATCCTCAGACTCTGACGCTCTGATTGCTTTCTGGATTGACAAATAGAAGTTAAGGCTGCACATCTCCCACATCCCTACCCCCTGACCATGATCAAAAAGTGATCATCTAATTTCTAGGTTAGGTCTCAAAATATCCCAATTGCATTTTATTGACATCTATTTTTTTAAATTGGTAGTGTAATTTGATTTAGCAGACTACGCATTTAACCAAAATGCACCATCTTCCAATCATTTACTATATGCCTATCTCAAACACAAAGAGAGATTTTTTTAAAATAGGATTTTAGATATTTTATTTCCATTTTATACTAAGGATGTAGAATTTGTTAATTTGGGGTGGGGAGAGGTTTAAGCTACAATTTTTATTACACAATTAAGTTTTTCAGTGTATCAGCCCTATAGATATTAAAAAGTAAATAATAGCCACCCCCAATCTAATAAGGGAAAATAAAATGAAAATATCTTTATTCATTCCACATATAAACCATCTTATTGTCTTCTCTTCATCAAATAAATTCATCTAGAATTAGGCTTTCATGGCCACCAAAGGTACTGTCTATCTCAGTTTCCTCAACTTTTCCGAGATGTTGTCTTTGTCAGTCACACCCTCCTTCAACAGGGGCACTTCTCTTGCTTCAAGGATGCTATACTCTCATGTCCTCATCTTCCTCTATGGCCATTCTCTGCTTATTTTCTTTTAATGAATGTATTTAATTTCATCTTATTTAAATTGTTAACTAGTCCTATATATACACCAAAATGCAATTATTAAGTAATCTGCATAAACAGGTATATTTTATGAGCTATTAAAAAATGTATTTCATTATTGAAAATCTCTAGATTGATCCACAGTTGTCCTGGAGACTTCTGCTATTAAAACTAATGCAGTCAGTGTTGAGGACAAGTTGTTTTGCTCAGCTTTGAGTGTCAAAAGAGAAGTATTGTATATATGGTGGGAAGGCCACATTTTCTTGAGAGATAAGTTTCTAAATCCTAAAATTCCTGTGAACTTTCATTCCTATGAACTTTCCTATGAACAAAATGCTCAAGATAGTATTTTCCTGGTGGTTTCAATGAAGCCTCACCCCGTCTAAACTGGGGTCTAGAATAAGACATATGAGGTACTGTTGCCCTAGTTGATCTTCATACCAATAGCCAGAAGCATCCAGAGACCCAACAGACAAGTAAATTAATGCTTTATGCCACTAAGTTTATGAGTGGTTTGCTATGTGGCATTATTGTAGCAATAGCTGTATTCAGTTAATACAGAAATTGAAACTTAAAGTCTGAATGTAGGGTTTCATTTTAAGACAACATAGAGTGGTCATCAGATTTGAAGTCACAGAAGCTTTTGGCTGAACATCAATGTAGTAAAAGTTTGAGCAACAGGCAAAAAATAGAGATTTTGTGAGGGAAATATCAATAGATTGGAGTTGAGATGTGCTGTACATACATTAAATTATTTAATCCTCATAGCCAATAGAAGAGAGACCCTTTCAGTCTGCCATAAGGTATACGAGGAGAACTCATGGAAAATTTCTCCAACCGTAGTTGGAAAAATCTGTACCAAATCCTTGACAGAATTCTGGACATTTCTCCTCAATGATTATCCTAGCTGAGCACAGAGAGCACTTAGGAAAAATAAACAATACTAACAAAATCACCATTGCCATTTCTACCCATAGATTTATGTGACATGCAGACAGGGAAAAGAAGGAACCTGGCTGTCAGTAGCTTCAGTTCAGCCCAGACTTCCAGTTCTGAAGATATAATACAGTAGCATCTTACCCTTATCAGACAACAAGACAGTTCATCATATATGTGGAATGATTTTAAATGCAATGTTTTTGATTCATTATAATTAGGATAAAAATTGTACACGTATTACTAAGAAAATGTGTAAAATTTTATTGGAAGTTAGTGCTTGCTGAATAACTGATTTTCAAATTTTTTCTTTCCTGTGCTCATAATTTTTAAAAAACCACAAAAATATGCATCTAACTTAAAATTGGTATTAAAAATGTTTCTTTTAAGTCTAAATTGGTGGAAAGAATTCAATCTCCAATGCATTATGCATACCAACTTTTGAAAATAAAACTGTCATTTCTTTCATTCTTTATTTACTTATGAGTTTATTTATTTTAATGAGGAAAAAACAGAATTAGTTTTTTTAAGAACCAGATTTTTCAACTGCCAACTGTTTTTCCTCTTTAAATTTTATGTATTTATTTGTTTATTTTGTTTAGAATATGTTGTACCTTCCCTTGTTTCAAAATCAAAATATAAGGAAAACACTGAGAAGTCTTGTTTCTACACCTGTCTCCTATAAGTAACTACTTTTATTAGTTTCTCAGTATAATTCCAGTGTTTTTTAGGCATATACAAGCAAACATAAATATATATTCTTATGCCCTCATCTGTTCTTTTATAAAAAGGATCATACTATATAAAATATACTGATTTTTTTTTCTTTTAAGAAAGAAAAGTATAGTTTCACATTCTTGTAACAAATTACCATAAATGTAGTGGCTTGAAAAACATAAATGTATTACATTTCAGTTCTGGAGGACAGAAGTCTAAAATCAGTTTACAGGTTTAAAATCAAGGTGTTTGCAAGGCTAATTCTTTCTGGGGCTCCCAGGAAGAATCTGTTTCTTACCTCATCCAGCTTCTAGAGACTGCCCTGGAATTTCTTGTCTCATAGCCAAACCACTCCAATATCTACTTTCATCTTCACATCACCTTCTCCTGTCATCAAATTTCCCTATGGCTCCCTCTTACAAAGACACTTGAGATTACATTTATGGCCCACCTGAATAATCTAGAATAATTTCCCCATATCAAATTATTTATTTTAATTACATTTGCAAATTATCTTTTGACATATAAGCTAATACTCACAGGTTCTGAGGATTAGGATGTAGATATCTGTGGTGAGAGTGTATTATTTAGCCTGACACAGCAATATGTCCTGGAAATCACTCCTATCAATCTTTAGATGTGCAGCTTTTTCACTTTCTTTTTGTAGCTGTATAGTACTCCCATGTATAGCTGTACCATGGTTTATTTAACTAATTTCCTACTGATGGACTTTTTTTTTTTTTTTTTTTTGCTTTCATAGGGAATGCTGCAATAAGTAACTTTATAAATACAACATTTTGGACCTGTACATATAGATATATAACATATTTAAATATAAATACATAAAATAAGTATATAAAGATGTATAAATATGATATAAATATTAATTTTAATACTTAAATATTAAAAGAAACAATTTATGAAAATATGTATACTAATGAGTTGGATCAACTTTTTATAATTAGCTCATGTTTCTGAGGATAAATTATATTACTTATTAGAATGATAGTATTTAGCATCAATTCTATTCTATCTTTCTATATGTGTAAATTCAGAGAAACCTTGTTCATACAAATAGGTGAAAATTAAAGGAGTTACAGGAATATTTTCAAATTCTTTAAACTTCTTTTTAATCATATACTTAAATCATTTAGTGACCTATCATCAAAAACTGATAACTAATCAGATAACTCAATTATATACTCTTTTAACTTTTGTTGAATGCAAATAGTTGGAAACCACTGAGCAGCAAAATATTTACTATTTGTTGTCCATTCATCAGAGTCATTCATTTTTTTCAAAATCAAAAGCAAGAATCTGGGGACTTCCCTGGTGGCACAGTGGTTAAGTATTTGCTGCCGATGCAGGGGACACAGGTTCGAGCCCTGGTCCAGGAAGATCCCACATGCTGCGGAGCAACTAAGCCCATGCGCCACAACTACTGAGCCTGAGCTCTAAAGCCCATGAGCCACAACTACTGAGTCTGTGTGCCACAACTGCTGAGCCCATGTGCCACAACTACTGAAGCCCACGTGCCTAGAGCCCGTGCTCTACAACAAAGAGAAGCCACTGCAATGAGAAGCCCATGCACCACAACAAAGAGTAACCCCCTCTCACTGCAACTAGAGAAAGGCTATGCACAGCAACGAAGACCCAACGCAGCCAAAAAATTAATTAATCAATTTTTTAAAAAAAGCAAGAATTTGAAAATCATTGCTATGTTTTGCTGTTTTGGAGTCCTTCCTAGAATAATGGAAGATGATAAAATATGGGAGGCAAGAAATAAGAGCTAAGTTGGAGAATAAAAATTATGAAGGGAAGTTAGGAAAGGGAGCAAAATTCAACTACATGTTCTTTCTTGGGCAGATCAGTTTTGGTTATGTGTACATAAGACAGCTGAAGATCTGAAAATCATTTCTTTAAAATATTTCTTTTACATACTCCTTGTGAAGTCTTCATGTACCCACATGATATACATATCCTACCCAATATTGAAGACTATAGCTGTTTACTACTGCAGAATGTATTCTCAAACACCAAAGGCTGTATTTTTATTTTCTTCTTAATGGCATACATAAATTTTAGAAGAACTGAATTAGAGCAAGGGGTCTCTAAAATAATCTCTTTTTAAGAACAAGGATGGTCTCTTCTACTTAGTAAAATTTCAGAATAACTCCTGGTGCTTGCCAAATATATGTAGATAGTAAATGCTTATGGTTTGATTTAAAGAAAATTATCAAGAGTGAATGCAATGCATAAATACCTAGTTCAGATTTGGTCAGCTTGCTGTTCACTTGCCAGTTCCTTCTAAGGGAGTCAAAGTCTTGGCCCTAATAGGAAGCATCTACCCAGTTCAGCTGCCTTTATATAACCACAGCAGGGTGGTAAGTGAGACTATTCCTGCTGTTTTCAATGTCTAGCTGGGGCTCCAAAGCATAGCACAGTGGGTGTTAAGTGCTCACACGTTCTGCAGAGGTGCTAGACCACCTATGCAGAACTTGTTGGAAAGTGGCCCAAATTGGTTCTGCAACATTTAACCCATCACCACCTCCAGCCTATATATAAGAGGAGGCTAGTAAATTAATGGGTGAGGACTGATGAATAAGGATTTCCTTCAGGAAAATTTTATAGTGCTATGCTTTCCTTCTCCCATTTCTTGGGGGCAGAATGTGCTCCTTTTCAACTTAAGCCATGTGACTAGGACTTCAAGGAACCAACCAAAGAGCTTGGAGGTATAGAAAATCATACCTGACTCTTGCTGGAAAAGTAATAGCTAAAGACTGGCTAATATTAGCTGGGAAACAGAACAAAGAGAGAGAGAGATCCATAGGGGATGACTCTTATTTCCAGTGTTTGGTGGAAAAGGACATACGTTTTCCCTTAAATTAAGATGATGTATATAATGTAGCCAAGTTTGATCCAGGAAAACATGACCCCAAGAGCAATAGGCTGTGTGGGACATTAACAAGAAGAGAATAACTGAAGACTCAAGAGGTGGTATAGCACTGCGGTAAAGAGTATGAATGTGGTTGATATTAGAAGAACTCTCAAGAGAGAGCTGATATTTAAGCACTGGCCATCAAGAGGGCTACAACTTTCATATTAAAATAATACCAGTCAATTCAAATCCTGTGCTCATTTTTAATCAAATTATTTGTTTTTTCTCTTGAGATATATGAGTTCCTTATATATACATATATATTATTTTTCCAAAGAAGTTATACAAATGGCCAACAGGTACATGAAAAGGTGCTCAACATCACCAGTCATTGGTAAATGTAAATCAAAACCACAATGAATTATCACCTCATAACCTGTTAGGATGGCTAATATAAAAAAGGTAAGTGATAACAGAAGTTGGTGACAGTGTAGAGAAAAGGGAACCCTTAGGGACTTCCCTGGTGATGCAGTGGTTGGGAGTCCGCCTGCCAATGCAGGGGACATGGGTTCTATCCCTGGTCTGGGAAGATTCCCACATGCCGCGGAGCAGCTAGGCCCGTGTGCCACAACTGCTGAACCTGCGCTCTGGAGCCCGCGAGCCACAACTGCTGGGGCCTGCGCACCTAGAGCCCATGCTCCGCAGCAGGAGAGGCCACCGCAATGAGAAGCCCGCACACCGCAATGAAGAGCAGCCCCAACTAGAGAAAGCCCACGCGCAGCAACGAAGACCCAATGGAGCCAAAAATAAAAATAAATTAATTAATTAATTAAAAAAAAAAAGAAAAGAAAAGGGAACCCTTATACATTGTACAATGTATATTGATACAGCCATAATGGAAAACAGTATGGAGCTTCCTTAAAAAAGCTGAAAGTAGAACTGCCATATGAGGTAACAATCCAACTTCTGGATATATCTGTAGGAAACAAAATGAGTATCTCAGAGAGATATATATATCCCCATGTTCATTATTCACAGTACCCACATGAAAACTAAGTGTGCATCAACAGATAAATGAATAAAGATATATATATAAAAAGAGAGATGTATATATAGATTATATCTATATAAAATTCTTCTTTTATATGTATAAAT
Organism: Balaenoptera ricei; assembly: GCF_028023285.1. Classification (NCBI taxonomy): domain Eukaryota; kingdom Metazoa; phylum Chordata; class Mammalia; order Artiodactyla; family Balaenopteridae; genus Balaenoptera; species Balaenoptera ricei. The sequence goes on from NC_082641.1 coordinate 79,812,826, forward strand.
ATATATAATGGAATATTATTCAGCCAAAAACAAAACGAAGGAAATCTTCCCATTTGGGACAACGCGGATGAAACTAGAAGGCATTATGTTAAGTAAAATAAGCCAGTCAGAGAAAGGCAAATACTGTATTGTATCATTTATATGTGGAATCTGAAAAAAACAACTTGTAAAAACAGAATAGAACAGTGGTTACCAGGGGTGCTGCCAGTATTTTCCACCAATGCAATATACTCTTAGTAAATGCCAGTAGTTCAAAATATAAAAGAGACTTGCCTCCTGAGAAGAACAAACAAATACTTTCTTCCAGTAAAGTCCTCTCAAGTATCAGTGTAGAAAGGGTTCTTTTTTCTCCTTGATACTATAGTTTTGTTTTGTTTTCTTCAGATTTTCAAGAAACAATGAGATAAAGCTGCTGGTTTTCAGGGATATGTCCAGCTTCAGACTTCAGTGATAAAAATGAGAAGATAGAAGTGGATCATCTACCAGAAGATGCTACTAAGGTAGGAGAACCAGACTAGGAAGAAAATGTAAAGAGCAACTTAGATGGGGAAGCGCTGCCACGCATGAGAAGGCAGTTACTTCTCAGCCTGCTCTGTGATCAGTGCAGGTATAACTAAATTGTCCAAGCATTTGTTCTAGTTGATACCGGATGGGCTGTCCAGATCCTTCATAATAACATGATAGTGGCATCTACTGCCAAAGCATACATATTACAAAAAATCTAAAGAGAGACAGGGCCAATTATGTTGATCAGAAGCCAAATACTGCCTCTACTTATCCTCTTTACCCTTACCTTCCTTAAGACCAAAATATTTTTTTCAGGGCAATAACTTAATGATTGTACCTATTTTATGCTAGGCATTCTACTAAGAGTTTTATTTAAAAACTGTATATACATCTTTATTCCTGTCCTGCCCCTAGGTTCTTCAGAACCATTTTTTAAATTATTTTTATTTTTTTAGATTCCATATATATGTGTTAGCATACGGTATTTGTTTTTCTCTTTCTGACTTACTTCGCTCTGTATGACAGACTCTAGACACAGGGAGGGGGAAGGGTAAACTGGGACGAAGTGAGAGAGTAATGTGGACATATATACACTACCGAATGTAAAATAGATAGCTAGTGGGAAGCAGCCACATAGCACAGGGAGATCAGCTCAGTGCTTTGTGACCACCTAGAAAGGTGGGATAGGGAGGGTGGGAGGGAGATGCAAGAGAGAGGGCATATGGGAATATATGTATACGTATAGATGATTCACTTTGTTATACAGCAGAAGCTAACACACCATTGTAGAGCAATTATACTCCAATGAAGATGTTAAAAAACAATTTAAAAAAACTGTATATACACATTATTTTATTCCATATTTACCACATCCTTAAAGAGATGGGTGTTATTATTTCCATTTTTCAGTTGCGTCTCAGAGAGGTAAAACAACTTCAACAGAAAGTTGCAGAATTAAGAATCAAACTCAGGTGCTAGATCCCCAAAAGCATCTTCTTAGCTTCAATACTAGATCGCCTGGTCTCTTGGATTTAAGTGCATGGAGAATTAGTATCTCCCTAGAATCTATATTCATTCTACTGTCATTTTCCTAATTTACATTACTTATTAACTACATAATCCATGAAGCAGAGCAGAAGTATATGGTGAAGTGTTGTTACTTTCTTCAAGGCATGTCTTTGCTTTATTAAAGTTTATCCAATTCTCTAGGCTGCCTAGTCTTAAAATGCAGGTGGCTAAGTTAATTCAAATAACATGTATCAACGAGAGATAAAATGTTATAAAACTGGTTGCTTAGCACAACAAGACTCCTTACAAAAGTAGAGGTAGTCATACACCTATCTATTATCGATTCCTTAACATTTTCTAGAAAATAAAATAGCTGAAACACACAAAATAAGAGATAATATAAATGAAAATTGAAAGGAATAATGAACTGCTTCTGAATTTCTAATGTCAATTTATTGATTTTTAATTAAAATTAATACCTCTAAAATATTGCTGTTTTTAAGGGCTATACATAGTTGCATATAACTTGTATTTCTTTTAAAATGATAAATTAGACATAATTAAAACAATTGTTAAAGAATACAGACATGACAGTGAAAAATGACTGGGAATCACATAAAGCCAAATCTTTTGTGTATTCAAATAATACTGAATTTTAGGGCCAATGACTACATAAATATAAATTAATAAATGCCCTTTCTGAACTCTATTTCATAATCTTTAAGGGCCAGAGATATCTATCCAACTGAGACTTTGAGGTGTGAAATCGTCAATGGAGAGGAGATGAACAATGTTTAACATAAAGCTAATGACTCATCAGATTGTTCAAACTTTACTCATTATTCATGGGGTCTTTCCAGATTCAGACCAGAATAGTATATACCATTGATATTTGAAATATAAAGCCAAGCATAGATTTTAAAAGTAGTGTTAGTGATGTTGTTTTTCTCCTATTCCAATTTTCTCTTTTTGAAATTGTGTTGTTATAAATTTGCATTTCAACTTGAATGTCTTCAAATTTACATTGTTACAACATCTACAGATCATCTTTTACATTTAAGGAAGTTCATAGAGTTTGTATATCCTCAGCTAAGAAATCTATGAAAAATGGGGAAGCCTCTAAAAGGTTCATGGAGCATAAGTAGGGAAAAAAATATATCTATCTTGCTTTTTTTTTTTTCTCTAATGCTTCCCTTGGAAATATGTTGGAAAGAAAACTATCCCTGTTGCAATATTTATGTCTAGGTTTTATTTTCTTGCTCATATACACAATAAAGTGACTAATATTTATAGAAGCCTGACTTACAATTTGTAGTCCTGACTTGCGTCAATCGAGTTTTTCACTTAGTATCACATATTGGTATGATGGAATTCAGTCTTATATTTTATAGCCCAGTACTCTTCCAAGTGTCTCCATATTATAAAACTCCCCATCTAAACACCACTCACTGGACCCTAGCAGTTTAGAATTTAGCTGATGTTCAAAAGGTTAACATCATTACCATGACAAACAACCAAATGAATACCATATTGGAGAGGGTAGGAGAAGCTGTTGAGACTAGAATTTCTGAGATCTTTTAATCACATGCAGCAGGAAAATCTGAGTGGTCAAGAAGTAATTAGTATAGTTTATTCTGCAGCTGGCATGGAAAGTGTTTGCCAAAAGTAAGGTGCCCTTCAGTTCAATAATGCTATTACAAGAGTCTATTTGTATGAGTATCTATTTAAAGTTTTGGTACATTTTCAATAAAAATTAAACCATTTATTCTCGTAAGTTGCCCTTCAGTTCAATAATGCTATTACAAGAGTCTATTTGTATGAGTATCTATTTAAAGTTTTGGTACATTTTCAATAAAAATTAAACCATTTATTCTCGTAAGTGGGTTAAGTTCATACTATTTCATTTAATATGTCTTGATAGGGTATTAAGATACTTCATTTCAAGCATATAATAACCTATTAATCACCATTTTGAACATTATAAGTGTATGTATTTGTTTACATGTATATTAGACACCAATGTTGTTAAATATGTAAGGTGTGTGTGAACATATGCATATATAAAGATCTTTTAGCAGCTGTTCCTGGCCTCATACCATAGGGAACAGAAACTGGACCTAAAGTGAGAATCTCTCAAACTAGGTCCTGTCACTTATTGCTTCCATTTTCCCAGATGCTTTGCAACCTGAATAGATTTAAGGGTGAAAGAAAAAAAAACTATTTATCAGAGATAAAGATATGGCCATGTTTATAGAGTCAGCTATAGTTCCAACATGACATGAACCAAATTTGTCCAAATATCTTGAATTATTATTATATTTTGATGGGTGTGTTTGGGGAGGGGGTGTTGTTTCATATCTTCCCTTAGGGGACATGAATATTTATTGTAAACCTGTAGTAAGTTTAGATGAAGGAGGAAAGATAAATATTTCTCTTCAGGATATCTTAGGCCAGAAGTAAGAATATAATTGGTTAAATACCGTAATCAAACATCCATAAGCAAGTTAAATTCTAACTACCTTTGCACCCTGTACTTTATTCCAACAGCTTTATAATATGTTTCTCATATGGTGGGAACATTCTATTAATGAGGCATGCATCTAGTTGTTGGCTCTTGTTATTACAATTAATATTTTTGACACAGATAATCTCCTTCTTTCTTTCCTTCCTTCCTCTCTCCCTTCAGCCTCTTCTACCTCTCTCCCTCCTTCCTCCTATCTTTCTGTTTAAATAAATAGACACCATAAATTTTTGTGTGTGTGATATTTTTGTTTGTTTATAACCCTCTCTTTTGTATACATTCTTTGTATACATCCAAAGAAAATACATTTACTTCATATATAAAGAAGTGTGTCAATTTTAGATATAACTGAATATTTGTTAAGCAAGGATCTTTTGTAATTCGTGCATATTGGAAGATATTGCTTACATATTTCAAACTGGAGATTGTTAAAAGTTATAGTTTATGAAACTGTTATCACTGATACCATCTGGATAATGCTTGGAACTATAAAAAGTCTGAGCACATTCATGAGTTAAGGCTATTTTCTCATTCCAGGAGGTTGTAATGAAACTCCATGTGGAAATGAGTCTATATAGAGAAACAACATTGTTCAAATCTGAAGGGGGATAACAGAAGGCAAGTGAAGTAAGCAGTAGTTTTATGGGATATGAGATGAGGAACAGCTAATAAAATTATGCCTGCATGACTCTGCATGAAAGGAGAGTCAAGGAAGTTGAATGTTAAATTACCAAAGGAAATATTTCAAAGAAAATTACAGACTTAAATGGAGTCAGCCCTTCTCATAATTTAGACCTAGAAGCTTGTGTTTTAAACTCAAGACTGATGACTTTACTTATGAAAGTCAGTTTTCAGAAAGGGTAAGACAGCTATCTGGGTCTCTGAGCTTGAATTAAATGTCCTTTGGGGAACAATTTAAGGAAGAGGTTGAGAAAATGAGGAGATAAGAATCTAATCTTTCCCATCAACTAGTTGCATTTTTATCTCATGTCAGACTGGTCCTTAGAATAAAGTGGCAACCTCCATCTCCCAGTGCCAGAGAACAGAATTTCACAAGCTCTTGGGAATTGTGTGGTTAGAGGGACTATTCTCAGGGTGATTTTTCAAAGGTCTCTGAAATAGCATCTCCATTCTGTCTCTTCTTTCTGCGGTAAAAAGAACCACTCTCTATTCTTTTTTCCCCTTGACAAACATTGTCTTTACTTCCAAAATGTATGTTGATAGTCAAATAATATAATAACCTCTCCAAAATAAGTGAGCCAGTCACCTTCACAATGAATCAGTATTCACAACTTTTTTTTTTTACCACCAAGAATCTCTTCGATCATTTACTCCCCACTTCATGAACTTTGAAATTTGAAATAAATAAAAGTGTCCGTATAGAGAATTTACTCACAACGAGTAAGAATTTAGTTCCCATTATTTTCTCCCTTAGATAAGAGTCAACTGAAGATTCTGATAATCATAAGTAGAGTCAAGGGCAAAAAACTCAAGATGATATAGCACCCCTGTGAAGAATATGAAAGCTGAAGACTGATTTTCTATCCTGGCTCTGCAACTTATTAGCCATGTAACCATGGACAATTTATTTAACCTTTCTATGCCTCTCTTCCTCATCTGTGATAGGTGGGAAAAAAATGGTACCCACATAATGTGACTGTGAGGATTAACTGTGCTATATGTATAAAGCACTTAGTATCACTGTGAAAGACCTTGCTATTTTAATTAGCCTATGCAGACTTCAAACAGGTACATGTATGACTCCTATAAAGTTTTATTTTCCATAATCATTAGATCTTTTTGAAAACTAAAAGAAGATTTTGGGGATCTAAGAGATGTCAGATCAGAAATCACTCTGGTAGCATGTACATCCCTGAAGGGGAGGTGCTATAATTGCATTCATTTTCATATCCCTATTCTATGTCACATGGGTTTTTGTACATAAACACTCAATAAATCTTTTGATAAGTTTACATTTTCATGATATTTTTGAGACAGATATTAAGTATATGCATTTATTCTAAAAGATCATGATGAAATTTGGTTATAAAGTTTTATAATATACACTGTTTTAGTTAGTTAACTTCTATCATTTGAACTGGTCACATGGTAGCAACTTGCATAACTTACAGTTAACACTGGTTTGCCAAATTTCCTAACAGTGACAGCAAGAAGAATGGTCCCAAACTAGAACTTGAGCAAAGCATTTCTTTAATTAAACAATAGAGAAATAATAAAGAAGAGAAACTGGAGAAAAAATTAGGGAAAATAAAGGGCACAGAATGAGCTAAGCTTAAACTATGAGAATACTTAATTAGCTTTTCTTCCTTGATTTATATTGCATATTTGTAAGGCCCTCTGTAAACTCTAAGTGTAACATAAGTAACAGATTTCTTTAATTTTTTACTAGTAATATTTTCATGATGCCTGTCCCCAACCAGGCTACATCTGTAGAAAGGAATCATTGAGACAGGTTTCCAGATTTTAGCTGCACTGGCCAAATGTTTTCTTTCCCAAGGCTGAGAATAGTGGCACTATGAAGCTGGAATCTAAAAGCATTCAGTGCACTGAACCTATTCTTGGTCATAATCAAGCATCCAGGCTTGTGACAAAGGTTGGAAAAGACCAATCAGCTGAAATAGATAGCATTGTGGACAGTTAGATCATGGCATGGTATCTAAGGACACATCAACCAGAACTGATCATGTCAAACAGAATTCTCTAAGTGAAAGCCTTGGAGTCAGCACTTCCTAAAAAATAAACAGCTCAGAATGTGCCTGTGTAAGGACTCTAAGTCGTCTCTTGAATGCTGAAGGGTGGCGTTGAAATGTTTAGTGGCTTAGTTAGACTCTGCGTGTTGAACATGTGGATACGTCCAACTCTTTTGTCATATCTGGGCATATTTCTTCTTAGTGTATTTTTTAATTATTTATTTATTTATTTATGGCTGTGTTGGGTCTTCGTTTCTGTGCGAGGACCTTCTCTAGTTGCGGCAAGTGGGGGCCACTCTTAATCGCAGTGCGCGGGCCTCTCACTATCGCGGCCTCTCTTGTTGCGGAGCACAGGCTCTAGACGCACAGGCTCAGTAATTGTGACTCACGGGCCCAGTTGCTCCGCGGCATGTGGGATCCTCCCAGACCAGGGCACGAACCCATGTCCCCTGCATTGGCAGGCAGATTCTCAACCACTCCGCCACCAGGGAAGCCCCTTAGTGTATTTTTAATAGCACATTTCTTTTGAGATGCTCCAACAAGTTTGTTAACAAAACTGTGCTCTGCTGTCTCGAAACTACCGATGAACAACATAGGTCAATTTTTAAGTTCATGTAAAGTATAAGGGATGTAAGACACTAAAGGAATATGACGGTGAGGTAGGAAGAAAGGACTCATTAACATAGTGGAAGAATTCTTATCTAACTCTAATCCCCTCTTTATCCTTTGTAATAATTGCATACTCTCTATCACCAGCATCTTTATCTTTAATTGTGCACACACAAACCTCATGCCACCTTGTTTACTTTAGTTACCTCACTTTCTAATTAATCCAAAGCATTTCTCCACTTCAGTCTTTTTGGGTGGGGGAAAATAAAACTCCAGCAAAATCTTCCATTCAAGAAAGTATCTCTAATGTCTCTTACAAAATTAAAGAATGCCCAGGATTTTTTGAAACAAGACATGCTTATTATATCATGAAGAGAATTTTTGTTTTACTTCTGTTTCTTATGTCAGTACACAATAAAATCTGCTTAGAGTGTGTTTCATTTCCAGTGGAATTATGTTTGAGTACCTTGGGTTGCAAGTGGGGAATTAACAGTATTTTAAATACTTATTTATAATTTTGTATATGTATTAAATTGGTAATTACTATGGAATTACATATTTTAAATGTAAAAGCATTCTACAACTGAATGTATGTTGAAATAGTATATTAAAAATAGGTCATTCTCAGGAGTATCTAGTAAATGACTCATAAAGTGAGTCTTGCCGGTAAGACATTTCTAAATGGGAATTTAATTTTTTATGAAAGAAAGAACTTATATCTCAGATCTGACAAAGCAATTGGTAGGACCTCTCTAATAGAGAAACCAAAGAGGAACCCACGATGAACTAGGCCAACATCTTTAAATTTTTAATGACTAAATTGCATATTTCCTAAATTTATATAATTATGTTATTATATACTGGTTTATCTGATCATTCACTCAAATAAAAACTATGATTGGAGTTTATTCTATAATAGTTAAAAACACCTTGTATGGAAATAATAGCATTACCAAAAGTTAAAAGTTAAATTCTTTGATTTGATTAACATTTAGTATTTTTTCTTTGTTTTATTTTCTGATGTATTTCAAATGCCTTGAACAGTGACTAGCATAAGGTGGATAATAAATATTTGTTAAATGAATGAATGAAATTTTTTTCTCCTAAACTCTTTTCTTTTTAAATCAATGTGTAACTGATTTACAATATTATGTCAGTTCCAGGTTTACAGCATAGTGATTCAATATATTTATAGATTACACTTCAGTTAAAGTTATTATAAAATATTGACCTATATTCACTGTGTAGTACAATATATCCTTGTAGCTTATTTTATAAATAATAGTTTGTATCTTTTAATCCCCTTCCCCTATATTGTCTCTTCCCCCTCCCCCTGTAATCATTAGTTTGTTCTATCTGTGAGCCTCTTTCTGTTTGTTATATTCATTCGTTTTATTTTTTAGATTCCACATATAAGTGATAACATAGAGTTTTTGTCTTTTTGTCTCACTTACTTCACTAAGCATAATCCAACATTTAGTATTTTTGTGAGATTTTAAAAATATTTGTTTGTCTCTCTTAAAGATGTATAATTACTAACTTGTCTCATTAAAACAGTGTCTAATACTCAGACCGAGCAATCAGTGTATTTTACCAGGAGGAGAATTGTTCTAGGTGACTGTTGCTCAGTTTTCTCTCTTACAAATCCCAAAAGCCGTATTGATCTTAACCAGTTTCAGATATGAGTTTGTTTGGTCCAGAGGGATTTTCAGTTTTAGTTGCTGGCCCTAGACCAGTCCTTCTCAAACTTTAATGTGCAAATGAATTACTTGGCAACCTTATTAAAATGTAGAATGACTAAGAATATCCAAGACAGGGGCCCGAGATTGTACATTTTTAACTAGCTCCCAGGTATTGCTCATGGTGATGGTCCATACACTACACTTTGAGTTACAAAGTCCTAGGAGATTTCTTCTCTAAGGTTTGAAATGTCATCAGTATTATTTTATAGTTATCTACAACCTAGAATGTTCCCTAGTGCTGGTTCCACACGTCACTTTATCTAAATAAAGATGATTTAGGCCTTCTGAGTACTCCTCCAAAATAATGTGCTTCAACTAGTATGCCTATGGGTACGTTTCACCTTTTGATAATAAGAAAAACTGACTACGAAGCATGAAGATTGGGTAGTATCAGATGAGGACTATAAGTTCTTTAGAAATTTAGTGGTATTAACAAAATAGATATAATATATGCAAGCATAATAGGAACACATGCCAAAATGTCCATTTCATTTATGAAGAAATACTTAATCCCCAAATATTTGGATTATAAACAACATATCTCTAAATAACATATGAGTCAAAATAGAAATCTCTAGAGAAATTTTGAAATATTTTAAACCAAGTGAAAAACGAATATAAAATTTATCAAATTTTGTGTGATGTAACCAAAGCAGTGATCAGAGGGAAATTTATGGCATTGAATGTATATTTTAGAAAAGAAGAAAACTCTAAAATCAGTAGTCTAAGTTTCAACTTATGAAACTAGAAAAAGAAGAGCAAATTAAATCAAAAGTAAGCAGAAGAAAACAATAATAATTAGAGCAGAAATCAATGAAATTGAAAACTGAAAATCAGTAGAGAAAAATCAACAAAAACAAAAGCTCATTCTTTGGAAAGATCAATAAAATCAATAAACCTCTAGTCAGGCTAACTAAGACAAAAAGAAGAGAGGACACATTTTAATATCAGAATGAAAGTGGGAACATCAGTACAGATTATATGGGCACTAAAAGAATAATAAATAAATACTATGAGCAATTCTATGCCCACAAATATGATAATCTAGATGAAACTGATCGGTTCCTTGAAAGACACAAAAAGAAATGGACAATCTGAATAGGGTTGTATCTATTAAAGAAACTGAATCAATAATAAATAATCTTCCGAAGAGAAAGCATCAGGCCCAGGTGAGCTCACTGGTATATTCTAATAACATTTAAGGAAGAAATTATACCAATTTTCTACAATCTCTGAGAAGATACAAGAAGAGCGAGTACTTCATTACTCATTCAATGATACCATCATTACCCTAATACCAAAACCAAAGACATTACAAGAAAACTATAGACCAATATATCTCATGAACATATATGCAGAAATTCCCAGCAAAATATTAGAAAATTAAATCCAACAATGTACAGAAAGAATTATATACAACAACCAAGTGGGATTTATCCCAGGTAAACAAGGCTGGTTCAACATCTAAAAATCAGTTAATGTAATCTATCACATCAATAGGCTAAAAGATAAAAAATCACATGATCATATCAATAGATGCAGGAAAAGCATTTGACAAAGTACATCACCCATTCATGACTTAAATAACAAACAACAAGCAAACAAACAAAACAACCTCTCCATAAGCTGAGAATAGAGGGACACTTACAACTAACACTGTGGTGAAAAATACAAAGCTTTCTCAATAAGATCACTACTCCTTTTCAACATCATACTGCAAGTTACAGCTAATACAATAGACAAGAAAAGGAAATAAAAGGTACACGGATTGGGAAGGAAGAAACAAAACTGTCTTTGTTCACAGATGACATCATATATGTAGAAAATCCCCCCAAAATGACCAAAAAATTCCTGGAAATAATATGTGATTATAAGATATATAATCCTACATTGCAGGATACAAGGTTAATTTATAAAAGTCATTTGTTTTCCTACATGGTAGCAATGTACAAGTGGAGTTTGACATTTTAAAACCCAATACCATTTATATTGAATATTAGCACTCCAGTAATGAAATACTTAGGTATGTACCTAACAAAAATATGTGCAAGATCTATATGAAGAAAACTACAAAAATCTGACGAAAGATATCAGAGAAAAACTAAAAAAATAGACATTCCATGTTCATGGATACGAAGACTCAATACTGTCATGATGTCAGTTCTTCTCAACTTGATCTACAGTTTCAATACAATCCCATTCAAAATCCCAGCAAGTTAATTCACAGACAAATTGATCATAAAATTTATAAGGAGAAGCTAAAGACCCAGAATAGTCAACTCAATACTGAAGGAAAAGAATGAATTCTGAAGACTGACACTACCTGATAACAGCACTTAATATAAAGCTACAGTAATCAAGATAGTGTGGTATTGGTGAAAGAATAGACAAATAGATCAATGGAACAGAATAGAGAGCCCAGAAATAGACCCACATGCATATAGTCAACTGATCTTTAGCAAAGAAGCAAAGGGAGTGCAATGGAGCAAAGATAGTCTCTTCAGCAAAAGTGTTGGAACAGTTAAACAGCTACATGCAAATAAGTAAATCTAGACACAGATGTTACACCCTTCACAAAAGTTAACTCAAAATGGATCATAGACCTAAATGTAAAACACAAAACTATAAAACTCCTGCAGGATAACATAGGAGAAACCCTAGGTGACCTTGGGTATTGTAATGACTTTTTAGATTCAACACCAGAGATACAATCCATGAAAGAAATAATTAATAAGCTATAGTTCATTAAAAAAAAACACTTCTGCTCTGTGAAAGGCAAATTGGAATAATGAGAAGACAAGCCACAGACTGGATATGAAAAAATTTGCAATAGGCATATCTGATAAAGGACTGTTATGTAAAAAATACAAAGAACTCTTAAAATTCAACAATTAGAAAACAAACTACTGGCTTAAAAATGGATCACAGACCTTCACAGACATCTCACCAAAGAAGATGCATAGAATGCAACTAAGCCTATAAAAGGATGCTCCATATTATATGTCTTCAGGGAAATGCAAATTAAAGCAACAATAAGATACTACTACACACCTATTAGAATGTCTGAAATCTAAAAAAAAAAAAAAATAAAAATGGCATTGACAACACTAAATTCTAATGAGAATGTGGTGCAATGGGCACTCTCATACATTGCTGGTGGGAATGAAAAATAGTACAGCCACTTTGGAAGGTGGTTTAGAGGTTTCTTACAAAACTAAACGTACTCTTACCATATGGTCCAGCAATAGTACTCCTTGGTATTTATGCAGAGAGCTGAAAACTGGTCTACACTAAAACCTGTACAGAGATGTTTACGGCAGTTTCATTCAATTGCTAAATTTAATTAAAGCTTTATTTAATTGCCAAAACTTGGAAGCAACCAAGGTGTTCTTCAGTATATGAATGGATAAATAAACTGTGGTTCATCTGGACAATTAACATCATTCAGCACTAAAAAGAACTTATTACTAAATGAAAAAAGCCAGTTTGAAAAGCCTACCTCCTGTATGATCCCATCATTTGACATTCTTGAAAAGGCAAAACTATGGAGAGATTGTAAAGATCAGTGGTTGCCAGAGACTGCAGGGAGTAGAGTGAAGGGATGAACAGGTGGAGCACAGAGGACTTTTAGGGCAGTGAATACACTCTGTATGGTAACATAATGATGAGTACACGTCATACATTTGTCCAAACTCAGAATATACAACACCAAGAGTGAACTATAATGTAAACTAAGGACTTTGGGTAATTATGATATGTCAATGTAGGTTCATCAGTTGTAACCAAGATACCACTCTGGTGAAGGATGTTGATAATGGGGGAGGCTATATATGTGTGGGGACAGGTAGTATATAGAAAATTTCTGTATCTTTCTCTCAATTTTGCTGTAAACATCAAGCTGCTTTCTAAAAAATATATACTGTAGTCTTAATTGAAAAAATACTTCGCTGGTCATGGAATATTTTGTAATGGGATTTGTGACATTTTTACTTATCTTTCATGTTTTCTGTAAAGAATTCTTCTAATGATTTTCCTCATTACAAAATAATTCCCTCACTTCTGTAAATGGTGCAAACAACTTTTCTACTTTCCCAGGTTTGCAACATCAGAGGCATGTATATTTTCACATCTTATCTGCCAGACTCTATCAATGATTCTTGCTTCTATCACACTGGCCCAAGTCATTACCATCAGACACCTGAACCACAGCCAGAGCCCAGGACTGGCGTCCTGCATCTGGTCTACTTTTCTTCCTATTTTACTTGCACAGTGCTTTTTCCTTCACCTTCTTATTTTGCTTGCTTTGATCATTTTTCTCTTTAGCCAAACATTTCTAATGATCTTCTAGATAAATTCTAAAATCCTCCATTTGTCTTTCAGAACCTCAACAATTTGATCCTAAAATACTTCCTCAGATACATCTTCCTTTCCTGTATATAGACCTTCTCCAGCCCAATGCTCCTTCTCACACACCTTTTGTGGTAGATGGAATAATGTCCCCAGATCCTTCCTCCACGCTCCCCTCCACTACCAAAGATGCTCATAGCCTGATACCTGGAAACTATGAATATGTTAGGTTATATGGCAAAGGGGAATCAGGTTACTGATGGAATTAAGGTTGCTAGTCAGCTGACATTGAGAGGGGAGATGATTCTGCATTTTGCAAGTATGCCCAGTGTAATCACAGGGGTCCTTATAAGTGGCAGAAGGAGGCAGAGGAGAGAGACAGAGTAATGGCAGAATGATGAGGATTCAGCCTGATGTTGTTGGCTTTGTAGATAGAGGAAGGGGACCATAAGCCAAGAAAATCACGTGGCCCTTAGAAAGTAGGAAAAGGAAAGGAACAGATGCTCCTCTGGAAGTTCCATAAAGGAACACAACCCTGCTGACACCATGACTTTAGCACAATGAGATGTATTGTGGACTTCTGACTTCCAGAACTCTAAGATAATGAATTTGCATTGTTTTAAGCCGCTAGGTTTGTGGTAATTTGTTACACAAAGTAGCAATAGAAAAATAATGAGTCTTCTATTAAATTCACCCTATTAATTACATACAATGCATTCCACCTTTAGTTATTTGCTGCTTATATGTTCTTGTCTCTTTAATTGTAGTATAAACTAGCGAGAGCATGGAACTAATACTATATTGCTTGAGGGTATGCTTATATACACTACATTGCTTTGGATATGGCAGATCCTTAGTTGTCTTTACTAATAATTTGATTAAATTGGGCAATATTTTTTTAAAACTTCTGGTAAATATCCATAATAGGGGCCATTTCTCAGAGAGAAAAGATATAGTGACAGTTCCACTATATAGCATTCATATATCAATTTGCATGGTCAAGGGAATTTGCCATCTTAAGAGGTCAGTATGAACAGAGTCTCTGAGGGGTTACTACATCAATTTACTAAACTAGGAAACTAAGTCCTAGTGAGGCAAATGGCTTTGTTTGATTAGGTAGTTGCATGAGGAAGAATCTGAATTTATGTTTATCATGTGTGTCTGATTCCAAGTTCCTGAACTATCTTGACTTCCAAAATGGTTGCTTACAACAAGATTAAATGAGTCACTCAGTACTGCGCCCAGCTATATGGATTTAATCCACATGTGTTCCTGTAATTCTTAATAGATCCTTAGAAAGCTATAGTATATCACATTCAGCAGTGCTATGTGGAGAATATCTAAAGAGTGTAAGAATCTCTAAATCAACATCCTAGGGAGAAAAAAGAAGAAAAAAGTAAATGAGAATGGAAAACAACCTGGTTTTTTTTTTACAATAAAGAGTTATCTTGATTGCAAATTACAGTGATGAGTAGGCACATATAAGTGCTAAAATTGGATTTTTTTATTGAACTTGAAATTATTTTTTCTTATTTAAAATAAAATTTTGTTATTTCAATAACACAACTAATTCAGTTATACTTATTGATAGCAAGCACATGTATACTTCCTAAAATCTCAATATTTCAATCTGATTCATTTCCATTTAATGAAGATAATTACAGATGTAACACCTACAAGGTGTAAGAGATGAATCAGTGCTCCTATAATTCCCTGGAAAGCCATTACCAACACTCCTGCCCAGGCTCCACTGTTACAGCAGAATCTCCAGAAGTGCATCCATACATGAGTGTTTCTTAATAGTTCCCAGTTGGTTCTAATGTGCAGACAAGTTTCAAAAACCACTGGGATAGGAGATAGAAGATATATTCCTTTTATACAGTTAATCTTTTCCCTTTCGCTCAGGTACAAAAAAAAAAAAAGAGTTTAGCTATTGCTGAAATTGAAAGATCACCATCTTTCTGGGGATCTGCAAAAATAAAAGGTGATATTGTGCACAACTGCTGTATGATGCATGCTTAAAAAGAATAGTTTTGAGTATCTTGACAAAAAGAAATACAATATTTTCGTGGGGTCTGTTAAGAAATACCAATCATTACCAAACATAATGTGTTCATAATTTTACTTCTGTTCTGTAATACCATAGAAATATTGACCTTCATTATGCATCTGAAACAAATATTTTTTGAAGTAATCTAGTTGTATTCTTTCTGTGTAATCTTGGTTTCAGTGGTGAATTCTGGGTTCAACATTCCCTATGCAAAAATTAAGACCAGGCACAAAAATCTACTTCACGGATCAACTACACATTTACTTAGAAGAAAATCTTCGTGAAATTTCTATACTGGATGCTACATTTTCTTGTCTCTTTTAAAATAAATCTATTTGTTAGAAACAGAGAAATCATAAATATATTTGTAGGATTTTTCATAAAGAACATGCAACACATTAACACATTTTATCTTCATAGTCCCACTTTAACATTCAAATTTACTAAGTTAAGATGAATCCAAATAAGAGAACGTTAAGCATAGTCAAGGTGATGACAAATCAGTACTATAAATCTATCGTTCAAAATAAAATAATTTGAGAAAAAATCCCAGATTTCAACTGTTAGGAAAGCTTTAGTATTGTGTAAAGAAGATATTATAAAAGCTACTTAACATTGAAAGGTCAAAAGGGAATGAACATAACTCTAAGAGTGAATCATAAGCAACAGCCAAAAACTGACCATTAAAGACAATGGCAGTCAGAAACAAGTGAGTGGATTAAAGAATCAAATAATGTTCCCATAAATTCTGAATACAGATGTTACCTGGGCATTGAGAAAACTGTGTGTAGGTTATAAACTGCTCTATTCGAATAAAGGAGTTGAAATACTGGTTCTTAAAAGTAAATCAGCTGTTTCGACCAAGAATCAGTAGTTCCACTCCTCCCAGATACTGACCTTACAACTAAAAATCCCTTGACATAACACAACAATAAACAGCAAGACACTGAAAAGCAGAAAGTCTAGTAACCTTAGGACTTGTGGATTTAGAAGGTGATGAGTTCTCTGAGTTTCCTTTTAGCCTCCCATATATCTGGAACAGAGCATTGCAGAAGCCTACAACCTGAAACATGAAGTTTTCTTCATGTCTTTTCATAGCTTGATAGCTTTTTTTTTTAGGGCCGAATAATATTCCATTATCTGGGTGAACCACAGCTTATTTATTCATTCCCCTACTGAAGAATATGTTGTGTCCAAGTTTTGGCAATTGTGAATAAAGTCTCTATAAACATCCACATGCAGGCATTTTGTAGACATACATTTTTAATTCTTTTGGGTAAATACCAAGAAGTGTGATTGCTAGATTGTATAATAAGAGTGTGTTTAGTTTTGTAAGAAACTGTTAAACTATATTCTGAGATATCTGGGCCATTTTGTAGTCCCAAAAGCAATGAATGAAAATTCCTGTTGCACCAAATGCTGAGTGGAAAAAGGCAATCCCATGATTCCGTTTATATAATATTCTTTAAATGACAAATTATAGAAATGGAGGACAGTTTAATGATTGCCAGGGGTCAGGAATGGAGGTAGAAGTGTATTGTAGGAAGGAGGTGGATGTGGTATAAAAGAGCAACACCAGGGATCCTCATGGCAATGGATGTATTCTGTATCTTGAATGTATCATTTTGTCAATATCTTGGTTGTCCTTTTGTACTATAGTTTTGAAAGACATTACCTTTGAGAGAAACAGCATCAAAAATGTGAGATTTCTCTGCATTATTTTTTACAGCTGCATATGAACCCACAGTTATCTCAAAATAAAAGATTAATTTAAAAAGTGAATCAGCTGCTCCTCCCTCAGAATGCTAACAGATAAAATTAGCTTTTTCACATAAATTCTTTCATCTCCGTGAAGAAATTTGCACTTATCTAAAAATAAATGTTATCTGTACAAGAGCTTAACAGTTTACAAAGCAACATCACAAATGTTACCTCATTTAATTTTTCCAACAACCCCATTAGGTTTCATCCTCATTTAACAGATGACAAAACTGCGAATGTGTAACTTGCCCAGGGTAATCTGGCTAGTAAGTAACAGAGGAAGGATTCAGTGTCTACTGTGCACATATGTCTTGCTTCTCTCACAAAGGCAGTCTCTTTGGCTTTCTTTCTCTGCTCAGATACCTAATCCCTATTCTAAGAGTTAACTTTTACGTCTAGATTTATTGCTCATAGATTTTTACCCTTTCTATGTGGCCAGCTGCTTCTTCTTAGAAATATCCTTACTGCCTACATTTACCGTCTGGAACTTCTCAGCTTCAGCCTTCCCATGGCTCTCCCCTGGGTCCGTGAGCCTCTCTAGTTCTCCAGTGAGCCTGGGTCTCAGCCCTGAGTCCTTGTTAGGACTAACACTTCGTGTTCACAGAAGGCCTCTCCCAGGTCAGCAAAGCTCCCTCATCCACACCTGGCTCATATCTTCTTTTCCATCAGGTTATGACAGAAATAAAGTACACATTCCTCCAAACGCATTATTTATTTGCTTCAGTATGTGGACTATAAAGAATAAGTGGCCCAAGGTATGAAAGTCATTCTAAGCAGTAGCAATTCAACATCTGCAGTCATACCCCCATATGGAACTTGAATTTCCATTTGGTGTGTCAGGCTTCTGACGAATGTTGAAAGTGTTTAAGCATTTGTGAATAATAGTAGGAAGAAATGTAATTGACCCAAAGAGAGGACTCTTTTACCAGTATTTTAAACTCTTATATTTAATGTTATAAATAATATATTTAGTATTCTTCAGAGACTTCCAAATCCTAAAAAGGATACCTTCAGGATTAGATGACATTTGAATAAATCATAACCTTTCTTTAATATATATTACATATATATGTATATATATAATCGATATAACATAATAAGTGACGTCGATGAATCAAAAAATGTTGAATCTGTCATTTCTTGACCATAAAATATTCATATAGAGTCATACATGGAAGCTTAGCTTAATACCTTTCTTTGTATTGATGTTAAATTCAAACTCCAAGTGAACACAATCACTCCCAGATTTCTACTTTATTCATTTACAGTTTATTTAAATTCAACTTGTGCTCATGTATAGCAGCACCCATACTAGTGGATATGGGATCTTCTTGAGTTTAAAACAAAAAAAGTTTTCCTAATTTTTCTACATCTAATATAAACTACAAACTAAGAAACATCTTAGTGACACAGAAGATTGGAATTGGGCCAAAGTATTTGCAAAGTCATGTCTTGACGTCATGTCTTGCCATCTTTGCTGCCAATATTGCTTTATAGCATATGGTCTCATAATTAAATGCTCAGCTTGTCCTCCTATCTCCTTGCCTCTCCACCTCACCCTTTTCTTCTCTCTCTACCGTCTCCTCTCCCCATAGTCTCACCTCTGCATTTCCTGCTATGTCTCCCCTTCCCCACTTGCCTTATCTCCGCCCCAGTTTTCACCTTCTCTCCCTTCCTCTTCTGACTCATCCCTACTTCTCTTTACCTCATCACTTCTCTCACATCCACCACCTCCCATTCCATCTCTACCCTTACCCTCCATCTACTTTTTCCATTCCTAAAAGTGTGGCTCTCAAAGTATATCTTATTTAAACATATTTGTATTCAACAATTCAATATCCTCAGCTTGTGTAGCGGGACATGTAGTCCTAATCACCTGTAATGTACAGAAAGAACGAGGATGATCCCACCCACAGGAGATGAGCCTTTCTTCCGTTATGAAAGCAAGCACTGCAGACCAGAGCTCCTAGTCGCAACTAGGCGTTCACTGCAACGTCACCTTTTCTGTACTTGTCAGTAATTCATCACTTTAAAAATGTGTGTCCTTATTCTGCTTTGAATTTTAAATCATAACTATGGTAATATTAATAATAATAACAACAGATTCTTTGTAATAGTATTGCTGTGGGCTATATTGATTGTCCTTTTTACTGGTTAGGTCCCAACTGATATTTCCCCCTACTACTAAAAAATTTATTAGACAGGAGACAGATTTTCTTGGCAAAAAGAATGTTCTCTTTTCCTGATAAAAAGAGTAATATATTTGGGGTTTTTTTTCCACTTGCTTTACAAATTTTCGGCCGGAAGTTTACAAATGAGAGACTAGCAGTTTTATGAAATGTGCTGAAGGTGTAGGTATGTTGTTACCACTGCCACTTAGCAAATGAATAAATATAAGTTAAAAATAAAGTGTAACTACCATACCAAAAAAAATGTCTCTTCTTTCATTCTAAACAAATGTTCTAGTATTACACAAAATGAAAAATTCAGTAGGAGATGGCTGATTAAAACTTTTTTTTACCAAAGAGAAAGAAGAATGAAATAAAAAGTAAAAAGCTTCAATTGTAGTGTACATAAGAGAACATTATGATTTTTTATTTTAAAGAATAATCAAGGAATATGGGTAAAACCACATTGTATGACTTAATAAAGTAGACTTATAGACACATCAGAAAACTTAAGAGTAGAGAATATATAGTGTCTTAAGAAATCTTTTTGAAGAAAACACAGTAGTAAGTGAAGAAAAAATAATTGATATAAGGGAGAACTCTACATATGCATGAAATAATTAGCTTACTGCTCTACTGAATTCCAAAGAACTATGTGCTAGGCCAAATCCTGACCAGTTTGAAATAGCAGTTTAATTTGCTCACACATCATTTTACTGAATTTTACTGGGACAGTTTCCTGAATTTTTACTGTTGTCGTTGTTATTTTTCTGTTTCAGTGGTCTCATTCAGTTTATCAGAGGTGGTTTTAAAAGTACTCTTAGACCAACATAATTGGAAGATTTAAACTTAAGTTTTATTATATTCAATTACTAGAGCCCAGGTGCAAAGGAAGAAAAAATGGTCCTTCATACTTTCTTCCCATTAATATATAAATTACAAGTACATAATGTTCTTTTAATTTGACAGGAAGTCCTGTATGACTTTTAACAAAATATTTACCCACTACAGTGGTTTAAATGCCTTTAATTATGACATGATTTTCTTATATCGGTACTTCCAACCTTGGCTTAACACTGGAGAACGTTAAGGTAAATCTACCTACTTGGGCACCACCCCCAGAATTATGACATTACCAGTTTTATGATTGCCCTAGCCGTTGAAATTGTTTCAAGCTCCCTAGGTGATTTTTATTTGAAACTGTGTTTTAGAAACCCTGCTGTCTATGAACTTTGAAACTTTGGAGCCCAAGAAAAGTAGTTCAGCACTACTTTTTGTTTTTACTCAGTTGCCCGTGTTACTAACATCTTGCAAGTCCATAGTTTACATTAGGATTCACTTTTTGTATTGTACCTTCTATAGTTCTGACAAATGTATCACGGCATGTAGCCACTATTACAGTACAATATAGAATAGTTACACTGCCCTAAAAGTCCTCTGTGCTGTGCCTATTCATCCCTCCCTTCCTTCAGTACTCCATTTAAAAAAATCCTCATCCCCATTGCCATTTTTCAATGCAAAGATATCCTAGTCTCAGAACAAAAGACAAACCACCAAACCAAATATTTTGGGTAGTGGTGATTACTAGGGAATAGAGAGGGTAAGGAGAGCATATTTTCATCAGGGAATTAGTTCCTCTGTTGGTCCTCAAAATCAGAAAGATGAGATATGTTACATACAATGTTGATGTGGAGATGCACACATACACACCATTATATAGAGAGAAGAGGGAATTGTGTTTGCACCAGTATGGAAGAAGAAAAAATAATTTTCCCTCTACCCTTCTAGGTTCTTGGCTGAGACCACCCCCTGTAATAAAAGATTAATAGGAGAAAACAGTTATGAAACAGAAGTTTAATAACAATGTATACCTCCCATATACATGGGAGAAACTCGGGAAAACTAAGTAACTCCCCAAAATGGCCCAAGTCACCACCTTAAATACCATGTACAGCTAAAGACAAAAGAAGATGTTGGGGGATGGGGGATCCAGTTTTTGGAGGCTATCAGGAAAAGCACAATAAATGAGGGTATGGTTGTTATGCAGATTTAAGTCATTGCCTTCGCCATTGATAAGAAGTTCTAGAGATTTGCTCATTCCTCTCTTTCTGGTACAGAGAGGGAGACAACCTTACGAATGGAGATTTCTCTTAAAAATGTAAATGTTTCTTACAAAAGGTAACTTCTACTAAGCTTTTAGAGCTTTTCTTGTGTTTGCTGTTTCTTAAAAATAATCAGCCTAAAATAATCCTTATGTCAAAGAGGCATATTTGAGGGTGACAAATTCTGCTCCCCTTTACCAGCAATGACCAAAAAGAATCAGTAATAAAACAGTAGTTTTTATATCTTAAAGACTACATATGCTATCCTTTAGAGTATCTGGCTGCCAAAAGTGCTCAATAAATGTTTGTTGAATGAATAAAGCTATTTGTAAGACCCAAGATAATTTAACTTCACTATGGCATTTTGTTTAAAACATATATTTATAGTCAGAGACAAAACTAGTTATTCAAAAAGAAAATAATAGTTATAATTATTTCCATATTATGAACATTTTCTTTAATCTCTCAAACACATGTGAAATCTGTCTCTGTGTTTTAGTTCATACTCATACACACATTCACTCATACACATGCACTTGCACATGCTATGCACGTACACATACACACATCTGTATATATATGCTTTGTTCGACTTTGCCTTTTCCTTTTTACTTCAATAAATTTACCAAATTGTTAGAAACTCTCTATTTTCCATTATCGTTTATAATTGTTTAACCCTATATAAAGAGGTCAACTGAAATCAAGTCAAAAAAGATTATTTTGGGCAAGGTCACGTTCCTTTTGGGGGACAAAAAGGTCTATTAGGCAGATTACCTCACTGGTGCTGACCGGGAAGTTTCAGACCGACCTATTGAGATTATATTCCTGGGGAAAGTTGAAACTGCAATTAGGTTAGGTAATAAGTCTTGGTTTGGTGATGCAGGCTTAGCACAAGTAACTCCATTTGGGGCCCATTGTTTCTTTTTAACAATTCCCCCCTTTTGATCAGACTCTCAGCTTAATTGAGAGATGTGATAAAAAATTAAGGCATTAGTGTCACTCTCAGCTACAGCTCTGTAGTTCTCATAGCTTTTGTTGATCTTGTGTGTAGTATTCTCAGGTCATGACATTTTTTGTCTAATCTCTGTAATATTCACAGGTTATGACTTTGGGTTTACAATTTTTTTTTAAAGTAATGTATCATTTTAAAATTTATTTATTTATTTATTTATTTATTTATGGCTGTGTTGGGTCTTTGTTTCTGTGTGAGGGCTTTCTCTAGTTGCAGCAAGCGGGGGCCACTCTTCATCACAGTGCACGAGCCTCTCACTATCGCGGCCTCTCTTGTTGCGGGGCACAGGCTCCAGACACGCAGGCTCAGTAGTTGTGGCTCACGGGCCTAGTTGCTCCGCGGCATGTGGGATCTTCCCAGACCAGGGCTCGAACCCGTGTCCCCTGCATTAGCAGGCAGATTCTCAACCACTGCGCCACCAGGGAAGCCCCCTGGGTTTACAATTTTTAAGTCAGTAATTCTCTGCTCCCTTTTTGATGTTCCAGTCTTAAGGATATCATTTTCAGATGGAAATATGCATTTAAAGCTCTTGAGAGAATACAATGCACCAGGGAGATTATGATAGCTATTATAAACAGGATAATTTCCAATGTTTGGAGTGTACTTCAAAGCCATGGTCCCCAATACACAAACCAGTCACAATCAAGTAAATCAAAGAAAGATCCCAGTGAAAGAGTCACCCTTTTAAGCCAAGTGGCTTGCACAGTGATCTTATGTAACTGAGTTTCAGCTCCCCGAAAAGTGTTAATCTAGGTTGCATCAAGTGGTGTTGTCTACAACTCAGACACCTCCCTGCTCAGTTAATAGATAATCAAAGTCTATTCTATTATAAAAACAGTGTTGACCAGAGCATCTAGGGATTTCTGGGGGGAGCCAGCTGTTGTCTTAGCAACAGTTTCTGCAATATCTTCAAGAGTTAAGTAGAGGTTTCTGATCATATTCTCACTTACATTTACTCCTAACCAGTGAAGTATAGCCCTGCCAAAAGGAGCAAATCCTGAGTCATGAATGCCTCCTTGTAAATCCTTTCTAACTCAATGATGTAATTCTAGGGGAGTCAACCAATGAGGTGGCTTTGTTCATTTTTAGGAAAATTAGAAGCACAGTTAGATAACCTAAGACATTGCCTGGCTATGCACCAGCTATCTGGGCATTAATAAGGAGAATGATAACCACCATAGACAAAGATAAATACTGTTGGGGCACAAACCATTTCCACTAAGCTGGCACTGGTAATTAATTCATTTGTAGAGATTGTTACATTTGCCCATTCAAGCCAGGGGTCAGTTAGGTTTTCTCCTAGCCTGAAATAAAAAGTTGTTCTAAATTCCAGAGGTTAACCCCATTAGCAATGGCCAGGGAGATATAATGGTGTTATCATTCCAGGCCAATGCCAGAGTAAAGGAAAGAAACAAAAGAAAAAATGGTTTCATGTTTAATGTATGAATTCTTGATCTGGTGTCTTGGGAGGAAGCAGTCTACCTCAGTGTTAGCTACTTCTCTTCCTAGTCAACTTGATTTGAAGGAGTCCAGCATTTGTATAGGGCCAGTTGTCAGATGGAGCCTTCTTCAGTTGTGAGATATTTATCCATTGTTCAAATCCCTGATGTTTGGCTGCCATGTGGGTAGGGAGGAGGATCTATATAGTCCCTTCCAAGGAGATTCAAGAGCAGTGTTTGTTCTTAATGATTCAAAATCAGGAGGGGGAGAAGAAAATTGGAAATGTTCGTCTGGAGAGTCATAGTCAGATATTTGAGGAAACTAGAAGAATTCAGGATCCAGTTCAGGTTATAGGTATATGACAAAACAACTAGAATCTAATATGTACAAAGGTGCAAACAACAAAAAATTTTTTTCTCTATAGTTATCCCAATTTTTCCCAAACATAATCATAGTAAAACTGATTTGTATGCATTAAACTTGGCCTGATTATGTTCATAACTGCAGCAAGAATAGTGATTTACCATATAAGCTCTTTTTAAAACTACTGCTTTGTTAGAACCTTGTAAAAAAGGTATCACGTCAATTTTCCAAGTCCTGTTACAAGGAGAACAGATTATTATGGGGCCTATGCAAATCATTAACTGTATCTGTATTGCCATGAAAAGAATATTCAAGCTTTTCTGAATTTTGGAGGGATCAGGTTGGGCAAAAAAGTAAATGGTTTATCCTTATCTATAAAGGTATGTTTTAACAAATTGCTATAATTCATAGATAGCTTAAGAGAAAAAGTGTTCTTAAATCTGGAAAAAGAAAACATTAAGTAACCGGCAATGTTTCAAACAAAAAAGTAATAAGAATTATAATCATCTTCCTCAGTTCATTCAGCCCCATGTTATTAATTCTTCCTCTGCTTGAATCCAGTTTTCCATTAGGTCTGGAAACCCTTACGCAGTTCAGTTTTATGAGCTTAAAGTTATCAAAAATCTGTACTTGTTGAAATCCTTGTCTTTAATCTCCTTGAAGATGAAGTACTTTTGCAGAAACATTTTTGTAAAACATCAGAATAAAACAATAACTGTCTGTAAATGACAAAAGACTTAAAAATGTCCATTGTTAAAGATCTAATGAGACTTTATTACAATAGAATTGATAAGGAAATTTGGTTATTTCTCTGACATACAAAATTTTAAGATAATAACTGGAAGTATGACTGATAACATTATACCAGGATATATTAGACTTTCAGGAATTTAACACAATTTCTGGAACACTTATACACCTACACAGTTATAACATTAAGAAGCCTTAGTATTACTTCTTATTTAACAGTGGTCCCATGTACTTTAGCATATTAAATTATCCTAATTAGTTTAACATCTCTTTTTTTATAAGGAGAGAGAACAAATCTTTTGAGATGTTCCACTGACCCTCTAGAAAATCCCGAAGTTAGTTTGAGGTCAAAAAGTCTTCCTTTAGAATTACATTTTTGGGAAGTTTGTCAAAAATATCAAAAAGATTTTAAAACACTTGGTCAAATAGAAGCATAGGTCACTGTGCAACAATACTTAGTTATCTATTTAACCAAAGTAACACTTCACAGGCAAATATAGAAGGTTACACAGTTCTGAGAAAAACTTAGCTCTTTTAGTATCAAGAGAACTAGGTTTACCTAAGTAATCAAAGACAACATGGAACATAGGTAATTATTTTGACAAGACACAAGATTTTTGTTTTCTAGGCAGATTATTTTAAGATGTAAAGAAAATATTTTGCAATCGCTTATTAAGAGTAGGCCAAAAATCCAATTAAACTTTCTTTGTCTTTTTAATTGAGAGAAAACCAAATTCTGATTTTATACCAGCTTACTTTGATATTGAAACTCATTCACTTAATTAATAAATTTAAATCTACATTTAATTTATTTTTATAAAGATGCTTTTTCATTGTAAATTTCTCAATGTGGTACAAGATATTTTTACTAACAAATACAAAAATATCTTTAATTTCTCTGTAATAAGAGACAAAAATAGACAAATCTATATCTAGTAATTAATGTTTCAGTATTTTATTTGGAAATGATCTAGATATTTAATTATTTAATTTAGCTTAGCAAAACTTTACGGTTTCAGGTTACCAAAGAGATTTGGGGAAACTATTGAAAAAGTTCACCGATAAAATTTTTATCCTACTTACAGATCTATTTAATGTACTTGTTCTTAACAATTATGTTTAGACTATCCATGAAAACTTTAAGAGACATTAGACAAAGTCAGCAACCATCCCAAGCTATTT
The DNA here is from genome assembly GCF_028023285.1 of Balaenoptera ricei. Classification (NCBI taxonomy): domain Eukaryota; kingdom Metazoa; phylum Chordata; class Mammalia; order Artiodactyla; family Balaenopteridae; genus Balaenoptera; species Balaenoptera ricei. The sequence continues at coordinate 79,839,099 of NC_082641.1, forward strand.
TTCTTGCTGACAAATATTTTTAAGAGATAACATGGACTAATTTGACCTGAGCCTAGGTAGAGTAAAAATATTATATTTAATGCTGGTAAGTAAAGACATGCCTCTTTTAATTAAACCAATAACTTAGACTAGTTTCATTTACTAAACATTATTTTAGATTATGTGAACCTGAAAAACATGTGGGTTAGTTTCTGAGAGTTTAATTTATAAACATGTTTATTTTCTTTAAACTAATTAAGTAGAGCTCCTTTTAGAGGAACAATTTGTTTTTTGTGTTTTGTTTTGTTTTTTAATATATATATATATATATTTTTATAATTCTTTTTATTTTATTTATTTATTTTTGGCTGTGTTGGGTCTTCGCTCCTGTGCGAGGGCTTCCTCCAGTTGCAGCGAGCGGGGGCCACTCCTCATCGCGGTGCGCTGGCCTCTCGCTATCGCGGCCTCTCTTGTTGCGGAGCACAGGCTCCAGACGCGCAGGCTCAGCAGTTGTGGCTCACGGGCCCAGTCGCTCCGTGGCATGTGGGATCTTCCCAGACCAGGGCTCGAACCCGTGTCCCCTGCATTGGCAGGCAGACTCTCAACCGCTGCGCCACCAGGGAAGCCCGAACAATTTGTTTTTAATATGTATTTATTATTTTCTGTATTTATTTTCTTTATTATTTTTTGGCTGCAGCGGGTCTCAGTTGTGGTGCACCGGCTCTTTGTTGCGCCGCGCAGGCTTCTCTCTAGTTCTGGCACATGGGTTTTCTCCCTCTAGTTGTGGCACATGGGCCCCAGGGCGCATGGGCTCTGTAGTTTGTGGCACATGGGCTCTCTCGTTGAGGCGTGCGAGCTTAGTTGCCCTGAGGCAGGTGGGATCTTAGTTCCCCGACCATGGATCAAACCCACATACCCTGCATTGGAAGGCAGATTCTTTACCACTGGACCACCAAGGAAGTCCCTAGAGCTCTTTTTAGAAATCAATTTTGGGAATACCATCTGAAGGTAGAAAATACCACACATCTGTGACATATGTATATAGATACACATAAACATACAGACAGGTGCAGAGACTATAGTTTTATTTTAAAATATTAGCCATGAGTCGAGTATGATAATGCAAAACTCACTAGCTTATGCAAGAATAGCTGGCATAAGTTTACCTGTTCAGATTGCTAAAGATTTTTCTACTATTTGTGGGAAAGTCACGTAAGATTTGTATTTGTCCATGACAAATAATCTTATGGAAGCTGAGAAGCAGTTTGAATTTTTTTTAAAGCCCCTTTTCCTTTCCTTCTTTTTTTCAGTCCTCTTCAGTCTTAGGAATTGGGGATGGTGTAGATAAGAGTTCCTGGAGGAGACTAGGTAAATATTACATCTCAAAGAATGTAAGTTCCACCAAGAAGGACTTCGGTATTCCAAGGCCAGGATTTTAAAAGCCTTTTTAAATAAATAGGGGAAGTTTGAGGATTGGTAAAAAGATATAGGTGGACCTTGAACTGTGTCTTGATCTGCATTTCTGGTTTTGCAGAGATTTGTAAGATAAGGACGGTTGCTTTTAATTCCTCAAAGCATTGGTTTGCAACTTAAATGACATCATAGGTTGATCCATCCATAAATCCTTTTACAAGGGCTTTAGAAGTTTTCTCTTTCCCTCTGGGTACATTTAGCTTAGGGGAGGAGGCCAAAAAAAGTTTCTATCAGGCTCTGAATATTTCCAGTTGAGCCAAATTTCTGATTATACAGTTATTAAATCCTGTCAAATACCTTGTCAGTTTTCAGATGGGACAAACAATAAGTATTTCTGGCAGTATTAAACCACCCTTGGACTCAAAAGACATCCCAAAAAAGGGTGCAAAAGATATTCTATTTCTTTCTTTCTATCAGGTACTACAGACAGAAATCTGGAAGGGCTGATTCTGGTAAAAAAATTCTCACCCTTGGCTGGCTTCTGCCAGTTTTTCCAGAATCCCATCTGTAGCTTCAGTATTTATCAAAATTTGGAAAGGTTTTTTATTAATTTTAGATTCCCCTTGTCTGTTTAAGGGAATAACTTAGCAGTTTACCAGAAAACTCCCTCAGAGTCTTATCATGAGGGTGTCTATAAGGCTGTTAATTGGCAAAATTTTGTTTATGGTCTTGTAGTCTCTTCAGAGTGGACAGACAATTCAGACAAAGGATTACTAGACTGAGTACCCAAGTAAAGGAAGATAAAGGGAAGCATTAGGAGTTGCATAAGTCTTAATGTGTTCAGGTGCCTCTTATGTCTAATTTTTCATTTGCCTTTTGCAATGAATCTTTCAATGAAGCTATTTTGGAGGCTTCTGCATACCAATTAAATTAGTATCCATTCTGTTTGGTTAATTTGGGAACACCTACTTTCTGTACTTCTTAAACACTTTTATCTAATTGGAACGTTCCTCATAATGTTATGTTCCTCATAATTGATAATTATCCAGTTACCTCATGGCATGGTAATTCTAGATTATAAATTCCCCTGAGGGCTGGCAGCAGTTTGGTAGGAGTTCAACTGGAGTTTACGACTGGAGTTCAACCCACATATCTGTCCAGCCATATTTTGGGGCCTCCAACCTGATGGTTGCTGAGCCAAGTTCTCAGGACACAAAATTCTAGGCTGTCTTTATTAAGATTTTGGCCATGTTTTAAAGGTATTTATAGCTTTCAGGACTGAAGTTCTTAGTCATAAAATAAGCAGGGATGCTATAAGATGGCACACTTTACTCTCTGGATTTTAAGGATCCCATTTTTATTATTTTTTTTATTATACATATTTTTAAAAATCTAATTTGGGTCTCTTGGAACCAAGCTAATACATAAGAGGGATTTTTTGCTGGGTTGGGAACTGTGTTATATTTTACAGTATACCTCGTTGCATGGAAATTTTCTTGAGATTGGCAGGTGATCTAAGGTCCATGTAAACCATTCTGTGACCTAACATGGGAACTTTGGTGGCAAGTGTTCTAACAGCTCTTAAATGTCCAATCCATGCCCACCAATTTTTCTGGCTTCTTCGACTTCAAGTTTCCCATTAGCAATTAGCCTTTATTTACATTAAAAAAACATTCACACCCTAATATATCAGCATTAACCAAGAGGTGTTACTGCATCCTGGTCTAAAAAGGATGCTGTATGCAACACTAATTCCCTACTGTGGAACCTTGTACTGGGAAAGGATTGAAGATCTCAACAAATGATAACTTCAGACTGGTCTTCACATTAAATGGGGAACTGCACACTGCCCCTAACAGTTCCCACATGGATCTGGGGATAGAATTAAAAACTGGGGAGTCCCACTCAAAACCTTGAAAGTTGTGGTCCAAAATATAGTCTAGGGGCTTGGGTTCCCAGCAGAAACATCTACCAGCTCAAGCTGACCAGCCATGTGAAGCCTGGCCAATTAGATGAGGAAATCAATGCAAAGAAAGTGGAACTCAGAATGGAAAGGACTTTATTTACACCTTTTGCAAATGGTGAGAAAGACAGTGAACTCAGTGGTTCACAGGGTACCATGCCTGTGTTTCTTGTTATCCCTGAATGCTGTCAGAAGTTTGCTTTGAATCCCATCACAGCCACCAAATCTGCTAAAAGACAAAATTCAACTGAGTAAATTAGAAGATCTATCTTTATTAAATAATTCAGATGATTGCAGCATCCCATCCAGCAAATAGAAAGGAGCTCCAAAGAGCTACACAAAAGAAAGATTTTAAAAGTCACAGTGGGTGTGGGACAAGGAAGTCATAAAGGACAAAGGATTATTTTAGGCAAGGTTAACTTCCTTTGGGGGACAAGAAAGCCTATAAGACAGATTACCTCACTTGTGCAGACCAGGAAAATTTAGACTGACCAATTGAGATTACATTCCTGGGGTAGTTTGAGACTACAGTTAGGTTTGGTATTAATCAAGTCTTGGTTTAGTGACATGGGCTTAGCACAAGTGACTCCATTTTGGGCCTGTAGTTTGTTTTTAACAGTATACGTGCTCCATAATTCCCAGTTTCACAAAGGATGTGGTGCATTATATACATTGTACAAAATTTGAGTGTTTTATATTTGGTTTTGAGCTCCTTGAGGACAGGTATTATACTGCAGTTATCTTTGTATCATTTGTACTTAGAAAAATGTCAAGAATATAGCAGATGTTCCATAACATTTATTGAAAGAATGAAGGGATCAATTAATGGTCTATAAGTAATAACATGGGAATGGCAAAATGTGATTATCTTTCTTGATTTTTTTGCCACACAGCTTGCGGGATCTCAGTTCCCCAACCAGGATACAGATCCCGGGCCACGGCAGTGAAAGCCCAGAATCCTAACCACTAGGCCACCAGAGAACTCTATCTTTCATGAATTTAATTTAAAAGACAATTATTTAGTCCAGGAAGAAGGGTGTAGAAGGTGAATCAACACCCAAAAAGATCACCATAGATTTATTATTTATTTTCTCTCAACAATGTTTAACAAAAGACTTGAGATCCCTTAGATGACCAGATAGATGAGCTAGCTAGGAAAAACTTGCAAATGAGTATGGCATTTAGGCTCAGTGACAAAGAGATGGTCAGAAGAAACAACAGCATTCCAAATAGAAGGCGAATACATGCTGGAACAGATGATTATAGAGACCATGAAAAATACCTAATGGAGAGAACTAAGTAAAAACTAAATAATCAAATATTTTAAGACATGAAGTTTATAATGAGTCAATAACAAAATAATCATAATTGGTTGAAGGAAATAATAAATTTATATCTATCCTTTGTTTTTAATCCCTAAGATACCTATATATATATAATATATGTTATTTTAGCTTTATAAGTAGAGTTTTCATAATTTTAGTGCTCCCTAGATAAACCAATTTATAATTTTTAAAAAACTAATGTTTTGAGTATCATGGACCTGCATTTTCTTATAATCCACACTTGAAGTAAACCTAGTTTCAGACAGTTTTGTGCTTTACTAAAGCAACATTCTGTGTTAAATGCAGTTTACCTAGTATTTTCTTTTTTTATTGATTATTTTTGGCTGTGTTGGGTCTTCGTTTCTGTGCGAGGGCTTTTCTCTAGTTGCGGCAAGTGGGGGCCACTCTTCATCGCGGTGCGCGGGCCTCTCACTATCGCGGCCCCTCCTGTTGCGGAGCACAGGCTCCAGACGCACAGGCTCAGTAATTGTGGCTCGCGGGCCTAGCCGCTCCGCGGCACGTGGGATCTTCCCAGACCAGGGCCCGAACCCGCATCCCCTGCATTGGCAGGCAGACTCTCAACCACTGCGCCACCAGGGAAGCCCCTACCTAGTATTTTCTAATCTCAATATAAAAATCTTGACTGCATTGAACTGACAGGGACCACTCCGTCTAGATATTTATGACAAAGCACAATGGGTTTTTGTTTTGTTTTGTTTTTTTCCCATGTCACAATGAGATCGTTTCATATTCTGTCATTCAGCTACCATGAGCAGATCCTTGCAGAACAACCATGATACTGTGGTGTTCTGATGTCAAGGCTGAGGGCTTCTCAGAAAAGCCCCGCTGTTACTAAGATGTTTTTTCTCCTTTTTTGTGTGGATTTCTTTGCTTGGATTGTTTTGTGCTCTGTATATTGCTCTTGTCCTATGCTGGCCCTGGTCACTGACAGTTTACATGGAATGGTGTACTTTTGTGTATCAGGGTTTTACTCCTATGCTTTACTCATGTATTTATTCAAAGTTCATTTTAAGTATAGTTTTAATCAGTTTTATTGCCAGAGAGAGTTGCTGCCTCTGGTGTGTTCTACAGGATATCTACTGTTGCTTATTTGCTATTTCTGAAATAATATGTATGTGTGTGTCTAATCTGAGTGTCTTATTGTCCTGAACTATTGTGCTATAGTGATGAAGGTGGAAAAGAAGTTATTTTTTATTATCTTAAACAATGGTCATAATAAATTCCTGAATGTTTCCTTAATAAAAATCCAGAACTGCTATTGGACAGAACATAGTGGTCCTGACATGTTCTATGTTAAACTTTAAATACATTCTCACATTTAAATACATTCTCACAAAGGATCTTGCTATTTAATTATTTCATGCTCTCTGATGTGGAAGATATACTTGCCCAACAACCTTAACAGGTGTTAACGAATCACCTGAATGACAGCTGCCCAAGCTCTAGGCATGGTGATTGGAAATATTGATTCCTTCTATAATTTTAATCACCTTTGACTGATGGAAGTGCCACGATATGCTATATGAAGCAAGGCACAGAACATTCATGAAGAAGGTGGATTGTTACATTATGAGCTTTTAAAAAATACAAAATTCTAAGGGAGTAGAAAAAAGGGAGCAAATGACAACTGAAATATGCAAATGATATGGAGCAGATGGTAGTAGAAAAAAATGGGTAAAGGAAAGGGAAACTTTACATTTTAATTAACCCACAGGATAAAATACCCTTCAGCTTTGGAGGAGATAAAATGTTTATAAATAGGACAACCATCCTGGTGAATGTTGAGAGCATTGCTGCTTAAGGAGAAGAATCTTTCTCTGTATTCCCTGGTTTTCCCTATATGAACCAACCCTGGATATGTTTTAAGTAATAAGTTAAGTTGTTAGGGTATGTTTCTGGGTTTTCAATTATTTTAGGAGAAAGCAGCAATCCATGAAGAGTGCTTCTTTACCACCTGCAGTTATTATAGTGAGATTCCAGATCTTTTCGCATTGTCTTGCATAGGAGCAGCCTCCTGGTAGATTATTTCAACCTAGCTTGGACTTGTTAGGAGGAAAGAAAAATATATATATATACATATGTATATATATACACACACACACACACACATATATATACACATATGTGTGTGTGTGTATTTTTTTCCACAAAGAAGACACTTCCTTAGGTAGAACTGAGTTTTTCACAATTTTTTATTGTGTTTTGTAACAATTTAGTTGTAATAACATACTTTTTTAAATATAAAAGGCAATAATACCACCACAACCACCACCATCCCCATTTAAAATGCAGTGTTTGGTTGTGAATGGGCAGTCTATAAACTAGTAGCTTAAAATGTTTTAGATTTCATCTGTTAAACAATTATTTTCTGTGATTATATCTGAATACAACCACGGACAGTGATAACATTCTAAAAGTTGTTTGAAACTTGGTGGGATAACATAAGAAACAAAGGATTAAGATGGTTTGAGTAGAATGGGTATTTCTGTCTGTATTGTGATGCACTCTGGTGTACAGTCTTCCTGCTTTCACTCAATAAGTTCTGATCTGAACTTGTCCAGTCAGTAGGATTCTTGGTGGCTTAGGCTTAGTTGGGAATCATATGGCTCAGGGCTATTAAAGTCCTCAGAATTATTTTCCAAGAGTGTTAAGTTCTACCTGCACTCTTTAATAATAATAATAATAATAATAATAATAATAATAATAATAAAATGGAGCTACTAATGTAGGGAAGACTCAGGTAACTTCTGGCACATGGAACACAAGTCCAAACCATGATTTCTATACTTTGTGGCATTTTAGTTTATCTAAGCTCTAATCAAAACAGCACCCACTGCTTCTTGCCCGAAGGCAACTTATCTTCTTGACAAGTCTCATTTCCATTTACCTATTATCATCCTTCTCTCCAGAAACCTTATAATTATCTTTGACACCTTCTCCTCTCTCACCCTGAAAATCAGTCCTTGCCAACTTTTATAGTTTCTCTCTCTGTCATGTCTCTCTCACTTACTGTGTTGATTTCCAGTGTTTGTACCCCGGAAAAGAACCTTATTAAGTCTTGTGTGGGTTACTCTGGTCCATTTAATTTATTCTCCTGATAATAGCCAAATTAAATTTCCTAAAATTCAGCTTATATTTTATTACTTCCCAGTTCAAAAAAACTTAAAGTTGTCCCTTCCTTAAATCTCCATGATCTATCCCCAACCTTACTTTCTACCTCATCTTTACTACAGTATTACTAGTTTCCTATACTTCAAGTCATTTAAATGACCTTTCAAAATATGCTCAGAATTCTTAACCTTGTTCTTCTTTCCCCTCTACCTAAAATGCCATTTCTCCTTTTAAGTATCTCTCCTTCTAATCATAACCTTAAACCACAAAAAGTTTTTCAACTTATTAAGGGTAACCTAAAACGTCTCAGATAGCACTCATACTCAAGCTCAAGCTCAAGCCCTTTTAACCCTGCACAAGATTATACTTCTCTTTGGCACTTATTTTATTCCTTCATTATTATATTTTACTTTATTTTGTATTTGTTTACCCCCAGGCTCTCTGTCTCTCCCCTGAGCAGGAAGCAAATTCCTCATGGGAATCTGTTGGTACCATGCAGTTATTTTACATGCAGTAGGATATAAATATATTTTTGTTCTATTCAGTTGAGGGTCTTCTACCAACTTATATTTATCCTTGACAGAAACATTAGCCAGTGTATGTCCCATAGTTTTCTTATCCCTTTTATTCAGAGAAAAAGATAAATCACTTACATTCAGAACCTATTATTTACCATTGAGGTAATTGGGCTTATACAGAGATTTTAATTTGCTGCAAAATGGAAAACTCTCATGTCTGTACTTGTAAAATTACTTTAAAATAACTTTAAATGAAAAAATCAATGAAAATAATATGGTGTTTCCACAAAAGGAAAATGATGGTAATCACTCATGATTTTCTAAGGGGAAAACAACATTTAGGAATCTCATTTTCTCCTGATATTTATGTTGATAGAAATGGAGTGAATGCAGTCATGAAATTCTGATTGGATGCTGATTCTTTTGAAATACTGCAATGATGTTATATTTACATTTTGGGAGGTAAAATTCACTTGTTATTTTAATGTTTATTGTTTAATGCACTACTCATAACACAATGAGGTTTAAATTTTAGAAATTAGGAAACTGGGACTCAGAGATATTAAATGATCAGCAGAAATTACAGAAATAGAGACTATCAAAAGTAGAACTGAAACCTTGATCTTCTACTTAAATAACGTATGCTTATACCATGTCCCTCTGGAGCTTTCCATGCAAACCAAATTAATTCATCAGGAACTAATAGGAATTATTGACATAAAACTTGTTGATGTTCTATTGGAAAGTACCTTTAAGTAAATATCTCTGCCCAATGATTCTTGTCCAGTAATTTGAGATTTCATTTTTTCCATGCTGCATTTCTTTATCCATTAATTTTTTTTTACCAAATGTTTATTGATAACTTACTGTATGTCGGGAACAGTGTGGGTGCTAGCTGGAATGATGAACAATGCAGACATAGAGACTTGCCTGGCAGAGATTATACTTTAGCAAGGAGGACACAGAATAATTTAGTCTATTTTTGGCAATGTGGGCAACTTGCCCATTGAAAAGACTAAAATGCTGGATAATTTTATTTAATATTTCAAATTCCATATTAAATAGAGATGACCATAAATTAAGAATTACCCAGAGACCCAAAATAGAGTAAAAATGGGAAACCAAAGAGATAACTATTCCTGCTATCTGGCTCCTACTTGGGGATATCTGCTGGGCTCGGGTGACTTTGAGGTTACATTTTGAGGAACTCATGAGATACATGGACAAAAGAAAGCCAAGATAATGAGCCTCTTTGGAGACCCAACTTAAAGCAGTTTCCCCAAAAGGCTATACCATCAGAATAAAGGTAAATTAGAAATAAGGCATTCATAAGGGAATATAGTTTTTTTTGTCTGTCTTTAATTAGGGAGGAGAAAGCAAAAATTCCTCATCATTTAAAGCCAAAAGTTAGTCCTTCCATAGGATTACAGCACAAAGGCTTACTCCAGGTGGCCTACAGGAACCATAGAAATGCAAATTAAAAAGACAATATTTCACAGCCATTAAATAATGGAAAACTTAAATCTGTTAACAACAAACACATCAAAAGGATAAAATAGAACTTACAAAATGTAGTAGGAGTGAAAATTGGTACAGCCACTTTGGAGAGCATAAAGTCAGTACTTACTAAAATTAAAGATGTTCATAGTCTATGACACAGCAATTCTGTATCTAGCAATGTATCCTTGGGAAGAAGCCCTATACATGTGAATAAGGCGACTTATGGTAGAATATTTATTTAAGTACTGTTTGGAATAAGAGAAGACAAAATAATCCAACTATTCTAAGGAAATAAACAGTGGCATAAGCACATAATGGAATAATAAAGAACAATAAAACTAAACGAAGAAAATATATAAACAAGAGTAAATCTCAAAAAATACAATATTGAGAAAGAAAAGACAAGTCAAAAAAGGACACAGAAGCAGAAGCAAGAAGAACTACAATCCTGCAGCCTGTGGAACAAAAACCACATTCACAGAAAGATAGACAAGATGAAAAGCAGAGAGCTATGTACCAGATGAAGGAACAAGATAAAACTCCAGAAGAACAACTAAATGAAGTGGAGATAGGCAACCTTCCAGAAAAAGAATTCAGAATAATGATAGTGAAGATGATCCAGGACCTCATAAAAAGAATGAAGGCAAAGATTCAGAAGATTCAAGTAATGTTTAACCAAGACCTAGAAGAATTCAAGAACAAACACCTAGAAAAATTAAAGAACAAACAAACAGAGATGAACAATAAAATAATTGAAATGAAAAATACACTAGAAGGAATCAATAGCAGAATAACTGAGGCAGAAGAACGGACAAGTGACCTGGAAGACAAAATGGTGGAATTCACTGCCACGGAACAGAATAAAGAAAAAAGAAAGAAAAGAAATGAAGACAGCCTAAGAGACTTCTGGAAAAACATTAAGTGCAACAACATTCGCATTATAGGGATTCCAGAAGGAGAAGAGAGAGAGGAAGGACCTGAGAAAATATTTGAAGAGATTATAGTCAAAAACTTCCCTAATATGGGAAAGGAAATAGCCACTCAAGTCCAGGAAGCACAGAGAGTCCCATACAGGATAAACCCAAGAAGAAACAGGCTGAGACACATAGTAATCAAATTGACAAAAATTAAAGACAAAGAAAAATTATTGAAAGCAACAAGGAAAAAACGACAAATAATATACAAGGGAACTCCCATAAGGTTAACAGCTGATTTCTCAGCAGAAACTCTACAAGCCAGAAGGGAGTGGCATGATATATTTAAAGTGATAAAAGGGAAGAACCTACAACCAAGATTACTCTACCCAGTAAGGATCTCATTCAGATTTGACGGAGAAATCAAAAGCTTTACAGACAAGCAAAAGATAAGAGAATTCAGCACCACCAAAGCAGCTCTACAACAAATACTAAAGGAGCTTCTCTAAGTGGGAAACACAAGAGAAGGAAAGGACGTACAAAACCAAACCCATAACAATAAAGAAACCGGTAATAGTTACATACGTATCGATAATTACCTTAAACGTGAATGCATTAAATGCTCCAACCAAAAGACACAGGCTCACTGAATGAATACAAAAACAAGACCCATCTATATGCTGTCTACAAGAGACCCACTTCAGACCTAGGGAAACATACAGACTGAAAGTGAGGGGATGGAAAAAGATATCCCATGCAAATGGAAATCAAAAGAAACCTGGAGTAGCAACTCATATCAGATAAAATAAACTTTAAAATAAAGAATGTTACAAGAGGCAAGGAAGGACACTACATAATGATCAAGAGATCAATCCGAGAAGACGATGTAACAATTATATATGCACACAACATAGGAGCACCTCAATACGTAAGGCAACTGCTAACAGCTATAAAAGAGGAAATCGACAGTAACACAATAATAGTGTAGGACTTTAACACCTCACTTACACCAATGGACAGATCATCCAAACAGAAAATTCATAGGGAAACACAAGCTTTAAATGACACAATAGACCAGATAGATTTAATTGATATTTATAGGATGTTCCATCCAAAAACAGCAGATTACACTTTCTTCTCAAGTGCACACGGAACATTCTCCATGATAGATCACATCTTGGGTCACAAGTCAAAGCCTCAGTAAATTTAAGAAAACTGAAATCATATCAAGCATCTTCTCTGACCACAGCACTTTGAGATTAGAAATCAAATACAGGGGGAAAAAAACGTAAAAAGGACAAACACACGGAGGCTAAACAATATGTTACTAAATAACCAAGAGATAATTGAAGAAATCAAAGAGCAAATCAAAAAATACCTATAGACAAATTACAATGAAAACACGATGATCCAAAACCTATGGGATCCAGCAAAAGCAGTTCTAAGAGGGAAGTTTATAGCAATACAAGCCTACCTCAAGAAACAAGAAAAATCTCATGTAAACAATCTAACCTTACACCTGAAGGAACTAGAGAAAGAAGAAAAACAAAACCCAAAGTTAGCAGAAGGAAAGAAATCATAAAGATCAGAGCAGAAATAAATGAAATAGAAACAAAGAAAACAATAGCACAGATCAATAAAACTAAAAGCTGGTTCTTTGAGAAGATAAACAAAATTAATAAACCATTAGCCAGACACATCAAGAAAAAGAGGGAGCGAACTCAAATCAATAAAATTAGAAATGAAAAAAGAGAACTTACCACAGACACCGCAGAAATACAAAGCATCCTAAGAGACTACTACAAGCAACTCTATGCCAATAAAATGGACAACCTGGAAGAAATGGACAAATTCTTAGAAAGGTATAACCTTCCAAGACTGAACCAGGAAGAAATAGAAAATATGAACAGACCAATCACAAGTAATGAAATTGAAACTGTGATTAAAAATCTTCCAACAAAGAAAAGTCCAGGACCAGATGGCTTCACAGGTGAATTCTATCAAACATTTAGAGAAGAGCTAACACCCATCCTTCCCAAACTCTTCCAAAAAATTGGAGAGGAAGGAACACTCCCAACTCATTCTATGAGGCCACCATCACCCTGATACCAAAACCAGACAAAGATACTACAAAAAAGAAAATTACAGACCAATATCACTGATGAATATAGATGCAAAAATCTTCAACAAACTACTAGCAAACAGAATCCAACAACACATTAAAGGATCATACACCATGATCAAGTGGGATTTATCCCAGGGATGAAAGGATTTTTCAATATATGCAAATCAAACAATGTGATACACCATATTAATAAATTGAGTAAAAACCATATGATCATTGCAATAGATGCAGAAAAAGCTTTTGACAAAATTCAACACCCATTTATGATAAACACTCTCCAGAAAGTGGGCATAGAGGGAACCTACCTCAACATACTAAAGGCCATATACGACAAACCCACAGCTAACATCATTCTCAATGGTGAAAAACTGAAAGCATTTCCTCTAAGATCAGGAACAAGACAAGGATGTCCACTCTCGCCGCTATTATTCAACATAGTTTTGGAAGTCCTAGCCTCAGCAATCACAGAAGAAAAAGAAATAAAAGTAATACAAATTGGAAAAGAAGAAGTAAAACTTTCACTGTTTGCAGACGACATGATACTATACATAGAGAATCCTAAAGATGCCACCAGAAAACTACTAGGGCTAATCAATGAATTTGGTAAAGTTGCATGGTACAAAATTAATGCACAGAAATCTCTGACATTCCTATACACTAATGATGAAAAATCTGAAAGAGAAATTAAGGAAACACTCCCATTTACCTTTGCAACAAAAAAGGGTAAAATACCTAGGAATAAACCTACCTAAGTAGACAAAAGACCTGTATGCAGAAAACTATAAGACACTGATGAAAGAAATTAAAGATGATACCAACAGATGCAGAGATATACCATGTTCTTGGTTTGGAAGAACTAATATTGTGAAAATGACTCTACTACCCAAAGTAATCTACAGATTCAGTGCAATCCCTATCAAATTACCAATGGCATTTTTTACAGAACTAGAACAAAAAAATCTTAAAATTTGTATGGAGACACAAAAGACCCCGAATAACCTAAGCAGTCTTGAGGGAAAAAAACAGGTCTGGAGGAATCAAGCTCCCCGACTTCAGACTACAAAGCTACAGTAATCAAGACAGTATGGTACTGGCACAAAAACAGATATATAGATCAATGGAACAGGATAGAAAGCCCAGAGATAAACCCACACACCTATGGTCAACTAACCTATGACAAAGGAGGCAAGGATATACAATAGAGAAAAGACAGTCTCTTCAATAATTGGTGCTAGGAAACGTGGACAGCTTACATGATGAAGAATGAAATTAGAACACTCCCTAACACCATACACGAAAATAAACTCAAAATGGATTAGAGACCTAAATGTAAGACTGGACATTATAAAAGTCTTAGAGGAAAACATAGGAAGAACACTCTTTGACATAAATCACAACCAGATCTTTTTTGCTTCACCTCCTAGAGTAATGGAAATAAAAACAAAAATAAGCAAATGACACCTAGTGAAACTTAAAAGCTTTGAACAGCAAAGTAAACTACAAACAAGACGAGAAGAGAACCCTCAGAATGGGAGAAAATATTTGCAAATGAATCAATGGACAGAGGATTAATCTCCAAAATATATAAACAACTCGTGCAGCTCAATACTAAAAAACAAACAACCCAATCCAAAAGTGGGCAGAAGTCCTAAATAGACATTTCTCCAAAGAAGACATACAGATGGCCAAGAAGCACATGAAAAGCTGCTCAACATCACTAATTATTAGACAAATGAAAATCAAAACTACAATGAGGTATCACCTCACACCAGTTAGAATGGGCATCATCAGAAAGTCTACAAACAACAAATGCTGGAGAGGGTGTGGAGAAAAGGGAACCCTCTTGCACTGTTGGTGGGAATGTAGATTGATACAGCCACTATGGAGAACAGTATGGAGGTTCCTTAAAAAACTAAAAATAGATTTACCATATGACCCAGCAATCTCACTACTGAGCATTTCCCCAGAGGAAACCATAATTCAAAAAGACACATGCACCCCAATGTTCATTGCAGCACTATTTACAATAGCCAGGTCATGGATGCAACCTAAATGCCCATCGACAGACAAATGGATAAAGAAGATGTGGTACATATCTATATAATGCAATATTACTCAGCCTTAAAAGGAACGAAATGGGGTCATTTGTAGAGACGTAGATGGATCTAGAGACTGTCATACAGAGTGAAGTAAGTCAGAAAGAGAAAAATAAATATCGTATATTAACACATATATGTGGAACCAGAAAAATGGTACAGATGAACCAGTTTGCAGGACGGAAGTAGAGACACAGATGTAGAGAACAAACTTATGGACACAAGGCAGGGAAAGTGGCAGGAGTGGGGTGGTGGTGGTGGTGGTGTGATCAATTGGGAGATTGGGATTGACATGTATACATTAATATGTATAAAATGGATAACTAATAGGAACCTGCTGTATAAAAAAAAATTTTTAAAAAGGACACAGAGTTCATCTTATATGTAATAAATACATTATTTACGAACACATACATATGAGTAAAATTATAAAATACATTAGTGACAATACACAACAAATTCAGGACTGGGGAAGGAGGGACAGAAAAAGGATAAAAAGGGAAGTATTTATAGGATATATTTTCTATATAAAATGAAAAATGTTATTCAAAGGTGCAGAAATGTTACCATTTGCTAATATTACCATATCATTTTGGTATATTCTGAATATTTGAAATATTATTACATGAGAAACTGAAAAACATCCGTAAACTGAAACTCAACACGTTAAATGATTGAGGGAGAAAAATTGTATGACTATTTCAATCAATGCAATAAAATAAGTCTTTGAGATTTGATCTCTATTTGTGATTTTAAATCTCCTAGCAAATTAGATATAGATGGAATTTTCTTTACTCTGTGAAAGGGATCTAGTAAAGCACTATTGCAAATTTCATATTTCATCATAAAATTTACTCTCTGAAGTCAGTAATAAAGTACATTGCGTGCTATCATACCATCTATTCAAAATTATGTCTGCCCAAAGACTAACGTTATTAGGAATACAAATAAAAGATAAAAATTTTATTATTTGCAGGTATTCAATTAAATTTAAAGACAATTCTTAAAATAAAAAGAGCATAGTCAGGTTGATGGTTATAAGATCAGCATACAAGTATCAATAGTATTTCTATACAGCAGCAACACCTTATTCAAAACTGCAATAAAAAAGACCCTATTTTCAAAAGCAAAAATTACTCTGTAGTTCTGAGGAATGATTAATGGTTATAGTACATTAAAAATGTTTATCTTATGAGTAATCAGTTTAATGCAGATCAATCCAACAAAGAGATATAATTTGACATCCATAAATATGCACACATTTAAAGTTTAGTAATAGTAATATTGGCAAGAATGGAGGATATACTTTCATATTGGAATTTTAATATCAAGTTTTTGTTTTATTATTAATACATTTTATTTTTTAGAGTAGTTTTAGGTCCACAGTAAATTGAGCGAAAAGTGAAGAGAGCTCACATATACACTCTCCCCGCCATGCACAACCTCCCCCATTAGCAAAATCCCACAAAAGTGTGGTACATTTGTTACAAACATTGAACCTACATTAACTCATCCTTATCACCCAAAGTCTATAGTTTAATTAGGGTTCATTCTATGTATTGTGTATCATAGAGATTTTAACAAATGTATAATAATATCCACCATTGTAGTACCATACAGAATAGTTTCACTGCCCTAAAAATCCTCTGTGCTCAGCCTGTTCATTCATCATTCCCCCCAACCACTGTTCTTCTATTTGAAAAGAGTGAAAAGAATTACTCTTCTCTTAGGTTAAGCTGACAAAGCTTCAATGGGAACCCTCACAAATCGGGACCCCATTTTTTCCCACAATTTACTAAATTTATACTATATTTTTAGATGAGTGAATTCATTTTTTTCTATAGTTATTTCATTATTTGAAAATACTCTTTCTAACAAGTGATGCATTTGTTATGCTTATCTTTCATATTTATGCTGGAAAATTCGAATAAGAAGTGAAATGGAAAATACCTGGCAAACCTTTATTTTGTTTATTTTAAAACACAAATTGCTATTTGGCTATAATTTTAGTAATATAATTCTGAACTTTATTTCTTTTTGGCAAGACAGTTGATGGAAGATAGAGGCTAATTGGAGTGTAAGGGTGATGAATGGTTGTGATAATGACATGAATGTCAGTCCATAAACAGTATCTTTTTGATCATCACGATCTTTCTTGCAGACTATTCAATTTGGGATGTTGTATTCTCTAATAAAAAGGATATTGGAATAGGAGTCAAAAGACTATTTATTCTTCTGTTAGTTTGCTGTTAGACCTTACCTGTCTATATGCACATATTCTCATGTTTAATGTCCTAACCCTTAACAACAAAGTAATAACTTGGTCTCAAGGGTGTCCCGAAAATTTAGCACCTCCAAAGAATATCAGGTTCTTGGACTTATGGTGAAATACGAAGAGCAAGTAATTCATGTAAAATGAACTGGTGGAAGCAATGTGTCAAGCTGTGGATTTCTTTAGCCCGATGTTGTAGAAAACAAATAAGTTAAAAAAACATTCTGCTAATACTATTGATTGAAGATATTGGACCATCTCGGAGAGTACTTGAGGAGCTGGGAGATGACAACTATCAGTGAAATATCAGCGTTAAATAATCCCATGGATAACTCCTCCTGTACACAAAGTTTTCAGTCTTTTAAGGCAACATGCTCTTCTGCCAGAGAACTTAAAAAATGGTGACAGAAAACCCAGTTATTAGCTTTGACCAACTACAAGCTCCTGTTTCCCATCTTTAAAATAGAGAGAGCTCTTTGTACATAGTAAAGATTCAGTATCTGTGAAAGAACACATGAATTACCTGAATCAATCAGTTCTTGGAATCCTTCATAACAGTGAGTGATGAAGGTATCTCCAGCTCCAGTTTAATGAGTGTACCAGAAAGCCTTACAGATCACCACTAATTTCCAAGGGCAATAGTCTATCTTGTTTCTTTCTTTTTAAAACTTTTTTTCCAAAATCCTTTAATCTCAAAACGTGGATTGTGGCAGTGATTTGCAAGTCTGTTCAAAGTTGCTAGGAAAATGAAGTTACTCTTCGTGGTAGGGCAAACGTTAAAAAGAAATAGATATAAAGGAAGAACAGATTTATTGAACCACTATGGCTGATGAAACATTTCTTGAGAGCATAGAAAGACAGGCCATGTACAGACAGTGTATAATAGTAATTCGATTCTGCAGGAAACTTAGCAGAATCTGAGAATTAGCTTTACAATACAATGAAATTTCAGAGTTAAAATAGTATAGCATCTGCCTTTTCAGCCTCATCTTAGATATATCCCTTCATTCTACAATATATTCCTTAGCTTCTACCATCCATTGAGTTATTCAAACTGGCTTGCTCTTTCCCAGTTCTAGTTGTTGTATTTTGTGCACCCTGCCAGTGAGGGTGTTTTTCTCATGCCTTACATCACACATATTCATTCTTCAAATCTCAAATGTCATTTCCTTCAAAAAGGCAATTACTGGTCCTTCCCATTGTTTCAATTCAATCTCAATTAGTTCCTCTGTATTTTATAGTATCCTATATAAGTATAAAATCTTTGCCAAAATATAATTATATATTAATTATTGTGACCTCTATATTTCTGAACTATTGTAAAATCCACAAAGGCAGGAAGCATGTCTCTTTTGTTCATTTCATATCCTCATTATCTAGCATAATTCTTCTCACGTGGAAGATGTTCAATGCATATTTAGGGAAGGAAGGAAGGGAAGGAGGATGGGATTTTCTGTATGTCATCATATAAATTATATATTTGCATTTGAGTACAAAAAAAATAAAGAAAATTTTAGCCTTAATGTAACAACAGATGTTTATATGGAAAAAATGTTTGTGAAACATATGGATCATATGAGATAATTATTATAATTTCAAATAAAATTTAGTAATTCAAAGTAAAGGGATAACAGATATTCATGCATTTAAAAGTTGTTCTTAGCCCGTCATGTACATTAATTTTTACTTTTAAAGTGATTCTCCCAAAGTATTCAACCAAAAATGGGGATATTTATGCATACAAATCAAATAGAAGATACTTTATCTTTTCTGTATCATTTGAAAATAAAGTGTGCCTATATCTAGGTTGTTATAACAAGCATTTTAAAATCTATTGTTAACCATTCCCTTTCTGCTTTTCTAAAATTAGTATTAACTTTAAAATTTAAACTAGTTTTTATAACAGCCTGAAATTTAGCCTCCAAGGTCTTATGAAAAGATCATATCTTTCTAATAAAGGTTAAGATCTGAAATACACTTCTGGAAACTGATACTATAGATTAGTTAATTATAATAGTTATTTGATTATGTCTCTAGACAATAGCTCATCAGCAAATGCAACTAGACACATTTACAGCAACATTGTCCTCACTGTTAGTCAGGAAGGTATAACGCAGATGAGGTGAGGAAGAAACCTTGGGCTTTAGTCAAGAGAATCAAGTTAGCTGATGCTAACTTGCATGTCTATGCAACTTTGGGCAAAAAGAGTTAACCTTTGTGTTAGTTCTCTCAACAATAAAATAAAACACCTGGACAAGATGGAACCCCTAAGTCCCTTTCAGTTCTAAAACTTCTACATGTGCCTTTATTTTGAAGTTCGTGATGATGACATTTTACTATCCTGGAAGACATAGTGAAGCATCACCACTCCCTCTACAGCTCTATTATTTTCAAGTCAATTTTCACAGATAAAACCGTGGGATATATTCATATTTTAGGGCCCTATCCCAATAAACCCTGGGGAGAACTACAAAAGAGCATAGGCTCTCCTGATTTGTCCCCTTAATTCTCAGATGAGAAAACTGAAGCTAAACATGGTACATGCCCAGCATCACACATTGAGTGTACAACGCACCTGAGACGGGAACCCATGGATGTTGACTTTTATTCCAATGAGACTCTCAGTTACATTACTGCCTGGTTTTATATGATTTGTGCCATTCCTTGCAGGGGACTCTCAATTTCTTAATATGAATTACTTTTAGTCCTCTAAAGCTCTATGAGTAGAAGGAATTATTACAACCTTGAAATGTGGGGAAGTGCATAATAAGTATGTAAAAAGATACTGAAATTAGTAGTAATTATGAAATGCACCCTGTCCACAAAAAATTTATACTATCCACAAAAAGTAATTACCTAAAAATGATTAGGTTAAAATTATAAGTATGTAATTTGTGGATTTACACTTTTACATTAATTACATGGAATACTCATTGACTATATCCATATTTCTTATTTCTGTAAATTGCCTGTATTTGCTGCATCTAATTGAATTTATTGAAATAATTAAATTCTCGTTTTTTAACCTAAATTACATGTATTTACGTACTATTATGAAAAGAATACTTTTTTTTCACTAACCTGCCTTTCCAGGTTATTTTGGGATGTCTTAAATTCCATTACAATATTCTTTTCTTATTTTAATATGTTAATGTTTGCAATCATTTTCATTTAACTTCATTATATAATTTAGATTTTTAGTGTTACAATTTAACATAGTGTCTAAATCTTTTCTGTACAATTCCTCAAAATGCTTTCCTATTTATTACCTCACATTCTTCATCTGTCCCTATCTTAGTCAACCAAACAATATAACTCTATCCCAAATAAATTTTAATAAAACAACTCACAAAAAATATGTCCAAATGTTTGAATTTAGTGAACATTATTAATTTTTATTACATTCCTAAAATTAATTTTTAAAAAGCTCTCCAAAACCAAAATGCTATCTTTTTAAAAAATATTTATTTATTTATTTGGTTACACCAGGTCTTAGTCATGGCAGGTGGGCTCCTTAGTTGCAGCATGTGAACTCTTAGTTGCAGCATGCATGTGGGATCTGGTTCCCTGACCAGAGATCGAACCCTGGCCCCCTCCATTGGGAGCGTGGAGTCTTATTCACTGCACAACCAGGGAAGTCCCTCAAAATGCTATATTGCCTACTTTCAAAGCAACCTTGAAAACATTTTCCCTTTCTTTTTTTTAAAAGTGAAAGCAATTTGTAATGATTTATAAGAATAAATTGGGCTTATTTTCTCCTGAGATGAGCTGAAATAAAAAAGAAGATAATTTTTTTTGATTTGGTTTTCTTTTGTTCATTTGTATTAATGAGTTCTTTTAATATTACTTAGTAATATTTTGTACAAAATTATATTGCATATTTATACCGTGCCTTGTTCTTAAAGGGATTGAGATGACTACCCTAATTTTTTATTCCTTTTCCGTTAATGATGAAAGTGTATAGCGTAAGCTCTAAAATCTATATCATGTATGGAACCATTTTTTATTCTTTAGTAATTTATTAGGCATATACTATGTACCAACACTGAGCTAGATGTTGACATCATTTTGGGCAAAATGGACATAATCTTCACCTTAACTAGGGAGGGGAGGAACACAGAAAAGGAGAAATAAAAGATTAAAATACAGCATGAAAGTACAGTACTCTTCTAGCACCCCACATAGTGTGGTCCAGACATGCTTCCAAAGAAGATAATGTCTAAATTGATCCTAATAGATGCATAGTAATTCCCCAGTTAATTTTGAGGTGATAAAACATACAAGATTGTTGTAAGTAAAGAGAACAAGAAATGCAACACACTTGATAAAATGGAAGATATTTTTTTGTGGCTAAAGTATGAGAGAGGCAGTGTGAAAAAGGACACTGGAAAGGAATGCAGAGATTAATTATGAAAACTCTTGTAAGCTGACCATCTTAAAGAGTTGTGGCTTTGTTATAAAGATAGCAAGAAGCCTTTCAAGTGTATAACCATAGAGGTGACATGTTCAGAATTGAATTTAATAAGATCTAGTTGTCACAAGTTAAATACATTATTGGGGTGGGGTTAGACAAGAATAGAGGCATTAAGACCGGTTATATGATTGTTGAATTAATATAGACAGGAGACAGTGATAATATAGACCAGGATAGTGATAGTGAAGGGGAGAAGATGCTTAAGAGGGTCAAACTTTAGTCATTTCCACTGTTGTCTATGCTAAGAATGACTATAGTTCAGTATAATTGTTTAGTTCGGTCAATTCAATGCCAGAAAGTCAGTCAAACCTATTCTTTGAGTGATAAAAATGGCCAACTAAAATAGTATAAATAACCAAGTACAACCAAGTAAGTGAGCTGATTACATCAGTACAAAGGGCTGACTACTCTTGTGAAGGGACTAGTCATGTCACTTCAAATAACTAATCAGTTTTATGTAAATGGACAGATTAAATTAGCAAAATGCCCATCCAGTGTATGCCATGAAGGCAAAGTCTACTTCTCATTGGCATCTTAAATTTGCTCACAGTTTTTATGAATTTTTTACAGGGTATGGTCATGCCTGGTCTTTCTCCCCAAAGGCAAGAAGGTCAAGAGGATGGACATGCTGTGCTGAGCAGTACAGCAGCTAGACAGGGACTGGGAGTGTGATGGAGGGAAAGCATTTGTCAAATGTTGTAATGAAAATTAAAATAGGGAATCCAATAAGAACCCAGAAGATGAACAAAGATTAGACTAGCTATTCAGTCAAAGCTGAAAAGTGGTAAATGAGAAAAATATATGCTATTCTTTTTAAAGATTTGGTTCTGAAGGTAAAGAGTTGTAGATCACTACCTTGAATAATGGCAGGTTATAAGAAGGTTTTGGTCTTTGTCAGTTGTAGAGATTAGTTGTATTTTGTGGTCCCAGGGGAAGGAACCAGAAGGAAAAGCTGAAGATAAAAGAAGGCTTGATATATAATAAGTGGATTACAGTTCTGAATGAGACTACAAAGAGCAAGGAGTAAGAGCACAGAGCATTAGCTATGGTATGGAAATTTCCCCTGAACCTGAAGGAAGGGAAGCAAAAATGATGAGCATGGAGATAAATTTAGAAGAGTTAAGGGAAATTGAGGGAGTTTATACTTCATGACACTGGCAGAGACTATATATACCCAACCTGTGTCAACAAATTAACCATTTGTACTAACGTTTAGTCAAAAACCAGAGACTCATTATACAGAAGTGGTGTTGTCTTCTGGTGAGAAAGAGGCTTCTCAAATTTGGTAGCGATGAGAGAAACAAATAATTTTAGCAGCTAGTACAAAGTCTTTTTGAATGAAGAGGGCTAAAATAAATAATTTTGAAGTACCATTTATGTATTATTTTCTGTTTATAAATATTACTAATTAATTTATTACATGATAGGAAAACAAAGATAATTTACATAAATTATTCCAAAATGTCTTCACCTCCACAAAGTGTAGAATATCCAAAGGGTCACAAAGGACTATAATATATGCTCCAGTTTAATCTCTATTAGCGTTAATGGTCCAGCTTGATGTGAGAATGTGAATGAGCCAGTCAGTACTATTTTTTTTTTTTTTATGAAGAGAAGGAAGTATTGTAACTGAGGAAATAGATATTGGAGTTGGATCAGGTGGGCGAGAAAGTCTGGAGGGGAGGAACATAAGTTGCTACTAGAGAATGGCTGAAGTAAACTAACTTGGAGACCTTGGTTGTACAAGAAGAAAAATAAAGCCATAAAGTGTATGGGAATATCCATAAGGATGTCAAATATACTTAATAGGAGTGACAAAAATATAGGTAGAAGAAAGGAAATATCCAAAAGAAAAAAATAGACCTAATTCCCATAAACCAATACAAAAAATTAGGGAATTTATTTGTTTACATCATAACAAGGAGAGATTTATTGACTTTATCCATGCAAATGACAGGGATGAAAATAACTGGAACTCACATTGATGTCATTTGTGCTTAGTCCAGATTTAGCACCATCTCCTTTCACTGGTCTCTTACTCCCATTCTCAGCTTCTAATAGTTCTAACTTAATATGTTCTTCTGACCATTAACCTTGACTACTGGTTCCTCATCAACATGGATAATAACATTGTACTAATCAAGCAAGAAGTTAGACAGAAAAGAAACTTGCCCCAAATTCTCGAAGACATAAGAAAATAACCTCAAGGCAATACTTGATAATAAACATGAATGTCAAGAGGATAGCCAAACTGGATTTATTCATTCAGTAATTATCAATTTGTTTCTACTGTGTGCGTAGTACTGTTCTAGGCACAATATCAGCCAGAGACATCTGGCTATACCAGAAAACAAAGAAACTCTAAAAACTAATAAGTATTATCAAAAGAACATAGGAGCCAACTGAAAGTATTTCCCATTGGCCAAAGGTAGGAATAATTGAACATCAAAAATAATAATGAATGCAGCTGAGTGTAACAAATTGAATATACAGGAAGCCACTGCTCCTGATATTCAAAAAAAAAAAGAGAAAGTCCCTCTTCACTCTCTCAAAAACAACAACAGCAACAATAACAACTCATTTTACAGGAGGGGAAATAAGTAGGGTACCAATTTTATTCATGTCAATTAATAATTGAAAGAAAATGATTAGACGTTTATTCTGCTCTTCCTTTAAGAACTCTATTTTATTGTAGTCTGTCTTAGTCATTTCATGCTGCTATAACAAATTATCATAGACTAGATGTCTTTTTTTTTTATACAGCAGGTTCTTATTAGTCATCAATTTTATACACATCAGTGTATACATGTAAATCCCAATCTCCCAATTCATCACGTCACCACCCCCACCCCCACCCCCCGATGCTTTCACCCCTTGGTGTCCATACGTTTGTTCTCTACATCTGTGTTCCACTTTCTGCCCTGCAAACCGGTTCATCTGTACCATTTTTCTAGGTTCCACATATATATGTGTTAATATACGATATTAGTTTTTCTTTTTCTGACTTACTTCACTCTGTATGACAGTCTCTAGATCCATCCACGTCTCAACAAATGACCAAGTTTTGTTCCTTTTTATGGCTGAGTAATATTCCATTGTATATATGTACCACAACTCCTTTATCCATTCGTCTGTCGATGGGCATTTAGGTTGCTTCCATGACCTGGCTGTTGTAAATAGTGCTGCAATGAACATTGGGGTGCATGTGTCTTTTTGAGTTATGGTTTTCTCTCGGTATATGCCCAGTAGTGAGATTGCTGGATCATATAGTAATTTTATTTTTAGTTTTTTAAGGAACCTCCATACTGTTCTCCATAGCGGCTATATCAATTTACATTCCCACCAACAGTGCAAGAGGGTTCCCTTTTCTCCACACCCTCTCCAGCATTTGTTGTTTGTAGATTTTCTGATGATGCCCATTCTAACTGGTGTGAGGTGGTACCTCATTGTACTTTTGATTTGCATTTCTCTAATAATTAGTGATATTGAACAGCTTTTCATGTGCTTCTTGACCATCTGTATGTCGTCTTTGGAGAAATGTCTATTTATAAGTCTTCTGCCCATTTTTGGACTGGGTTGTTTGTTTTTTTAACATTGAGCTGTATGAGCTGTTTATATATTTTGGTGATTAATCCTTTGTCTGTTGATTCATTTGCAAATATTTTCTCCCATTCTGAGGGTTGTCTGTCCATCTTGTTTATGGTTTCCTTTGCTGTGCAAAAGCTTTGAAGTTTCATTAGGTCCCATTTGTTTATTTTTGGTTTTCTTTCCATTACTCTAGGAGGTGGATCAAAAAAGATCTTGCTGTGATTTATGTCAAAGAGTGTTCTTCCTATGTTTTCCTCTAAGAGTTTTATAGTGTCCGGTCTTACATTTAGCTCTCTAATCCATTTTGAGTTTATTTCTGTGTATGGTGTTAGGGAGTGTTCTAATTTCATTCTTTTACATGTAGCTGTCCAGTTTTCCCAGCAACACTTATTGAAGAGACTGTCTTTTCTCCATGGTATATCCTTGCCTCTTTTGTCATAGATTAGTTGACAATAGGTGCATGGGTTTATCTCTGGGCTTTCTATCTTGTTCCATTGATCTATGTTTCTGTTTTTGTGCCAGTACCATATTGCCTTGATTACTGTAGCTTTGTAGTATAGTCTGAAGTCAGGGAGTCTGATTCCTCCAGCTCCGTTTTTTTCCCACAAGACTGCTCTGGCTATTTGGAGTCTTTTGTGTCTCCATACAAATTTTAAGATGATTTGTTCTAATTCTGTAAAAAATGTCATTGGTAATTTGATAGGGATTGCAGTGAATCTGTAGATTGCTTTGGGTAGTACAGTCATTTTCACAATATTGATTCTTCCAATCCAAGAACATGATATATCTCTCCATCTGCTGGTATCATCTTTAATTTCTTTCATCAGTGTCTTAGAGTTTTCTGCATACAGGTCTTTTGTCTTCCTAGGTAAGTTTATTCCTAGGTATTTTATTCTTTTTGTTGCAATGGTAAATAGGAGTGTTTCCTTAATTTCTCTTTCAGATTTTTCATCATTAGTGTATAGGAATGCCAGAGATTTCTGTGCATTAATTTTGTATCCTGCAACTTTATCAAATTCATTGATTAGCTCTAGTAGTTTTCTGGTGGCATGTTTAGGATTCTCTATGTATAGTATCATGTCATCTGCAAAGAGTGACAGTTTTACTTCTTCTTTTCCAATTTGTATTCCTTTTATTTATTTTTCTTCTCTGATTACCGTGGCTAGGACTTCCAAAACTATGTTGAACAATAGTGGTGAGAGTGGACATCCTTGTCTTGTTCCTGGTCGTAGAGGAAATGCTTTCAGTTTTTCACCATTGAGAATGATGTTAGCTGTGGGTTTGTCGTATATGGCCTTTAGTATGTTGAGGTAGGTTCCCTCTATGCCCACTTTCTGGAGAGTGTTTATCATAAATGGGTGTTGAATTTTGTCAAAAGCTTTTTCTGCATCTATTGTGATGATCATATGGTGTTTATTCTTCAATTTGTTAATATGGTGTATCACATTGATTGATTTGCGTGTATTGAAGAATCCCTGCATCCCTGGGATAAATCCCACTTGATCATGGTGTATGATCCTTTTAATGTGTTGTTGGATTCTGTTTGCTAGTATTTTGTTCAGGATTTTTGTATCTGTATTCATCAGTGATATTGGTCTGTAATTTTCTTTTATTGTAGTATCTTTGTCAGGTTTTGGTATCAGGGTGATGGTGGCCTCATAGAATGAGTTTGGGAGTGTTCCTTCCTCTGCAACTTTTTGGAAGAGTTTGAGAAGGATGGGAGTTAGCTCTTCTCTAAATGTTTGATAGAATTCACCTGTGAAGCCGTCTCGTCCTGAACTTTTGTTTGTAGGAAGATTTTTAATCACAGTTTCAATTTCATTTCTTGTGATTGGTCTTTTCATATTTTCTATTTCTTCCTGGTTCAGTCTTGGAAGGTTATACCTTTCTAAGAATTTGTCCATTTCTTCCAGGTTGTCCATTTTGTTGGCATAGAGTTGCTTGTAGTAGTCTCTTAGGATGCTTTGTATTTCTGTGGTGTCTGTTGTAACTTCTCCTCTTTCATTTCTAATTTTATTGATTTGATTCCTCTTCCTCTTTTTCTTGATGAGTCTAGCTAATGGTTTATCAATTTTGTTTATCTTCTCAAAGAACCAGTCTTTAGTTTTAGTTTCCTATTGTTTTCTTTGTTTCTATTTCATTTATTTCTGCTCTGATCTTTATGATTTCTTTCCTTCTGCTAACTTTGGGTTTTGTTTGTTCTTCTTTCTCCAGGTCCTTTAGGTGTAAGGGTAGATTGTTTACTTGAGATTTTTCTTGTTTCTTTAGGTAGGCTTGTATAGCTTTAAACTTCCCTCTTAGAACTGCTTTTGCTTCATCCCATAGGTTTTGGATCGTCGTGTTTTCATTGTCATTTGTCTCTAGGTATTTTTTGATTTCCTCTTTGATTGCATCAGTGACCTCTTGGTTATTTAGTAACGTATTGTTTAGCCTCCATGTGTTTGTGTTTTTTACATTTTTTTCCCTGTAATTAATTTCTAATCTCATAGTGTTGTGGTCAGAAAAGATGCTTGATATGATTTCAATTTTCTTAAATTTACTGAGGCTTGACTTGTGACCCAAGATGTGATCTATCCTGGAGAATGTTCTGTGCGCACTTGAGAAGAAAGTGTGGTCTGCTGTTTTTGGATGGAATGTCCTATAAATATCAATTAAATCTACCTGGTCTATTGTTTCATTTAAAGCTTCTGTTTCCTTATTTATTTTCATTTTGGATGATCTGTCCATTGGTGTAAGTGAGGTGTTAAAGTCCCCCACTATTATTGTGTTACTGTCGATTTCCTCTTTTATAGCTGTTAGCAGTTGCCTTCTGTATTGAGGTGCTCCTATGTTGGGTGCATATATATTTATAATTGTTTTATCTTCTTCTTTGATTGATCCCTTGATCATTATGTAGTGTCCTTCCTTTTCTCTTGTAACATTCTTTATTTTAAAGTCTATTTTATCTGATACGAGTATTGCTACTCCAGCTTTCTTTTGATTTTCATTTGCGTGGAATATCTTTTTCCATCCCCTCACTTTCAGTCTGTATGTGTCCCTAGGTCTGAAGTGGGTCTCTTTTAGACAGCCTATATATGGGTCTTGTTTTTGTATCCATTCAGCCAGCCTTTGTCTTTTGGTTGGAGCATTTAATCCATTCACGTTTGAGGTAATTATCGATATGTATGTTCCTATGAACATTTTCTTAATTGTTTTGGGTTTGTTTTTGTAGGTCCTTTTCTTCTCTAGTGTTTCCTACTTAGAGAAGTTCCTTTAGCATTTGTTATACAGCTGGTTTGGTGGTGCTGAATTCTCTTAGCTTTTGCTTCTCTGTATAGCTTTTGATTTCTCCATCGAATTTGAATGAGATCCTTACCGGGTAGAGTAATCTTGGTTGTAGTTCTTTCCTTTCATCACTTTAAGTGTGTCATGCCACTCCCTTCTGGCTTGTAGAGTTTCTGCTGAGAAATCAGCTGTTAACCTTATGGGAGTTCCCTTTTATGTTATTTGTCATTTTTCCCTTGCTCCTTTCAATAATTTTTCTTTGTCTTTAATTTTTTGCCAATTTGATTAGTATGTGTCTCGGCATGTTTCTCCTTGGGTTTATCATGTATGGGACTGTCTGCGCTTCCTGGACTTGGGTGGCTATTTCCTTTCCCATGTTAGGGAAGTTTTCGACTATAATCTCTTCAAATATTTTCTCTGGTCCTTTCTCTCTCTCTTCTCCTTCTGGGTCCCCTATAATGCAAATGTTGTTATGTTTAATGTTGTCCCAGAGGTCTCTTAGGCTGTCTTCATTTCTTTTCATTCTTTTTTCTTTATTCTGTTCTGCAGCAGTGAATTCCACCATTCTGTCTTCCAGGTCACTTATCTGTTCTTCTGCCTCAGTTATTCTGCTATTGATTCCTTCTAGTATAGTTTTCATTTCAGTTACTGTATTGTTCATCTCTGTTTTTTTGTTCTTTAATTCTTCTAGGTCTTTGTTAAACATTTCTTGCATCTTCTCAATCTTTGCCTCCATTGTTTTTCCGAGGTCCTGGATCATCTTCACTATCATTATTCTGAATTCTTTTTCTGGAAGGTTGCCTATCTCCACTTCACTTAGTTGTTTTTCTGGGGTTTTATCTTGTTCCTTCATCTGGCATATAGCCCTCTGCCTTTTCATCTTGTCTATCTTTCTGTGAATGCGGTTTTTGTTCCACAGGCTGCAGGATTGTAGTTCTTCTTGCTTCTGCTGTCTGCCCTCTGGTGGATGCGGCTATCTAAGAGGCTTGTGCAAGTTTCCTAGACTAGATGTCTTAAACAACAAGCATTTGTTTTTCATAGTTCAGAAGTTTGTGAGGTTCAGTATTAAAGTGCTGGAAAATCTAGTGAGGTCTGGTGAGGGTCCATTTCCTCATTTGCAAATTGCCATCTTCTTCTTGTAGCCTCACATAGCAGAGAGCAGAGAGGTTGTTCTTTAGCATCTTCTTATAAAGGCACTAATTCCATTCCTGAGGGTTCTACCCTCATGAGCTAATCACCTCCCAAAGGCTCCACATTCAAATATCATCACACTGGGGATTAGATTTCAGCACATGATTTTGGACAGGGGGGTACACTCAGACTGTAGCATAGCCAACTAGCTCTAGTTTCCTTAGTTGAAGAAAGATAGTGTTTCTTTTCATGGAATTTAATATAAATGTGGAAGAAATTATAAAATTAGAAAACCATTTTGTAACTCCTAATGAAACAACTGATTCAGATATTAATTATCAATTCATTAGTATACTATGTGAAAGGTTAATTTGGATCTTTACATGGAGCAACCAGGTTGTCACCAACTGAGCCCCTGTGATGTGACTAAAAATGAGGTTAAGAGATAGGCAGAGGCCTATCTCCCTATCTTCCATTTGGTAGGCAGAGTTTAACATCATTAAAAAACAGGGCAACCAGACACTCTTTCTTACTCTGATACAGTAAAAGGCACACAACCAGAGTTGTTAAGTTGTCTTGTCAAAAGTTTATCTGAATTTATTCAAGTCTCTAGAGCTAATCTCCACTTACTGGAAATAAAGAGAATAGAGGAACATTAAACAACACCCAAAAAGAAGTAACCAGAGTAAACTAGAATGTGAATCATTTATCTTAGTTCTTCAGGATACTAGGTAGGTTTCTGTGGTAAAACAAATGCATGGGGAACAGAAGGAGACAACGTTGCTCTAGAGAGAAAAAACAAAGCTAAACTAAATATAATGTATAAACCTCACTTGTATTACTTGAACAAACTACTACAAAAAAAGATATTGTGGCACAACTGAAGAAATTTAATTCTTTATGGAATGGGTATAAAATGATAATAGATAAGAAGTATTAATTTATAAGCATGATAGTGTAATCTTTATGTAAGAAAATGTCTATGTTTTTTAGAGATGTATACTGAGATAGATAAGAGTAACATGCTGTCTACAATTTCTTTTAAAATTCTTCAGCAAAAAAAGAAAAAAAAGCAAAAAACAAAGAAAAAGCTTAGATGAAGCAGATGCAGCAAATCTTGATATAAGTGGTTGGTATATGGGAGTGTTGTACTACTCCCATTACTTTTGTGCATACCACATTTTAAAATATCCATAATATGTTTTAAAAGCTCTTAAAAAAATCCAGGTGAGGAATGAAAATGCCTTGCACATGAATAGTTGTAATGGAAGGTGGATAGACTTAGAAAATATTTAGAAGATAGATAACAGAGTTGCTGAAGGAATTGA
Organism: Balaenoptera ricei; assembly: GCF_028023285.1. Classification (NCBI taxonomy): domain Eukaryota; kingdom Metazoa; phylum Chordata; class Mammalia; order Artiodactyla; family Balaenopteridae; genus Balaenoptera; species Balaenoptera ricei. Next base: position 79,870,121 of record NC_082641.1, read on the forward strand.
TAGTTGTGAATGGTGGAGGGAAAACTGTAGAATTGGATTTGTTTGATACTAAACGTGGAGGAGTATATAAATACTGATTTTTGGAACAATGGTCTAAAGAAAGCAGTATCTGATATCCAAAAGGACACTCGTTTAAATTCTAACGCCTAGTGCACAGGGCATAGGAGTCTAAGCAGGCTCTCCCCTTCTACCCAGCTCAGCCACTACCATGGCTTTGGTTCTCACTTACTCAACAGCAGGTCTCAGATCTACCTCATCATTCTGAGTTTCAGGCTACCTCCGGACAGCACCAGTTAGATCACTCAGAGAATTCTCAAGCTTGACCTATCAGAAACTGGTGTATTATCTTTTCCATTCTCCATCTTGACCCCAAGTCTACTCCTCCTCTTGTATTTCCTGTTAATGACTTAATCATCTGCCCAGTTATTCAACATATAAACCCAAGTTGATCTTGTGTCTCTCCTTTGCCTTACTTGTCTCATACAGTCACAATGTCCTGTACCTCCAAAATATCTCTGACATTTGTCCTCTCCTTTCCACTCCCACTGCTTTTACCCTAATTGATTTCAGAATTGTCTCATTATGTTGGAAAGGCTTTTAAACGTCTTAGTTATTTCTGTTTCTTCTTTCCCACGTGACTATCAGCATTATCTTTCTAAAACCTATGACACAAGGTCAATTAGAGCACTGTCAGGGCCCAGCTTGCCTTTCCAACCTCATCTCTTGCCACACCTGCTTATGTGCACTAGGTTGTTCTCATGTGTTCCAGTTAGCCAGTCCCAGAAGACAGTATGTTCTTTTCTTCCCCTGAACCTTTGCTTAAGGTCTCTCTTTATTCCATTAATTTGTAGTAATCTGTAGTCATCCTTCAAGCCCTTTATGAATCTTTGCTGATCCCACCCTCCACTCCCAGCCAAAGGATCAATTCCTAGCCCTTGCCTCTCTACTCCTACAGAGGTCTCAGTAGAAGCACTACCATCTTCTACTGCTGAGTTAGCAGAGTTCATACCTCTCTCCTATACTGTGGACAAATTGAAGACAAAGAGTGTGTCCTACTCAATTTTACTGCCTTATCACTCAATGTCAGACCTATATTAAACATCCAGTGACTATTGCTTGAATTGGGTTATAATATATATTTTCTTCTGAAAATAAGTATGATGAGTTATGATTGGTAACTTAAGAATGAAACGTGGACAAACCGTCCTCCTTTTACAGTATTTAATTAAATAAACATACGGCTTAGCCATCACAGACTGAAATCAAACAGTGCATGCTAAACTTCATTGGGCTCACTTGAGAATCCTGTCCTGATCTCTTTTCAAACTTATTAAAAAGATGCTTTCTCAGTTGCTTTTTTACTAGTATAATTCTCTTTTCTGTACATCTGCCTAAACTTGCTAACACAAGTATCTGGTAGGAGAGATTATATAGGCAATGTGCCTTTTCTCTGTTTGATAAGTTAATAGGTCACTAGCAAAACTACTGTAGGTGAGGGGAGGTGGTTTGTGTATCTTCTTGTAAGTCCTGCCCCTTGGTGACTGTTCATTGACCAGTTAGGAATAAGGCAATAATATTAGGTTCTAGACAGAGAAAAGCAGGATACTGATTTTATCCCTATCCACATAGAAGTCAAATTGTATCTCATCACTTCACAGGAAAGCACAGTATTTCTCAGAACTTAGCTCAAGTTACCATTTCTGAGGAAACCATTTTTGATAGATTTTGTAGGTCTTCTTTTATACTTATGCTTAGCTATGGTGTCCAGACTTGGGGGCCTCTTTTCATGTGTCTCTATTATTGTAGGGTAGCAGAACTGGAAAGATAGCATAAGCCTGCATGCCAGTATGAGTTTTATCCCTAAGTCTGATCTGAATCATGTCCAGATGTTATTGCTTACCAGAGAGATACAAGGAAATAGACTCTTGCTCCATTGCCTTCTCAGTAGCAGTTAAATAGGGAAGGGAAGGAGACTATGGGAGGGTAAGAAATATGGAAAGAAGATACTTGAAAACTGCTTTTGAGCTTTATCATGTTGATGATGGAAGGATGAAAAAAACAATGTACTCAGAAATCCCAAGTACATAGAAATCCCCAGACAAACTTTACCAGTGCATTACGTGTGTCACATCGGATTACATTATGGGTTTTACCCATTCAGCTGGGTTGTTTCTTCTCCTTTGACTGTCATTCATTGTAATGCCAAAAAGAAATAATGAAATGGACAATATGGTATGGGTTTATTTGATATTGAATCTGATGTGTTTCATATTTCCTCTTAGACTACCTAAGTCAGTTTCTATGAACTATGGAAGCATCCCCAAAATATGGATCACTGCCCACAAAAAGACAATTAAAAATTAAATTTATCAAAAACAGTTAATCAGATTCACTGACAGTTCCATATTAATTGTTGCTGAAGTCACTGCCTGTAAAGAACAAAGGAGCTTGCAAATTATCTTCAGCCTTTTTGTTAAACAATGGAGTATTTTTCTTTTCTATTTTGAATCTTAGAGGAGTAGAGCTCAAGTGACTTGTGGTAATGATTTCATTTTTTTCAGAAAAGAAAAAAAAAGTTCTTTATCCAGCTGCCTTCAGGAACAAATAATTAGAAATGGATATAAAGTAATGAAGATGGTCTGAGGAAACATTCTTAAATGTCAAATTGGGGAATATATTTTCTTGAAAAGGTTCTGGAGGAAGCTGAATGGGTACAGTGCAGCATTTAATCATCACTGTTATACAAATACTAGACAAGAATGCTAAAAAATGAAACCAGTTGATTGCACATGATGGTAAATTTTTAGATGATTTTTCAGCATTATAAAACAATACCTCTGCAATAAAGAATCATAAGGAAAATTGCTTAGTATAGTCCTGCCCTTGTAAGACTTGAAACTTTTGGTGTTGTCACAAAGAATGAAGCTGTAATCACATTCCTGGGCATTTGTAGTATCGTTATGGATGTCAAAAATTGACCCATAAACACAACTAATAAATTAATTCTCTTAAGAAATGGTAGTTTATGGAATTTACATCCTTATTCTAAGGAGATAATCCTAAGTGATCCTGGAGATGTGTTTATATGGCAAACTTAGAAATACCATTAAAGATGGTCAGGAGCTAAGTGAATTATTTGTGACTTTCTCCCAAGAGCACATTGAAGAACAGAAAACATGCTAAAAAAAAGAAATTCCACCTGTACATTTTAGTACTGGACTCTAACACCAGGGTGTTTTGTTCCAAGCTTAATCTCCAGAGAGTGGCGGAATATTTCAAAAAGGCTTTGCTAACTTGTGGCTTCAGTCTCTAAATTTCCTTTAGCTCTCCTTAAATGCAGTCTTAGGGTGTGTTTGCATGCATTATCTACAGCTGTTTACTTTGGCATCTTGCAGAAAGTCCCAATGAAAGAGTTGCCCCTTTATCCTGCTGATGTGTGTTTTAATATTGAGGCCTTTGCAGGAAGTGGATTGTCAGCTTTTACAGAAGATCCTGTTAGAGCAATCAAAACCATTAGTGGACAAGTTATTTTCTCTCAGCATTCACACTTAGAGAACATTAGGCTATTTTCCAGAAGCTGCCAGATCTCTTTTTAGAGTTTCAAGACCTTTTATTTTTAAATTAAATATAAAACCCTGACATATCTTATTGATAGCAATGCTCTTTCTCTATTAAAAACTGATTTGCTGAAATTGCTTTTAAGTTTTTAACAGAAAGATTTTACATAAAATTTTCAGTTACCATGCAGTCTATGAAAGAATTAGAAGTAATTTTACATGTATATTTAGTTATATAATATCAGTAATATATTTCATTCATAGAAGGCTCTAATACTGATTTGTGACTAAATAAAATAAACTAAGGTCTACAAAAACTATGAAATTTTTTTTTAATTTAATTTTTATTTTATATTGGAGTATAGTTGATTTACAATATTGTGTTAGTTTCACGTATACAGCAAAGTTATTCAGTTATACATATATCCATTCTTTTTCAGAATCTTTTCCCGTACAGGTTATTACAGGATATGGAGTAGAGTTCCCTGTGCTACGCAGTAGGTCCTTGTTGATTACCTATTTTATATATAGCCGTGTGTATATGTTAATCCCAAACTCCTAATTTATCCCTCCCCCCCACCTTTCCCCTTTGCAGAGCACAGAATCTTAAAAGGGAAAGTTCAGGGTAGGCTTCTTGGAGGAGGTGCCATTCTTTCTAAGGATAGTAGAACCTCCTGGGGTGGCAGGAGGGAGCAGTGTGTCAAAGTTTGAGAAATATAAGAAAATATGGCAAAACTAAGGTACACTAGTGGAACTCCGGGTTTGGGAAAGAAATGAGAGTTGATACTGGAAACCTAGTGGGGACAAACAGAAAGGGGCCTTACAAAAACTATGAAATTATTTTATATGTATTTTCATCACTCTTTTTTTTGTTAGTAACTAACAATGTAGTATCTAAAATTATGTGCCTACAAAAAATTTGAGTTAAGAACAAAAGGATTTATTATCAAAATAACATACCTATGAAGAGTGGTTGCCAAAATTAAACACTAATATATACATATGTTTTAAAATAGGACAGGATTAGCCTCTGTGAATTTCTGTCATTAATTGTGTTGGGAAATGGGCCAAATTCTTTGTACATGAACAGCTCATATTCAAATACATGGGGACTGCTCCTTAGAATTCTAGGCCATAATTTATCCCACTGCCTACAAGCAGCACAGTTTATAAAAGTAGTCCTGTAGAAGGGCCTTTCCTTGTATTCCAGAGAAGTAAACATTGGTGTAATTAAAAAATTACAGCTATTGATGTTCACAGACAGAAATTGTAAACATAAGTTTGCCTCACTCACGTTGGTTCTTAAAAATTCATAATCCTCTAAGCTTTCCTACATGGTAAGACATTTTGTTGGAATGTGGAGAAAAAGAAACATTGGAAAGTTTTAAAAGATTTTTGTTTTTTCAAATAAACTGTTACTTTTTTTTACATGACTATTCAACTTTTACTATGAAACATTGGGAAGTTCTTAGATTTTTTTAGTTTATTTTTGTAACAGTATGGTAATAGACACTCTTAAAAGCTATGTAAGCTACCCTGTTATTAATAAAATAATAATAATAGGTATAATTTAGTGCTTATCATGTACTAGGCAATGTTCCAAGTATTTTGTTTACATTATTTTGTTAAATATCAGCCAGTTGTTCACTAGGCAAGCTATAGGAAGGCAGCATATAAATCATAAAGCATCTACATGAATGAATTGGCTGTGCATCCAAACTTTCAGGTGGTTCTAATTGTTCCTCGGGCTGTTAAAGCATGTAACAGTAAATGATGAACACGTTTCTGGGATGTTCCGGGGTAGGACTAAATTCACATATTCTCTCCCATTTTAAGATCATGTTTAAGATGGCAGAATATCCCAGCCTTAGATCCACTGGTCTAGATTTATGCTTTTTAAAGAAGATTCCCAGAATTAAGGCCAGAAAAGTAGAAGTGACTTTTTGAGATAGGAAATAAAGTCAGGTTTTTATTGGATAACTCCAAGTAAACTTAAAGCTTCTTAGGATCTCTGAGATCATTCCAAGGAGTTTTTAGTTAAGTAACAAGCTTATAACAGATAGAATTTTCTTGAGAAAGAGTTATTTTAAAGTTTTGTGCTCCAGGTAAGTTTATCGTTGCGGGAACGACATTGCTGAATTATTTTTCTCTTGGATAACCTATCCTGGACCCCTCCTTATGTGTTCTGATTTGCCTTTTCTTCTAGGAAACACAAAGTAGAGAGCTGCTTTCATCACAGCAACAATTCTTAAGCTTGGTTTTTCTAAAGTAACTTTTGATTTTTGTCCTTGTGTTTAATTACTTATATCTGTGCTTCTTTGTTTTATTTCAAATACCTTTAACATATAGGAAATAATAGTTATAATTTTAAAGCACCTTACATATTTCTATCACATATATTAATTAATTTGATTCTTGTGTTGAATGAGTATGCCCATTCTTATTTTGTTACAGAAGAAAATGAATATTTGAAAATTAATAACTTTGCAAAATAGCATAGGTAATAAGTCAACCCAAATATTTTTATTTTAAATGCACTCTGCTTTTTGCTACATTACTCTCCTCTCCATACTAATTAATTAAAAAATATTTTATCTAAGAGTTACAAGTGTCATATTCATAGTTCAGGAGGTACTTTAATCCCAATCACCTGAGAGTGGTTTTTGGATGTATAAATCAAGATTTAGAATATGCATAGGACTGAAAGGACCCCGTGAAAGCTCACCTTGGGAAATTCAGAAAATAACCTATAAATATGATGCTTAATTAAAATATATTTTTTAGCATTTGAAATAGACACACATGCAATCATAGTCTAGCCACACACTTGCCAGGTAAAATAGAGAAATAAATGATAATGTAGTTTGACATTCTTGAATTAAGTTCCCAAGAATCTAAAGTGTTATTTGTCACCATTTAAATTGACTTAGATTCACATTTAATAATTAATGCTGATGTCTCTTTTATTGTAGATTTTAATTATTGAAGCCCTGTATGGTAGGTAAGCATATTAATTCCTCCCAAAGCATCCATTATGGCTTTTAGTCAATTGCTCTTTCCCATTTCCCCCTTTAAGATATTTTTTCTCCTTTTTTGATATCCTATGTCAAATATGATCCCAACTGGAGCACACAAATTTCAGTTCTTTGGTAGTTAAACATGTCTTTCACTGCTTTTCATCTCAATGTCTCTGTTAGCTCCAAGCATAAGTGAGAGAATTGTTCTGCCTTTAGGATCATGCCATATTCACACTCAGTCTTAGAACTTGTCTTCAGCTGTTTTTTTTTCTTCATTTCATAAAAATAAGGAACCTAACAAAATAATTTCTAAGTCTCTCTCAGCTCTAAAGTTCTATAACCCTATGATTTATCCATCAAGAACCTAGAATCTACATGCATTTGAGAAGTAATTGAACTTCAAACTAAAAGTCATGTTGAATTTTTATCAAAAGATATACATGTTTTAAAATTTTTCTGTACAAAGTAGATTGATTTTACTATTAGTATGAATCTTTCTTTGGCTTAGAAAATGTCTCACTTGTACATTAGGAAACAAAACCACCTGACTATAACCCACATATAGGACTGGAAAATGCACTATGTCCTGAAGGCTGATCTGATAATTTCTCAACATCCCCATCTGCATCTGCCGCTCTCAATCACTTCACATTTTCATATATATCCTATTTTTCATTTATAACCCTCATTTCTTTTTTCCCAAACTTACTAACATTAATGTCTACTTCCCACCTAGACTTCAAGCTTCTAAAATAATGTAAATGTTTCCTTTTGAAGGATAAATAAAAGAAAGTTGTTCGCAAACAATAACCACAATTTATCATTAAAAACATATACCATTCATGCCCAAATATATTATATATTAACCTTTCTTTCCAGTGACTCTATTATATAAATGTATTTCATCTCACAGTATTTTTATCCTTAATCTTATATCCTTTATAAAGAACTAATATTGTGTGTTATACATGTCAAAATCCAGGATTAAGATGTATTGGATTCTATAAATTCCAGTTCTTGAATATTTTGTGTATATAGTAATGCACATGAGAATTGCTCTGATTTAACAAGCAGTATGATTCAGTTGTACACGGGAGAAATTGACTGTAACCAAAAAATAACTTTTTTCTACTTTAGCTATGAATAGCTATATATTCATATAGATATGAATATAGGAAATTTACAGTTACCAATATTAAGCTCTTCAATCACAAAACATAGGAAAAGCACAAAAAACTTTCTTGGTTTTGAGAATAATTATATGAGGGCTATAATTACACATTATTACATATAGCTCTAAACGAAATATAGAGGAGATTCTCCAAAATGTAGAGTATACGTAGGCTATTTTGAAAAAGCTGCCCATAAAATGTGCTATCATTTTCCTTTTCTTTTTCCCCCTTGATTTCTGGTAAAAAGAGAGTGCTGAATTAACAGACTTCTGTGTTCTTGGCTCACTGTCATCATTTGTCTAAGAAAAGTTCCCATATTGATCAAACTACTTCTTACTCCCATTATCCTCCCCTCTACCTTCCAAAGACCACCATTCTAATGGGTTTATACGTACACTTTCTTTTTGTCTTTGTATAATATTTAGTGCTTGTGTGCATAAAAGTATCTTAAATTTGCACAAGTAACATTGTATTTTATTATTTTATTGATTTATTTTACAGTTTGTCCCTTAGCTTTATTTTTATTTTTTTAGATTTTACTTGACTTTAAGGTGTACAATGTGATGATTTTATATGTATATATATTTTGAAATGATTACCACAAGTTAATTAACACATCCATCACCTCACATAGCTACCATTTGTGTGTGTGTGGTACGAATACTTGATATCGAATGTCTTTGCAAATTTCAAGTATACAATACAGTATCATTAATAGTCATCATGCTGTACGTTACATCCCCAGAATGTACTCATCTTGTCATTGACAGTTTGTACCTTTGATCAACATCTTCCTATTTCCCCTACCCCACTGCCCCTAGCAACTATCACTCTACTCTCTGGTTCAATGAGTTCAACTTTTTTATATTCCTCATATAAGTAAGATAATACAGTATTTTTCTTTCTCTGTATGGATTATTTCACTGTGAATAATATCCTCCTGGTTCATTCATGTTTGTAAATTGCAGGATTTCCTTCTTTTTTATGGTTGAATTATACCCCATTGTATTATTGTAAATATACACACATAAATATAGATATAGATAAATAGATGTATCTCACATTTTCTTTCTCCATTCATCCAACGATGGACACTTAGGTTGTTTCCATAGCTTGGGTATTCTGAATAATGCTGCAGTGAACATGAGAGTACAGATATCTCTTCCATATACTGATTTCATTTCCTTTGAATATATACCCAGAATTAAGATTGCTGGATCATTTGGTAGTTCTATTTTTAATTTTTTGAGGAACCTCCATACTGTTTTCCATAATGGCTGTACCAATTTACATTCTAACCAACAGTGTACAAGAATTCCCTTTTCCCACACCCTTGCCACACTTGTTACCTCATATTTTTGATAGCAGCCATCCTGACAGGTGTGAGGTAATATCTCCTCACTGTTTTGACTTGCATTTCTCTGATGATTAATAATGTTGAGCACCTATTCATATACATGGAATGTATATTGGTCTTTGTATGTCCTCTGGAAAAGTGTCTATTCTGGTTTTCTGTCCATTTTTATTTGGGTTATTTGAGTGTTTTGTTTTGTTTTTTGTTTTTGCTATTGAGTTGTGTTACATATATTTTGGTTATTAACCCCTTACCAGATATATGGTTTGCAAATATTTTCTCCCATTCCATAGGTTGCCTTTTAATTTTGTTGATGGTTTCCTTTTCTACACAGAAGCTTTTTAGTTTGATGTAGTCCCACTTGTTTATTTTTGCTTTTGTTGCCTTTGCTTTTGATGTCATATTCAAAGAATCCTTGCCAAGACCAATGTCAAGGGCTGTTTCCAAGTCTATAGTCACAACTGTGATTGGCAAGTCTGCTACCTGGGCATGGGCCTGCCTTCTCAAAATGGCTATCCTTGGTTTTGAGCCCCACCAGGTTTCTTAATCTCCTACCTAGATCCCAAAGCTCTCACAAGGGTACTTTTCTCCTTGGATAGCTTCCAGTTTCTTGATGAGGACGGGGATATGAGTGGGGAACCTCCTATTCCACCTTCTAGCTGTTGTCACTCCTGTTTATTCTGTTTCTTCCTTTATTCACTCACCACTATGATTAGAAGGCCTCTATATTGCTGCATGTCCATCTTGTTAGTTGCTTAACCATCCTCTCAGGAACAAGCACCTACACTATATCTAAATGTACACCATCACAGAAAACTCTGTAATGAGCATTCTTGTTCCTGTTCTCCTATGGAACTGTCTGCAAATCACTCTGGATACATAAAATATTAAACCATTCTTTCTAAATAAAGAGGAAAGTATTTTTAAAATGTAGAGTCTATCTCAGCAAAGGACACACTAACATTCTAGAATACATGCTTAAAGCAATATAAAACATTGTTAATCTGCTAATAGCATAAATCACAGTATATTAATTCCATCTGCTTCCTATGTGAAGGGGAAAATGTACGTTGATTTCATTGGTGTCAGAACTTATAAAGAGGAATCCCCAAGAGTCTTTTTGCAATAAATATCCAGGAATAAATTTTAAGAAAAAACATGTTAGACCAATATGTGGAAACCTATAAAAATTTATTGAAGAGCATAAAAGATAATTGGAATAAATTGAGAGTCAAAACATGGTTCTGGATGAGAAGAGTCAGTGTTTTGATGACATCAGTTTCCTTCCAATTATTCTATAAATCTACAAAAACAAATACAAAATGTCAACAAAATATTTTATGGAACTTGTGAAGTTGTTTCCAAAGTTCACCTTGAAGGGGAAATATCTAATAGTAGTCAAGAACTTATGAAGAAAGAAAAATAGTGAAGGATGACTTATGCTACCAAAATTCAAATATGACAGCTACAATGATAATGTAAAGCTTAGGGTAATTACAATGACAACACATTTGTGAGGAAATACACGAGTCTGTGTATCAAAGTAGAGAGTCTAGAAACACACTAATGTATATATGGGAATTTATTATAATGTAGATACATCAATAGATGGTATTTAAAATCAATAGGGAAAAAAGAATCCTAGGAAAACTTAATATCCATTTAGACAAAAATTCATAAAATGTTATGTTTATTTCAATCTCTGTCTCTCATTTAGGCAAAGATAATTCCAGATAGTTTAAAGACATATACATATATATATATTTAAATATATAAAGTTAGGTTAAAGATATAGATATAGATTTATTTTTAAAGCCATGAATTTACTAAAAGAACCTGTAGACTAGTAGCTAAGTATCTTGGGATAGTGAGAGTTTACCTAATCAAAATGAAGAATCCAGAAGTTATAAAAGTCAGAAATAGATGCCTACAAAAAAATTTAAATAATTATAAGGACAAAAGATGGCATATGCAGGAGAGAGAGAGAGGGAGAAAAAGAGAGATTGAAGAAAAGCAGGGATAAATAGCTGTCAGAGATAAAATAAAACTTGGTATCCATCATAAATCTCATAAATTCATCATAGATCTCATAAATCAATAAAAAAATTAAACAACCTAATAGAAAAAATGGGCAAATATATTAACGGGCAATTCCTAGAAGAATAATTTTAAATTGCAAAAAATATATAAGTACATGCTTAACCTCACTAGTAATCAAGTAAATACAAATTTATTTCTTGACCATCAGACTTGCCAAAAAAACAAAAAGAACCCTTAGAATTTGATAATGTGAAGAATTGTCAGGGTGTGGGAGAATGAGCATCTAGCTCTGTTTTGAACTGCAAACTGTCTTTATCAAAATGTATTATGGGCAATCTCTTTGGACTGCAGAATCTCCAGTGACTTTCAGAGGCTAGAAAATAGTCACACATATGTGCATGTACACATGCACGTGGATGTTCTTCACAGTATTGTTTGTAATATTGGGAAAAAGTGGAAACAATCTATATGTCATTATTAATACAAAAGTTAAGAAATTATGTGATTTTATGGTGTGGAGTACTATAAAGATTTCTTGCGTCAGTGAAATAGCATTGTGTATCTAGTATTGAATTATCTTTAAGATATTTTGAAAAATATAATAAAGCTAGTCACAGAACAACATATGTAGTAGGATTCCATTTTATGTAAAATGGAGACACAACATGCTGTGTGTATGTACATGCACATGTGTGTTTGAACATACAGAAACATTTCTAGAAATAAATGAACTTTATTCGATAATTGTTACCTAAATTGAAAGGGTGAGATTAAGGTGGTAGTGAGGGATGTGTATGTATGTGTTGGAGGGGAGGATTTTACTTTCTATTTTATGTATCATTTTGAATTTTTTAAAACTTTAAGCATTCACCACATTTAACGTAATTTTCAGGGACAATTTAGAAAGTGATCGTTCAAAGCAGTAGCTTTTTACCATTGCTGGCATTCAAAGACATCTTTGAATAAATAGAAGAATAAACAAGAATATTTTGGATATTATGTAAAGCAGATAGTGTTACTCTTTGTCTCAAATATAAGGGTTTATTTTTGAGTTGCTGGAGTCAGATATGAGTCTCAGATCTCAATCTGGCATTTTAGTTGTTTGTTTAACCTGCATGTCCTGACTGTAGGAAAAGCTGCCTGGTTGTTTCTCGGATGGATGAAGAAAGGTCAGCTACACTCCCTCTCCATCTGCGTTAGAGCCAGAGCCATAGAAAGGACACGGGGCAGCCAGGGGGCTCAGGGCTTTTGTGTGCAGCAGCAGGAACTCATGCCCACGAATTTATTGTGTTTGGTCTGAAAGTGCAGAGAGAAACATCAAATTGCCTGAATAGAGGGAACATTTTTATTGAACCATCTACTGAGCTAAATTAATTGAGCAATGGAACATGACAGTTCAATAGGTGAGATTATCAAAAGAAAACTGCCCCCCTAGGGCAAAAGCCCCAGATGGGTGCCTGAGCTTTTCTGAGAGTAGTGATTGCTTCATGATAAAAATATAATTGCCCCCTATTGTTACATTGCCCTTTAATGAATCCCATCCAGCACCTAAATATGACAAATAGGGAGGGATGGTGTGCAAGAGGGTTGACAGTTACATCTGATTTTAAACCATATGAGGCTACACAGCTTTGAAGAGAAGCTGTCCTTTGTCTTGTAAAATCAAAGAATTCTTTCTTGGTTGTTTCAGTAAGACTTTTGATTAACACTAAACTTGAAAATGTATTTTATTTCAAATGATCCAAATAAGTTAATTTAATCACAGTAAAACAATAAGCCAAACACTGTTTTTGTGAGAAAAATGTACAGTATTAAATAGAAGGAGCTTTGCAATTTATTTAATCATTCCTTTATTAATTGACCAAAACTTTTAGTGCTTATTAAAAGGTCAGACAAAATGATAGGAGCTGTCATTTGAGAGAATCACAGTTCTTATTTGGTGCACAAAATATCTTAATTTTTAATATTTAAACAGCTTAACTTTCTAATTAGTTATGATGCTCCCAGCTGGAAGGAATTGAAAGCTGAGCTCAAATTGGCTTAAACAACAATGGCATTTATTGGTTCACACATCTGGAAGTCCAGAGGTAGGGCAAGCTTCAGGGTTGATTTAACCTAATGTTTCCAGTGCTGTTTCTTTATGATTCTCTAGACCAACACTATCCAATGGAACTTTCTGCAATAACGGAAATGTTCTATATTAGCACAATATGATGGTAGCCACTGGCCACATGTGGCTATTGAGCATGTAAAAAGTACTACTGTAATTTAGGAAATTAATTTTCAATTTTATTTAATTTTCAGTAATTTAAATTTAGGTAACCTCATAGGCCATTGTATTGAACAGTGCAGCTGTACACTATGTCACCTCACTCACAGGGTGACAACATCATCCATAGACTTATAGTATATTGGTTGCAGCTAATTAAACATAAAATCATTCAGACCAAAAGAAGGAATAATTATGAGAGTTTACTCAGAAGAACAGATATCTTCTTTTCACATTACATTGACTAAAATTAGATCACAAGCTCATTCCTGAACTGATCACTGGTAGAAAGGTGATATAATCATTAGTCCCCTTGAGTTCATTCTTGTTTAGAGGAAAAGGGTTGGCTTCCTCATCGATAGGCTGGATGGGGATGGATGACACTTGAATAATATTGGTATATGTATAATAGTGGGAGGAAAAAGGGATTGGATACTGAGAGGGCAGCAAACCATTTTCTATTTTTTTAAAATTTTTGGCTGCGTTGGGTCTTCGTTGCTGCGTGCGGGCTTTCTTCAGTTGCAGCAAGCGGGGGTGAGTCTTCGTTGTGGTGCGCAGGCTTCTCATTGCGGTGGCTTCTCTTGTTGCAGAGCACAGGCTCTAGAAGTGCGGACTTCAGTAGTGGCAGCACGCAGGCTCAGTAGTTGCAGCTCACGAGCTTAGTTGCTCTGCGGCATATGGGATCTTTGCAGACCAGGGATCGAGTCCATGTCCCCTGCATTGACAGGCAGATTCTTAACCACTGCGCCACCAGGGAAGTCCCCATTTTTTTTTTTAATTGAGGTATAGTAAATTTACAATGTTGTGTTAGTTTCATGTGTACAGCAAGGTGATTCATATATATATACATGTATTTATGAATCTGAAAAAGAATATATATGTGTATATATTCTTTTTCCTATTCTTTTCCCTTATAGGATATTACAAGATACTGAGTATAGTTCCCTGTGCTATATAGTAGGTCCTTGCTGGTCATCTGTTTTATATTTAGTAGTGTGTATATGTTAATCCCAAACTCCTAATTTATCCCTACCCCCTGACTTTCCCCTGGGTAACCATAAGTTTGTTTTCTATGTCTGTGGGTCTATTTCTGTTTTGTATATAAGTTCAATTGTATCATTTTTTTTAGATTCCACATATAAATGATATCATATGATATTTGTCTTTCTGTGTCTGGCTAACTTCACTTAGTATGATAAGCTCTAGGTCCATCCATGTTGCTGCAAGTGACATTGTTTCATTCTTTTTTATAGCTGAGTAATATTCCATTGTGTGTGTGTGTGTGTGTGTGTGTGTGTGTGTGTGTGTGTAATCTTCTTTATCCATTCATTTGTCGATGGACATTTAGGTTGCTTCCATGTCTTGGGTATTGTTAATAGTGCAGCAGTGAACATTGGGGTACATGAATTTTCTTGAATTAGAGTTTTCTATGGATATATGCCCAGGAGTGGTATTTCAGGATCATATGGTAGCTCTATTTTTAGTTTTTTAAGGAACCTACATACTGCTCTCCATAGTAGCTATACCAATTTACATTCCCACCAACAGTGTAGGAGGGTTCCTTTTTCTCTACCCCCTCTCCAGCATTTATTATTTGTAGACTTTTTAATGATGGCCATTCTGACTGGTGTGAGGTGATACCCATTGTTTTGATTTGCATTTCTTTAATAATTAGCAATATTGAGCATCTTTTCATGTGCATGTTGGCCATCTGTAGGCCTTCTTTGGAGAAATGTCTGTTCAGATCTCCTGTCCATTTTTTGATTGGGTTGTTTGTTTTTTTGATATTGAGCTGTATGAGCTGTTTGTATATTTTGGAGATTAATCCCTTGTCTGTTGCATCGTTTGCAAATATTTTCACCCATTCTGTAGGTTGTCTTTTTGTTTTGTTTATGGTTTTCTTTGCTGTGCAAAAGCTTTTAAGTTTAATTAGGTCCCATTTGTTTATTTTTGTTTTTGTTTTCATTACTCTAGGAGATGGATCCAAAAAGATATTACTGTGATTTATGTCAAAAAATGCTCTGCCTATGCCTTCCTCTAGGAGTTTTACAGTATCCAGTTTTACATTTAGGTCTTTAATTCATTTTGAGTTTATTTTTGT
Organism: Balaenoptera ricei; assembly: GCF_028023285.1. Taxonomy (NCBI): domain Eukaryota; kingdom Metazoa; phylum Chordata; class Mammalia; order Artiodactyla; family Balaenopteridae; genus Balaenoptera; species Balaenoptera ricei. The sequence goes on from NC_082641.1 coordinate 79,885,631, forward strand.
ATATCGTGTTAGAAAATGTTCTAATTTCATTCCTTTACATGTAGCTGTCCAGTTTTCCCACCACCACTTACTAAAGAGACTGTCTTTTCTCCATTGTATAGTCTTGGCTCCTTTGTCATAGATTAATTGACCATAGGTCTGTGGGTTTATTTCGGGGCTTTCTATCCTGTTTCCTTGATCTATATGTCTGCTTTTGCACCAGTACCATACTGTTTTGATGACTGTAGCTTTGTAGTATAGTTTAAAGTCAGGGACCCTGATTCCTCTAGCTCTGTTTTTCTTTCTCAATATAGTAAGTCCCCTACATACGAACCTTCAAGTTGCGAACTTTCAAAGATGCAAACTTGCATTACTAATGAAGACCTGATGGAATTGGAGGCCCAGAGAAAGGGCGAAGAGAAATAAGAGGAAAAGAAGTAACTGAAGAACCAAAGAGGTTCATGACACAGGAAATGGCAAGGGGATTTTCTTTATTTGAGGAAGCACTGTTAGTTTTTGAGACACAGGACCCAAGTGTAGAAGGGTACATGAAGGTTGCCGCAGCCGTTCAGAATGCAATCCAGTGCTACCGTTTCATCTATGATGAGGAAAAAAAGAGCTACTACCCAGAAATCACTGGATTGTTTTTTTAAGAGGGTGGATAGAATTGAAACCAGCAAGGAACCAAAACCTATGCCATCAACATCAGGTGTGAGTGAAATTGCAGCTTGCCTTCTGTCTCCTATTGCTGACGATCCTTCAGCTCTACCATCTCCCACCTCTTCTTCCTCCTCCAGTCAGTAACTCTTCTTGCCTGTTCACTCGATGCCAGCTGCTGTATGCCAGCTGTTGTACTGTACTACTATACTTTTCAAGGTACTGTACTGTGAGATTAAAAGTGGTTTTTTTTGTGTTTGTTTTTCATGTACTATTTGTGTGAAAAGTATTATAAAACTATTAGGGTACAGTATATATAGCCTAGCCGATTCTGTTAGTTGGGTACCTAGGCTAACTTTGTTGGACTTATGAACAAATTGGATTTATGGACTTATGAATGTGCTCTTGGAATGGAATTCATTCATGTGTAGGGGACTTACTGTATTGCTTTGGCTATTTGGGGTCTTCTGTGTTTCCATACAAATTAAAATTTCTTTTTCTTCTAGTTCTGTGAAAAATGCCATTGGTAATTTGAAAAGGATTTCATTGAAGCTGCAGATTACCTTGTCTAGTATATTTATTTTGACAATATTGATTCTTCCAATCCAAGAATGCGGTATATCTTTCCATTTCTTTGTGTCATCTTTGATTATTTTCATCAGTGTCTTATAGTTTTCAGCATACAGGTCTTTTGCCTACTTAGGTAGGTTTATTCCTAGGTACTTTATTCTTTCTGATGTGATGGCGAATGGGATTGTTTTCTTAATCTATCTTTCTGATCTTTCACTGTTACTATATAGAAATGCAACAGATTTCTGTGTATTAATTTTGTATCCTTCAACTTTACCAAATTCATTAATGAGTTCTAGTAGTTTTCTGGTAGTGTCTTTTAGATTTTCTGTGTATAGTATCATGTCAACTGCAAACAGTAACAGTTTTATTTCTTCTTTTCCAGTTTGAATTCCTTTTATTTCTTTTTCTTCTATGATTGCTGTGGCTAGGACTTCCAAAGCTATGTTGAATAAAAGTACTGAGAGTGGATGTCCTAGTCTTGTTCCTGACCTTAGAGGAAATTCTTTCAGCTTTTCACCATTTAGTATGATGTTAGCTGTGGATTTGTCTTATGGGGAACTTTAATACACCACTTACATCAATGGACAGATCATCCAGACAGAAAATCAATAGTGAAACCTAGGCTTTAAATGACACATTAGAGCAGATGGACTTAACTGATATTTATAGAGCGTTCCATCTGAAAGCAGCAGAATACACATTGTTTTCAAGTGCACATGTAATATTCTCCAGGATAGATCACATGATGGGTCACAAAGCAAGCATTGGTAAATTTAAGAAAACTGAAATTATATCAAGTATCTTTTCTGACCACAATGCTATGAGATTAGAAGTCAATTACAATAAAAAAAAAAACTGCAAAAAACACAAACACATGGAGGCTAAACAATATGCTACTAAACAACCAATGGTCGTTGAAGAAATCAAAGAGGAAATCAAAAAATACTTAAAGAAAAATGAAAACAATACATGATGATTCAAAACCTATGTGACACACCTACTCACACTTTAAACTGCATTTTGCACCAACTAGTCAGAGGCAAGTGTCTGTGTTCTAGTTTCTATCACAGACTCATACGTAAACTCCTTATTCTATCACTCTGCCAAAAGTTACTGGGACAAAATTGTCCTTAAAAATTTTCTGACACATACTCAGTAGGGTTGCTAATAGTGACAGCAAGTTGCCCTCCTCTATGGTCCAATTGTGTTCCCTGGTAATCAAAAAGAAAATATCTGGGACTGAATTCACAAAAGTCACTAAAAATTCTTATCACAGTCTCATAAAGCTCCTACTGTTCTGTTTGATGTAGCTGTACTTAGCTTTTCACAGTTTTTCACCATGCTTTCTATCAACTCAGATATTTCAAATTCATGGGATTCTGTTGGCATAGAACTCCTTGCCATCCTCTAGGTCTCAAATTAGACAACTCTTCCAGGAAATCTTTGATCCATCCAAGTCTGGGTTAGGTGCCCTGTTTTGTGCTTCTATATCATTCCATTCTTCCCATATCTTAGTCCTTTTCATACTCGATTTTTTCACTCTATTTACTTGTCTTAATCTTCTATTAGACTGAAAAGTCTACAAGGGCAGAGAGTTGATCTTGTTCACTTGAAAATTCTTCATGTCTATCCCTAATATCAAAAGCATTTAATAACTATTTTGAATTAACAAATGATACATGCTGAATAAATGAATTGGCTAATAAATGAACAGCTAGGTAGCCCTACACCCATCATATTACATCACATAATGTGCATCTTTCTAATCCTAAAAATGTATTAGTCTACACACATGCACTCATATATTTGCTATATTTTAATAGTCATCAAATTCTGAAAATGTATTTTTTTTCTAAATTAAAGATGACTTGCTAATTAGTTCGCAGTTTTTGGTTCATCAACAATAACAAGAATCTCTTGGCTTAGAAGTTTGATGGGACTTTGATCTTTCAAGAATCTAAAGAATTTAATTTTCAGCATCTGTATGCAGAACAGTGGAAGCATTTCTTTCCAGATAGCTTATCTCATGTGAAAGGCTGAAACTCATTTGAGAAGTAGAAGAGCCATTGACACAGAACCTGAATGACCAGATATAAAAATTCTACAGTGACTCTTACTCTGTTTTTATTCAATATAAGCATGCCTTTTCATCATGGTTTGCTTTGTACTTACTGCAAAAACCCAGTCCTTAGCCTCTCTCTGCATCATCAATTAAAAGCTTTAAGGAGTTAAGACACAATACAACAAAATAAGCTATGCCATATTTTTGCTTATTATGCAAATCTGCTGGGATATATGGAGTTAGGTATTTCTAGCAGAAGAAAACAACAACTCTTAAAGTTCTTCCTCTATGGAGAGGAAAGTTCACTTCTTACATGCAGAAGTAAGAATAGGTATCCTCCACCTTTATATATATATATATATATATATATATATATATATATATATATATATATATATATATATATAAAACTCAATCTTAGAGACTATTTTAGCCCTTTATTCTCATAGAAAATATGTTGGAGGCACATTGAAGACAATAGCTAATAAGCATCTAGGAACATAACCAAAAAAGCTTATATTTGGCTATAGAGTTCAGAAAAGGTGCTGATGTAACAAATTTGTTCTTCCCCCTATGGAAACCCATAGAGAAGTTACACTACAAATTTAAGGCAACTATTTTTGAGTTATGGGGTAACACACATGTCCTGATGCTTAATATGTATGTTAAAAAAAAAAATCCAAGAAAAATTTTTTTTATTTTGCCCACATTTATACAACACAGGCTACAAATTCAGCCTTAGAGACAAAATGATTAAAATATAGATTATTTAGAACCAAAAAAGGGTAATTTATGAAAAGGTACTAACATTGATCTCAGTAAGATTACGTAGGGTAGCTTTGCCTTAAATAACAGAAAAGGGGAACACTGGAAAATGAAGCCATCACTTATAAAATTCAGTGCTTCTTTATTTATAAAAGCAGTCATTTATTTATTCATTCAACAAATACTTATTACACAATTGTAATGTTCCAGACATGGAATGATCTCTGTCCACTAGCAGGTCGTGGTCTGGTAGAGGGAACAGCCATTAGCAAATATTAATTGTATCATGGAATCCATATTACTTGATAGAAGTGTGTACCAAGTGCACGCATTTGGAATGAATTGTAATGACTAATATTAACTTTCAAGCTGGGGAAGAGGGAGCATTTTTGTATAGAACTCGAGGGTTGTATGAGTTTGGCAGGAGTAGGTGAACGGAAGAAGTCTCTTAAGGAAGAAGATTAGTAAAAGCATGAAGGCACACACTGCATGATATACTTAGGAAATAAAGGAGAAATACAGTAAGTCCCCTACATACGAACCTTAAAATTGTGAACTTTCAAAGATGCGAACATGCTTTCCATCAAAGTCAGTCGTGAGTGAAATTGCAGCTTGCCCTCCATCTCCTATTGCTGACGATCCTTCAGCTCTACCATCTCCCACCTCTTCTCCCTCCTCCAGTCAGTAACTCTTCTTGCCTGTTCACTTGATGCCAGCCCCTGTATGCCAGCTGTTGTACTACTATACTTTTCAAGGTACTGTACTGTAATATTAAAAATGTTTTCATTTTTTGTGTTTGCTTGGTTTTTATGTATTATTTGTGTGAAAAGTATTGTAAACCTATTAGAGTACAGTACTATATAGCCGATTCTGTTAGTTGGGTACTTAGGCTAACTTTGTTGGACTTTCAAACAAATTGGATTTATGAATGTGCTCTCAGAACAGAACTCGTTTGTATGTAGGGGACTTACAATATGCAGAAAGATATACTTGAAGAAAATTGCTAGAAGATGAATCTGAAAAGATACTTGGGACCAGAATGTGAAGAACTTAATATAATCTATGGACCTTGAACTCATTCTATGGATAATAAGGTATGTTTTTGTGCAGCATGTGACAGGATAAAGTGTACATTTAAAAATTTTTTTCTGGCAAAAAGGAAAACAAAGATATGAAGTGGGAAGATATTGGAAAAAAAGGATGGGTAGTTAGGAAGTTACTTTGATACTGTCAGAGGCAATGAGAAGCATTTGTTTGAAGGTATACCAGAGGGGATTAAACAGGGATACAGACACAGAGGACATTTGGGAGGTAAGCAGTCTTTGTTGATTGCATGCAGTTACAGTAGTAGGAAAAGAGCCAGGGATGGTTAAGACATTTGGTTGAGTGGTAAAGATTTCATACAAAATAGGAAATCTGCAAGAAAAGTATAGTTGAATAGAAAAGAAGTTTAATTTTAGACGTGCTGAATCTGCCATATTTGTGGGACCTCTAGATGGAGTTGCTCAGTGAGCTATGAATATATTGATCTGGAGCTCAGGAAGACAGAGCCAAAGACATAGAAACTGGAGTGATAAAGATGAGGGTTTATTCTCTGACAGTGAATGAGATTTTCTAGAGAGAGAGTATGAAATGAAAAGGGAATGGGGCTTCCCTGGTGGCGCAGTGGTTGAGAATCTGCCTGCCAATGCAGGGGACACGGGTTCGAGCCCTGGTCTGGGAGGATCCCACATGCCGCGGAGCAACTGGGCCCGTGAGCCACAACTACTGAGCCTGCGCGTCTGGAGCTTGTGCTCCGCAACAAGAGAGGCCGCGACAATGAGAGGCCTGCGCACCGCGATGAAGAGTGGCCCCCGCTTGCCACAACTGGAGAAAGCCCTCACACAGAAACGAAGACCCCACACAGCCAAAAATAAATAAATAAATAAATAATTTTAAAAAATAATAATAAAAGTTATTTAAAAAAAAAAAAAGTGGACTATTTAAAAAAAAAAAAAAAAAAAAGGGAAGACCTAGAGTGCAAGCTACACTCTGGAGTTCGCCCAACTAACAAAGTAATTAAGTAATAAACAAGGAGTGGCTGTAGAGTCTGAGAGGACAGTCGGAATGAGTAAGGTTTGTTTTCAAAACTGAGTAGAGAGAAATCTGCAGGACCAGTTGTTACCAAGAAAATAAGTGTGATTAAATAGGGGGAAAAAAAAAAAAAGAACTACAGCCCCTGGTTGTAGGTAAAGGGAGGTGTCTCATGACTTTAGTGATAATTTTCCTATTCGGGTGATGAAGACAGAAGCTAGAATGCAGTGAGTTAGATTGTTGGTCACTATTCTAAGAAGGCTGACAGTATAGGTAAAGGGAGGAGACAGAGGTGGGTGGAGTCGCAGAAAGTCTGTAGATATCACTGTGAATAAAGGAGGTATACCTCTAATAAATACTGAAATGTCAAACTTGAGCTAGAATATCACTTTCAGCATTGTTATATGTTTCTATTTTCACCAGTTATGTCAACCTCTCCTTCACGTCCTCCATCTAATAATTGGAAACAAAAAATATCGAATGAATAAATACCTGTAAGTAGGCTAGTATTTAATATTTTAGCATTACGCTCTCAAATGTGTACCGCCTATGACAACATTTAATTACATATCCGAGACATTGGTTTTGGGAAGTAGGCTATCAACAGTACTTATCCAAGATCATTAGCATCATTGTCACAGTGATAATATGAAATAAATGGGATATGGTTTTATTCTGAAGAGACCTCATTTTGCCTTTCCTTTTCTTCCACTAGCTGGCTACATCATTTAATTACTGAGGATACTACAAAAATACTGTCTGTGAGTTATGCCATAATTGCCTCCCAACTCCTTTGAGAATCAGTTATATTTTTCCCTGAAATTAAAATTGAAACTGAAATGTAAGAGAAATGACTCATATATAAGATCAAAACCCTGTGGTCTGTTTTTCTATTCTGAATACATCTGTCACCTTTAAAATGAAATAGTTTCTTTCCACTTGAACTTGTACTTACATCTTTTAAATATTCTGAGTCTGAATTGGACTTGAGTTCTAAAAGCTTATGTTATCTATGTGGTTACAGATGTTGGCATCTGGTCTCACTGAGGGTACTGGTCTGGTTTAGCTTATTTTTTTCAATCCGTTTCCAATCTGAGTCAGTGTAGGCCTGGGTTTAGAGAAATCTTAAGCCTAATCAAGGCGAAGACTTTAAATCATACCCTACACTGGTAGTATGATCATGGCTCTGAGAGCTGAAGTGGATCTTATCCCATAATGTTACCCAAAGTTCCAGGAATGAATTCACTTTTACTTTCTGTTCTTTCAGAGGATGAGTACTTTAAGTGGCATGTGCAGTTTATATTTTAGCGAAGAAATGGGAACCAAAGTTAAGAATAAATTTGCTGTCTGTTAATCTGGGATAATGCCCATCAGAGCTCACCGTCTTGATGTTCCATTCTTAAAACTTCTATTCATCCTTCTTAAGCAACTCAGTCTCCAGGACAAGCCTACTGGCATCCTTGGCTTTGCAGAAGACTGAATCTTTGGTCTTGTGGTATAATCCAAAGCACACACTCTAATACCCCTAAACTTCAAAATATTGCTGTTTTCACTGAATAATAGAGTTTAGATGTTTAGTTTTTTTCAGTTTAAATTTTTTTGACTTATTTATGATAAATTGGATATCATATATCTTATTATATCACATAAATAAACCTGATAATGCACTAGTAGAATGTAAAGATATCACTTTAGATTCATACAAATGTATCTTTATACCTGCCTGACTGAGCTATTAGGTATAGCAACTATGGTATGCAGCTTCTGACATGGCTCCCAGTGATCACTTCCTCCTATTGTTCATGCCGTTGTATAATCTCTGTTCCTCAAGTATGGGCTGGATCTAGTGATTTTCTTCTAGTGAACAGAATATGGCAAATGTGATGGTTATCACATCTGTGGTTAGGTTATAAAAGACCCTGACCTCTGGTTTGTTAGTAGATGCTCTCTCTTTTCCCGTCTTTGATGAAACAGCTGCTATATTGGAGAGGTCCTCATGGCAAGGAACTGAGGGTGACCCTTGGACAATAGCCCATAGGGAACTGAGGCCCTCCTTCCAACAGCCAGGAGGAACTGAGCTCTGTCAACAACACGTGAGTAAGCTTGGAAGTAGTTCCTTCCTTAATAGAGCCTTCAGATGAGGCTCCAGATCTTAACTACATCCTTGTAAAAGACTGTGAAGCGTAAGGCCCAATTAAGCTGTTCTCAGATTCCTGACCCACAGAAACTCTAAGATAATAAATGTGAGTTGTTTTAAGTGGCTGAGTTTCAGGATAATTTGTCAAATAACAATTGATAACTACATCAACATTCGTCCAAACAGCAGTTACGTAAGAATGTCCAAATGCCTAATAAAAAACTCAGAAAGTAAGCAAGAAAAGTTTCTTAAGCAGGTAATAATCCTACACTTTATTCTTTAACAATAATCTCAGGTCCTCATTCAATTCTTATTTACTTTTACTTTAGGGGTAATTCAAATATCCAAATATTGAGATTTCCCAACAAATAACATTAAAATTAAATGGAGGTAGAAACTTCAAAATGCAGCCAAGTCATCAGCCATTAGACATGACTCTGGGAAGTTCAGTAGGAAGGAAGGAAAAAAAAAAATTTTTGAGACTAAATTTTAACATCAGATGATTTAATGTATGGAAAACTAAAGTTTAAAATTATTTGAGAGGATTAATGTATTTAAAACATTAAAATAGTTAAGATCTAAATTGTAATCTTGTCTAATTAGAGAAGTTTAAAATAAAATTTGAAATAAATTCAATATCATATATTTTAAATAGTTTGTAAATTAAATAAACTTTGGAAGGATTTATAATGAAAGTATTTACATTGCATTGAAAATAAACTATTTACTTGGAACATTTGCTTTATACAGCAATTCATTCCTGAATGAATCTAGATAAATGAAGTGTTGGTACATTTTAAAAGAATTCTGTTTGGAATAAGTCATTATGTCCATCCCATGCTTGCAAGAATATTTAAACCATCCCAGAAAGAGGAGAGGATGACCTGTGTGTGCAGACCTCCAATGAAGAGATTATAGTTTCATTGGTTACACATTCCATACGCTAATAAACATCACTGTCAGAAAATTCTCATATCTAACATAAATCTCTTTAGTTTCACTTCAAGCCCAAATTGTTGTGTTCTCTGTGTGGAACAGATGGAAGGCAGTTGGTTGCTAAGCTCTGTGAAGATGCCTTAAGAGACTTGAAAACAAGTTTCATGTGCTAGAATCCTTCACATTTATTGATTCACAGTTCAGAGTTTTTAAATACTGGCTATGCCACTGCTCACACCTATCCCAACCCCACACCAGAGGTACTCTTTAATTGCCCCTCACAGTACAGAATCTTGAGAAGGCAGAGAAGTCTTAATACTTTGCGAGTCAAGAAAAACAGCTGTTTTTATAAATTCCGTTCATGGGGATCTATGGCTCTGAAATTCCAAACAAATATATTCTATCTTGCACATGCCATTTGTTCAAATATTTGGAAATCACTCTCTAATCACCTTTATTTTCTTTTATGGAGTAAATATCTTAACCTTTCTTCTACCAATTTGTTCACATAACATGAATTTGGGATCTCTTCACTTATTATCTTTTCACTTGGACACAATGTAATGTTATTTCTCTGCTTTTTTGAAATTCCAGTTTCTCTTTTATAAGCATATAACCTTCATACTTTTTCATGGTCTGTGATCTTGATTGATAATAATATTTTTTTGTCTATCTAGCACCAGCTTAAAAGATTTTTCCTGCTTATTTTCAGAACTTGGTATTACAAAAGTGCTAATTTTTTTTTAACTTTCAGATACAAAATAATAGTTACTGAAGTGATTTTCAAACTATATCTCTATCTATGATTTGAGACTACTAGTGTACCTACTTCTGTTTCCTTCGGCTCATAATCACTGAACATGTTTTTGTTTTTTTCCCTGCATATGTGACATCGAGTTAGATATAATACCTCAAACATTATTTGAAACAATATAGAGTTCAGGGGGGTACTTAATTCCATTAGTATGACAATGTATTCAACACGGCAACCAACCAATGAGGCTTACTGGAGGTCCAGCATCCAGAGATTTTATTGTGGCTTCATTATGTAGGCAGGGCTGATTAATCGATTGCCCATGTGATTGAACTCAATCTCCAGGTTGATTGATCCCAGGTGACCAAAAGCCCCCACTCTAAGTCATATTGTTGGCATTTCTGGCATGGCCAACCCCAAACTAAGACTGCTAGGAGTGGCCAGGCCCACCCTAAGCAAAAACGTTCCCATCCGGTATGACATAGATTACCTACCAGAAGCCACAAGCAAAGGCAAGACCTCTCTTTGGGCAAGCCAGATTCTTTACTACACACTGACAATCTCTTCTTTTTAAGTGGGATGGTAGATCATTAACATTTATTTAATTATTGATATGGTTGAATTTAACTACACCGTATTGTTGTTTGTTTTCTACTTGAGCTATCTGATCTGTATTTCTCTTTGTATGACTTCTTTTGTATTAACTGAGTATTAAATTTTAAGATTACATTTTTTTCTCCATCATTTAGTTTATAAACTACATCTCTTTGTTTTTATTTTTAATGTTTGCCTTAATGTTTACGATGTACATATTTAACTATCACAGCCTTGCTTCAAATATTATAAAATTTTATGTATGATATAAAAACCTCATATCAGTATACATCCATTTTACTCCTCTCGGTCTTTACCAAGTTTCACACAACTGACACCTAATTATGGTAGAGATCTTTTATACATATTTACTATCTTTGCTCTAAGCAAGACAATTATCTTTTAGAGGTATTACACAATGAAAACAAATTTTTAGATTTACTCATTGTTTATAAGTTCTGGGGATATCTATTTTTTTCATAGTTCCAAATTTCTATCAGGTATCATTTTTTCTTTTGTCTTGAAAACATCCTTTAATCTTTCTTGCAATGCAGGATTGCTGAGTATAAATTCTTTCAACTTTTGTTTAAATGGAAAAACGTTGTTATTTTTATTTTTGAAACATGGTTTTACTGGCTCAAGAATTCTATGATGACTTTTTCTTTCAGTGTTTTAAAGAAACACTGTCTTTCAGCTTGCATTGTTTCTGACAACAAATTTTCTATCATTTTGTTGTTCTTTTGTTAGGGAAGTATCTTATTTCTGACCACCTAAAAATTTTTCTTATTGGTGAATTCACTGTAATCAATTGTGGTATGAATCTTCATTGTTTTCTTTAGGTTTATTCTATGTGGGGTCTATTTATAAAATTTTCTGCTATTTCCTCTCCTTTCTTCTTTTGGTATTTCAGTTATACATATATATTAGCCCACATAAACTTATTCCACAGCTAATACTCTATTCAATTTTCTTCACTCTTTATTTTCTTTGTGTTTCATTTTTGATAGTTTCTATTGCTATACCTTCAAGTTCATAAATGTTTTCTTCTATAATCTCTAATTTGCCCTTAATTTCATCTAGTTTTTTTTTTTTTAAACTCAGACATTATAATTTTCATTTCTAGAAGTTTGATTTGGGTCTTTTTTATACATTTAATATATCTACTTAGTGTTCATTCTTTCCTCTAGCTTCTTAAACATATAGACTAATTCATAATAACTGATCTAATATCCTTGTCTACTGAATTTATCATCTGTGTAGTTTCTAGGTCCTTTTCGTTTGTTGATGTTTCTCTTTCTGTTGAGTTGCATTTTCCTGCTTCTTTTCATGGCTGGTAATTTTTGATTGGTTGCCAGATATTATGAATTTTATTCTGTTGGATTTGGGTATATTTGTATTCCTAAAAATATACTTAAGCTTTAGGCTTAGATCCTGCTAAGTAACTTGGAAACATTTTGTCCTTTTTGACCTTGTTATACAGACCAAGAGCAGCATTTTGACAAGAGCTAATTTTGCCCTATTACTGAGGCAAAAACATTCTTCAAAGGCTATATGACACTTCATGAATTATGACATTTTCACCCTTGCTGATGGTAAAAAAAAAAAAAAAAATGATTTACATACTTATGTTCTAGGGGTTGCATCTGATTCTTTCAGTGGTTATTTTTCCAGCCCTGGTTAATTTTCCCACACAAACGAGTTTATCAGTACTCAGCTGATAGACTTGACATCGTCTATAGATCTCTGAAATTCTCTCCGTGCATTTCGTTCATTTTCAGTACTCTGCCATGCAAATTCTAACTATCTTGGCCACCTCAAACTCCAAATTCTGTCACTTCAATTTAGGGAGACGGTCTGGCCTTGACTGATTTCCTTGTTTCTCCATTTTGGTCTGAAAATTATCTCTAGGCAGTAAACTGAGGCATAAGTGGCAAGAGGGGCTCGCCAAACATTTTTACTCCCTCTTAGAGATCACTGTTTTTCATTTCCAGAGGTCCAGTGTCTTTAAACCATTGTTTAAAATATATTTCTGATTTTTTCATTGTTTCAGATGCGAGATTAAACCTACTTCTTTTAATTCCATCTTGGCTAGAAGCATAAGTCTTATTTACTTTTCCTATATATGGAAGCAAATTTCGCAATTTTCTACTTTCAGCATTCAAGAAAGTAATAGTCAACATTAGGCAAAGTTTTCATGGGATGATAAGTATTTCCTCTTAAGTTGAATGGAGTGGATGCATAAATTGATTAGTTGGGATTTCATAGTTATTATTTAATTTTTAAATGTTAATTGAAAATATTGATTTACATATAACCTTATGATAAAATCTAATCTTGAGTAAATTGAAATGATGCAGTACTTTTAAATTAATAGGGATTGGGGTAAAGGAATTTTTTTAAGATTAATTTCACAAAAATAAAATAACAAAGAGGAAACAAAAACTAGAAAATATAATAAATAGTAAAATCAAAATAAAATGAAATCCCATTTTTGAAGTTTTCATAATTCCTATAGTGAGCTAATTTCCTCCAAAAGCAAATTCCTAAATTGAATTTTTAAATGTTAATAATTTAACATGCAAAGGTCAAAAATTAAGGGATTGCAAAAGATGAAACCAACAAATAAAAAGAATTAATAGAAAATTAGAATTTGACTAAACAGCTATATTAGACAAAATCAATAAATAAATTATAATGGTCGTAAACATTTATGCCACAAACAATCTAAGAGTTTTATCATACTCAAAGAAAAAAACTAGAAGATTTTATAAATTGAAATAAGCATAAAAGATGTTAATAAATCTCAGACTTTGACAGGATAATGAGAAAAAATTAAAAAGATACAGATGTTTTGAACATAATAATTAATTCTAGTATATTCATCTATTGCTCACCCATGTATTTATCAATCTTTATCTACTTGTCTATTGATGTAGACCATGGAGGTGTTGCCCATAACCCAGATATAGAGCAAGGGGAGGTCAGAGGAGCCTTTTTGTTCCATTTTATTTATTTGTTTGTTTGTTTATTTGTTCAATTAAAGTATAGTTGATTTACAATATTATATTAGTTTCAGGTGTACAACATAGTGATTCAATATTTTATGATTATACTTTATTTAAAGTTATTATAAAATAATGGCTGTATTTCCCTGTGCTCTACAATATATCTTTGTTGCTTATTTATTTTATACATAGTAGTTTATACCTCTTAATCCCCTACCCCTATCTCACCCCTCCCCATTCTCTATCTGTGAGTCTGTATCTATTTTGTTATATACATTCATTTGTTTTAATTTTTAGATTCTACATATAAGTGGTAATGTAGAGTATTTGTCTTTCTCTGTCTGACTTATTTCACCAGACATAATACTCTCTAGGTCCATCCATGTTGTTGTAAATGATGGAATCTCATTCCTTTTTATGGCTGAGTAGTATTCCATTACATATATACATACATATATATATATACACACACACGCACACACGCATATATATATATATATATATATATATATATATATATATAATCACATCTTCTTTATCCATTCATCTGTGTTTGGACACTTGGGTTTCTTTCATATCTTGGTTATTGTATTATAAGTAGTGCTGCTATGAACATTGGGTACACATGTTTTCAAATTAGTGTTTTCATTTTCTTCAGATATATATCTATCAGTGGAATTGCTGGATTATACGGTAGGTCCATTTTTAGGTTTTTGAGGAGCCTCCATACTGTTTTCCATACACCAATTTACAACCCCACCAACAGTGTACTAGGGTTACCTTTTCTCCACATCAGAGGAGTCTTTCTGAAGTTGAGCAGACAAAGCTGAGAAAGAAAGTCTCAGACCAGGAGAGTAGCATTTGTTAAGTAAGGCATAGAGTCTCAAGAAAGAATGCCTCATTCAAGGCTGAAAGTACAGAGCTAAATCAGTATAATAGGAAAACTGGATGCTCTCAGCAAAAATGATTCTGAAGAGATAGGTGAGGAGCCAGACCAGAAGGACATTTTATGCCTGCCAGATCTCTTAGATTTTTATCTTGACAGTGAGGAAGCAGCATGTTTGTCATGTGCCTCATGAGGTCTGGTTTCTGCACTAGTTCCAAATCTACCTGATACTCACTAGTTATACAGCCTTATGCAACTACTTAAACTTTCTTGTCGTCAGTCCTTTCATGACTAGAATGGGGGTAAAAATACTCAACTTTCAGGTTTGCTGTGAGAGCTATAAGCTATGTAGTGTGAGGCATATTGTAGCTACTCAATAAGTATTAGCTAGTTATAATATCTATTGTATATATAATGTATATGGTATATAATATAAATTAGCTATCTATAATATTAACTATTTTTTGAAGCAGTTATAATATTTATTTATATATAATATATGATATTAATATAACTTAGCTATCTATAATATTAACTATTCTTTTTGAAGCAGTTATAATATTTATATATAACATATGATATATATTATAAATTAGCTATCTGTAATATTAACTATTCTTTTTGAAGCAGAATCATGGTAAAATTTTTCCTTTAAAAATTGTTGTATTTTCAATTGTATGAAACACCAGAAATAAGATCAATGAAGATGCATTTGATAATCAAAGTGAGGAATTTTATGGTTCTGAAGTACAGCAGTCTTGGGGGTGATGGGACATGGTATTTGCGGGGTGGGTGGTAAAATGGAAGGAGAATTGTAGGCTAATTCCAAATTTTCTCCCTTGATTGATCGCCTTAAAAGGGGTTGCATTAGCAGAAGCAGGTTCAGGGGTAATAATAATAGCAGCACTTATATAGCAATTACTTTGCCAGGAATCTAGTAATTGCTTTAAAAGTGTATGTCTCATTCAGTCTTCACAATCAGCATATGTGGTAAGTGCTAGTTCAATCTTAAAATAAAGAAAATGAGCCATAGAGAGATGAATTTATCTATGCAGGGTCATCCAGCTTATAGATGGCAGGACTGGGATTCAAACCTAGGCAGAAATGTTTCATTAACAATGCTTTAACCATTCTATTGCTTGATTATGAAAATGATATATTATGAAAATAATATGAATGAGGCAATGTTCTAGGTCTTTGTACCAAACATTTAAAATATTGGTCTCAGTTTCCTCATCTGTAAATTGTGATTATAGTAGTAGATAGTTTATAAATATCTTTCATTTATGATTCCATTAACTTTAATAATATTAGGGAAGAGACAATTCAGTGATATACAGATAGTTATCAGCAGAATAAAATTGGAAAGATAAGATTCTAAATCCAATGATTATTTTCATGTTAGGAATGAGGTGTGATGCAATATTTTTAATTGTTCCTTGTTTTGTTCACAGTAAATATGACAGCACAGGTGCGGGTAAGCTTGTCCTTCTCTCTTCTACTCCTTCCTTCCTTGGACCTTTCTCACGTAACATACTGCCACCCTTGAAACAATTTTCACAGCAGAAAAAATGACAGTAATCTTTCTTGAAGATTTTTTTTCCACAAAAACACACACAAAAAAATGTGCTGTGTAGTTACTTTTTCGAAGAGCACAGTAAAATAAAACTAAAGAAACAAATATCCCATGAATTAATGGAATAAAGACCTTCATGGTTACTCCACTACTAATCTCTTCCTTTTCATTGGTATCTGTCTCTTTTCTTTACTCTCTACGATTCATATTTGGGAAGGACAAATAAAGTAAGAGACAGAGAAAGGGACTGCAGAGAAAAGTGAAACTAGCTGTTAGAGGAAGCCAAGTGACAGTAAAGAAGACAAATGGAAAAAGGAAAGCGGAGCTGACAAAATGGAAAAGAAAAAAATGAATAAGAAAAAATGAAAATGAATGGAGTGACAAGAGAAATACTGAGTTATGAGAAACAGTATGCCCCCAATAAATTACAATCTTAAAAATAAGAAAATGTACACAGTGTTAAGGTTTTTTAAAAATAGGTGCTTATGGGACTATTTTATATACCAGGTTTTGATGTTAAGAAGGATTTTAATAACGTCTCTTGAACACCCCAGACTCTGCGCCATCAGTGCAAGAATAATTGATGAGAGTGCTATTGTTGCCCAGCCTTAGTATTCATTTAAATGCATACAAGATTATTTGTTATGCAAATGAGATGTAAATTAATCCATTGTGACTTAAAGGCAAGAGACTCTGATGACTCAGTGCTATCACATCCACCTAGGGCAGGCAGTTAGGAAACATAAAGACAGCATTAACTACTGAGTGTGTGTTATAAAAGAGGCCAAGCTGATGGTGATTTGACTGGTCTGGATGCTGTTCAAGGTGGAGTTCTTTTCCAAATGTAATTCTATCTGTTCTGTTGCATAAACCTACAGTTAATTTATCTTTTTCCATCAAGATCCACATCACACGTAATATAATTGCCTTTGTAAGTAGTCTATCCATCATGACTAATGATGCAAAGATGAACCGATGGCCAAAGGTCTGATGCACTTATCCTTTACAAAATGAAAGGAAAAAACTCTCACTTTTTTCACAATATATAATGTGTCTAATAGATAAAAATGTTTTGAATTCTCAAAATAGTTCAGTTTTTATGAGTATACACTGAACATCTCTAACTTACAAGTTGATTGGATTTCAGTAGCATATATTAATTCAGAATGTATTTTCCTACAGGAGAAAGTTAAAACTGGAGATCAGGTGCCTAGGCCAGCCCACATAAGCCTTAATTCCTTTAGTCCTCCCATATCATGGGTACCCTTTTTGTGTCAGGCAATATTCCATGTGCTTAGAATACAGCAGTGAACAACAGGGATGAGTCCTTGACCACAGAGAGCAATAAATAAACAAACAAATGAATACATAACATAACCTTAAATGCTATGAAAAAAGAAATACCAGACAAGGAAGATTCAGAGTCATAGGAGATATAGTTTGGATAGATTTAAAATAGGTTCTGTGAGATACTAAGCAAATACTGAGATAGAGTTTGGGATTCAAGATGTTTATTAGTTATTAACACTTGTGAAATAGAGGAGAAAGAACTAGAAATGGGCCGAGAAAGGAGTCAAATTGTGACACAGTGAAGACAAGGCCTCAGCTAACCCATTGGTGGAACTCTTGAGTGAGTATTGCCCAGTAGAAGATCCTCGTAGACTGAAAATCATCAGGCCTTTTTATTTCTGCCTTACTCAGCCAGTGAATGTGGACTGCCACAAGAAAGGCATGAGCTCGAGTGGGCCATTTTCTGCAAAGGAGGCAGACCCTGAAGGAGCTGATGGCTAGAGGCTATCTGCTGATTGTACTCCCCACAGCTGAGCAGCATGTTCTTCCTTGAAATGGGATCTGATGGCACATCTTCATATCTACAATAGGATAGGCAGGGAACATTTTTCTGAAAGGAAATCTGAAAGAAATAAAAAACTGAACTTTGCTAATGTATAAAAACGTGCATTAGAGGTGGAGGGAACAACCATTGCAGAGACCCTGAGATTACAGCATATTTGATGTTTGAGGACCAAGAAGAAGAGTAGCCAGTGTGACTTGAAAAAAGTAAGACAGACAAATAATATAGGAAGTTGAGTTGAAAATGTGGGCAGGGTCAAAGATTACTGAAATTAATTGTGATGGGAAGGTTTTTAAAAAGGGAATGACCTCACATTTTAAAATATCTCTCTGGGTGCTTAATAGAGAATAGAGTAGAGAGAGAGGAAACAGGGAGATAGGGTTGAAAACTATTACTAACCCACCAAGAGGTACTGAAGGCTTAGACTAGGATGGTGGCTGTTGAAGTGGTGAGAACTAGTTTAATTCAGTTACACTTTGGAATTCAAGCCACCAGAATTTGATGATAAAATGGATGTGGAAGTTTGTGTGTGAGAGAGTCATCAACAATGACACCTAGTTTTTTGGCGAGGAAGCCTAGGTGAAAAGTAGTGCCCCATTTGCAGATGGAGAACACAGGTGATGAGAAATTAGAAATTAAAAGAAATTAGAAATTAAAGTTGTTAGGCATGGCAGATTTGAGTGGCGATGTTGAGGCAGCTAGTAAATATTCAAATAAGATTTCAGGGAGAAGTCACAGCAAAATATACAAATAGTATTTAAAGCCATGGGACAAGACTAGATGATAATACCAAAAGAGTAAATGTTAATAACAAAAATAAGGACATGATGACTAACCCCATGGCTCTGCATCTGTCAGGATGGGTTTGGTTATAGTGCAGTAACAAACAGCTCTCTTATTTCTCACTCATTCTACACACTTAGAATGGGTTAGCTGAGATTTATTTCCACCTTGTCTTTACTCTAGGACCCTGATAAAAGAGATGCCACTAATGTGAAACTTTTATGGTTACCATGGCAGAAAGAAAGAGAATGTGATAAAGCATGTAGAGGCTCAAAGTTTTGCTTTTAAGTAACACATGTTGCTTGCACTTACATTTCAATGGCCCAAAGCAAATCACCTACCTGTACCTAATTACAAGTGGGTGGGAAGTGGAATCTTATCATGTATTCTGAAGAAAAGTAAGTTAAAATATTTGTGAACAACCCTAATGACTTCACAGCACTTCAAACTTTTGAGGTAAATAAAAGATGACCTGGCAAAGGATATTGAATAGAAGTGGCTAAATATGTAGGAAGAAAATAAGATGTAAGGTAGAAAAGTATTTAAAGAATAAAAACACAATCTATTTTTATCATACTTCACATCTATGAAACAATAACATTTTTTATAAGAATGTGTGAAGCAGACTTCCAGTTTCTGGTTCCTCATGTGAGGAGCTTCAGAGTCACCATCCTAACACAAGTAAAAAGTTGAACAGACAGAAAAAATCAATGACTCTTCTTGGATCCATAAGAGAGGGGAAGACACAGGGCAAACTACTCCCTCCAAGACTGAAGAAACAGGCAAATACAGGGAGTCACAGCTGACCAGAGCAGAAACTCAGAGTGGAAACCGAAGTGGGAACCAGTGCTGGGTAGGAAAACCAGAACTGTAATTGACAAATTGTGAAAGGCTGAGTGTGGACAAGTCTGAGAGTTAAAAATTCCAAGGGGATCCAGTCATAGGCAGGTCCTTACAATATTGCGAGATTTACTCCAGAGGCTTGACTAGACTATGTGAAAGAAAGGAGAGAAGGTCAGTGGAGAGCTCAAGGGAGAGACTCCAGGGAGTCTGGAGAGTGATGATGAGGATGTGAGTACAAGGGAGAGGAGACAGGATGTTAATATACTAGACATGACAATCGAAATATTCACTGAGGCAGCATCTCCTAACAAGCAAAAGTTCTGTCTGTCTGAGGCAGCCCATGGGGGCCATATTTGATACAAAGTGACCCTGTACCCACCTTGGCACATCTCACCCAAAGAAAGCTAATTGCACAGGCCAGACAGCACTTACGACTTGGCATGGCACAGAACTAGTAGCTGGCCAATCAGATTATTGAATTAGAAAATTTGGCTTTAAAAGATGAAAAGAATAGAGAAATTAGAAGGTACTGAAGTCAAGAAGTAGGACAGAATTCAGAGGCAGGATAGATACAAGATAACTAATATTTAGAAGGAGAAGCTACTTTTAAACTGAAGCTAATTTCAAACAGTTACAGAAAAGACATATAATGTAAAAGAGAAAAAAACTTTCAAATAGGTAAGGAGGGAATCTGTGCAAAGGCTGAGAATAGATGAATAGGGCTAATGGCAGTAAAAGTGAATATCATGGGGCTCACATGTACCTAGTCCATGTTATGAAGCTTGGCTGAATGGCATTTTCTGTTTTGTGAATCCTGGGAGATCTCTGTTTCCATGCCCTGTGTGTGCTAGAAGTGCCTATATATCCATAGTATACTGTAAGATCCTATCAGAACAGAAGGCTAAGAAAAGGAGTGGTGAAAATCTTCCACTGACTTTGGGATCAGTAGACAAAGGCTGGGGTGGTGGGATATTTCTTGGTCATCATTTTTCTCCTCCGTCCTGCCAGCTGTATCCTTACCTTATTTACATTCTTATTTGCAATTTCACTTAAGACTTAGAAGAAGGCCTAATTGTTATTCTAATTGTTATTTTAGCATGGGATCAAGGACAAGTTGCTCATATTATCACTGCCAAAGTAAAACTCTAGATTCCCTTTTCCCTCACCTAGCTCAGACCCAAGAGGATCTGAATTCCAATGTGAGTTCTGTCTCATAGCTCTATGATTTGTGGCTATCTCCCCATTTGAAAAATAGGGATAATTAATACCTTTTATCTTTCAGTTTGGTTTTGAAGGTTAATGGCACTTAGTACGCATTTGATTCATTGCAGCCATTCATGTTAACACCTAGAAAGCATTTAATTCCTTTCATGCTCCAAGGCTTGGGAGAAGGAAAGGGATGGGGAATGATGAGTGGCAGATTCTCATTCTGCCAGGGAATCAACTGAAGTTGTTGTTGGGGAGGAAAAATTTCATCCTCTCTCTGAAAAAATGTTCCTCAGAAAGGAATTCTTAGTATTCATACATTAAGAATGAAGCATTTAGTGTGTTCAAGTGTAGAACTGCCTGTGTTTCAGACTCTACACAGTCCAAGTAGCTTTTTCTTGACACCTTGTTTGCTCAAGAGTTGAAGTCTTTTAAAAATTACTAAGGAAATAGAATTAACTTTTAGCTTTAACTGAATATCACAGATAATTTTTGCATAGGCAAAAATCAGTTTATTCAGCACTTAAGTAACTGGTTTCCTCTTGAAGAGTTTAGAAGTAATTAATTGAAGAATACAGAGTATTTTTAGCCATCAAACTTTAAATGTGTAGTAGAATAGAAATAAGCAACCTTATGGAAGATCTTATCTTTTTCAGGTGGCACAGTATATTAATTATTCAGGAAGGCACTGACTCATTCAAAATATTGTACTTTTAAGGTTTGCTAACAAGCATGTTCTTCTGTGTATGAGTAAATTGATACTTTGTGTATGAGATTTTCCTTCAGAGCCAGGACACTCAAAAATTTCAGTTGTATTTCCTTATACTCATATCTTCTTTGAATAAACCAATCAACAAACATATTCCGTAAGCTTGATCACCAAACCTAATCACAAAGCTTGGCCACACATTTGGCCATCTCCATATATCAAATCCACTTTGGTACAAGTAAGTACCAATCCTGAGGCTATTTAAAAGAGTACAATATGTTCTGGAAAATATTTCTAAAGATGAATTCAAAAATATTTTGGACAATATTTTGGACAATGGAAATGAATCCTCAAAAAGTGACAACTTTGAAGGAGATGATGTTCATTTTGTTGAAGAAATTCTAATATTTGTTTAAAAACTCACTCTCTTTTATACTCACAGTTCTTATTGAATTAGCAATAACTTTTTCCACAGGCCTGTTCATTTTGACTTCTCAGGCCACCCATGGTTTTACGAGCCTCTCTTGCTGTTGTTGCTGTTGTTTGAACCCAATGTTTAAGGGTAAAAGAGCCTGGTAAAATAAAATTAGGGTAAGACATAGTATAGTATATAGTTATGGTATTCTTCCATTCTCCTGGCATCCATCTTCTGCCTGGCTTTGGCTATAGCTCTGTCATGCTTTCATACCCTTTGCAAATAATTTGGAGTAGGCTGGCATAATCTCTGACTGGTAATAGAGCTGTTGCCTGCTCCTTGGGGACACAGATATTTTATCCTAACTTTTCTGGCTTTCCCAATGTTTGATGGAACAACGGAATCTATGCAATAAAGTTAATGTTTGTATTGCTTGAATTACTTTCATTTCCCAACATAAATAATATTGTAAAATTCTAAGCAAGAATCTAAACATGAATGCCGACATTGTGGTCTGATTATTCTCAGTTTCCCTGCATGGACAAACTTTCACTCTCTCTCTTCCCTTCTCATTTCTTCTACCTCCTCCTCCCCTTCCTTCTCTTCCTTCTTTTTCTTTCTTTTTTTTTTTTTTAATTGAGGTATAACTGGTAAATAACATCATATTAGTTTCAGGTGTACAACATAATGATTCAACATTTGTATATATTGCAAAATGATCACCACAATAATTCTAGTTAATATCTGTCACCACACATAGTTACAAATCTTTCTCTCTTCCTTCTTCTTCTTCTTCTTATTGTCTCTTTCTCTTTATAATTATGTCACATAGCCACAGCTAGTTGTAAGAGAAAATGAGTATTTAGTTGCTCCAGCCAACAAAATTAGGATCCCGTTGGCAAGAAAGACAGGAATAGATGTTGAACAAAACACTAGTGTGCTGCACATATTATGTTCACTATGCTGTAGTTATTTTTACTTGTCTCTCTCCTGAATCAGAAGCCATGACTTAGCGCCTAGATTTATGCTTAGAACATGGTAAGTGTTCCGGAAATGTTGGTAGAATTTTTAAAATGTAAATTCCAACAATTTCATGTGCTTTTTTTTCCTCTGATATACTTACAAAGCTAACTTTGTAAAGTAACAAACAATAAAAGAAAATCCAGAGAAAACAAACTAAAACCCTGTGCTTTTTGGGAAAAATCTTTGGTTTATTCTACCTTGCTTGGTGTATATTATTTAGCTTCACAGGACGACTATAAAATTTAGCCAAACTATTCATAAATGTTAGAATAGACTTTTATAAATCACCATTTTTATATAATCCTAAGGAAAGAGCCAATTATAAATGATAAAAAGGAAAAGTAGCTGAAGCATTTCAATGTACAGAGGAATGAATAAGCAAGACTAAGAATACCAAAAGTGAGGACCAGCAATATTTGGAAATAAGAATAGCTGTATAAATTCACCTTCTAAAAGAGCAGATTTGGGGTATATCATACAACATACATAGATGAGTCTATATGTTTCAAATTATGCATTGGAAGACAAACCATTTATCGAGGATCTTGGTGTGTGTGTGAAGATAGAAAAACAAAAGAAAACAACAGTATATTAAAAAATATTTAGAAATCCAAACCTCAGGATTGTTTATAGCCCACCATTCCTTCTACTTATGCCTACAATTAATAAGAAAAGTTTTTATTTTTAATATGGTGTGTGTCTGGGAAAGTCATAAAGTTCAAGGAGATCTACAAGGAGCAATAGCCCTGCCCAGAACTCATGGATGACAGAATTATAAAATGACACTGAATTTCATTAGGTTCCTGCTATTTAGTAAACAACAGAATTATCATACATTTCCTTTCTATTAATAATTGCCAAAGGAGAAAAAAGTTATTTCATTCCATCCAGAGATCTATTTTCTTACCAATTAGGCTTTTTAAAACAACTAATTAAGGCACAAAGTAGTGGTGCTGAATTATTATTTGTGTCTTTTTTTTCTTGTTGTGCAGTAGTTAATAATAACAAAATGTTTTGATTTTACCCAAAGGTAATTATGTTTGAAAAGTATAAGGAAATTTACTTCAATTAGATAAGAGCCCCATTGGAGCTTGTTTAAATGAGAATTTTAAAACATAACATTTTTTCCAACTCCCTAGAATATAAACAACTAAAAAGATGGAAACCAGAGACATTTTCTGGCTTAGCTCCTAAAGGGTAACAGATATCTAGAAATGAAATCTTCAATATTTATTTTGATGTGGCCTGAGAACATCTGCTAAGCATGGCATGGCCCACTGTCTTTAGATCTAGCCTCTGCTTTTAACAGGGTAGGAAAGAGACTTAGATAGAAGCAGGGTAGAATAGAGCTATTGGCCTACCCTATTAGCCAAAGCCCAATATCAAAATATATGGCACCATATAGAATTGTCAGGGCAAAGATTGACCAAATAGGTGGAGTCCCAGGATAAAGTAGGAGAGTATTTTAACAGGTGGCAGGGAATAGTGAGGACAACAATGGGTCAAAGGATACTTAGACAATCATGTCAGCAACAAGGTTCCACTGGACCATGATTCCCTTCACTAGCAAGTTCACCTCAGATATATCCATGGTCTCAGATATGAAGAAAGTTATTACTGGAATGAAAACTTACGGAAGGAACCATAGATCAAGCATACTTATGTGATCTGAAGCACCAGGTGTAAACTCTCTGGAAGCAGGAAGAAATATAACTGAACTGATTATGCAAAGATGATGGAACCTGTCAAACATACTCTATACTTCCCCATGCCAAATCAAGCATGCAAATGATGCATTTTATTTGGCCATGATCCCCTCTCGAACTACCATCATCTTTCTTCTTCCCTACCTCCCCAAACATCTTAATTTGTTGAAATCTAATTTTGACTCTAATTTGTTCTCACTAATATCACCAATGCCTTGAAAATTCTTATGTCCAATGGATCATTTCAGAGTTCACCCTGAAGCATATGTCATTGTAGAATAACCCCACTTTATTTAAATCAACTCTTCTCTGAGCACTCATACACATTTTCTTCTCTGGTTCTCCTTTTCATTCTCATCACCCTTCTTCAATTTCTTCATTGGCCCATTTCCTGGATTTCTAAGGTTCTTCCCAAGGTTTTGACTTTGGAAGTTCTTTTCTATCCCTGTAGGATCTCACTGGGCAATTTTATTTGTTCTTATTTTATGGAGTAACAGTATTTTATTTGAGATTCTTTCTGTCTTAATTAATTTGAGACCTCAAAAGGATAAGAACTAACCAATAGTTGTCAAGTACCTCATATTCTGAAATGAAGTTCTATACAACCTATTTAAAATGGGCAATTTTGTGGTAAAATTTTTGATTAAAAATTGTTACACTATCAACTTCCGGGAGGATATAAAATGTTGAGATTGAAGAGGGAGAAAGAAATAGAGTTTATGTGAAGTGAGCATTTGTTTGAATGCTACTGAATTTCCTCTATTTGATGGAGGAGGGGAAGAATCAGCTTTCCCCTTACCACAAGCATCCAATGCTTAAAATTTGTCTCCTAAAGTTTGCAAGAACACAAGCATATGTTGAATGACTAAGATATTTAAAGACTAGAACTGGCCACCTAGGGTCAGAGCATATAAAGAAGTGGCTACAATGGGAACCACCTGTGATTTCTCAGATGCTAAGGAATAGCTGTATATTTCCCAAGGCCCAGAGAGCAAGGCAGTCTCACTGGGAAAGCCTTTAGTGTATCAAAGACTGAGGTATACATTTGCAGAATCTGAGGAAGATGTAGTAAGTAGCCAGCAGGAAGAGAGCATTGCCTAAGTCAAGGAAGCTATAGTCAGATGCTCTTAGAAGGATAATCTTCAAGGAATCCATGCAAGTACCCATGAGACTCATCTTGGAACATGATCCAAGCTCTGAAAACACAGATGCCATGTCACTATCAGCAAGTAAGACATATGGCTTCTTCTCCTCCTTTCTCTTCGTTAAATCCTGGGTGAGGGCAGAAAGGGGGAAGAGAAGTGCAAAATGAGTAAATTTAAGAAATCCATCCCAACCTGGGGAGAGGAGGGGCTCTGAGGTTGAATGAAAGCCAGAATTTGAGAAGTATTTAGACTAGTCATTGATATGTAGTACACTGAGCCTATTCTCGGAAAAAAAATGATGAAAGTTTTTTTTACTATCAAAGGATGATCTAGAGAGGGATCAGTTGAAAATATCATCCAGTGGGTGGGGAAATAGCTCACTCTGATCGTTTTAAGAGACAGTGAAAAAAAAGAATAAAGTTATTTTCTGCTTGTAAACAATGAAGTCTGGCATTTGGATGTGAGTGATTACACTAATGACTCTCAGCACTCTGTCTTCAGCCCTCATCTCTCTTAAGACTCATATTTATAGCTTCCTATGGAATATCTTTACCTGTTAGTCTCTATATTTAGAGGCAGCTTAACCTAGCATATTCAAAACCAAATTCTTTTCTATAAATCATGCTTATTTTCCTATATTCTCTCTCAGCAATAAGAACATTATAATCCATCCAGCCTAAAATTTTAACAGCTTCAAATCAATCTGACCCCTTCTTCTTCCATATTCCTGACATTCAATTCAAATACTTCTTTTTTTTTTTTTTGCCTTCTGAACAAATTTCATTTCAAATTCTCTTCTTCCTCATCTCCAACCCATTGACTAAATTTTACCAATCAACATTCTTTACCAAGACTTTTGAAATACTCTCTTATCTGTCTCTCTGCCTTTAATCTGATCATATTTTAATTTATCTTTCAAACTATCTCTCTAGTTTCATCCTTCTAAAACAAATGTGATTATTGTATCCTTCTTTGCCTATGCATTTTGCATAAGATCCCTCAACTAGAATTCTTTCTTCTGCTGGAGAACTCTTCAAAATCATTTAGTAAGTCCTCATCAGTTTCTGTGTCATGAGCAGGATGAGTCCTTAACTCTTTCTCAATGACATCACCCTGTATGAACAGCTAATATAACATGATTCATACTGAATTGTAATTATGTGTCATTACTACTCTTCCTTCCTCCAGAGGGTGAGCTCTCTAAGTGCAGGAATCATTTTTGTCATTTTTGTTGTCCCAATTCCTGGTTGTTGGATGAATGAAGCCATTAATGGGCTACCATATGTAGTGCTAGACATTCTTAACTTCAGTTTTGGTTCAAACTAGGGTTATTCATAGGAATTGGAGGTTCCTATGATTAATTGGAGGTTAATCATTAGGAATGGGTAGGTAAGAGAGATAATGGAGGATAAAAACCAGACCAATCTGAATAAATTCTTGCATTCAGCAAAACTAAAATACATTCATTCATGTCAATTTTGCTTTTTTCTTTCCAGTAGTTTATCCTTTGGGCAATTTAAACTAGAGTTATTAGTTTAACACATTGTTATAAAATCATTATATTTCTCCATTATTCATTTGATTGTTTAAACATCCTTGCAGTTTGTTAATAGAAATCACTTACATTATAACCTTGTTGCTTTGCTTTAGTATTCATTCAGTTCTTAAGAATACAGAGGAATGAAGTGTTACATGAATGCTCAATAAGATTAAACAGGCAGCTTGGACTGAGGACCTAAGCTCCTCTATGTCTAGAAGTTGAACAAGGACTGCACCCCGAGAGATGATCCACCACAAAATGCAATAATTCTGCTTATTATCCAAGGATAATAACTCTATAGCTTTCATTTGGGTATCTCTGTAAGGAAAATTTATTTATGCATTTACTAGAGTTGTCATCTAGGAATGAAGTATTATATTTGGAGAAAGAGAGAAAGAGAGAAATTTTCTGTATATCTATATCTATTTCTGTATCTCACACATAAGGAGTTTTAATGAATACATGGATCCCTGATTAAACAATTAGCCCCAACACTAGAGGGTATCCAGAAATACAATTCCTGATATGTGATTAAGTTACCATTTCTACGAATTTCAGTCAGAATTTTGAAATTTCATCTAATGTTCTAATAGAAAGTATATCTCCAAATGGCATACAGTGACAACAATCATTGATGCATGAAGCAAAATATATGACACTTTCCTATGCAGCACTGTTTCAAATTGCTGTAGGTATAAGTTTAGGTGACAACTGTAACCTAATTAGTCATATACCCTTAACACCAATAATTTTACCTCTGCAAATAAGCTAGTTAAGAACAGATTCTGTCCCCCTATCTTCCAAAACGCCTAGCACAGTGGTAAGAAAAACAAGTCTGAAACAACTGATTGTCTATTAAAATTTTGTAAACATTTTCTGGAAGTATAGTCAAGGATGTGCTTTTCTCTTGGGTGTTACGTTTCTTCTGCCTTCTGTGTTCTGTTAACTGCAATCACAGGCATCTTTGTTGCTTACTTAGAACAGGTGACTGTTGACCCTTATGATTGCAGAAACATTTTCCTGGCTACCACCCCTCTTTTAAAGCGTTACATGGAGGAACATGAAAGCATGGCATTCACAGTTCAAGATTTCAAGGCAATCAGTTCCGTTTGCCTGATTTACTTGAGAATAAAGTAACCATAATAGAAAGCGACCATTTTAGTCAACATTTAAAGTACATATTTTTTAGGTTTAATAACTGATGTGAGCCCTAGCTTTTCAATAATCACCTCCTCATCTCTATCTCTCCATCTCTTTCTCTCTACCACTCTCCATTCCCTATTCTCTCTTAATTCTGTTTTTCCTACAAAATGTACAAACACACATATTCATGTGCACACACACACATATATATACATCCACAAAATTATCATACCTGGGACTTTTGTATAAACAGTGCCTAATAAAATTCACCAGCAGAGATCATTAGAATTAATACTTTTTAAACTATCAGGTGTAGAAAAGAAGGAACTGATGTGAAGAGAAGTCAAACACTGTAAGAGGTGGAATATTTTTTAGAAAGGAACTATCAGGAAGATACATATAACACTATTCCACAAATCTTTTCTCTTTACAGCATTGAATGTTTTAATGTATTTACTGATTTAATTACAATTATTATGGCTAGTACTTAAGTAAAGCTGTGAAGAAGGTGAAAATAATCTTTTGCATTTCCTATTCTGTATTCTGTGATCCTCACCTCCTTTGAGGGTCTAATAACTTTTGACCAATTTCTGCTCATATCTGCTACTGCCTAGATATTCTCCTTTTCTGCCTGAACCAGGCCTGGCCTTCTACAATGCTATGTATGCTATGAAATTTAGCTCCTGCTAATATCAGTGTGTTTCATTCTTTGATTTTTCTTCTAGTAATCTTAATGGTTAATCTGAATAGACCAGGAATCTCCAACACAAATAAGTACCGTGGGCAAGTATGTAGTATTATAAAGTAATAAAGATATAAGACAACTTAACTTTGAATAGTGAGGACTGAGGCAAATTGGAGACATTGGCCATGTCTAAAATGGAAAGCCATTATTCAGTTACAGCCTAATGGTATCATGTGAAAATGAAAACCTAGTGTTGTGAGATCTTTAGATTTTTTAATACAAGCCAGAAATGCAGGTTTTCATGTGAAAATTCTAATCCTTTTGAAACACTGTTCAGGTGTAAAACAAAATATACCTATAGGCAGAATTTGGACTATGTGTCACTAGCTTGCCACTTCTTTGGTAGGTGATTTTCAAATAAAGGAATAATGGCTAATAGTTGCTTAATTTTTTTTCTTTAGAGATACTCAGTTTAGTGAAAGAGACTAACACTTTAAGGTAATTACAGTTTTGTAATGAGTGATAAGAATTGTATAAGCAAAAGATCAAGGGAGCCCAGAGTGAGGGAAGGGGACATTTACCTGCCTGGAGTGTTCTCAGGAAGCATACCCTAGAGGAGGTGAATCTAGATTAACAGAAGGTGTTTATGAGGGACAGAAGATAAAGGGTATTTCAGAGAGTTGCTAAGTGGGAAGAGAGGTAAGAAAGCACTGTGTGTGTGTGTGTGTTTGAGAAGAGACAAAAATTTGAGGTTCTTTCCCCAAAGAAGTGGAATTGGAAATTCCAGACATGAAATCTGGTTTTTGAGGGATATTATTTGGGGCAGGAGGGCCTCCTGGATTCTTCTTAATAATTTCAAAACATAAACTCCTCTCTATTTTTCTCTTTTTCCCTTTCCAGGTGATTTTGATGTGACCTTGCTGCTCCTTTAGACCAAAGGATACTCATCATGTAGTTTTACAACAAATTTTATGGTCATAGAAGTTAAATATTTACATTTGGGAGATGGCAAGGTTACTCTTAGTAGATATTTTATTAAAAGACATGTTATTATTGTTCTAACATTTATACTGTTTTTAAAAGTATATTTATCTTCCTTGCAAGTTCAAGTGAGATAATTGAACATGTGGTTATCTCAGTCACAGGGTGCACACATCTGTGGAAATGTAGTCAGCCAAGCTGGAATCCCTTCAAATTCTTCACTGAAAGCTGTTCACGTTAATGAATGGTTCATTCTCCCTATCGAATTGACTGCAGAGGCTAAGAGTATCTATAAATAGAAAAACCCAGACCAAATCATATCATGTCATGTATCATACCAGGAGTAATATATACAAATAAGAAATATTATGAAAATAACTAGTACAGGTGGAAGCCACATATATTAGTAAAGAAGGGTATAGAGATAAAAGCAGGAGAGATAAATAAATGTAGAGAGTAAATATTTTGAGCCAAACTTTTCATTGATCATAAAATGTTTTATATTTATATATTCAAAGACTTTTGTATATATACAAACCTATTCACTTTCAAAAAAGCTGTTGCTAGAGTGTATAAACACATCACTAAAAAAAATAAGATTTATTCTTCATCTATGGCCTCAGGTAATATGCATGTAGTCAATTTGTTGATTTTATTTAAAAACAACGATTGTTTAGCAATTTGAGAGTTGTTTGCAGGGACTCTTTATCACATACATTTTATGGAGGATAACCTTGATTAGTGATACTGATCTTACTGTATCATATGCATATTTACAAGAAAAGTCAGTTTTAGTTCATCTGCTTGTTTTTCTGTGCTTCTCCCACCACATTCCTATTTTGTGAATGTACTACAAATATATTAATTTAGCCAGTAGACTTCTGTTTTGTTGGGATTTTTTTTCCCCCATGGAATTTCCAGCTGATAGATTGATTATTCCCATTCTTGACAAAATCCTAGAATGCTGATCAATACTTGCTGAACAGAATTGAGTGTGCCTCACCAGATAAGGGAAACACATGCACACTCTTTGATGTTTTTCTGTAGTGAGAAATATTTTAAGGTATTGAGTGATTTATACACGTGGGTATGTGTCTCTGGCGATATGATGGTATAATCAATATTTCCTGTTGAAGACAGAATGCTAACATTGAATGGTTTCAGCTAAGCTATGGAGGAAAGAAAGCAATAGTACCACCATTCCAGAAAGGACGTGAGCCGATCTAGGTGATGATGGTTTGCACTGCATCAACATTTCTGGATGAAACCTCTGTCAGTCTGCTTCATTTTTAATTTAAATACTTGGATAAGGGTGAAGTGAGCAGACTTGTGTGGCCTAATGGAGAAGAACTGCTCTGAGTTTATTTTATTTATCTGTTATTCCAAGATTGCCTCACTTGTTGAATTCCATAGTTTTCATTTATGCAAGAATGACAGGGACAGGGGCAGCAGAGCTAAATTCAAAGAGCCGAAAAAGATAAAAGATCAGAAGCTCAAAATGAAAAGTAGATGACGCCACATAAAATTCAGAGTATTATGGATTAATTTTTTCAGTAACTTGAAAAAAATATTTCTCTTCATGAAGACCCATAAACATAGCTCCGTGACTAGAGCAGAGGGAGGAAAGGGGCATTTTCTTGTTATTCTCCATTTCAGCCAAGACAGACATCCTGCTTTAGAAAATTAATAAAATAGTCATTACATTAAACCTTTTTCTCTGAGAATCTTTAACATCACCAGCGTGAATTTTCCTTCTGCACCAAATTCAAATGAAACTTAACTGGAGCAGTTACGTAAGACTGTCACTTTACGAAACATAAGAGCCAGAGAATAATGTAGTTTGCAAATGTAAGGTGTTCTTTCCTCTTTTAATTCCTAGACCAGACATTTGAATGAATCCCAGATGTATTCAGGTAGATGAAATCCCTTCCTCACCAACACACCTCTGAGCCAATCAAAGATTACCAGTTAAAAAAACCCCAGTTCTCTGCATTTCTATTCTTTTACCTTTTGCATCCTAAAAGTGACACTCCAGTTCAATGCTTATAGTTTCATGGCTGTGCATTTTCATTTTGACAGTATGATCTACAGATAAGGGACTGGAGGTATGAGAACTCTGAATATTGATTATTCTGATTTTAAAGCACAAATTGCATTTTAAATAGATCTCAGACTACTATGTGAGGCGGGTTGGAGTCACAGGTAGTACTGTTCAGATTGTCAGTAGCCTGTTGTCACAGCTGGAGTTGAAACTTGGACAAATAATTGTAAATGTGATCTTCTTAGAACGAGACTGAATGCCAGTGTTGAGTTATTGTTTTAATTTCAAAATCAATGTCACTGTAAACATATAGCATGCTCTTTTTGAACAGAATTAAACATGTAGCATATGATAAGTGGAAAAAGTGTTTACCTATGAAGTTATCTCTGCAATGAAACGTTTTAAGTTATGGAATCATTCTTGAGCATTTATATGTTTTCTTAGGATTTGATGGAATAACATATTTGTCCTGTTGAGGACCAAGTACTAAAGCTACATAATTTCAGATAGTAATTAAGGAAAGGAGGAGTTAGTGGTTATCATTCTTAGAAAGGTATATGTGAGTTATACTGAGTTACAGTGGTTTGCACTCTACCAACATTTCCAAATGAAACCTCTGTGGCCCAGCATGATTGGAAATACAAGTGTCTTAAAGAAAGTGAGGTGAGAACAAATGGTCTGCAAGAAACGCATGATCTGAGGTCTTTTATTTTATTTACTCATTATCCTAGGCACATAGTCTACAACATAACTCTATTTATGCATAAAATGTCAGACATAGGAGCTCACATCTTTAGTCTGAAAGATGATTTTTTAATAATACATCTAACACAATCAGCCTCATTTTAAACAATTTAAATTCTTTGAAGATATATAAAACACTTGAGGATGGAAAAAAATGTCATATGAAGAAATTGTTCTTTCTTCTACTCCTTCTCCAAAACTGCTGTTTTTTAAATCTGTAATTCTTAAAGTGTAGTGTGTACCAGGCATACCAGAAGGGGTTGATAAAACACAAATTGCTTGGTCTTAACTCTAGAGTTCCTAAGTTAGTAGAATCGGGACCCAAAAGTTTGCATTTCTCGTGAGTTTCCAGATGTTTTTTCTGCTTTTGATCCAGGGAACATACTTTGAGAACCACCACAGCAGAATAATACCATTTTAATTCAGGTTAGCTTTATGATAGAACCATAGGATTATGTTCACTTTATGCAATTTTTTAAAAGGGGTTATGTGACAGCAGTGGCAGTTACAAGGAATAAATCATCATACAGCTGATTGCTTTGCACATATGTGTACATGTCCATGTTATTCAATAGGAAGAACACTTTCTAGGAGGCAAAATACCTGGGTTCTAATTCTGTTTTATTGTTTGGAAAATTTCTTGGAAAAAGTAGTCAACCACTCTGTCTCAATTGCCCCAGTATTACAATAGAAATAATAATAATTGTCCTGCTTCAAAGCATAGATCTTGAAGTGACAATATCTTGAAATCTTTTCCAGGTCTATAATCTATATCATGCAAATAACCTTTACTTACTTTATAATCCATGAATAGCATTTTTCCACTTGGTGAACATTGGTGGCCAAAAACTTGAGACCAAACTATTAAAATTTGCTATTCCTTAAGGTCTTCAGCTGCTTCTATTTATTGATTCTGGGATTATCTCTTCTGTGCTTCAAGAGATGCCTACTAATTATAATATTCCAGAACTGGAAAAACAAATAAATATTCATCATATTCACATCTTTTATCATTTTATAAATGTAATTCCTCCAACTCTACCTCCACTCTTACCCTCAAGTTTTTAGCTCTTTAAATTTCATATCTTTTTGAAAAAACCCACACCTTTTCCTAGTTGTTGTACCTTCTCTTAATCTGTTTCTATACTGCTATTTCTTTCTTAAGGTATGGCATACAGAACTACATTCGACATTCTTATTTAGATGAATTATATTTCATTCAAGGATAAAAGCATATTTACTGGTTAATTTTTCTCTTAACTGCCTTCCCAATAATTGTCATAGCTCTCTTTGGCCTTGTGTTTTTCAGACAATATTTTTAGGAATGATTCCACAAGAGGAAACCATTATCCTGAAGTATAATGTGTGTGTGTGTGTGTGTGTGTGTGTGTGTGTGTGTGTATGCCTGTGTGATTTCTACTTGCTAAATGTATTATATTATACTAGTTCACACAGATACTTAGTTTCCATTCTTCTGCTAACTTGCACATGGAACAGTTTTCGTTTGTACTCCTCCACTAGACATATCATTTTCTTTAAATATCTAGTGCTACTTGAAAGTCTCAAAGTTTCCCTTAGTGACCTTATTTCAAGTCATTGTAGAGATGTTCAGATAGGTCCTGGTAGATTACCAGGTAGGTGATACCTTGTGTATTAGTCAAAATTTTCCAGAGAAACAGAACCGAGAGTGGGTGGGAGGGGGGAGGATACAGAAAGAGAGAGAAAATTAAAGAGAGATTGTAAGTAATTGGCTCATGATTATGGAAGCTGGCGAGTCCAAACTCTGCAGAACTAATGTCCCATTTTGAGTCTGAAGGCTGGAAGGCTGCTATAACCAGGAAGAGCAGATATTCCAGTTAGAAGGCTGTCTCACAGAAGACTTCTCTCTTACTCATGGGGAAGTCAGCCTTTTGTTCTATTCAGAGCTTCAGCTGATTAGATGAGGCCTGCTCACATTGTGGAGGGCTATCAGTTTTACTAAGTCTACTGATTTAAATGTTAACCTTATTCAAAAGTTTTCTGACAGAAACATCCAGAATACTGTTTGACCAACTATCTGGATAACCCATGGCCCAGCCAAGTTCACATATAAAATTAATCATTACTCCTTGGTATCATTACCTCAGCATTGGAAAAAGCCTATCTCACCACAGCCTTTTTTTTTTTTTTTTTTTGCCCGCAAGTCACTCTCTCTTCTAAAATATTTGATCTTCGTACTCAATGTTGATCAACCATTTTTAATAACCATAACTACGTAACTTTTTATTATTTATATTCTGAGTAAAGTATATCAGCTGCTTCTTTCTTGTAAAGTTCTGTCAAATAATCCTAATAATTGATAGGAATAATTTTTCTTTAGAGAATACCATATTGCCTTTTCACTAAATTGCTATGCACATTTAAGTGTAGAACCATCTTGACTTTGTAGATCATCTTGACAAGCATTCCATTCCTCCTATCTGCTTGATTTATATAATTTTTATATAGCCATAGGGAAGAAAATTTTGGCTTCCCTAGCAACACACCTTTCAGATGTCCAAATATGAAGGTGACATTTAGAACATTTTATCCACATTTTGTACTTCTCTGGGTAACCATCGCAATAGCTATTAGCTTGTACCAGTCCTCTGGCTGAGTATGGATTTGGGTGATGTACTGTGACAAGTGATTTGAATAACGAGTTACTTTAGTCATGGTAATTGCTTAATTTAAATTGGTTTTTAATTAGATCTAGAACAGTGGTCCCTAAACAAGCTGATCATCAAAATCACATGGGAACTTGTTAAAAATACAGAGTCACAGGCTCCACCTGTGGATGTCTGTTTCACAGTCTCTAATATTGGGGCCCCCAAATCCATACTTTAAAAATGTTACTCACCTAATTATGACAGTAAATAATGATGTGAAGAATACATGGAATTACAAAGTTTTTAAAATTCCTAGACGTTTTTTAATTTTGAGGATTATTTGGAACTAAACATTCAGCTAACTTTTTTTTAATAATAAAAATTGAAATAAAGAATCCATTGATTATTTTGTCAGATTCTTTTAATTCCAAGGGTCAGCTTTTCCACCACCATCATTGTATAGTACTAGTGATTCTTGACCTGGCATCTTACTCTATTTTTTTAAGAAAAGCTTTTATTAATTTTTTTTGGAATATCGAGCACAGTGTTTCTTAAAGTCATTTTTAGTTGGTCTTAGGTTTTTTGAACCTGATTTGCCTTACTTTGTGGACTTTCTTGTTTTGCCTTACTTTGTGGATTCTCTTGTTTTGCTCCCTTGGCCAATAGTACCATTAAAAATGCCATTCGCCCCGCTCACCCACAATGG
This sequence comes from Balaenoptera ricei, assembly GCF_028023285.1. Lineage (NCBI taxonomy): Eukaryota > Metazoa > Chordata > Mammalia > Artiodactyla > Balaenopteridae > Balaenoptera > Balaenoptera ricei. Next base: position 79,921,777 of record NC_082641.1, read on the forward strand.
CCTCTTTTGCCTTCCAGTTAGCCATACAGGGATTTTGTTTGAGCACCTGGATTTCTTGATCCTTGGCACACATTTTGCCTGGGCTTCTAATAAGGTGTTTTAAACAGTCTCCAGGTTTCTGGTAGATTATTTGCTTTTTTTTTTCCCCCAACTCCTTTACATTTTTTCTAATATCCACATTTTGATGTAGGTCCCTTTTATAAAATTGAGTTAGCATGTGTTCGATGTTTCTTGGCTTCCCCACTTTCAGCAGAATGCGAAACTTATTCATATACTGATCACTAATATATTAGTGGTTTGTATAATTTCTGATTCACTTCCTGTCTTTTATGCAGAACTCATTCAGTGTATTTCCTTTCCTTATGGATTCTAAAATTACTTGATCTAAGAAGCAGTTATTTATTCCCCCCAAAATGTTTCTTTCATATCTCTCCTTAATGAGAATATCCATGAATCTAGATGTGAATAATTAAAATTCTATTTGATTACCATCTGTCCTAATTTTGAGTGTGCACACTTAGGGTTAATACTTTTAACACTATTTATATTTGAACATCAGATGAAGAGAACTGTAGGAATCAGAATTCTCAGTTGATGGCACATTGTCTTCATTTATCTCTCTCTTAATTGACTTAGTTGATCATTTCTCTTCCTTCCATAACCCTTTATCTTCCTTCTCTAGACAGGTTATGATGTTAAGAAGTTTAACATATTTTTTTGTGTATTGATGTTTTTGCAGAACATGTATTATTTTGGGTGTACTTTGTTGTTTATTGTACTTGTTACATATTTAAAGAGTATTTTGATAGATATTTCACTCTGCTCCTTGCTTTTTTTTTTTTTAACATCTTTATTGGAGTATAATTGCTTTACAATGTTGTGTTAGTTTCTGCTGTGTAACAAAGTGTATCAGCTATACGTATACATACATCCCCATATCCCCTCCCTCTTGCATCTCCCTCCCACCCTCCCTATCCCACCCCTCTAGGTGGTCACAAAGCAATGCCACTACTGGGCATATACCTTGAGAAAACCACAATTCAAAAAGAGTCATGATGGACTTCCCTGGAGGTGCAGTGGTTGAGAATCTGCCTGCCAATGCAGGGGACACGGGTTCGAGCCCTGGTCTGGGAAGATCCCACATGCCGCAGAGCAGCTAGGCCCATGAGCCACAACTACTGAGCCTGCGCGTCTGGAGCCTGTGCTCCGCAACAAGAGAGGCCGCGATAGTGAGAGGCCCGCACACCGCGATGAAGAGTGGCCACCACTTGCCGCAACTAGAGAAAGCCCTCGCACAGAAACGAAGACCCAACAAAGCCAAAAATAAATAAATAAATAAATAAAATTTAAAAAAAAAAAAAAAGCAAGGCACATGACTTTTTTTTTTTAAATGGGAATTATTTATTTATTTATTTATTGGCAGAGATCCGTCACTTTTTTCTCGTCCCCTTTCCTAGTGATTGGTGACTCAAATTGCCTCCAGCTCTCCAACATCATTTCGCCCTGGTTTATGGCATCATCCACCACTGATTTCTTGATTGCAATTGGTTTAGCATAGCACAGTTCTCCTCCAAGTTGTTTCACAAGGAAAATTTTCATTTACATCAGTGTTTCTCAACCTCAGCACTATTAAAATTTTGAACTGGATGAATCTTTGTTGTGGGATCTCCTGTGCATTGTAAAATATTTAGCAGCATCTCTGGCTCTACCTGTAAGATACCAGTAGCACCCCCAGTTAGGACATAAAAAACATCTCCAGGTGTTATCAAAAGTCTCCTGGGGGAGGAGGGGGTACAAAGTCACCCCTTGTTAAGAACAACTGATGTAGACTTTCTAAGTATTTAGATGCTACTTTTTTAAAATCTTACATATTCTTAGTTGTCCATTGCAGCCTGTGACTCAGTGGCACTATGACCTGGCTTCTTTTGATGCTCATCCACTCTTGTTGTTCCACAATGTCAATTATATATGGTTACTCATTTCTTGGCAAGCATTCCACTCCTCCTATCTGCTTGATTTATATAATTTTTATATAGCCATAAGGAAGAAAATTTTGGCTTCTCTAGCAACACACTTTTCAGTGACTTGTTATTGCACGTTCTTTATATATAATAATTGTTCTTTTCTCTTTTAATATACATAAGCCAGGCCTGAGGTTAAACAGAAATTTTAATACTTATCTTTAATTACTTCACTTCCAATCTGTAAATAGTATAAGGAAACAAGTCTATGATTTTATAGTCATATCTTGATTTTAATTATGACCAGTTATCCAATTATTTCACAGATTTGGCTTTAAGCTACTTCAGTCTATATTAAAAATAACACCTAGCCAAAAGGTTCTCAACTAAGTGGCAGATTTATTACCAAAAGAATCCAACTATTCACAGATGCTTTCTCTTCAACTATCATCATATATGAACAAGGAATGTATATATTTAGGGTCTGAATTAATGTTTTCTCTGAGTGACTCCTAAAAAATATGGAATGTTATGGTAAAACCTCCAATTCAAATGGTCTGAAATCATGTAAGTGAAATATTATTGGAAGCTTAAATGAGCAAAAAGGTCACTGGATTGAGAGTCAAAATATTTGAATTTAATAACTGGTTTGCCCCTTATGCATTGTATGTCTTTTGGCTTAAATTCTCTAGTTTCCTTAACTGAGAAATGGCGGAATTTTTAAAAGATAAAATTAAATTAAAATTAATGCAACTCTAAGATATTATCATAAAGAGGAATTATTTGCCAGAATTTTGACAAAATTTTGATCCTCATGTCGAACACACTCCTTCTAGTGGCAGGCTGTGATCTAAAGAATTTCACTTGAACCTCATGAAGCTACTGGCAATATCTGGTGGTGTTTGTTTTAGACTCATCTTTGATCCCAGGTTTGATGCCTGTCCCTCTACTCCTGCCACCGTACTAACTTCCCACTTCTAGTTTGTCACTTGGTTTTCCTCCCTGTATTACCCATCCATTCTTGGGCAACACAAAAGACTTACCTATTTCTGATTTTTGGCCTGACTCCCCCCCCCAACCTGCCCCATACCCCTCTCTGGTTATCACGTTTTTCTTTTTAAGTATTCCATTAATGGACCTAGTCAAAACCTCTAGATTCATCATCTTGTAAAGGGAACCAAGAATATATATTGCCTGTAATGATTCAGCTTATAGATGAATAATATTCATTAAAAGAGAAGAAGCAAGTCCAGATAGTATCAGATTCTCAGCTCATGCAATGCCTCTAATTGATATCCTCCACTGGCTTCCCATTTCACTAATAATGAAATTCGGTGTCCTTACTGAACAATGCACTACATAATTTAACCAGTCTATGCCATCTGATCTCATCTCCTACCGCTTGACCCGAGCATATTTCACTCTAGCCACACTGATCTTGTTACTTGCTCTTGAGTGGGTCAAAATAGACCTTGTCAAGTTGCTTTTCTTTCTGCTTGGGATACACTTCTTCCATAGTAAATGTTTATTAAATATGTGTTAAATGAATAAATATAGTTTCCTCTACTTCCATGCCCTTCTTATACCTTTATAACAATTTTTGAGGGCTAAGAAAAAAGGCCAGTGCTCTATTATGTGACTTACAATGCCACTCCACCTAAATGCTGTGTCTATCCCCAGTTACTTAGTGGTTATTCATCAAACCTCTCTCCAAGAATAAAGGCATAACTGGGCATCAAATGAATATTTGCATAAACCTAAGAGGAGATTAGTATGTAATAACATTTTATAGTACTTTGAAATAGAGTATAAGAACTAAAAATACTCATTTATTTTGTACTTAATCTATTTTCCAGTTATGGAAATCAAATAAAGAATCTGTTGAGTTAATAATGTTAAGAATCTGTGAACAATTTATTTTACTGTTAGTTTTGTGAAAGTTAATAAACCAATGTGTTTATTTCTAAAATATAAATCAATATTTATGGAGAATGGATAAAATAATAAATGGAAACATTTATAACATTCAAAGTTGATACCTATGATACAAATAGGGCTTCTTTCTTTAATAATTACAGGAAATTGGTGGACCCCTGAGAAGCAGGCTAAATTAATTTTGATTTATTCTCTTGATTCATGCTGAACTTTGTTAATCTTATCTAACACATGAGGAAGCTGTGAGATTAATCGTTGCCATAATCAGAAAGCATAATACCAATAGTGCATTGCAGGCTCCCCTAGTGCCATGTAATGTTTCCAGCTAGCCACAGTCTTTCTCTCTGGGAACCAAATGTGCAGAGCCACATCTCCTATGGGATGAAGGTGAGAGAGTACACTTACATATTCCAAATGAGTGTGTATCCATTTTGAACATTTTCATCAATGAGAAAGATGCACACTTCATGATCATTTTTCCTTATGTTTCCATTTCTGCACAAAGTAGTCTGGGAGGAGATTGTTAACCATAGATTCAAATTCTTCATTGCATAAACTACCTAAATAAAGAGCACCAATACCTACATGTTAATAGGCAGTAGTCTTTGAGTCATAAATGCATCTAAACCTCAGTTCTGCCATCATAAGTGACTTTGGGCAAATTATTTCATTGCTCAGAATCTGGTTCATCATCAGTGAAATGATGGTAGATATTTAACCGACAGTGCTGCCTGGGAAGATTACAATTAGGAAACAAATTTAAAGTGCCTACAAGAGTTGTTGACACACAGAGAGCACTCAGAAAAGTTTAGGCCTTGAAAGATCACATCAACCATTATCCAACTGATGATAGATTCAAAGCCAAATGGGCAGTACTACATTGAAGGATTTTTATGTGTGTTATAGTAGTTAGAAATCATGCCTTGATTGACTTTGTATGAATAGGATCTTGTTCTGTGTCTCCCTCATAATTGGTTCTCATTAAAAGCTGATTGCTGAATGATATTCAACTGTCCAAAGTAAATATGGAGGAAAAGGGATAGGGGAGAACAGGGAAGGCTGTTCATATACATGTATTTACCTTTCCATTTATTTACTTGTTGTTGCTGTGCACTAGGAAGCATTTCTATCAGAGAATTCATTGATTCTTTTCATCCTAATACTTGAGGATTTTCTCACCAGCTCCTAATTTCCCAAAAGCTGTGAGTTTAGCAATCTGAACCTTTCCTCCTTGTCTACTACCAGCCAAATTCTGAGATAATTCTCCAACCCCATGGGTTATGTCCTGGGTGATTACCACAGCACCCCTTTCCTCCAGATTTCCTGCTTCACAAAGCCAGGCAGAGCTCTTTAGAAATTGAAACCTTTGGAGAAATCGTTTCATAATAATTATTTGTAACAGAATTTTGCTGTTTGCTTCTCTGAAACTGGTTCACTAAGAAGCAGTGTTCAGTATTTTTTCTTTTTCTTTTATTCTTCTCTTTTTTTTTTTTTGCAAACTCTCTGTGTAAGGCACTGGGTGAGATTCTCAGAACATATTGAACCACTTTAAATGGAAAAGTCTATCCTAGACCTGGGTGTTTATCTCCTCCATGACCAATATTCTTTTTCACAGAGGAAGGAAGAGAACCAGGAAAGGAGATCAGCCCTTGCCACACATTACCCATATCAGATACTCTTAAAACAGAGCTTTCAGAACCCATTTGGGGGACACATTGCACCGCACAATTAAATCAAGGGTCACATCCTGTGTTGCTACCAGGGCAGCTGTGGTTCTGCCTTCTGTCTGTAGTGTGTTCACTCCCATTGGTGTGTGAAGAAAGAAGCCTAGACCCTTAACAGCAACAGAGGCAGACACCAAGTAGGATAAAATTATATTTTAATAGGGTGAGGTCTAACAGCAAAATGTTTTTTGGCAGGGAGGGGCAGGTGAGGGGGAAGGAAATGATTTACCATTCTCTGTCACTCTGGGGTTGAAATGGGTTTCAGTGATTCACTTGTTATTGCTGTGCACTAGGAAGCCTTTATTTAGCTTCCTATGTGGGGATTTTAGTCTTTTTTCATTTAACACTGACAAGGAGAGAATATTAATTTATGAAAGAATAATATCCTTCATATTATCTCTCAAGGACGTTTTTCTTCCTTTTCAAGAGACCCTGGGCTTTTGCATCAATTTGCTTTACTATGTGCATGTAAGCAGAGAGCTCTAGGAGAGCCTTTGCTTATAGTATCATAAATGATTATCCCTCATTTTTTCCAGTAACATTGATCAGAGTATCCACTTCTAAATAGGTTGTCATGTAGTGTATGTCTCTTCTTCAGGCTGGATTTCAAAGTGAGTTTGCTTTATATTTTGTCTCTGAAAATGCCCATTGACTTGAATGCCAATTGGATTAAAAGGGGAAAAAACTCATTTTATGATTTGTACAGCTGTTTCTGAGCCCTGATTCTTATAAAAGGTACCCCGGTGGCATTTCCTTACCACAAGATTGACAGACTGGGGAAAGCTAAACATTTTCTTTTCTAAAGAACTGGTGGAAAACAGACCTATTTTCAGGATTGGCTTGTCCTTGGTGAAAAGTTTGAAACCACTGAGTTGCATCACGGCCATAAAGCAAGAAAGCTGTTCCAAAGTCTTAATTTCTAGCCAGTGTTTAAGCAGCTGCAACAGAAAAAAAAGAATTTCTTCTGACCTTCCAAATCACTCCCAGTAAACTGATTTTGCTGAGAAATTTTACAATACTCATTTACTTTTCATGTCCAAGCAGAGGTTCAATGTCTTTAAAACCCTTTCTCTGAATGTCATATGGTAAATGCAGGATGATTTAGGTGTGTACATAAGCCTTGGTGGTAGGCTTTTGTTTGAGGGAATGTGAAAAAAATTCAGAAAGTAGGAGAATAGGAACTTTAAGTAGGATTTTTTGGGGAAAATGCATATGCACATGTTTCTCAAGGAGCTGACATCATTGAGATTTGGCAGTTGGAGTATCATTTAACCTGGCTCTTTCTTTTTCATGATTTTTCCTGCATTCCTTAGTGGGTTTCATTACCATTTGGAGGCCAGCTCTGCAAGGGATGAAGAGGCATCATCTGCTCCCCAGGGAGGGATGGAGACTAATACAACAGAATTTCTAGTGTATGAGCAAGAGTGCAGAAACACAAGCCTCCTGTGGATTGTGGGAAATTAGAAAGCTTTTCTTTTGAAATTATTTAAACTCCAAATCTAAGGGGAGAAACTCCATAAGACTACATGTTACAATCCAAAAGTAATCTCCCTTTCCAAGAGAAGAAGTCTATGCTATGGTTCTAATTGATAACATGCTTGTACTTTTTCCCACAAACAAATCTTCTTACTCCTAAACCTACTGATTATAGATTATTCTATTCCTGATGGTTTGAAAACCCCACAATTTCTCCCCATATTTACTCAACTGAATAATTTGTTGGTAAAAATTAGGTAAAAAATGCTTAATTTCTTAAAGTGTTTTAAACATAGTTTGGTTTTATTTCTGCTTTCTCTACTGATGAACTGCTTAGTGACCTAGAATATTCATCTTAGTTTCTTCATGATTTAATTTTCCTGTCTATGCCTTAGAAATTATAAACAGCTGTATATAAATCTCAACAAAAAAAAAAATGTATTTTTTTCTCTCTTTTCACTCCTAATGAGTGGTGAATCCAGACCGATAAGAGATGAAAAACAGTGAGAAAAACTTGAAATTGAACTTATTGAACATTTAGAAAATTGTTGATCTAAGAGAGATTAGAAATTGAGGTAGGGATATAGAACATTAAAAGAAAGAGAATTTACTGCTGAGAATAGGGAAAGGGGCGGGAAGTAGCTATAAAATAGTGAGAACTGCTTTCCATAAACCACATAAAAACCCCACCTCATTACCCTATAGACATGGAGTACACACACAGTAAAACCTTTGTAATCTGGCATTTGAGAGGAAATGAGGTGCCAGTTAATGTCACGTTATGCTTAATAAAGACTTAGCTCATGTTGTCTCAGGTGGTATCCTTCTTGGACTTCCCTTATCCTCTCCTTAAAGATTTAGACATAAAAGGCATGAAAGGGCAGTGGTTTCTACATATAAATCATAGTTTGTTTGTTTTTTTTAAAAAGACTGGTACAATGGAGCTCTACCTTCCCACTCCTCACCAGGATGATCACCTGGCACAGTGGTCCTACCACATGCTATGTTCCACTTTCATTCAGCATCCTCATCTTTTACTCCTTTGGAAATAGCTACTTTTATCTCTTGCTAATAGCAAGGGAAATGAATCAATAAGCATATATATAAACAAGATTCCTTAGACTTGAAACAGAACCCTGACAATGTAAAGAAAGATGAGAAATAAACACTAGAGCTACTCATTCATATGTTTAAGTTCAGCATAAGACAGCTCTCCAACCTCCATGTCTTTGACCATCTAAGTTTTGGTTCAAACCCCATGCAGTATGAAAGTGGATGATAAACATCTAGATCTAACGTACCTCCCCTAGTTCTTTTTACTTTCTGATCTTCTCTCAGTTACATAGACATTACAAAATGTCTATGGTCCACTGTCCCCCACAGGTATGCAACTTTCATTCATCAAGCAATTTTTCAGGATCCAGCTTTGTGCTAGAAGCTGGGGATACAAATGAAACATCACTGCTGCCCTTGAGGCGATTGATATGCTGGCTTGAGGAACTGACTCTCAATTTCCTTCACCCAAACATTTGGGCTGGCACTGGTCCTTCAAAATTATCTACCCTGTCACATGACTTTAGATATTTGGTTCTTGAGAACAGTTCTGTACTTAATGTTGAGAGAGTTTTATGTTTGGAATTTGTGCTAAGGGAAAGTGATGATGCTGTGAATTAGAGGTTCTTAAACTTAAATATATGACAGGTTATTTGGCTTTCTAAGACTTTTTAAAAACATGCATTCCTAGCCTTGTTTTGGTCCTACTGAATTAGATTCTCCATATGTGAGGCCAGGGGATTCTGACATGAGAAACTGTACCCAAAGTGATGTTTTCATCAGCGAACTTGGAATCAGGTAAAGACTAGGAGACTCCTACTGGATCTATATTTGTATTTTAATCTATTGAAGAATTGTGTATAAAATATATTAAAAGCCTTGAATGAGGAAGTATTGTCCAAGTGTGGAGATATCACATCAATTTTTCTCTTCCTATTTCCTTGACTAATCACAAATTCCCATCATACACTAATATAGTGAAGGGATTTCCTCTGCCAATATATTGCCATAGATATTTCTGGGAGATGCATAAAGATTCATAAAGACAGACTGCATTTTTTAGTGTATAAATACATATAATCTGATTACACAGTTTTGTAGAATCAGGTTGATCATATGTAAATGTATGCAGTATATGTTTAGTCAGAGGGTCCCAGGAATATAGCCACAGAACTCTGGAACATTTTAGTTCATAAACAGATTTTTTTCCCACTAGTCCCAGTGAAAACACTAAAGGCCCCAAAAGGATACATATGGACTAAATACAAATTTGTACTCCCTGCTGGAATTATTGTTTTTATAATCTATGTGTCCTCAGAAAGTTAATCTTTGCTCCATGGAAGCTTTGGGATTTTTTTAAAAGTTATTACAGGTAGAGTGCCTGAGCCACCTCTGTTCTGCTACTTCCCAGTCTCTGCTTTTCCCATTCTACCGAGCAGAGGGTACCAAGGTAGCAGATGGGCACAGACAGCCTCAGCCGCTGCCTAATCTCTGTGTGGCAAGCTCTGTGGGTCTTAGCCAAAGATGCTCTGACTAACTCTGCCACATTTGATTCTGTGGGTTTAATCATCATATTTTTTCCCTTTTTCACTTTTTCCCTAGTTCCTCAGACCTTTTCGTGCTGAGGTTGGCCTCTCACATCAACCTGCATGAATCATAAACCTCTCAAATTAAAAATGGAAAAGACTAAGTGATTAGTCATCTATTCACTAATAGGAATCCTTTTGTGAGCTTGTGTGTCTGTGTCCTTTACTAAGTTCTGTTTAAAAACATATAAAATAGGTGCCCAGACTTCTGGAGCATAGTGTGCTTATAGCCACCTCTGAGTGAGGAACCCTACTGAGCAAGGCTTCCCAATGAAGTGCAATGACCACTGGATTCAGAGTTGACTTCAGTTCACGTATTCCAGTGACCTTGTAAAAGTCTCTTTGGAGTTTATTTTTTTCAGTGTTAAAATAATAAAGTAGAATCACTAAATCTTTATAATTCTTGTTATTTTATAATTCTATGGTTCCTTCTAAGAAATCTACCTTCTCTATTTTGACTTAGCTCCCCCATGTTTTATTTAGTTATTGTATTTTCCTATATCTTTATTTATCTGAACAAGGATTTTTTTTTTCCTTTCTCAAGGCTGAGTGGTTTCTATTCAAATCTCTGCAGACTGATTGCAAAAGTATCCTGAAAAAAACATAATCATTGACTGACATTTATAAATCTCTGTCAGCACATGAAAGTTAGTTAAAGAAGTCGGATGCATTATCTCATTATCTCATAGGCTTAGCTAATCTCAAAGTTATGGACCATCTCTGGATGTGAGGACTTAATATGGAGGCAAGCTGCAGAGTGAAAAATTAAAACTGATAAGATTGCTATTCTGCCTCATCCTCCAAATATTCATAAGTTTTGAGCTGAACCTCTTAACAGGAAGCAGGAGTCATTAGGAAGATATGTTTTGTTTTGTTTTTGTTTTTGTTTTTTGGCTGCATTGGGTCTTAGTTGCAGCACACTGGCTCTTTGTTGTGGTGTGTGGGCTTCTCTCTAGTTGTGGCATGCGCGTTTTCTCTCTCTAGTTGTGGCATGCAGGTTTTCTCTCTCTCTAGTTGTGGCACGTGGGCTCCAGGGCGCGTGGGCCCTGTAGTCGTGGCATGTAGGCTTCATTGCCCCGCAGCATGTGGGATCTTAGTTCTCCGACCAGGGATTGAACCCACGTCCCCTGCATTGGAAGGTGGATTCTTTACTACCAGGGAAGTCCCAGGAAGGGACTTTTATATTATATTTGCTTGACAAACATGTGTGAACATGAAACATAGGAAATACCAGGAAATGTTATAATCACCTGTTGTCCAATTAAAATAAAGAAACCTGGGTTCAGAAATGCTGGTTTTAATTTAATTATATAGGTGTGACCAAGTTTTTCTCACTTAGGAACAAGGTAAGAGGGTGATATGGTGGCATTTTCTAGGTAAAATCAATAGAACAAGCAAAAATATGTATGTAGATTTTTTTAAATAATTCACTGAGCTCTACAAGAATTATTGGTTCATCAATTCCCAAATGAAAAAAGAAAATCCTCAAATGTTTTCAGAATTAAAGAGATGATCAGTATCTTTATTGAATTGTCTCACATTTTCATTATTCTTAGCTTAATCCAGAAAGAGTGAGGTCATGGCAAACTCTCTGGGTAGTGAATTCTACCTCTCCAGGTTTGTAGTAAAATAAAATCTTAAAGTAGAAGAGGGGGAAATGAGAACTCATTTTGGTCTGGTTTCCCTTTCTTCAGATATTTGAGATCAAATATATATCTATGAATATAGAAATCTATGAATATATATATACACATATATATGTGAATAATTACATATAACCTCTCCTTTGTAAATATAACATAAACCTAAATTACTATTTTTAATGATTGAATGTTTAATAATAGTTTTTCTTTTCAAAATGATAAGCCAAGTATATAATCCTATTCTTGTTTATTGTAGTAAATGTCAGAGAACTTGTCACTGAAAAAATTAATTTCTTCTTTATTTTTAATATTCGATTAAGTGATTCTTCTCATGGTGAGAAAAAAAACCCTAGAAAAATAATGATAATTATATCATGAACTGGACAAAGGCTAGTAGAAAAGCCCCATCAGTACCTTTCTGTTTCCCTAGCAGGACAGATTGGGCTGTAGGTGCTGAGGCAGTGAGAGAAAGCCATCTTCATATAGCAGCCAAAAAAAAAAAGTGTTAGTTCATTTTTTCTGTTACTTTCAACTCATATATAATGTCATTAGTTATTTTAGAAAATCATATTTCATACCCTTGAGATTATCATTCAGTGCTCTTAGGATAGGGGCAGCAGCATGGAAATGGCATGATTCTTTCCTGAGTAAGTGGCTCCTCTACAGAAATGAGCGCCATGCTTATGTAGCTCAATCCTAGGAGTCTCAATTTCTTCCCCTACAAAACAGTGTGAAAAACTTCACTTCCTCTGGTGGATTACAGTAGGGAGTGTTGTGTAAAGCCTCTTGTTCAGAGCTGGCACATAGTGATGTTAATGATACTGATGGTGGACACCTGCTAGATGCCAGCCATTGGGCCAAGTGCTTTATGTGCATTTTCACACTTAATCCTTTTCACATACCCTGATGTAGGTCTTGCTCTCATTTCTCTTCACTTCACAGAGAAGTTAAGTCACAGAACTCATAAATAACAGAACTGGACTCAGAACCCAGATTTGCTCAATCCCAAGTCTGGACTCTTAACCACCATACAGCACCCGCTTCCTAAATGTCCACAGTAGTTCCTGAAAAATGAGTTATTATTTACTCTTCCCATTTTACCTCAAAAAATAACAGACTGAGTGCAGAGATTCTCGAGAGTAAAGGGGAGAAATTATACACATATCCAACCAACATACTCCTCAGTCATCATTAATTTACCAAATAAGCTCTAAAATGGAAAGATTATGGGCTGTCCAACCTTAATGAAAGTGGACAAAGTGAAAACAGATCTCTTTCATGTTTGTGTTAATGCATTTTCTCTCATGTGGTTGGATTTGGAATAGATTCAGAGCCTGGCTTAAGCACAATGTAAACTGGTCATAAAAGCCCACATGAATGTGGCTATTTATTGCTGACATGGTGTTGACCAAATTGTCATATACATTGGCTACCTTATTCAGAGCATTGGGGAAAACCACTCCATATTCCAAAGTGGTACAACATTTCAGGATGACTATAGTGGGGCTCTTTTTAAATCCTGAAGGCTACCTGATTTGGCAGAATGACCTCAGAAAATTCTAGCAAACTTGAAACAAAGTATAACGATCACTAAAAGATATGGGGTCTATAACTGGCCCCTGTAAATAGAGCGTACCTTTCAGATTTAAGGATTTGTGGGTTTAGTTTAGAATATTGATCATGAGGTCTATGTTGTGTTTATTTGCCTCTGGCCCACTTAAACCATTTCTGCCTTTGACTGCTGTTTCTCTCTGGTGATTATTCCTGCTGTTGCTGTCTGTAGAAAGCCCATGATCCAGTACCTCCTGCCTCTTACATGGTCAGTTGATAATGAAAAGATGTGTTAAAGACACATAAGCTTCCAAGGTTTCTTCCTGGTGTAAGAAAGCTTGAGAGAATTTGAAAAGCTGCAAGAAAATAGACAGTTTATATATTAACAGAAAAAAAAAAAGATTTCTCACAGAAGAGTCAATTAAAAAGGAGTCCAAAAATAGATAAATGTATAAAAAAATTAAAAGCTCATCATAGTATTATTATTCTTCAAGAACACCTAAATCAAAGTTAATATGATACTTTTTGCTGCTACCTTGATATTTGAATTTAGTGTTCCTATTCCTAGCATGAAATGATGAGAATGGAATGAAGTAATATAAGGGTATAACTAACCCTGGCAAGGGATAAGATGCAAGGACTTCTACTGAAGAGTGAGGAGATGGTGTAGTTTCACTGAACTCTATAGTTTCAGAAGCAAGACAATTAAAGCAGATGTGCATAGATGTGTGGCCTTTTCCTACTCTATGCATTTCCTTCTCCCCTAGTTAATGACTTGCGAATGACCATATCTGGGGGATATCGAGGAGTCATTTAAAAAGGAACAGAAATATTAACCAGAAAAAAAGATAATGGCAAGGGCTATTCACCAAATGTGAACTAAATATTTATGTTCATGTTCTCTATATTATTTTGTGTGAAAAAAAAATCTGTTTCTCTGTTCCTTTTGGATATCTAGGTAGACTACATTTTTCAGGCTCCTTTGCAGTTAAATTCATCCATGGAAATGAGTTTTAGCCATTGGAAATGATGTAGAACACACAGTTTTTTCCTATAAAAGCTTCCTGTGTGAGGTTCTCTATGCTTTATATCCATCTGCCTCACAAACATCTCAGATGATATAGAGAAGGGCAGAACCGCAAGATCTTACATATCTGAGTCGCTGCTACAAAGATCACCGACAAAACCAGGAACACCACCTTAGACTTTTTTGTGAACTATATTTTGTTAAATTAGTGATATTTTGGAGTTTCTTTAATAACATTTAACCTACCTTGACTAGTATAATCAATTACAGTAAGTCCCTACATACAAACCTTCATGTTGTGAACTTTCAAAGATGCTTTTGCATGTCCAGTCATGTAAGTTAGTTCACATGTCTGGCGTACATTGTCACGTGCGTGCATCCTCTACAAGTGGTTGTGCTTTTGTGTACTTTACTGTACAGTACTGTTGCTGTGCAACATGAGAAGCTTACTAATGAAGACCTGATGGAATTGGAGGCCCAGAGAAAGGACGAATAGAGACAAGAGGAAGAAGAAGTAACTGAAGAACCAAAGAGATTCACAACCCAGGAAATGGCAAGGGGATTTTCTTTATTTGAGGAAGCACTGTTAGTTTTTGAGGCACAGGACCCAAATGTAGAATGGTACATGAAGGTTGCAGCAGCCGTTATAATGCAATCCAGTGCTATCATTTCATCTATGATGAGAAAAAAAGAGCTACTCCCCAGACATTGCTGCATCAGTTTTTCAAGAGGGTAGATGGAATTGAATCCAGCAAGGAACCAGAACCTGTGCCATCAACGTCAGGCGTGAGTGCAATTGCAGCTTGCCCTCTGTCTCCTATTGCTGACGATCCTTCAGCTCTACCATCTCCCACCTCATCTCCCTCCTCCAGTCAGTAACTCTTCTTGCCTGTTCACTCGATGCCAGCTGCTGTATGCCAGCTGTTGTACTGTACTACTATACTTTTCAAGGTACTGTACTGTGAGATTAAAAGTGTTTATTTTTTGTGTTTGTTTTTCATGTATTATTTGTGTGAAAAGTATTATAAACCTATTAGAGTACAGTACTATATAGCCGATTGTGTTAGTTGGGTACTTAGGCTAACTTTGTTGGACTTATGAACAAACTGGACTTACGAACAAATTGGACATACGAATGTGCTCTCAG
The DNA here is from genome assembly GCF_028023285.1 of Balaenoptera ricei. Taxonomy (NCBI): domain Eukaryota; kingdom Metazoa; phylum Chordata; class Mammalia; order Artiodactyla; family Balaenopteridae; genus Balaenoptera; species Balaenoptera ricei. The sequence continues at coordinate 79,936,880 of NC_082641.1, forward strand.
AACAGAAGTCGTTCGTATGTAGGGGACTTACTTGTATAGATAAACCAAGCCCCTTTGAAATGCAATAAGTGATAACTAGCTTATAGCTCTTGAAAATGTGCGCTAGAAATGAAAATTATATGCCTTCTCAAATTGTATTTAAGTGTATCCAACAACCTGAACCCCTGCTATACAAGATTAGCTAATCCTTATACAAAAAGTATAGGGGCATCTAAGAATGGGATGTAGTGGCAGTCCAATGCAAAAGTCATATGAAGCAGCAGGTGATGCTGGGAAATCTGCTCATGAAAGTAATTACATTTTGTGCATCTGTAGTATGCCAGGCTCTACATGTTATTCTCTATAGATGTGAACTGATTTTAGTATTCTAGCAACTCCATGAGCTGTTGTTCTCTCCCTATTATAGATGTGAAAACTAATATCTCAGAAATTATTTAATTTGACCACGATTAAGCAATTAGTAAATGTAGTATCCTGGATACTAAGCTGGTTTAGCATGGCAGTTGGGAATATTGTTACTTGGGAGCTATAAAGATATCAGAATTCACTCCTAATATATGAGATCTCAGGACTGTTTGTTCATGAAAGACATTCAGGGAAGCTTATGGGAACTCAGCTGTTGGAGCCAGATTACTTAGTCTTCTGAGATGAAGAGAAGGAAGGCCTGGCTTTCATTGAGGGAGAACATGAGCAGGACTAGGAGGAGAGGTCATCTAGGGCAGGGAACCAGCAGGAAGAGCTCCAAAGAGAAATTTAAGTTATTCTGTAATGGCAGGAGTTTGGAGGTTCTCTAACTCTTAATTTCCCATTGTAGAAAAATCTCAATCTCAAGGTTTTTTTCGGGCTAATGTGGATGAGATGATTTTTTTTCTAGACTTTGGAAACTTGTCTAACTTGGGATATATGTAGATACTTTGCAAATTGCAATGATTTGACATTAATCTAGAGTTACAATGTCAACTGGAGGCACACTGTTTAACTGGGCAGCTTGTGAATTGATAAATGATGCTTTGGCACAGTATAGTAACTTGCCATCATTAAAAAATGGTCAGAAATTGCATAATTTACTCCCAAATAATAATGATGTGAAAACACTACAAAGCCTGATGTGCTCAAGAGGATTTACATAGTAATTGGTGCATTTTTCTCTTGGATTGCCTTGAAATTCTGCCAGTGTTCCCAAAAGAAAAAGAACGAAATATGCAATGTGACTTTAATAGTTTTGATTGGATGTTCTCTGATCAGCCCTCTTTGTAGAAAGAATACAGCTCTCTTTACCATATGCACAGTTCCGTTTGGGACTTCATTAGGGCAGTTAATGAGAAAATGCCCTAATTTGGGATATTAACATGTCTGCTGTTTGCTTTTCTGTATCACCTCTGAACAATGGCTTAAAAATATGTGTTAAGGACAGGTGCCAGAGAATATTGTTGGGGTGCTTGTATGTGTGTGTCTGTCACAGCAGAGCAGTGAACATTACAAATTAAAAGCAAAGTCATGGCCAAAGTATCCTAGGCCTTAGTTCAGGAGAACTGGGAATAAATTGGAAGGATAAAAATAAATACATAAAGCCCGCACTGGCTTCTTCTCACAAACTTTACTGAACACAAAGAAGATACATAAGAAAAGGACACTCCTGAGTAAACCCAAACTCAGCATCTCTCTTTTGTTTCTCTCAGGGACATGTTCAGGGTGGTTTAGAAGCTCAAGTGAGGTGATAAATCTGCCAGAGCTGAAAAATTTCTAGATTTTTCTTCCTCCTCTTTCTTAGAGGGGCCATAGAATTGCCTAGAAATAACTTGCACTGGTATGCTGAGCTTCACCTGTAAAGGTCAAATAGGAGCCTTGAGCCAGGTCATCCTTTCGCTTCTAGACACTAATTTCCATAATTTCTCCTCAATTCCTGAAACCCTTCCACTGTACTCTCTGAAATTTAAAGTCCATCATTAGCAAAATGCCCTAGCTCCTCATATCCTTCTTTGACTGTTCCCTTACTCTCTGGCTCCAAGTGAAAACTGAGTCTACCTTGAAGATGATACTTTCCCTGCAGTTCTCTCAATTCACAGCTTTTTCTCTTCCTCAAGCTCCCCATCCCAGGCTTGAATCTTACTTCTTCCTGCAACACCCCACTAACCCTCCTTGTTGCTCTCACTTATCAACCCTTCATTCATTTCCCCTTGATTCTGAAAGACTCATTGTCACTCTCTCCAAGACTACTCTGCTATAATTCTTGGAGGTTTTAATGTCTGTTTTGATGTTTCTTCTAACACCTGGTCTCTTAGGAATCTCTCCCTTGCTCACTCTGTTTCAGCTACACTGGTGTTCTTTCTATTCTTTAAACATGTCAAGCATGCTCCTGCCTCAGAGCCCCTGCCCTTGATGTTGTTTCTGCCTGGAATACTTTCCTGCTGGTATCTACATTCCTCACTAATATCATATCTTTATTAAAATGGCAACTTCTATTGTGACCTTCTATCACCACTGATTAAAATTAATCACCCCTCTCACCATGCTTCCTATTATCTTTTCTGCTTTAGCTTTCTCAATGTAATATACTATACATTTTACTTATTTAATTGTTTATGGACTGATTCTCTCCCAGAATGTAAGCTCCTTGAGGACAGGGATTTATTTTTGTATGTTTTGTTCATTGCTGAATGCTCAGAATCTTTAACAGTGCCTGACACATAACAGTCACTAAAATATATGCTGAATAAATAAATAGTCCTGTTATTCATAAAATGACATCACCTAGGCATGATATATAGGTTTTGAGGCATAACATTTTTCTTGCATGATCACTTGGTGGAAATTCCTACTGTGGCGTAGAACTTATATATGCCCACCTGGTGTCTTTCCATGAGCAGGCCTGGTCATGGCTTACCACAAAAAGATCTGTGGAGAAAATAATTAAATAGGGATCTATATTAGTTTTCCAGGACTGCCATAACAAAATACCACAAACTGAATTGCTTAAACAACAGAAATTTATTGCCTCACAGTTCTGGAGGCTAGACATACAAGATTAAGACGACATTAGTGTTGGTTCTCTCTGGGGGCTGTGAGCAAGAATTTGTTCCGTGCCTCTCTCTTAGTTTCTACTGGTTTGCTGAGAATCTTTGACGTTCCTTGGTATGTAGCGGCATCACACTGATCTCTGCTTTTGTCTTCACGTGGCATTCATTTTCCCTGTGTGTCTCTGTCTCCAATATTTTCCTTTTTTTATAAGGACACCAGTTATATTGGTTTAGGGCCCATCCTAGTGACATCATTTTCAACTCTATTACCTCTATAAAGACCTAATCTCCAAATAAGGTCACATTCTGAGATACTAGGAGTTAGGACTTCAACAGGTGAATATTGAGAGGACAGAATTCAACCCTTAGCAGAGTTTATATCCCTAATACGGAGTAGTATGCTACCAGAGGGGATGAGTGTTTACTGATATTGAAGGTTTCAGAGACAGTAGTTAACTTAATGATTTAAAAAAAAAAAAATCCCTGAGTTTAGACTCCCTAACTACCTTACCTATAATTCCCACCATGTTACCATTCCCTCTTGAAGAAAGCTGTAATGAAGATGGTTAGGATACATAATAATTAGTAAGAAACTCAGGTCAAGACAGTATAATTTTATTGATTTCACTTCAAAATTAATTCATCAGAGTGAAAGCAATTTACATACAGAGAATTAATTAGAATACTTTAATCCAATTTAACACAGTTCCCAGAGAAGTCTTGAGAGAGAAAGCAACAGATGTCAGCCTGACCAGGCTGACAAAAGTGAGAGCACCCAAGGGAGACCTCTGGGATGACGGGTAATGAATGGCATGCTCGTTTTTTCCAAAGGCACAGACTTTAATTCCTTCAAGCAAATCCAAATATTGAATTTTTTTTTTTCAAGGCTGAAAACATATAACAACTTCTGCTACCTCTGAAGTGGTACAGGAATGACTTCTTACGGCTGGGAGTATGTTTTAGCAAAAGCCTAAATATGACAATGAAAATAAGATGAAGTTCACATTACTCACGTAAAATGATATTCACATACGGTGAACAGATTTCTATGGTCAGGAAAAATGAATTCTGATTTTTTTATGGTTAGATGATAATGATCATGCATTTATTGTGCTAGCATTAATTATGTGTCTTCTGTGTATTAGATACAAGTTATTCTCGGATGAGTAAGACACAGTTCCTGCCCTCAAACTGCTCACAATCTAATGAGAGAGTTAGGAAAATTAATCCTTTTAATACAGTGAAATAAGTGACCTAAATAGAGTATTAGGGAAGTATGATAGAAGAGCACTTTTCTTACCCTAAATGTAGGAAATACATGTATTTAGATGTAGGAAATACATCTAAAATGGCTAATTTAAGCTGAGTCACTGAGGAATGCTTACCTGGCCAAAGAAGGGTGGGCTGAGAGTTTGAGGTGGCAGGAGAAGAAAGGCAAAGTCACAGGGGCACAATGTAGGATTGTGCACACAGAAGGCTGTAATTCAATATGGCTAGAATTTATTTTTATATTTGGCTTAATTCTAAAAACTACAGGAAGCCACTAAAGATTTTAAGGCAAGAGAAAGATGTGATCATATTTGTATTTCAGAAAAAGTGTACCCTGGCATTTATATGGAAAATGAGTTGGAAGGAAGTGAAAAAATAATTAGGAAGATAAAAGCAGAGTGATCCATTTGCAACTATTTTGATAGTGAGGATATTGTCCAAAACAGTAGAGGTAGAAAGGAAGAGATTTATGAGACTTGCACGAGACAGAATCAACAGAACATGAGGAGGGGAAAGTAAATGAGAAATACGAAGAAGGTGGCTCCCAATGTTGTACTTTAGATCTTCATTGAGGATTTGCTGAGTTTGGTGTGTTTGTGCTACATCCATATAAAGATTTCTAACTACCCTTGGGTAGGTCTGAAACATTGGGCAGAGACCACGGCTGGAGGTACAGACTTGGGAGTCATCTTCTTAAAGATCGTTGTAGATTTTGCCCAAGAGAACAAAACCATCTACATTTAGAATAAAAAAGTAGGAGAAAGAACACAGTTTTTTTTTTTTCTTTTAAAGACTGAAAATAAAAAGATGAAGAAAAAAGTAGGAAGAACAGTATTATGAAACAGCCTGTTAACAGAGGGGAAGAATGTTTAACGATATTGAATGCCTCAGAGAAGGAAAGTAACAATGATGAAAACGTTCCCAGAGATTGACCCATAAGAGGTCATTGCAAACCCTGGTAAATGAAGTCTTTCTCAACAAATATCTTAAAGTAATTGAATGTAGTTAGTCTGTGTGCTGATACTTAATTAATGTCTCTGTTAGTAAAATAATAAAAATAATCACTCTCTTTTCTCAAAGCTTATGTTCTAATGTGGATGAAGTAGAGACCCTTGGAAATTTAAAAGGAAAGAAAGTTATGCATATATCTGTAAGAGAACAGGATTTGTTGGGAATAGGTTTGTATTCTTATTTTTGATTTCTGTAGTCCTTTCAAGATTATTTTATGGATTGTAAAGCAGTAGGGGAAGAGGAAGGATGAAGGGAGATGGAACATGATGAGAATTCATGAAGCTATAAGTAATGGAGTGTATGTGTGTCATAAGATATAAACAGAACTTTCCAGCAGAGATTTCAAGCTATTGCTCCTCTTCTGTCATCAATTTTCTATTCTTATTTTCTATGTTCCTTTATCTTCTCACCCTTGGCTTTTACTGTCCTCTGACAGCTTCATCGATAAAAGAACACAACTGGATTAGTCGGAACACAATACAATATTGTAGTTTAGGTAAAGCCAAGGTTCCACTGTATATGCAGCGTGGATACAAATGGTGGGAGTCCAGCTAGACCCTACAGACTGAATTTTGGTGAAGTACTTCTTTACAAACTAGTGACAAAGCCTTGCAAAGTAAATTTTTCCAGGTATTGAAATTTACATGTAACTATTTATAAACTTCAATGAGCTTTACAATGTTCGGGACATTGTTAAAGCTGGTTAAAAACAAAGATCTATAAAACACACTACTGTCCTAGAGACACTTACAGACATGTACTGAGATGTTGCTTTTACACTAATAGAAGTTTCCTGTGAAAATATTTCTGGTGTTAAACTTCTGTTAAAATGACAGCTCATATCTAGCCAACTTAGATGTCTCTTTTATGGAATTGCTGTCCCAAAGAGCTGTGAAGTCCCATTTGCCATTGCACCCTCACACTGGGATATCTTTCATCCACATTCTCCTTTCACCCACTTGATGCAGACTCAGATTCGTAAACTCCACCTACCTCTGGCTACTTGTTGGTTGGATTGATTTATGCTTGAGTCTGTGAGTAGAAGAAGCATGTTTTGACCAGTCCTCTTTCTTTACAAACACATCCTGAGGCTCTCACCTCCATTTCCATATTAAACTTCCAAATCCTTCTTGATAATAAAAGAAGACAGCTAAGAACATACCAGCTTCTTTATAATGGTAGAAAATCTTATTTCAGAGCTCTAACACCCACAAATTCACTATTGTAATCTAAGTAAACTTTGTCTTTTCCTACTTCTAGAGGTGGAAGAAGAAAATCGTAGAAGCCATGTTAAGTTTAAAAAGAGGGGGAATCAAAGATAGGGTATCCTTGTTTTGTCTAGATTACTCCTGTTATCCCAGCATAATTATTTAATAGCATCCCCTTTCAGTATACAGTGTGTCCCACTCTGGGCAATAAATTATATAGGCAGGCTAATTAAAGTCCTATTCTAAGATCTAAAGAATCGCCAAGAGATTGAGGCTCTCATGAATATGGTGAGAAAAATAGTAGGACCTATTTCTTTTTTTTTTTTTTTTTTAAACGAACCTCAGTCACTTTTTTTTTTAAATTATTTATTTATTTATTTATTTTTATTTATGGCTGTGTTGGGTCTTCGTTTCTGTGCGAGGGCTTTCTCTAGTTGCGGCAAGTGGGGGCCACTCTTCATTGTGGTGCGCGGGCCTCTCACTATCGCGGCCTCTCTTGTTGCGGAGCACAGGCTCCAGACGCGCAGGCTCAGTAATTGTAGCTCACGGGCCTAGTTGCTCCCCGGCATGTGGGATCTTCCCAGACCAGGGCTCAAACACGTGTCCCCTGCATTGGCAGGCAGATTCTCAACCACTGTGCCACCAGGGAAGCCCAGTAGGATCTATTTCTAACTAACATCTAATAAATGGTAGGAACAACTTTTTTCAGTTTTTTTTTTTTTATTGTTAATCTACTTTTTAAAAATGTGTTGTTATGAACAATTTCAAATATAAATATAAGTAAATAGAATACTATACTAAACCTATGTATTCCTATGAAACTTCCATAATTATTAACTCGCTGTTAAATAACATTTATTCTGTAATTCTACCCATTCTTCTACATGATTTTTTCAATAAACTTTATTTTTCAGAACAGATTTAGACTTATAGAAAAATTGCAAAGACAGTACAGAGAGTGCCCATAGACCTCACACCTAGTTTTTCCGATTTTTAACATTTTACATTAGTATGACAGTCTTATTGCAATTAATGAACCAATATTGATACCTTCTTAATAACTAAAGTCCATACTTTTTTCAGATTTCATTAATTTTTACCTAATGTTCATTTTCTTTCCAGGACCCTACCCAGGAAACCACATTACATTTAGTTATCCTATTTCTTTAGACTACTCTTATCTGTGACAGTTACACAGTTTTCTTGTGTTTGATGACCTTGACAGTTTTGAGGAGTACTGGTCAGTTCTGTAGAATATCTCTCTATTGGGATTTTCATGATGTGTTTCCCATGATTAGAATAAGATTATGGGTTTTGGAGAGGAAAACCATAGGGCAAAGTGTCATTTTCATTACATCATATTAAGGAAACATGCTATCAACATGGCTTATCATGATAATGTTGACCTCCATCACCTGGCTGAGACAGTGTTTGTCACGTTTCTTCACTATAAACCTACTCTTTTTTCCCCTTTACATGCTGTCCTCTTTGGAATAAAGACATTATACACAGCTCAGACTTAAGCAGTGGTGAGGTATTCTCTACCTCCTTGAAGGCAGAGTGTCTAAATAAATTATTTGGAATTCTTCTGTTTAAGAGATGTGTCTCATCTTCCCCATTTATTTGTTTATTCAATCATTTATTTATATCAATATGGACCCATGGGTATTATTTTATATTTTAGGTTACAGTTCAATACAACTGTATTTTGCTCAAATTGTTACAGCTTTGACTATGGGAGCACTTCAGTTGACTCCTGTGTCCTTTGACATATGCCCATCAATATTTTTTTCTAGCACTTCTTTCTGGCACTACAAGATGCTCTAAACTTATCTTCTGTATTTCCTACCCAGGTCCTAGAATGAGATTCTTCTCAAAATAGCTCTGGTCCCTTTCACTGAGAAATGGTAGTAAAAGTCAAGTTATGGCATTAGATGTGCTCATTGCTATTGGGGTGTCATTGCTTCTAGGCCCTCTCAGATGGCAGAGCAAGGAAATATATGCATGTATACTAACCTGTGTAGATACACATATCTATAAATATTTCTGTAGGTAACCCTATGTATGTATATTAAGCAATATGAGTTCATATGGATATCTCCAACTCTAATCCATAACTCTATGGATTATTCTAGCCTCCTCCCCTTAATTTTCTGTAAATTCTTACTCTAAAAATGAGAAATCTAATTAGCACCATCTACCATCATTTACTTAATTGTTTAATTAAGTATATGTAGAACAGTATTAGAATTGTTAACCTATACCTGCATGGGAGTCAACTTTATCAACTAGGGTCCTGTGCATGTGTGTACATGCAGTATGTGTGCAATATCTTGTGCCTTTGTTCTTAAAGACTCCATTCATTTACAAAGTTACATAGATCAGCACCTTTTCCCCAATTCCCTTAAATGAGTTTTTTTTTCAGACATTTATAAAACAGGTAGATTATTTCATGATTCTACATTCTATCCTGGAATCCACTGACCTCCTAATTTTTCTTTTTTTTTTTTTTGATTTTCAAACAGTAAGGTTTCCTCCTTGTGCTGTAAAGTTCTATGAGTTTTCACACATGCATAAAGTTACATATCCTGTATGCATACCATACAGGAGTTTCAGCACCCTAAAAAATCTCCTGTGCTTCAGCTATTGAACCCTCTTCCACCTATATCTGAACCCCTTGCAACCTCTGATCATTTTACTCTCTATAGTTTTGCATTTTCCAGAATGTCATATAATTGGAATTATACAGTATGTATCCTTTTCAGAATGGCTTCTTTCACTTAGATATATGCATTTATGGTTCATGTATATCTTTTCATAGCTTGATAACTCACTTCTTTTTATCACTGAATAATATTCTAATGCATGAATGTATAAAAGTTTGTTTATCTTTTTACCTATTAAAGACCATCTTGGTTGCTTCCAAGCTTTGGTGATTATGAGTAAAGCTGCTATAAACTCGCATGCAGTTTTTGGCATGGACATAAGTTTTCAAGTTAGTTGAGATAATACCTAGGAGTACAATGTTGTGTGATATGGTAATGGTAAGACTATGTTTAACTTTGTAAGAACCTGTCAAACTCTTCCAAAATGGCTGTACTGCATATACTCTGAACAGCAGCAGGGTCCTATTGTTTCTCATTCTCACCAGCAATTGGTTTTATCAGGTTTTTTTTTTTTTTTTTTTCAGTTTTAAATCTTCTAAGAGATATGTAGTAGTATGGCACTGTTTTAATTTGCAATTCCTTAATGCTATAAGGTGCTGAGCATCTTTCATATGCTTACTTGTCTCCTCTGTAACTTCTTTGGTGAGATGTTGCTTTATATATTTTGTCTGGTTTTTGGTTTTTTTCTTTTGTAATTTTTTTAAAACTAATTAATTAATTTATTTTTTTATTTTTGGCTGTGTTGGGTCTTCGTTCCTGTGTGAGGGCTTTCTCCAGTTGCGGCGAGCGGGGGCCACTCTTCATCGCAGTGCGCGGGCCTCTCACTGTCGTGGCCTCTTTTGTTGCGGAGCACAGGCTCCAGACGCGCAGGCTCAGTAGTTGTGGCTCACGGGCCTAGTTGCTCTGCGGCATGTGGGATCTTCCCAGACCAGGGCTCGAACCCGTGTCCCCTGCATTGGCAGGCAGATTCTCAACCAGTGCGCCACCAGGGAAGCCCTTGCCTTTTTTTTTTTAATTGGGCAGTTTGTTTTCTTGTTGTTGAGTTCCAAGAGTATTTTATATATTTTGAAAATATATCCTTTATCAGATATATTTTTCCAAATATTTTATTCCAAATATTTTCTATGTGTATCTTGTTTTTAAATGTTTTTAACAGTCTTTCACAAAGCAGATTTTTAAAAAATTTTAATTGTCTAACATCAGTATTTTGATTTCACGGATTATTCTTTTGTTGTTGTATCTAAAAACTCAACATCAAGCCCAGGGTCACCTAGATTCTTCCTCTATTGTTTTCTAGAAGTTTAATAGTTTTGTGTTTACATTTAAGTTTATGATACATTTTGAGTTAATTTTTGTGAAAGGTGTAAGGTTTCTGTCTAGATTCTTTTTGTTTTAAATTTGGGCAACCAATCTTTCCATCCTCCTTTATTGAACAGAACATCCTTTCTCCATTGAATTGCTTTTGCTCCTTTATAAAGAATCACTTTATTTGTGTGGGTTTTCTATTTTTGGGCTTTCTATTCTGTCCACTTATCTATGTGTGTGGTCTGTCACCAATACCACACTATCGTGATTACTATAGATTTATAGTAGGTTTTGAAATCAGGTGGTATAAATTCTCCGTTTTATCATCTTCAATATTGTATTGGCTATTCTAGGTCTTTTACCTTGACGTGTAAACTTTAGAATCAGTGTGTCAATATCTCCAAAATATCATGCTAGGATTTTAATTATGATTGTGTTGAATCTATAGATGAAATTGGGAAGAATGTATATCTTTATAATACTGAGCATTTCAATCCATGAACATGGAATAGCATGCCAAAATTCTGTGGGTTTTAGCATATACATCCTGTACATATTTTGTTAGATTTAATTTAATTTTTTGTTGCTATTGTAAGTGGCATTGTTATGCTTATTGCTGGTATATAAAAAAAAATAATTAACCTTTGTATGTCAACCTTGTATCCTATGACCTTGCTATACTTGATTTTTAGTTCCAGGAATTTTTTGTTGATTCTTTGGGATTTTCCACTTAACTAATCATGCTCCTTTAAACAAAGACAGTTATATTTCTTCCTTTCCTTTTCTTGTCTTATTTCATTAGCTAGGACTTCCAGTACAATATTGAATAGAAGTAATGAGAGAGGACATCTTTGCATTGTTCCTGTCTTGGGTGGAAAGCATCCAGTTTTTCACCATTAAGTGTGATACTATCTATAGGCCCCACATCATGTTTAACTGATACTTTAAAAAATATTTGAGATCATCTAAGATTGTTGTTATAATTTTTACTTCTGATATCTTTCCTCTCATCTTGCTACCAATAAACCACTTAGTACCCTCCAAAGAGCTATGAGTTTGTTATAAAGCTAGAATAGGATAGGAAAGAATGTAAGGATTTTTCTGCAGAACTGCAGAACACTAAGTATAAGTAACATCTGATAAGAAGCAATAAGCTGAAGCTGATAAACCACTCTCTGGGGCCATATTAAGGTAAAAAGGGAATATTTAAGTTTGTTCCTTGGCTGGGAGTGTCTCCCTGGCAACACCTATTCACCTGATCCCCTTGGAGCCATAGCCCATTCTTCAGAGCACCTTATTGGTAATTCTGTTCCAGGAAGACATTGTCAGTAATTAGTACTTGAGTCACTAGAGATTGAGGGAGTTTGTCTGTTACACTGGAAATAGGAAAATGAGGGAAAAGGATTTCAACTTTCATTGCCTGGAAGATCTGTTTCTCATATTCCAAGTTGGAATTATGAAAGAGTTTCACCATAGTAACATATTTATATCCAGTAGTTATTTTCTCTAAAACTCTTTGTCAGATACCATACTGTATTTCAGGTGTTACGGGTTCATTCAGAAACATTCACTGAGCATGTTTTCTGTGAGAGGCATTGGAAACCTGTCCAGTACCTAAATTATCCCTCTTCATGGGCATGCTCTGAATTCTAAACAGCTGGTTTCCACGTCTAGTTTTGGATCCCAACTATCTAAATCAGTTTAGGGTCATTAAGAGTTCTCCCTTTGCAGGGATAAGGCAAAAATCATTATACAAAAGGTCATTTCCAGCCCTGATGAAAGTAATACACCTGGGCTTATCTTTCCACTTTCCTTTCAGGCCAATCTATTCTGATCTAATATCTCCAGTTTTCATTTTGGTTTATGTTACCTGGTGTGAGAGGGATACAAGAAAATATAATAAATTATAAGTCATTATGCATCCTCCTGGATTGATTTACATAAGAAAAGTCTTCTCCTGGAAAAAGAGAAGTGATAAGGAAGACACAAGAGAAGGAAAATGGAAGAAAAAAAAAAAGGAGAGCAAAGAGTTTGGACAAGAAGGAGGAGAGAGGGAGAGGGAGAGGGAGCAGGAGAAGGAGAGGGAGAGGAAGAAAGAGAAACAATTTGTAGAAGGATAGTCATGATGAATGAGACTTTGAATAGAGAGAAGAACAAAGGGGAATTTTGCTGTGTATTAAGCAACATAACCTCACCATTGTGTCAAATTGGCAATGTTTAATAAACATTACATTGATTTTAAAGGTTTTTTTCTTAACATTGGATTTTTTAAAACTGTTATTGTGACCACACTTAGGTAGGTTATTGAATTACACTACTTTCCTTCTTTCTGCCTAATACCTTGCATATCAACATTCTAATTAGGCCGATTGTGAGGCTTACTTTCAGCTTTGCCCCTAGAAGCTATGGCTCAACTCTCTCTTGATTCCAGTCCAAGCTGCCTGCTGAAATAAGCCCATGATCATGCACCCCCAATCCACATCCCATATTCTGCACTCCTTGCCCAAGGAAGAGTCTCTGACAGTCAGTTGTATCAGAAAATCCATGCCAAAGGTTTAAATAGAGAAAATAGAGAGTATTTAGGGAAATTAGTTAAAAAGGGTTCAAAGGGCTGAAAAGCAAAAGAAGTGACAGAAATTAACAAAAGCAGGAGCTGCTAGCATTACTAAGACTGCAAAGGGAGAAGATGCTACTAAAACTCAAAAGCTAGGACCATGCAGTGAGACATCAAAGCCTATCTGGAGTAGCTGGGACCATTGAGGAGACACAGCTATTGTTAAAGACTGCAGGAAGCAGAAAAAGTAGAGAGAAATACTCTGGCTTCTTCCTTTTTGCCACCTTCCAATCTCCCACCAGTGCTTCCCATTGACCAAGCTTAGCCAGAAACCAATGGGAAAAGAATCTAAGAAAAGTAATTTGCAGGATCAGTCACCTACAGTTCACAGCAGAGCAGGAGAAAGTCAAGGAAAGGATCTGAAAACAAACAGAAAAATTTCATACACAGTTTTTCCCTGAGGATCCAGTTCATGTGTCTACCACTTGACTCAATTCTCAGGTCTGTTGCTATTAGACACTATCTGTCCATGATATACGCACATTTATATGAATTCTGTTCCAGTTAATGAGGATGTGCCAGGGGTTTCTAGTACAGGACTCTTCAGTGCTATGCTTTGATCACTTATAGGTATAGACAGTCTGTGTATCAAAGCTAAAACTACAGATGGTTCTCTGAACTTGAGTTCATCACAAAGAACACCATTACTGCTGGTCTCCCCACAAGGGCAACTTCCAGATAAATGCACCTAGAAACTTCCTGGTCTCATACTGAACATGGAAGCCAGGTAACTGGGTCATACCCTCCTCTTGCCAGACAGTCTGCTTGTTGAAGATACCTTATCTCCAAGAAGTACTAAGCAACACCTTTCACAGCTTCATGCCTGGATATGGCCAGCAGTGTGATGGGTGAATTCTTGTTGGGGCAGAATCAATGACCTGTTACCCTGTGGAAATCTGGCCCTAATTTCAGGACATAAAAGAGGAAATGACTCAATTGTGTAGGCCCAGGTCCAGGAAGGCTTCAGGGAAGTTCTGCATGCACAGCTGGCTCTATTGCCTGAGCCTTCCAGATCTTCTGAATTTGGTAAGCATCAGAAACACTCTAGTAATAAATTTTCTATTCTCCTTGATGCTCTGCCATTAGACCTCCCACTGATAATATGAAAACAAAGTATAACTTGCTGCCTGCCCAAGCTAACGACCTGCTGATGTCCATGGAGAGAATAATATATGAGGTGGGGAAGCTCTCCTTCCAATTGGACTAGGTGGCCAATTTCCCCATGTGTGTTGAATCCATGGTGGTGGCACACATTCAACTGAGAAACCTGCTGAATCCTACCCTATGCTGAGTTTTAAACCATAAAATAAAACCATCCTCTAATTCATAAGATGAAAACAGTGCAGAACTGCTTTCTGTATCCTCTTTCAAAATCCTAACTGCTCTAGGACACAACCCCCTTTAATACTATCTTTCTCACACAGATATGATTTTCACCTCCCAGAATAACCAAACCAACTAATTTTCTATTTGAAACAAGTTTTGGAGTTTTCAAGGTCCAAAAAAATTGTAATATTTGTCCACTATCTGCCACTTTTCTACCCTACCCCACTGCTAACATATAAATTAGATCATGTTATTTACGAACTTGAGGAGAGTTGAGTTTACATAATTTCTACTTATAAGATTAGTGAATCCATTTAACTCTTCACTACAGAATTGACATATAATCCACTGCTGACTGTCCACTCAAGGCACCTTCATGGGTAACAGCTTTGCTTTCCATCTGGTTCTTGTCCACATTTCTCCTTGAATAATAGCTCTCCAGCAGCTGACCATCTGAGAAAAGTACTGACTACCTCAAGGGATCATCAGGACATCCTATGGTGGACCAAAAACTGGCACAATCCATGAACAGGGACCTAAGTAAGAATTTCTAGCAGGACACCCTTTCCATAAGGCTTCCCATGACAGATGTACCAGTGCCTCTGCTGGGAGTTGGCTTCCATTTGGGTTACGAAGAGATCACCAGTTCATTCACCCCACAATATTCTACCATTTTGTACACCAGGACCTATTTATCCCATCACTCTGCCCCCAGGCTGTCTGAATGATCTCAGTTTCTTTAATATACCACTCCCTCCCCAACTAAGGAAAAGGGTCTTGTTAATGCACCTCAGCACTTCAGAGACTCAACTTACATTATATTCCCACCCTAATTTTGAATGCACTTCCTCTGTTCAGATCCTCTCATTTCTGCCCTCTTACTCTGTTATTTGTTCTCCTTTCTCTGCTCAGACATTCACTGTGATGTGTATTTGAATGGTCTAATTGGATATCTTTTCTGGCTTTAACTTGTGGATTTTATTCTCAGCATCTCACTCTGAAACTCGTGGGCCAGCTTTGATCCAACCCTGTGCCCAGCTCAGACTCCCAGAAACAATGTGGCCAGGGGCCAGGGCTTTAGTCCCTGCTTGTATAGGAGTTAAGGAGTTAGGTTAAGGCTTAAGTAAGAAGGGACTATATTTGGCTTAGTGTACAAAATGTTTTTCACTATGAATAATACTGGCTATTTCTTTGAGTCAAGCTCTTGACTGGAGATGAAGGCACAAATTATTTTCTCATCTTCAGTCTCTTAGTGTTCAGATCTCAAATATAAACACACACACACACATACATGGTGTTTCCCTAGTATTTCCTTCTACCTATCACCCTGGAAAGTTAATTAAATAGATATTGGACTTGATTTTTCTTCAGGAGTACTAAGAAAGCCCTCAAATGGAGTCTTAATTGTCTGTGGGGTCACATAGTAGATTTAAAGAATTAGTTCTCCTTCTTAAATATGAAAACTTTATTTTTCCTCACTTAAAGGGTGAATATTTCTATAAATTCCACTCTTGAACATAAATTTAAAATCCAAAAGGAAACATTTTCTTGTGAATTAAACACTTTCTTAGTATAATTAGAGTTGAACCACCATAAATATACTTCATCATCCATGATGTAATAATAAACTGAAACCCCAGGAAACTGTGTGAAATATGCCATTTCATTTTAGACCTGTTATCCCTCTGTCTTTTTCTTAAGCATCAGTAGCTTTATATTCTTCACCCCTCTCCCCTTCAGTCCAAACTATCTAATCCAGTGTTTCTAAAATTCTAGTGTGGGTATAAATCACCTGGGTATCCTGTTAAAATACAGATTCTGAATCATGAGGCCTGGGATTGGGCTTGAGATCCTGTATTTGTAATAGCACTTAGGTGATACTGATGCTGCTGGTTGCAGACCACACTTTGAATGGCAAGTATTTAATCAACTTATCCATATTGCCTAATAAGGCATGAGAAGTATCTCTCTCCTCTCAGATGTTGGCATTTTTTCAGGTAATAAAGCAGAAGCCAGGTAAGAGATCTCTCCTTATGGAACTTCAGACAGCAGCTCTAGCCTCAAGTGAGTCTAGAGGCAATTGCAGTGGCAACTCTGGGGCAGCCCCCTAAACTTCCTCTTCAAGGTTGTAGTTAGGGTGGCAGATACTCTGGTGGGCCGGTTTTCTGGGGTCATTCTGATATCATGCTGATAAAGGTGCTTTTGTAAGGTAAACAGTAGAATTAAAATGATAGAACTAAAATATTCTAATCATTATACCCAGTGCAGGGTTTTGACTATTTGGGAACAGTTTGCTTCCATTTCAGTGTTAGCAGATAATCACTAAGTGGCTTTGACTTTTCCATGATGTTGGAAACTTACATTCTTTGCATATTGATGCAAAGTAGAAAAACAATAGCTGTAGAGCCTTGTGAGATGTAAAGGGTATGTAAATATACATTTTCATATTCAATTGTTTTTTCAAATCAAAATTGTAAACTTTGATAAAAGAAACACATTTCTCTACCATGGGCTATGGTGAGCAGGGCTTCTCTGTCCAAGGATCGGTGCTTGAGGCCATTTCAAAACCTCTTCAAGTCCTCTAGTTTAGACCAGTTCAACTTAAATCTTAAAAGAACTTAAAATAAAAACCATCTTTTTTTTAATGTCCCATTTTATCACAGTTTTATAGCAACAATAGCATGGTGCACACAGGCTTGAATCTCTCTCTTATCAGCATCTCCAGGAGGGCAGAATTAATTTCTCATGCAAAACACTAAGAAATAAAAGACATGACTTAGAAGCAAGATTAAAAATGGAAGTGGACTAGAATCTGGGTCTAGATACCATCTAGAAAATGTAGTAAAACATCCATGTTTTCCACACTGCACCACTCCGTGTTGTGAAGTTACCTGGGTCTTTTAGTGTACTGGCTACTTCTTTGTAAGTGGTTGAGTAAATTTATCATCTCAATGCCATATGAGCTCACTGCTGGCACCGTTTCAAGAAATCTCATTATTTTTTGATGTCTATGATGGATTAAAGATGAGAATATTGCTGACCTAAGGGTTCGTTAGCCTTGCCTGTCATATTTGTCAGCTACAAAGCATCTCTGCCAAAGGGTTAGGAGGGCGTTTGGGATAGTGAGCCATTAAAATACGCAGTTCCATTACTTACACTCAGTTAGACTGAGGAAATGGAGGGTAACAAGTGTGAGAGTTGTCCCATGGGATCCATTTTCTTTGTTACACACCCGAAAAGGAAAAATCAAGATGACAGCAGAAACAGCAAGAAGATCTCCTGACATGGGATGGCCACATCTTGTAATTTCTCACTGTGGGTGAAAAGTGCTTGTTTGATAACCTCACAGGCAACTCTGGGAGTTCTGCGGCCAGGCAACATCCTGCATGATCAGCCCTAATTCTTACAGTGAACTGACCTTGGATGGCTCTCTGGCCTCTTGGAGGCAGAACCAGGCTGTCTGAAGTCTTCTGAGTCCGAAGAAGAAAGACTATCATGGCATATGTTGAGAATAACCAGTAATGCATTGTGATTGGAAATATTCAAAATATTCTCAAGAATATTTTAAATGCCTAATAGCCTAGTGTAAAATTATTGTAATTTTCAAGTAGCCATTATGTTCACAAGTTTTCAGGAATGTTATATAGTACAAGGTAAAGTGACTGACATCTACAGTGTTACTGAAAAATTGATGATCTTATTCATGGTAATGCTGTCTGAGTTTACTCCTTTTCATGATTATTAGGAGGTACTACTTATGGGCCAGAATACGCAGGAATGTAGGTACCTTTGGACATTTCTTCCCTGAAGTCCAATATAATCATTTATGGCACCAAGTACTCTACAAGCTGATAGATAGTGGCAAAATAATAATAATACAAGCCCATTTCCTGCTTTTATGAAGCTTAAAATCTGGTATGATGATAGATGTTAAATAATCTTACAAACAAACATATATCATTTGTTTTGTTCAGCTCATTTTAAAGTGTTTGTTAATCTGCTATGTGCAAGATACTGTGTTGGGAGCTGTGGATGATATAGACATGAAAAAACACAAGCCTCTAGGCCTGCATGATGCTTACAGTCTTGTGACAGAGAAAGACATATAAAGAGATCATTCTAATACTTTGTAATACATTATATGAAGCTAGGATTCAGCAGATTCCCTTCCCTCCAACCATTCACTTCCCTTCCTTCTTTTCTTCCCTCAGTTTAATTATTCAACTAATTATTATGTTAATAATATATATTAGGGACTATGCGCTAAGTGCAGTCCAGATAGGATCAATTTCTCGCTTATTATGTGCCAGGCACTGTGCAAATTATTTCACACGCATTAACTCAAGCAACTCTAAAAATGGTACTATTATTGTTCTCATTTTATAGATAAAGAAATTGGGACTCAGGAAGTATATATTTTGTCCACATAGTCAAGTGGAAATGTTGGCTTTTGAGCAAAGGTCTGTGTGATTTCATAGTGTATGTTCTTATCCACTATAAAATTATATAGAAGATCTGTGTGGTGAGATGTTTTTCAAGGAAAACACAACTTTTAGCTGAAACTAAATGAGAAATTATTTCTAAAAAATAAAAATATTTACCCAAACTCTTGTTACTCAATTTTAACTCATTAACAATGCCCCCAAATCAACGAAAAACACTAAAAAAAATTTTTAAATAATATGTTTTAGTGTGTTTTATTAAATAATACTATAAAATAGCATGCATATGTATATGTACATCTATATGTGTATATATACACACAGGCACACAAAAAAAGACTTGAGTAAAAATATATTTATCTTTAAAATCTTAACTCTGGGCTTAAAGGAAGAATTATTGGGACCTACTAATTGGCTGCACCAAAACAATGGTTGTAAAAGCGCAACCCTGAGAAAGTGTGACTTGGGAAGAGTAGTGACGTTTACTGGAAGGAACATCCATAACAACCTCTGTCCAACTTGGCATGCACATCCAGGAGGGTGGAGGGGGCCAAGTTGAAATTTGTTGAAGATCTGAAGTATCTGCCTCCTTCTTAACCTTCTTTGAGACAGCAAAGAAGGAAGGAAGGATTATGTTTCCTATTATCTTAGTTAACATGGAGGTCACATGATAACACATATTAGCTCTCTCTAAGCCAAATTTTCAGCTTGCATTAGTCATGCAGTTGTGAAATATGATGACTTATAGCTCTTTCAGTAATGTTTTAGGGAAGCAAATTTGGAAATGATCTGCATAAACCATGGGCCCTCAGGTACTGCTTCTGAGGGAGAAAGTCAGTGAAAGGATAGATTAGGCCCTGCCTTGGGAAACATACACAGTCTAATAGGGCTGAGCTGTCACTTGATACCTGTGAGGACCACAGAGGCTGGCTGAGTGTGGCATTGGCCACGGTAATGAGGTGAGGCACTCCTGTGTATTCAAATGCTCAGAGCCACCAAAGCTAGGCCTGTTTCTCTACATGCACTGTGGACTGTGGCTTAAGAAACACCTAACTCACACATCCATCCCACAGCACAGGCCATTCACATCCCCTCACTCCCTCAGGCTCTTGCGGGAAAACACAACTACTCACCTGAGGGAAGAATTGCATGTCTGAACCCCCCAAGATAAGTAAGCTAATGATCTCTGCCTTAAAGCCTTTTTGGTTCCTAAACAACAATTGTAAACAAGCTTAAACATGTACTCCTCACCCTTACAGTGTCATCATGAAACAATTTGATACCTCTAGATCCAATTTCATGCATCTGGTGTTTTAAAAATTTAGCTCCACTGTACCAGCTTCCAGATTAATCTCCCTAAAGCTTTGTTTTGCTCATGCACACTTTACTCAAATCCATTCAATAATGTACCCCATCCACACCCCTTGCCCCCTACATATGTGACTCCTGGCTATAGGATAAAGTATAGAAGATCAAAGAAAAAGTATTTAAATTCCCAGAATTGTTTCCTATAATATTCTCATGAGTTTGAAGACTCCTGAGTACAAGGACCATGTCTATTATTTCTTTGAATTCCCCAGTACAGTATCTAGCGTGGTACCTTAAACATAATATGCCCTCATTAGCACTTGAAAATATTTGCCTTTTTAATATTTATTATTTGTATTTTCAAAGCCGCATTATTTTAAAAACATTAGTTATTTGGAGGTAAAATATTAGGAAATTAGGATCATTCATCCCATCATTTAAAAAAATTAATGTACCTTTAACATTTATGCTTTTTCTATGCAATATCATGTTCTGTTGCATTTTCAAAATTCACTTTTAGCTATCCATACTTTTCTAAGAATAGGAGAATTCCTGCTGTGTTTGGTACTAGTAGATTTACTGAAAGTTGGAATTTTATACAATAGAAACGTTGTCCTTTTTCTCTCCTTAGACAGCTCAGCTGCTGTTTTTTAGTACAATCTAGTCACAGCACTCTGTAAGTGGCCCAGAACTATCCCCTCAGGGATGTTTTCTCCTTCCTTTCTCCACCCCAGCACTTTCTAACCTCAGATTAGAAAAATCAGTGTCTCCTCTGTACTCTTTCCATAAATTCCCTGTATTTTCCTCCAACTGGCACAACCTGTCTTGCCATTTTCTTAGTTCCCCACTGAAAAATGAAAACTCTTATAAAAACCTGACTCAGGGTTTCTTAATTTGTTTACTTTTATAAAGCAAAATGTAATTTAAATTAGTCTTATTTAACATTTATATTCTATTAATGTATATAATAGAGTATTATAGATATAAGAACACAATGAACAACTGAAAATCTGCGGAAAATATGCTGAAAATTTTCATACCCAGATAAATAACTATATTTCTGAAAATATTTAAATGAGACAAAAATACAGAGTTTAGAGACATTCCCTGGCACTATCTGACAGAAAATAAAGGGAAAAAAATAAAGAAAAAAAGAGGGTGTCATTCTGCTTCCAGATGCCTACTTCAAAGTAAGTGACGTTTTACAGTGACACAGAGAAGAAATTGAGAATCCCTGAGCCTAGGGTTACTCTGAATCTTACTTTTTCTTTTTTATAACAGAAATAAAAAGTGGTAAACAATGGAGGATGAAACTGTTTTATTCTCATAAATTAATGTAATCAGAACAATCATATCATTTTATATGATATTATTTTAAAACATTACCTGAATATTCAATATTTATACTTACAGAATTATTATGAAAGTTAGTTATTTAAAACACATGAAAAATGTTTGCGGTAATAATTGCATCTTAATTATGAATATTATCTATACTGGACAAAGTGTGCATTTAATAAGCTTCCCAGAAATCTTGAATGGCAAGATATGGTCTTGAGTCCTTAATTCAAAGACAAAGATAAATTACTACTTTCTAAAGCTAGGACATTAAAACAGGAAGTTGTTATTTTTTAATAATTTAACAGATGAATAAATGAACGCATGAATGAAGATTTCTGGTTTTCTCTCTCTTTCCGACATTTCACATAAGTTCTACACATAAGTTACATGCACAGTACAGCATGTAAACCCTTAAAACTTTGATTCACTCTTTGTATTTTATGGCCAAAAGCTGTTATTTTATTTATGTCATCTCAAAAGCACTATAAAACCATGTGAATTAAGTCACACAATTGTCTGCAATTCTTCTCCAAACTCATTGATTAAGAGCCAAGTGGTAATTTATCCGAATGTATCAGGAAATGATTATTCTGTTTCTTGTTTTGTGGCTGTAATGACTCTGTAGTTACTCGTAAGACTCCAGAGTGTAAGCATTTAAATTATCATTTTCTCATTCTAATATTTATTCTTGAATAGTAATATAAAGCAAGTTATTTTTCTTTTATTTTTAAATGTTATCGTATTTTAATTATATATAGTAATAGATTAAGACATTAAAATACCAAATGAAATATATAAGCTACACAAATGGTAGTAGCCAGATTAATCCTGCTAAGAGGGAAATGTTGCATGAAACCTGAAAGGAAAGAAAAATTTTTTTAAATAGAACTTATAGATTTTACTTCAAGCTGTCTAAATGAGTAACGAGGGTAATAAAATGACCCTTAATATATTCAGTGAATTTTCATCAATCATTTCTTAAAGTCTCTGTAACTACAAATCAGTAGCTTATTTCTGATAGCAAATTGTTGTTTGAAGGATCAGGTCCACAATGATAGCACTTTAAAGCCAACATAATAGCGAGTTACTCTCTATAGATGTGGATGTCTTGTGTGCAGACAACATTGATGGAGTTGGGGAAATGAGGTTGAAGGAGGTGACTGATCCAGCAAAGGAAGTTTCTATATCTGGATAAGTTATATCCTAGGTTGTGTGAAAACCTTAGAGTGGCATCTTACTAAAACTAAGTCAATCTTCAAGGATGTCATAAAAGATGGGGAAAAAGATATTCAAAAACAGGAAAAAAAAAGACCACTAAGATACAATTTTCTAAGTGATGTAAAAAGTGGATACTTGGCAGTGACCCTATCCCCAAATTATTATAATAGATTCTGACAAATGACATAAAGATTTAGTTCAGAACCCACTCACAGATCACTAGGAGCAAATGTAAGTATACTAAAAGCAAGTCATTTCAAATCACTTTACTTCCTCCTTTGTTGAATTTGTCTCAGTTGAGAGAAAAGCAGAGCCTGATTAGCAGGTCTCATTTGAATTTTTGGAGTCAGGAAATCTGGGGAAAGAAGACAGACTGACCTCTAAGAGACTGTTGAGCAAAATGGAGTCAGACACTTCTCAGTAAAGATCAGATACTAGTGCTGTCTCAGAACTAGGATGGAGGATTTCATGAATTCACATTTGAGATCACAAGTCACTCTTCAAAGAACTCTGTAGTTTAGCAACATGGCATTGAAGAAGTGAAATATTTTTCTGTGGCATATAGATGAGATAGTAAATTACAGATTTCAGTTCAATTAAGATCAGAATTCTGGAAACTAGTCCATGAAGTCCTTGTTCCTGATGAGGTTTAAAAGCTAGTTTTCTTTTTTCCCCCACTAAATATTTACACATTTTAATAAATTTAAATCAAAGGTTCATTAAGGTTTAAAATGATTTAGTTCAATTTGAAGTTTCAGGAGTCACCTTACTTTTATAAATAGTATCATCTCTAATATTTCAAGATGATTTTTGCTGCTTTCCTACCAGCTTTTACTGCAGCTAAAAATGAGCAATAATCGCTTTATGATGTTTATATCCCAGTTTCTCCTCAGTCTTAACTCTGGAATAGTTACAGAGCTTCTGAGAACTCTAGAGTATTATAAAGGATTTCAAACCCTACAAAAATGGGAAGGATTAATTAATAGAGATCATGAAAAGCATGTAAGAGTTTGGTTGCTGGATGGAAATTGTGCTTCAAAATAAAGCAATTAATTTACACAAACCAGCCCTAATTTTATCTATATAGGAAATATAGTGTCATCGTTTTGATTTTTATTTGCTTGATTAATTTTTACCTAAAAAAATATATGAGCATCAGTAATTTCTTCAGGAGCATTTTTATTTGAAAAAAGCATAAATATAAAAAGACTGGATAAATGCACAATAATCAAACCCAAGCTGTACACATTTAAATAATATTAAATTCCCTCACTTTTAAATTAAATAATAAACACAATGAATAAATGCCTACACATAAATCAAGCTTTTTTTAAAGTAAGAATATTCCATTGACTCAAATTTATCACATTACAAAAACAATGGAAATATTAGACACTAACCAAATTTAATTTGAAGCTCATATCTCTAGACTTTGTCAAAGAACGTAAATCCAATCATTAATTACCATGTGAGCATAATATCGCTACTTGTTGCTTTGGCCATGATCAAAATGCCAGATAGGGAGTAAGGTTGGGCTCACTCTTAATCAATAAGAACTATTTGGAAATGTCGAGAGACTAAGCCTGTGGGTTTCCTTAGCCTATCTTTTACTGTGGTGGGGAGAGATAGAACCTCTGCTTTTCCTCTGGTTTTTGGCTGAACACTGGAGAGAATATTAAGCAGCTTGAAGCAGTTATTAAAAGGAAAGCTAGAACTTTTCTCTGTAGAAAAAAATTTATAGCAGCTATACTAAAGAATCATAGCCCATTAAATGTCCCTTTAAAGACCAAGTAGCTGGAGGACCTTCAAGATGGCAGAGGAGTAAGATGAGGAGATCACCTTCCTCCCCACAAATACATCAAAATTAAATCTACATGTGGAACAACTCCTACAGAACACCTACTGAACACTGCCAGAAAACCTCAGACGTCCCAAAAAAACATATGCCAGAGGATGACCTACATGCAGAGGCAGGGCCAAATCCAAAGCTGAACACCAGGAGCTGTGCGAACAAAGAAGAGAAAGGGAAGTTTCTCTGTGCAGCCTCAGGAGCAGCAGATTAAATCTGCACAATCAACTTGATGTACCCTGCACCTCTAGAATACCTGAATAGACAACAAATCATCCCAAAATTGAGACGGTGGACTTTGGAAGCAAATATAGACTTGGGGTTTGCTGTATGTACCTGACTAGTTTTTGATTTTTATGTTTATCTTACTTTAGTTTTTAGCACTTCTTGTCATTGGTAGATTTGTTTATTGGTTTGGTTGCTCTCTACTCTTTTTTTTTTAAATTTTTTTTATTTCAATAAATTAAAAAATTTTTTTTATTTCAATAACTTTATTTTCTTTCTTTTTTTCTTTCTTTCTTTCTTTCTTTCTTTCTTTCTTTCTTTCTTTCTTCCTTTCTCTCTTTCTCGCTTCCTTGCTTTCTTGCTTTCTCTCTTTTCTTCTGAGCTCTGTGGCTGACAGGGTCTTAGTGCTCTGGTTGGGTGTCAGGCCTGATCCTCTGAGGTGGGAGAGCAGAGTTCAGGACATTAGACCACCAGAGACCTCCTGGCCCAAGGTAATATCAACTGGCAAGAGCTTTCACAGAGATCTCTTCTCAACAGTAAGACCCAGCTCCACTCAATGACCAGCAAGCTCCAGTGCTAGACACCCCATGACAAACAACTAGCAAGACAGGAACACGACCCCACCCATTAGCAGAGAGACTGCGTAAAATCATACTAGAGTTCATAAACACCCCAAAACACACCACTACACATGGTCCTGCCCACCAGAAACACAAGATCCAGCCACATCCACCAGAGCAAGGCACCAGTCCCCTCCACAAGGAAGCCTACACACGCCACTGAACCAACCTTACCCACTGGGGGCAGACACCAAAAACAATGGGAACTATGAACCAGCACCCTGCGAAAAGGAGACCCCAACACAGTAAGTTAAGCAAAATGAGGACAGAGAAATATGCAGCAGATGAAGGAGCAAGGTAAAAACCCACCAGACCAAACAAATGAAGAGGAAATAGGCAGTCTACCTGAAAAAGAATTCAGAGTAATGATAGTAAAGATGATCCAAAATCTTGGAAATAGAATGGAGCGAATACAAGAAAGGTTTAAGAAGGACCAAGAAGAAATAAAAGGAAAACAAACAATGATGAACAACACAATAAATGAAATTAAAAATTCTCTAGAAGGAATCAATAGCAAAATAACTGAGGCAGAAGAATGGATAAGTGACCTGGAAGATAAAATAGTGGAAATAACTACTGCAGAGCAGAATAAAGAAAAAAGAATGAAAAGAATTGAGGACAGTCTCAGAGGCCTCTGGGACAACATTAAATGCACCAACATTCGAATTATAGGGGTCTCAGAAAAAGAAGAGAAAAAGGGACTGAGAAAATATTTGAAGAGATTATAGTTGAAAACTTCCCTAACATGGGAAAGGAAATAGTCAATCAAGTCCAGGAAGCACAGAGAGTCCCATACAGGATATATCCAAGGAGAAACATGGCAAGACACATATTAACCAGACTATCAAAAATTAAATACAAAGAAAAAATATTAATAGCAGCAAGGGAAAAGCCACAAATAACATACAAGGGAATCCCCATAAGGTTAACAGTGGATCTTTCAGCAGAAACTCTGCAAGCCAGAGGGAGTGGCATCACATATTTAAAGTGATGAAAGGGAAAAACCTACAACCAAGATTACTCTACCCAGCAAGGATCGCATTCAGACTCAAGGGAGAAATTAAAACCTTTACAGACAAGCAAACGCTAAGAGAATTCAGCACCACCAAACGGCTTTACAACAAATACTAAAGGAACTTCTCTAGGCAGGAAACACAAGAGAAGGAAAAGACCTACAATAAGAAACCCAAAACAATTAAGAAAATGGGAATAGGAACATACATATCGATAATTACCTTAAATGTAAATGGATTAAATGCTCCCACCAAAAGACACAGACTCGCTGAATGGATACAAAAACAAGACCTGTATATATGCTGTCTAAAAGAGATCCACTTCAGACCTAGGGACACATACAGACTGAAAGTGAGGGGGTGGAAAACGATATTCCATGCAAATGGAAATCAAAAGAAAGATGGAGTAGCAGTTCTCATATCAGAAAAAATAAACTTTAAAATAAAGACTATTATAAGAGACAAAGAAGGACACTACATAGTGATCAAGGGATCAATCCAAGAAGAAGACATAACAGTTGTAAATATTTATGCACCCAACATAGGAACACCTCAATACATAAGGCAAATGGTAACAGTCATAAAAGGGGAAATCGACAGTAATACAATCATAGTAGGGGACTTTAACACCCCACTTTCACCAATGGACAGATCATCCAAAATGAAAATAAATAAGGAAAGAATCTTTAAATGGCACATTAAACAAGATGGACTTAATTGACATTTATCGGACATTCCATCCAAAAACAACAATACAATTCCTTCTCAAGTGCTCATGTAACATTCTCCAGTATAGATCATATATCTTGGGTCACAAATCAAGCCTTGGTAAATTTTTTTTTTTTTTTTTTTTTAAACATCTTTATTGAAGTATACTTGCCTTACAATAGTGTGTTAGCTTCTGCTTTATAACAAAGTGAATCAGTTATACATATACAATATGTTCCCATTTCTCTTCCCTCTTGCATCTCCCTCCCTCCCACCCTCCCCATCCCACCCCTCTAGGTGGTCACAAAGCACCGAGCTGATCTCCCTGTGCTATGCGGCTGCTTCCCACTAGCTATCTATTTTACATTTGGTAGTGTATATATGTCCATGACACTCTCTTACCCTGTCACATCTCACCCCACCCCCTCCCCATATCCTCAAGTCCATTCTCTAGTAGGTCTGTGTCTTTATTCCCGTCTTGCCACTAGGTTCTTTATGGCCTTTTTTTTTTTTTTTTTTCCTTAGATTCCGTATATATGTGTTAGCATACTGTATTTGTTTTTCTCTTTCTGACTTACTTCACTCTGTATGACAGACTCTAACTCCATCCACCTCATTACAAATACCTCCATTTCATTTCTTTTTATGGCTGAGTAATATTCCATTGTATATATGTGCCACATCTTCTTTATCCATTCGTCTGTCGATGGACATTTAGGTTGCTTCCAGGTCCTGGCTATTGTAAATAGAGCTGCAATGAACATTGTGGTACATGACACTTTTTGACCTATGGTTTTCTCAGGGTATATGCCCAGTAGTGGGATTGCTGGGTCGTATGGTAGTTCTATTTGTAGTTTTTTAAGGAACCTCCATACTGTTCTCCATAGTGGCTGTATCAATTTACATTCCCACCAACTGTGCAAGAGTGTTCCCTTTCCTCCACACCCTCTCCAGCATTTATTGTTTCTAGATTTTTTGATGATGGCCATTCTGACCGGTGTGAGATGATATCTCATTGTAGTTTTGATTTGCATTTCTCTAATGATTAATGATGTTGAGCATTCTTTCATGTGTCTGTAGGCCATCTGTATATCTTCTTTGGAGAAATGTCTATTTAGGTCTTCTGCCCATTTTTGGATTGGGTTGTTCGTTTTTTTGTTATTGAGCTGCATGAGCTGCTTGTAAATCTTGGAGATTAATCCTTTGTCAGTTGCTTCATTTGCAAATATTTTCTCCCATTCTAAGGGTTGTCTTTTGGTCTTGTTTATGGTTTCCTTTGCTGTGCAAAAGCTTTTAAGTTTCATTAGGTCCCATTTGTTTATTTGTGTTCTTATTTCCATTTCTCTGGGAGCTGGGTCAAAAAGAATCTTGCTGTGATGTATGTCATAGAGTGTTCTGCCTATGTTGTCCTCTAAGAGTTTGATAGTGTCTGGCCTTACACTTAGGTCTTTAATCCATTTGGAGTTTATTTTTGTGCATGGTGTCAGGGAGTGTTCTAATTTCATACTTTTACATGTACCTGTCCAGTTTTCCCAGCACCACTTATTGAAGAGGCTGTCTTTTCTCCACTGTATATGCTTGCCTCCTTTATCAAAGATAAGGTGACCATATGTGTGTGGGTTTATCTCTGGGCTTTCTATCCTGTTCCATTGATCTATATTTCTGTTTTTGTGCCAGTACCAAACTGTCTTGATTACTGAAGCTTTGTAGTATAGTCTGAAGTCAGGGAGCCTGATTCCCCCAGCTCCATTTTTCGTTCTCAAGATTGCTTTGGCTATTCGGGGTCTTTTGTGTTTCCATACAAATTGTGAAATTTTTTGTTCTAGTTCTGTGAAAAATGCCAGTGGTAGTTTGATAGGGATTGCATTGAATCTGTAGATTGCTTTGGGTAGTAGAGTCATTTTCACAATGTTGATTCTTCCAATCCAGGAACATGGTATATCTCTCCATCTATTTGTATCATCTTTAATTTCTTTCATCAGTGTCTTATAATTTTCTGCATACAGGTCTTTTGTCTCCTTAGGTAGGTTTATTCCTAGATATTTTATTCTTTTTGTTGCAATGGTAAACGGGAGTGTTTTCTTAATTTCACTTTCAGATTTTTCGTCATTAGTGTATAGAAATGCAAGCGATTTCTGTGCATTAATTTTGTATCCTGCTACTTTACCAAATTCATTGATTAGCTCTAGGAGTTTTCTGGTAGCCTCTTTAGGATTCTCTATGTATAGTATCATGTCATCTGCAAACAGCGACAGCTTTACTTCTTCTTTTCCGATTTGGATTCCTTTTATTTCTTTGTCTTCTCTGATTGCTGTGGCTAACACTTCCAAAACTATGTTGAATAATAGTGGTGAGAGTGGGCAACCTTGTCTTGTTCCTGATCTTAGTGGAAATGGTTTCAGTTTTTCACCATTGAGGACAATGTTGGCTGTGGGTTTGTCATATATGGCCTTTATTATGTTGAGGAAAGTTCCCTCTATGCCTACTTTCTGCAGGGCTTTTATCATAAATGGGTGTTGAATTTTGTCGAAAGCTTTCTCTGCATCTATTGAGATGATCATATGGTTTTTCTCCTTCAATTTGTTAATATGGTGTATCACATTGATTGATTTGCGTATATTGAAGAATCCTTGCATTCCTGGGATAAACCCCACTTGATCATGGTGTATGATCCTTTTAATGTGCTGTTGGATTCTGTTTGCGAGTATTTTGTTGAGGATTTTTGCATCTATGTTCATCAGTGATATTGGCCTGTAGTTTTCTTTCTTTGTGACATCTTTGTCTGGTTTTGGTATCAGGGTGATGGTGGCCTCGTAGAATGAGTTTGGGAGTGTTCCTCCCTCTGCAATATTTTGGAAGAGTTTGAGAAGGATAGGTGTTAGCTCTTCTCTAAATGTTTGATAGAATTCACCTGTGTAGCCATCTGGTCCTGGGCTTTTGTTTGTTGGAAGGTTTTTAATCACAGTTTCAATTTCAGTGCTTGTGATTGGTCTGTTCATATTTTCTATTTCTTCCTGGTTCAGTCTCGGCAGTTTGTGCATTTCTAAGAATCTGTCCATTTCTTCCAGGTTGTCCATTTTATTGGCATAGAGTTGCTTGTAGTAATCTCTCATGATCTTTTGTATTTCTGCAGTGTCAGTGGTTATTTCTCCTTTTTCATTTCTAATTCTATTGATGTGAGTCTTCTCCCTTTTTCTCTTGATGAGTCTGGCTAATGGTTTATCAATTTTGTTTATCTTCTCAAAGAACCAGCTTTTAGTTTCATTGATTTTTGCTATTGTTTCCTTCATTTCTTTTTCATTTATTTCTGACCTGATCTTTATAATTTCTTTCCTTCTGCTGGCTTTGGGGTTTTTTTGTTCTTCTTTCTCTAATTGCTTTAGGTGCAAGGTCAGGTTGTTTATTCGAGATGTTTCCTGTTTCTTGAGGTAGGCTTGTATTGCTATAAACTTCCCTCTTAGCACTGCTTTTGCTGCGTCCCATAGGTTTTGGGTCGTCGTATCTCCATTGTCATTTATTTCTAGGTATTTTTTGATTTCCCCTTTGATTTCTTCAGTAATCACTTCATTATTAAGTAATGTATTGTGTAGCCTCCATGTGTTTGAATTTTTTACAGATCTTTTCCTGTAATTGATATCTAGTCTCATAGCGTTGTGGTCGGAAAAGATACTTGATACGATTTCAATTTTCTTAAATTTACCAAGGTTTGATTTGTGACCCAAGATATGATCTATCCTGGAGAATGTTCCATGAGCACTTGAGAAAAATGTGTATTCTGTTGTTTTTGGGTGGAATGTCCTGTAAATATCAATTAAGTCCATCTTGTTTAATGTATCATTTAAAGCTTGTGTTTCCTTATTTATTTTCATTTTGGATGATCTGTCCATTGGTGAAAGTGGGGTGTTAAAGTCCCCTACTATGATTGTGTTGCTGTCGATTTCCCCTTTTATGGCTGTTAGTACTTGCCTTATGTATTGAGGTGCTCCTATGTTGGGTGCATAAATATTTACAATTGTTATACCTTCCTCTTGGATCGATCCCTTGATCATTATATAGTGTCCTTCTTTGTCTCTTGTAATAGTCTTTATTTTAAAGTCTATTTTGTCTGATATGAGAATTGCTACTCCAGCTTTCTTTTGATTTCCATTTGCATGGAATATCTTTTTCCATCCCCTCACTTTCAGTCTGTATGTGTCTCTAGGTCTGAAGTGGGTCTCTTGTAGACAGCATATATATGGGTCTTGTTTTTGTATCCATTCAGCCAGCCTGTAAGCCTTGGTAAATTTTTTAAAAATTGAAATTGTATCAAGTATATTTTCCAGCCACAACACTATGAGACTAGATAAAAATTACAGGGAAAAAATCTGTAAAAAATACAAACACATGGAGGCTAAACAATACACTACTAAATAAGCAAGAGATCACTGAAGAAATCAAAGAGGAAATCAGGAAATACCTAGAAGCAAAGGACAATGAAAGCACGATAACCCAAAACCTATGGGATGCAGCAAAAGCAGTTCTAAAAGGGAAGTTTATAGCAACACAATCCACCCTCAAGAAACAAGGAAAATCTCAAATAAACAACCTAACTTTACACCTAAAGCAATTAGAGAAAGAAGAACAAAAAAACCCAAAAATTAGCAGAAGGAAAGAAATCATAAAGATCAGATCATAAATAAATTTTAAAAAAATGAAGGAAATGATAGCAAAGATCAATAAAACTAAGAGCTGGTTCTTTGAGGACATAAACAAAATTGATAAACCATTAGCCACACTCATCAAGAAAAAAAGGGAGAAGACTCAAATCAACAGAATTAGAAATGAAAAAGGAGAAGTACCAACTGACACTGCAGAAATACAAAGGATCATGAGAGATTACTACAAGCAACTATATGTCAATAAAATGGACAACCTGGAAGAAATGGACAAATCTAGGAAAGCACAACCTTCCAAGACTGAACCAGGAAGAAATAGAAAATATAAACAGACCAATCACAAGCACTGAAATTAAAACTGTGTTAAAAATCTTCCAACAAACAAAAGCCGAGGACCAGATGACTTCACAGGCGAATTCTATCAAACATTTAGAGCAGAGCTAACACCTATCCTTCTCAAATTCTTCCAAAATACAGCAGAGGGAGGGACACTCCCAAACTCATTCTACCAGGCCACCATCACCCTGATACCAAAACCAGACAAAGATGTCACAAAGAAAGAAAACTACAGGCCAATATCACTGATGAACATAGATGTAAAAATCCTCAACAAAATACCAGCAAAAGGAATCCAATAGCACATTAAATGGGTCATACACCATGATAAAGTGGGGTTTATCCACGAATGCAAGGATTCTTCACTATACGCAAATCAATCAATGTGATACACCATATTAACAAATTGAAGGGTAAAAATTATATGATAATCTCATTAGATGCAGAGAAAGCTTTCAACAAAATTCAACACCCATTTATGATAAAAGCCCTGCAGAAAGTAGGCATAGAGGGAACTTTCCTCAACATAATAAAGGCCATATATGACAAACCCACAGCCAACATTGTCCTCAATGGTGAAAAACTGAAACCATTTCCACTAAGATCAGGAACAAGACAAGGTTTCCCACTCTCACCACTATTATTCAACATAGTTTTGGAAGGTTTAGCCACAGCAATCAGAGACAAAAAAGAAAAGGAATCCAAATTAGAAAAGAAGAAGTAAAACTGCCACTGATTGCAGTTGACATGACATACATAGAGAATCCTAAGATGCCACCAGAAAACTCCTAGAGCTAATCAATGAATTTGGTAAAGTAGCAGGATACAAAATTAATGCACAGAAATCTCTTGCATTCCTATACACTAATGATGAAAAATCTGAAAGAGAAATTAAGGAATCACTGCCATTTATCACTGCAACAAAAAGAATAAAATACCTAGGAATAAACTTACCTAAGGAGACAATAGACCTGTATGCAGAAAACTGTAAGATACTGATGAAAGAAATTAAATATGATACAAAAAAATGGAGAGATATACCATGTTCTTGGGTTGCAGGAATCAACATTGTGAAAATGACTATACTACCCAAAGCAATCTACAGGTTCAATGCAATCCCTATCAAACTACCACTGGCATTTATCATGGAACTACAACAAAAAATGTCACAATTTGTATGGAAACACAAAAGACCCCAAATAGCCAAATAATCTTGAGAAAGAAAAACGGAGCTAGAGGAATCAGTCTTCCTGACTTTAGACTATACTACAAAGCTACAGTAATCAAGACAGTATGGTACTGGCACAAAAACAGAAATATAGATCAATGGAACAGGAAAGAAAGCCCAGAGACCAACCCACGCACATGGTCACCTTATTTTTGATAAAGGAGGAAAGAGTATACAGTGGAGAAAGACAGCCTCTTCAATAAGTGGTGCTGGGAAAACTGGACAGCTACATGTAAAAGAATGAAATTAGAACACTCCCTAACACCATACACAAGAATAAACTCGAAATGGATTAAAGACCTAAATGTAAGGCCAGACACTGTAAAACTCTTGGAGGAAAACATAGGCAGAACACTCCATGACATACATCACAGCAAGATCCTTTTGTACCCACCTCCTAGAGAAATGGAAATAAAAACAAAAATAAACAAATGAGACCTAATGAAACTTAAAAGCTTTTGCACAGCAAAGGAAACCATAAACAAGACAAAAAGACAACCCTGAGAATGGAAGAAAATATTTTCAAATGAAGCAACTGACAAAGGATTAATCCCCAAAATTTACAAGCAGCTCATGCAGCTCAATATCAAAAAAACAAGCAACACAATCCAAAACTGGGCAGAAGACCTAAATAGACATTTCTCCAAAGAAGATATACAGATTGCCAACAAACACATGAAAGAATCCTCAACATGATTAATCATTAGAGAAATGCAAATCAAAAGTACAATGAGATATCATCTCTCACCAGTCAGAATGGCCATCATCAAAAAATCTACAAACAATAAATGCTGTAGAGGGTGTGGAGAAAAGGCAACCCTCTTGCACTGTTGATTGGAATGTAAATCGATACAGCCACTATGGAGGACGGTACGGATGTTCCTTAAAAAACTAAAAATAGAACTACCATACAACCCAGCAATCCCACTACTTGGCATATATCCTGAGAAAACCATAATTCAAAAAGAGTCATGTACCAAAATGTTCATTGCAGCTCTATTTACAATAGCCAGGACATGGAAACAACCTCAGTGTCCATCGACAGATGAATGGATAAAGAAGATGTAGCACATATATACAATGGAATATTACTCAGCCATAAAAAGAAACGAAATTGAGTTATTTGTAATGAGGTGGATGGACCTAGAATCTGTCATACAGAGTGAAGTAAGTCAGAAAGAGAAAAACAAATACTGTATGCTAACACATATATATGGAATCTAAAAAAAAAAAAAAAAAAAGGTTCTGAAGAACCTAGGGGCAGGACAGGAATAAAGACGTAGACGTAGAGAATGGACTTGAGGACACAGGGAGGGGGAAGGGTAAGCTGGGACGAAGTGAGAGAGTGGCATGGACATATATACACTACCAAATATAAAATAGATAGCTAGTGGGAAGCAGTCGCACAGCACAGGGAGATCAGTGCTTTGTGACCACCTAGATAGGTGGGATAGGGAGGGTGGGAGGGAGAGAGACGCAAAAAAGGAAGAGATATGGGGATATATGTATATGTATAGCTGATTCACTTTGTTATACAGCAGAAACTAACACACCATTGTAAAGCAATTATACTCCAATAAAGATGTTAAAAAAAACAAACAAACACGGATCTAATTGTGTTATTTTCTTCCTTAAAATTTTTGGATAACTTTAAGCCATTTAAAGCATATATTTTAAATTCATTACTGTGTCATGCAACACCTTTGCTTTCTGTCTACAACCTTTCTTCCTCACCCACTCCCTAGTTTAATTCATTTACCAATATATTTAAGTAATATATGCTAAAGTGGCTGCCATATTCCACACCCTGTGCTCAGTACCAACTATTACTTAAGAGTATCTTTCTGTCATGGAGTAGGCCTAAAGTGAACTCTTAAAAACAGACATATTAAAATATTAATATTTATGTATTTATAAATATATGTATATAAAATTATTATTAGTCATATATATGCAACTAATTCAAAGAGTTGTCTACTATTTCTTTATCCATAATAATAAAGTATCATATTTTAACTATGCTGATGTTATTGTTTCAAAGAAATCACAACTTTTTTAGCCCCCTTTATTACCTTCCGGGTGCAGGAATATTTGGTCATGGTGAGACTTGATCGAAACAACATCCTCATTTGAAATGTATTTGACAATTCGATCCCTCCCTATACTTCAGTAATATCTACTTAGCAACTGAGCATTAAATGTTTCATTTGTTGAAATACATGTATTTTATTTTATTTTATTTTATTTTTTTACACAATTTGTTTTCTCTTTATTGCTTTTTTTTTTAAACATCTTTATTGAAGTATAATTGCTTTACAGTGGTGTGTTAGTTTCTGCTTTATAACAAAGTGAATCACTTATACATATACATATGTTCCCATATCTCTTCCCTCTTGCATCTCCCTCCCTACCACCCTCCCCATCCCACCCCTCTAGGTGGTCACAAAGCACCGAGCTGATCTCCCTGTGCTATGCGGCTGCTTCCCACTAGCTATCTATTTTACATTTGGTAG
Source organism: Balaenoptera ricei (assembly GCF_028023285.1). Classification (NCBI taxonomy): domain Eukaryota; kingdom Metazoa; phylum Chordata; class Mammalia; order Artiodactyla; family Balaenopteridae; genus Balaenoptera; species Balaenoptera ricei. The sequence goes on from NC_082641.1 coordinate 79,972,752, forward strand.
TGTATATATGTCCATGACACTCTCTCACCCTGTCACGTCTCACCCCTCCGCCTCCCCATATCCTCAAGTCCATTCTCTAGTAGGTCTGTGTCTTTATTCCCGTCTTGCCACTAGGGTCTTCATGGCCTTTTTTTTTTTTTTTTTTTTCCTTAGATTCCATATATATGTGTTAGCATACTGTATTTGTTTTTCTCTTTCTGACTTACTTCACTCTGTATGACAGACTCTAACTCCATCCACCTCATTACAAATACCTCCATTTCATTTCTTTTTATGGCTGAGTAATATTCCATTGTATATATGTGCCACATCTTCTTTATCCATTCATCCGATGATGGACACTTAGGTTGCTTCCATATCCTGGCTATTGTAAATAGAGCTGCAATGAACATTTTGGTACATGACTCTTTTTGAACTATGGTTTTCTCAGGGTATATGCCCAGTAGTGGGATTGCTGGGTCGTATGGTAGTTCTATTTGTAGTTTTTTAAGGAACCTCCGTACTGTTCTCCATAGTGGCTGTATCAATTTACATTCCCACCAACAGTGCAAGAGTGTTCCCTTTCCTCCACACCCTCTCCAGCATTTATTGTTTCTAGATTTTTTGATGATGGCCATTCTGACCGGTGTGAGATGATATCTCATTGTAGTTTTGATTTGCATTTCTCTAATGATTAATGATGTTGAGCATTCTTTCATGTGTCTGTTGGCCATCTGTATATCTTCTTTGGAGAAATGTCTATTTAGGTCTTCTGCCCATTTTTGGATTGGGTTGTTCGTTTTTTTGTTATTGAGCTGCATGAGCTGCTTGTAAATCTTGGAGATTAATCCTTTGTCAGTTGCTTCATTTGCAAGTATTTTCTCCCATTCTGATGGTTGTCTTTTGGTCTTGTTTATGGTTTCCTTTGCTGTGCAAAAGCTTTTAAGTTTCATTAGGTCCCATTTGTTTATTTGTGTTCTTATTTCCATTTCTCTAGGATCTGGGTCAAAAAGAATCTTGCTGTGATGTATGCATAGAGTGTTCTGCCTATGTTTTCCTCTAAGAGTTTGATAGTGTCTGGCCTTACATTTAGGTCTTTAATCCATTTTGAGTTTATTTTTGTGCATGGTGTCAGGGAGTGTTCTAATTTCATACTTTTACATGTACCTGTCCAATTTTCCCAGCACCACTTATTGAAGAGGCTGTCTTTTCTCCACTGTATATGCTTGCCTCCTTTATCAAAGATAAGATGACCATATGTGCGTGGGTTTATCTCTGGGCTTTCTATCCTGTTCCATTGATCTATATTTATGTTTTTCTGCCAGTACCAAACTGTCTTGATTACTGTAGCTTTGTAATATAGTCTGAAGTCAGGGAGCCTGATTCCCCCAGCTCCATTTATCGTTCTCAAGATTGCTTTGGCTATTCGGGGTCTTTTGTGTTTCCATACAAATTGTGAAGTTTTTTGTTCTAGTTCTGTGAAATATGCCAGTGGTAGTTTGATAGGGATTGCATTGAATCTGTAGATTGCTTTGGGTAGTAGAGTCATTTTCACAATATTGATTCTTCCAATCCAAGAACATGGTATATCTCTCCATCTATTTGTATCATCTTTAATTTCTTTCATCAGTTTCTTATAATTTTCTGCATACAGGTCTTTTGTCTTCTTAGGTAGGTTTATTCCTAGATATTTTATTCTTTTTGTTGCAATGGTAAACGGGAGTGTTTTCTTAATTTCACTTTCAGATTTTTCGTCATTAGTGTATAGAAATGCAAGAGTTTTCTGTGCATTGATTTTGTATCCTGCTACTTTACCAAATTCATTGATTAGCTCTAGTAGTTTTCTGGTAGCATCTTTAGGATTCTCTATGTATAGTATCATGTCACCTGCAAACAGTGACAGCTTTACTTCTTATTTTTCAATTTGGATTCCTTTTATTTCTTTGTCTTCTCTGATTGCTGTGGCTAACACTTCCAAAACTATGTTGAATAATAGTGGTGAGAGTGGGCAACCTTGTCTTGTTCCTGATCTTAGTGGAAATGGTTTCAGTTTTTCACCATTGAGGACAATGTTGGCTGTGGGTTTGTCATATATGGCCTTTATTATGTTGAGGAAAGTTCCTTCTGTGCCTACTTTCTGCAGGGCTTTTATCATAAATGGGTGTTGAATTTTGTTGAAAGCTTTCTCTGCATCTATTGAGATGATCATATGGTTTTTCTCCTTCAATTTGTTAATATGGTGTATCACGTTGACTGATTTGCATATATTGAAGAATCCATGCATTCCTGGGATAAACCCCACTTGATCATGGTATATGATCCTTTTAATGTGCTGTTGGATTCTGTTTGCTAGTATTTTGTTGAGGATTTTTGCATCTATGTTCATCAGTGATATTGGCCTGTAGTTTTCTTTCTTTGTGACATCTTTGTCTGGTTTTGGTATCAGGGTGATGGTGGCCTCGTAGAATGAGTTTGGAAGTGTTCCTCCCTCTGCAATATTTTGGAAGAGTTTGAGAAGGATAGGTGTTAGCTCGTCTCTAAATGTTTGATAGAATTCACCTGTGAAGCCATCTGGTCCTGGGCTTTTGTTTGTTGGAAGGTTTTTAATCACAGTTTCAATTTCAGTGCTTGTGATTGGTCTGTTCATATTTTCTATTTCTTCCTGGTTCAGTCTCGGCAGGTTGTGCATTTCTAAGAATCTGTCCATTTCTTCCAGGTTGTCCATTTTATTGGCATAGGGTTGCTTGTAGTAATCTCTCATGATCTTTTGTATTTCTGCAGTGTCAGTGGTTACTTCTCCTTTTTCATTTCTAATTCTATTGATGTGAGTCTTCTCCCTTTTTCTCTTGATGAGTCTGTCTAATGGTTTATCAATTTTGTTTATCTTCTCAAAGAACCAGCTTTTAGTTTCATTGATTTTTGCTATTGTTTCCTTCATTTCTTTCTCATTTATTTCTGATCTGACCTTTATGATTTCTTTCCTTCTGCTAGCTTTGGGGTTTTTTTGTTCTTCTTTCTCTAATTGCTTTAGGTGCAAGGTTAGGTTGTTTATTCGAGAGGTTTCCTGTTTCTTAAGGTACGCTTGTATTGCTATAAACTTCCCTCTTAGCACTGCTTTTGCTGTGTCCCATAGGTTTTGGGTCGTCGTGTCTCCATTGTCATTTGTTTCTAGGTATTTTTTGATTTCCCCTTTGATTTCTTTAGTGATCACTTCTTTATTAAGTAGTGTATTATGTAGCCTCCATGTGTTTGTATTTTTTACAGATCTTTTCCTGTAATTGATATCTAGTCTCATAGCATTGTGGTCGGAAAAGATACTTGATACGATTTCAATTTTCTTAAATTTACCAAGGCTTGATTTGTGACCCAAGATATGACCTATCCTGGGGAATGTTCCATGAGCACTTGAGAAAAATGTGTATTCTGTTGTTTTTGGGTGGAATGTCCTATAAATATCAATTAAGTCCATCTTGTTTAATGTATCATTTAAAGCTTGTGTTTCCTTATTTATTTTCATTTTGGATGATCTGTCCATTCGTGAAAGTGGGGTGTTAAAGTCCCCTACTATGATCGTGTTGCTGTCGATTTCCCCTTTTATGGCTGTTAGTATTTGCCTTATGTATTGAGGTGCTCCTATGTTGGGTGCATAAATATTTACAATTGTTATACCTTCCTCTTGGATCGATCCCTTGATCATTATATAGTGTCCTTCTTTGTCTCTTGTAATAGTCTTTATTTTAAAGTCTATTTTGTCTGATATGAGAATTGCTACTCCAGCTTTCTTTTGATTTCCATTGGCATGGAATATCTTTTTCCATCCCCTCACTTTCAGTCTGTATGTGTCTCTAGGTCTGAAGTGGGTCTCTTGTAGACAGCATATATATGGGTCTTGTTTTTGTATCCATTCAGCCAGCCTGTGTCTTTTGGTGGGAGCATTTAATCCATTTACATTCAAGGTAATTATCGATATGTATGTTCCTATTCCCATTTTCTTGAATGTTTTGGGTTTGTTATTGTAGGTGTTTTCCTTCTCTTGTGTTTCTTGCCTAGAGAAGTTCCTTTAGCATTTGTTGTAAAGCTGGTTTGGTGGTGCTGAACTCTCTCAGCTTTTGCTTGTCTGTAAAGGTTTTAATTTCTCCATCACATCTCAATGAGATCCTTGCTGGGTAGAGTAATCTTGGTTGTAGGTTTTTCTCCTTCATCACTTTAAGTATATCCTGCCACTCCCTTCTGGCTTGCAGAGTTTCTGCTGAAAGATCAGATGTTAACCTTATGGGGATTCCCTTGTGTGTTATTTGTTGTTTTTCCCTTGCTGCTTTTAATATGTTTTCTTTATATTTAATTTTTGATAGTTTGATTAATATGTGTCTTGGCGTGTTTCTCCTTGGATTTATCCTATATGGGACCCTCTGTGCTTCCAGGACTTGATTAACTATTTCCTTTCCCATATTAGGGAAGTTTTCAACTATAATCTCTTCAAATATTTTCTCAGTCCCTTTCTTTTTCTCTTCTTCTTCTGGGACCCCTATAATTCGAATGCTGGTGCGTTTAATGTTGTCCCAGAGGTGTGTGAGACTGTCCTCAGTTCTTTTCATTCTTTTTTCTTTATCCTGCTCTGCAGTAGTTATTTCCACCATTTTATCTTCCGGGTCACTTATCCTTTCTTCTGCCTCAGTTATTCTGCTATTGATCCCACCTAGAGTATTTTTAACTTCATTTATTGTGTTTTTCATCATTGCTTGGTTCCTCTTTAGTTCTTCTACGTCCTTGTTAAATGTTTCTTGCATTTTGTCTATTCTATTTCCAAGATTTTGGATCATCCTTACTATCATTATTCTGAATTCTTTTTCAGGTAGACTACCTATTTCCTCTTCATTTGTTAGGTCTGGTGTGTTTTGACCCTGCTCCTTCATCTGCTGTGTGTTTTTCTGTCGTCTCATTTTGCTTATCTTACTGTGTTTGGGGTCTCCTTTTCACAGGCTGCAGGTTCGTAGTTCCCATTGTTTTTGGTATCTGTCCCCAGTGGCTAAGGTCGGTTCAGTGGGTTGTGTAGGCTTCCTGGTGGAGGGGACTAGTGCCTTTGTTCTGGTGGATGAGGCTGGATCTTGTCTTTCTGGTGGGCACGTCCACGTCTGGTGGTGTATTTTGGGGTGTCTGTGGCCTTATTATGATTTTAGGCAGCCTCTCTGCTAATGGATGGGGCTGTGTTCCTGTCTTGCTAGTTGTTTGGCATAGGGTGTCCAGCACTGTAGCTTGCTGGTCGTTGAGTGAAGCTGGGTCTTGATGTTGAGATGGAGATCTCTGAGAGATTTTTGCCGTTTGGTATTACGTGGAGCTGGGAGGTCTCTTGTGGACCAGTGTCCTGAAGTTGGCTCTCCCACCTCAGAGGCACGGCCCTGATGCCTGGCTGGAGCACCAAGAGCCTTTCATCCACACGGCTCAGAGTAAAAGGGAGAAAAAATAGACAGAAAGAAAGAAAGAGGCTATAATATAGTGAAGTAAAATAAAGCTATTATAAAGCAAAGCTATACAGACAAAATCTCACCCAGAAGCATATACATATACACTCACAAAAAAAGGAAAAGGGGAAAAATTAATATATCCTGCTCCCAAAGTCCACCTCCTGAATTTGGGATTTTTCGTTGTCTATTCAGCTATTCAACAGATGCAGGCACATCAAGTTGTTTGTGGAGTTTTAATCCGCTGCTTCTGAGGCTGCTGGGAGAGGTCTCCCTTTCTCTTCTTTGTTCGCACAGCTCCCAGGGTTCAGCTTTGGATTTGGACCCACCTCTGCCTGTAGGTCGCCTGAGGGCGTCTGTTCCCCGCCCAGACAGAACGGGGTTAAAGGAGCAGTTGCTTCGGGGGCTCTGGCTCACTCAGGCCGTGGGGAGGGCGGGCTACGAATGCTGGGCGAGCCTGCGGTGGCAGAGGCCGGCGTGACATTGCACCAGCCTGAGGCGCGCTGTGCGTTCTCCTGGGAAAGTCTTCCCGGATCACGGGACCCTGGCAGTGGCGGGCTGCACCGGCTCCCGGGAGGGGCAGTGTGGAGAGTGACCTGTGTTCGCATACAGGCTTTTTGGTGGCGGCAGCAGCAGCCTTAGCGTCTCATTCCCGTCTCTGGGGCCCGCGCTGATAGCCACGGCTCGCGCCCATCTCTGAAGTTCGTTTAGGCGGCGCTCTGAATCCCCTCTCCTCGCGCACCAGGAAACAAAGAGGGAAGAAAAAGTCTCTTGCCTGTTCGGCAGCTGCAGACTTTTTCCTGGACTCCCTCCCGGCTAGCTGTGGTGCACTAACTCCTTCAGGCTGTGTTCACGCCACCAACCCCAGTCCTCTCCCTGCGATCCGTTGGAAGCCAGAGCCTCAGCTCCCAGCCCCGCCCGCCCCGGCGGGTGAACAGACAAGCCTCTCGGGCTGGTGAATGCTGCTTGGCGCCAAGCCTCTGTGTGGGAATCTCTCCGCTTTGCCCTCCGCACCCCTGTGGCTGCGCTCTCCTCCGTGGCTCCGAAGCTTCCCCCCTCTGCTACCCGCAGTGTCCGCCCGCAAAGGGGCTTCTTAGTGCGTGGAAACCTTTCCTCCTTCACGGCTCCCTCCCACTGGTGCAGGTCCCGTCCCTATTCTTTTGTCTCTGTTATTTCTTTTTTCTTTTGCCCTACCCAAGTACGTGGGGAGTTTCTTGCCTTTTGGGAGGTCGGACGTTTTCTGCCAGCATTCAGTGGGTGTTCTGTAGGAGCAGTTCCACGTGTAGATGTATTTCTACTGTATCTGTGGGAAGGAAGGTGATCTCCATGTCTTACTCTTCCGCCATCTTCTCTCTCCCCCCTATGTACTTTATTTTTGTGAAATAATGTAGATCTTAAATTTGATTATTGAAAACAATAAAAAGTAATGCTTTTCTAAAAATTTCCCATGAGAGAGAAAAATAGTAATCTTATCTTTTGGGGTGGCTTCAAGACCATAAAGAGGAATTTGATCAAGGGCTTCCCAGAACAAGTAAGCAGTTGTTAAACGGAGAGATGTGCATTCTTCCTTATGGAGTTCACTGCTCAGTAGAAATGATAGAAATAACAAGCAAACAAATACATATACAATTGCACAGATTAATTATGATAAAAATGGAGAGAGCCTTAATTAGATATTGTGGTCAGAGAAGGCCTTTCTGAGGAACGGTTTGATCTGAGACCTGATGTGGAGAAGGAGCAGCCATGTGAAGAACTAATAAGCAAGTGTTTAGGGCAGAGGAAGTAATACTCAAAGCCACTTAGCTGGGAAAGAGTTTACTATGTTCAAGACTCTGAGAAAGTTTCTGTAGCTAGAGCAAAGTGGGTCAGGGAAGAGAGGAAGGAAATTAATTTGGAAACAAAGACAGACTGGATAAGGGAAAAGCTCGAAAACTTTGGTAATGAGTTTGCATTTTATTCTTGGTGCTGTCAGAAATCTTCAAAAGGGTTCCCAAAAGGGAATTATTTAAGTCAGGTATTTAAACAACATTATTGTGACTTCTGTGTGAGAACTGTAAAGAGAAAGAGTGAAAGCAGAGAGACCATTGTGAGATTATGGGATTATTTACAGGTGGAGGTGTCAAATGGGAAGCTGGATATTCACATCTGGAGTTAAAGGTTATACTAGTCTGCTTCGGATGCCATAAAAAATGCTATAAAATGGATGTCTTCAACAACAGAAATTTATTTTATCACAGTGTGCCTGTAATGTAGATTTTCTTCCAAGGGCATTTCTCTTGGCCTATAGGTGGCTGCCATCTGGCTGGGTGCTCATATGACCTCATTGTATGTACACAGAGAGGGAACAAGCTCTCTGGTGTCTTTTCTTACAAGAGTACTAATCCCATAGGACTAGGGACCTACCCTCATGACCTCATCTGGCCCTAATTATCTCCCAAGAACTCCGTCTTCAAATACCATCACATTGGATATTAGAGCTTCAGCATAGGAATTTGCGGGAGGGGGAGATGCAATCCAGTCCATAACACAGCATGAGATCTGGCTAAACATGTGAAATTAAGAATGAAAGTACTAGAAGGAAATCACAATATAGGATATATGAGGTTTTCAAAGGTGAAAACATTAGGGTTTTCATTTTTATATCTTTATGATTTTACACCAACTCTTTCTTCCTTAGAACTCGAATACACTTTCTGCCTTGGCTTCCATTAAAGATACTGAGATCATTTTTGAGTGCTATCTATGTGCCAGGCACTTTACATCCATTAACTGTAATCACAAATTTGTCAGGTAGGTCTTATTATCTGCATATCACAGGTGAGGACACTGAAACTTTGAATAACTTGACCATGGTCCCATAAGCAGGCTTTGACTTCTGATCTATGTGACTCTAAATTCCTCACTTTCATCTATCCCACTTGGCTCCCTAAATCAATCCCACAAGGCCCCAAATCAGGTGGTACCTTCTCCTTATAAATTTTATTCACAAGTTTTCCTCAAACTTCCTGAGTGAATTTTCCCCTCATTTGTGTTTATATAACATCCTTTACACACCTCCATTATAATTAGGTATTTCAGCTAATCTTGAACATGACCAAGCCATCTCATGTGGTTTTCATGTCACTCCCACCAGGGTGGAAGCAAGAATGCAGCAAATGGTTATTTAAATAAATATCACAATCAAAATTAATTTTTAAAACTTCTACATGAATTTTGAGAAAATACTCTGTGCAACATTCTCATTTGATTTAAATCCATTAACTCTTTATAGACTCTTGTTTTTCATTTTTAATTATTATAATTGATAGTTTAACAAAATAAACACTACTTTTTCTTTGAGACTTTACCGTAGAATAGGGATTTCTCTAAGGGTCCAAAATTTATCAAAATGTATTGGATATGATAGAAACAAGCCTAGGGACATGATTTAACATATTTTTCTTCAACTTCATCTGCTATAAAATAGTGAAAACAATATTTATCCCCAAACAATTTTGTAAATTTGTTTGGATTGCACGTTAAACATTCCTATCCAAGGGGGCAATTACTAGTAATAACCACAAAAATAATTAAGTGTAAATGGATTCTTCATTTGTGTAGTGCTTGCATTTCTGTTATATATACATATATCAGTTCAAGCATTAAAACTTGAAGAAAATATCCTACTGTTTTCCAACTTCTGAATTTATGTATAAAGCTGATTATTAGGTTGGAAAAAAAAGAATGCTCAGAGCTGCCCACAAAACTGGGTGCCAAACAAGTATTTCTTGGATTTTCACACTTGAGACAATGTGATTGAGACAATGTGATATGGAGAAAAGAACAAATGGAGTAATAAGCAGACCTCTATTTTAGTCCTGCCTGTATAATATCTGTATTATTTGTCTCAACTTCTCTAGGGTTTAGTTTCTTCACCAATGTTAGAACGCCTCTTAGAGTTCTGAGATTCTTAGATTCTATGACTATTCTTTTGAGAGTGAGGCTCAAACATCTCCATTGTTTCTTTAGTACAGATGATTCAGCTTCAACCTAATCCCAGTGTACAGATCTTACAATTTATAATTGATCAATTCATATTGGGCCCTATTGTTATGGTAGAGTTACTTAAAATGAGACATTCTGTGTTCAGATTTCCATTTTTCTGTGTTAACTTTGTATGGGTCACATAGCCTCTCTGTCTAGTGCAATAGTTCCTCATCTTTACAACAGGGATTGTTGTGAAAATTAAATGAGTTTGTCCAATAAACAGTGCCTGGCACATGTTTAACACAAAGTAAACCCTCAACAAATGAGAACCATCTTGCCACTCTTATCATCATCAATGGCCAAATAGTGTTTCTAAACATCCTGTATCCTTTCCTCCATTCAATTTTAAATATCTCATGACCAACATAGTATGTTCCATACAAGAGAAAAACGGGGTGCCATTTTCTGTGGCTTTTAAGCCTTGAGGACTGACTTTTCAAGTTTTTATTTTAGAATAAGAATACTCTTCCATTGCCTTTTCTCCCCATTTATGTATCAAAAACAATGAAAAAGTGCCTCATACAAATTATCAGTCTTGTTTTACATGATTTTAATATTCTGGTTTGGGGAGGTGTAATTTTCAGTAAAATCTCTGATACCTATATATAAAACGTATACATGTTTATCTGTATATATTTGTGTGTGTATCTTTGTATACCTGTATCTTTCCAATGGTTCTCAGTTTTCATTTTTCACCTATTATCCCTAAATACCTTAAAAAATTAATCTCTTCTGTTTTGGGGTTACACATTTATAAAACTGTATCATTTCTTGATTGATTGATTTGTATGGTAAGAGGTGGTTCTATATAGATGACAATAAGAATTCTCACCCATTTCTGTAGAAGGCAAATAATTCACTTATCTTTCAGGTCCTCATCCTAGTGGAGAATTGCCTACCTGGGGCCAGAAACGTTAGTATAAACTCCAAGGTCATAGTTATAATCTTCATACTGCACCAACTGCCCCTCCTCTATACTCTGCAGATACTGTATGTCAGGATCTCATTTATTATCATGTCAATGCAAACTGCTTCCTTTGTAAGGGGCAGTAAACAGTCTTACCTTTGCATTAACCATAATGTAATTCCCTTTATTCCTCTTTGTAGTAAACTTTCTCTCTTCAGTAACTTACGTCGAAAAAGAAATATATTGACATGTAGCTCTTGAATATATTTATGCCTAGGAATGTAGTTATTTTACCCACTAATATTCAGAATTGGAGAATTCATACTATAGGTATTTGTGGAGACATATATCCACATGTATATATATCTATATATTTTAAAATAAATATATGTGTGTATACATTTTACATACTTGTCTGGGAAATTAGGAAATATCTGTTTTCTTTGAGTTTGCCTCTGTAGTGAAAATTCATTATTTGTCATCTACCTGGAAAATAACATATATTCTTGAAATGGTTTCCTTTATTATCTCATTATATACATAATATAAATGATGCCTTACTCTCCTTTTTCTAATATTCATGGAGATCCAAATTTTCCCACTTTCACTTTCTAATTTGTCCCTTTGTATCTTTTCCTCTTTAGCCTCAGTATAGGCAATATGTTCAAATAACATTTCTGCTTTATAAAAACTAACTCCAAAAGAAGTAGGCACAATGTTTATATATACCTCAAATATGATTAAACCCACCAGGCAAATCTGTCAATTCTCAATAAGCTCTCAGCAGCACAGGATCTCATAGTCTATGCATGTGCTGAAAAGGGCACATCATGTTTCTAGTCATATTCTTGTGTGCTGTGAGTCCTTTGAATCACAAGATGTTTTCTTTATATTGCTTTTTCCCATCTAGTTAAATCATATTTCTGGCATATGAGCATATAGTCAAACATTTTCAGTAAATGAGAATGTTTTACTTCTCCTATCTTGTATGTTATTGCTAAGAAATTATAAGGAGGAACTGTGAGTCTATTTTACTGAAGATATCAGCTTGTGTTCTCTTAGCAAAATGACATAAATGACAGTGGGAAGAATTAAGAATCACATGTGGACAGGTGAATAAGTACACTCAGGGTTTTAGACAATCACACATGATTTGTGTATTAAAGCAAAGATTTTAAAGACAGAAATGTTCTTCTTTCTAGCATCTCTCCTCTGAAGTAAATTACTGAGTAAAAAAAAAAAAAAAATTTAAGCTATTATAATGCTTTTTTTAGCCCCATTGCACATCACCAAAGCTGGAGAAAGACAAGTGGAGAATAAATGGATCTCAAATACCCTTGTCTTACCGGGTTTTCTCACTTTGAAAGGACCCTTTCACTCATCTCTCTGTATCTGTGGGTCCCAGGTGTTGTTGAGATTTAGATTAATAAAGACACCTCCAGGCACAGGAAGACTTTCTGCACATGATTAGTAAATGCCCATTGCTTTCCTGGGTAGACAATATATAGCCAGTTAATTTAGGGCTACTCCAAATGACTTCTAAAGCCCTCTGCAGTCCTGAAATTCTGTTGTGAGGACACAATTAAACAGAACAAGTTTCCAATGTGTGCACCTGCTCTCTTTTTCTTGAGGGAATGGCAAGATGATATATCCCAATAGAGGAACAGACTAACAAATAGACAAGTCAGAGGTTGTGTTGGCCCAACATTTTGAAGCTTTTACCTCACAACTTTGTCTATAAAGACACAGCTGGCATGTAAGGGAGAGTTTTAAGAGTATGTGTTTTGAAATTCAGGTTTGGTTTACACACAGTGTATGAAATCATTTCAGATTTGTATATACTGTATTGTACATAGAGTATAGAAAAAGATGACATGACATCCCTGAGGTAACATTTATTTTATTACTTAAAAGAGATATTCTAATATTACTAGAACTATAAAGCACCTGGAACCTTAGGATTAAATAATACTTCATATTTTAATAGTTGGGGCAAAAACTGTTTATCTCTTTATAAGTGTAAATCAAACCTGGAGCCTGAGTATTCGTTCCTAGACATAGGTGGATCCTATTCTGTCCCTGCTCTCTGGTTGTTAAATATAACATGCAAAGTTGATTCAAGTGATAAATGCCTATTCTTATCTCATGAGCTGCTTATTTCATTATTTGCCTAGATTCAAAGGTGCAAAATACAAAATTCAGGCCAAAAGGATTTATTAACCAAAACTGTGTCTCTCCATTGATATTGCAGTTTGTGGGGCTGGATATTTCTGAATAGTGAACCAATCACAGGGGAGATGACTTAAATGGAAAGCACTGAACAATAAGGTAGGTCATTTCCCTAACCTTTAATATAAACTATGGTCAAGGAATTGGCTGACTACCAGGCAGCTGGAAAAGGGAAATGTTGTGCTGTATTGTTCCTCTGAAAAGCAGCGTTAATGGACTACTCATAGAAGTGTTTGCAGGCTGGAAGCTGGGACATCTTGAGACCTTTCCCACTTGTGACGTTTCATTGTGCCCATTATGGACAGCAAGGAATGTCATAATGCACTGAGGGCAATTTTCGAAAGAAAAGTCAGAAGCGATTGATAGGAAAGGGAGCTAACCTTTTATACAGCACCATTCCCCTGTCAGTGCTTCATAAATACAGTTACACCAACCTGCTACCCTTCCTTCAGATACTCTGATAAAAAAGAAGATAATTATCACTTTTAATTTCAGTCCAGAGTTCTCAATCCTTTGAGAAGTTCATTTGAATCCCCCAATAATCATGTATATTTCAAAAGGGAAAAGAAAACAGAAGAAAAAAGTCATCTGTTTCCACCAGTTTCATGTTCACTCATCTCCTACCTGGGAACTTATTCACCACCACAGATGGTCACAGTTTCACTCTTGGGTGTTAATTTCTCTGTTCCTGTTGCTCCAGCTGTTATTTCCTAGATGGACAGAAAGTCTCTCAGAAACAAGTGCTATTGAGACATGTCTTCCCATCTGCAGTATATAAAGGTGTATTTATCTTTCTATTGTGTGCTGTTTTACTAAGCATGTCTCTCTTGTAAATTTTGCATTCCTCTGGGAGAAATAGTTGTCATTCCCATATTTCATTTGCTCCATTACAATCTCTAATTCACTGAGGCAGATAATATTAGAGTGACAATTATAATGCAGATAGATCGTTCAGGCAAATATGGTATGGAACTGAAACAGCCAAGCATTGTTTCTATCATTACAGGTTTAAATCTATTAGGTGAATGATATCTTTTTTATGCATAAACCCTCATAAATATTGTTTTGACATCAATATTATAAATTCTGTTTTGCTTAAATCATGTTTCTAATGAATTAGTGAGATTAATGAGGCACACAAATAAAGATTCTTGGTCTTAGTGCATTGTGAAGTGCAGGCAGTCCTCAATAAAGGCCAAATGGAAAATTCATTTTCCTTTTTCAGAAGTGGGAAAGCAGAAAACAAGGCTGGAACATCACCTCAAGGCTTATTTAAGCAAAAGAGTTTATCATGAACCCTGACATTGTTTCCTGCTCCATTAATGCTTTAGCATGAAAAGCTCTTATGTTCAACCCCATCTTACTTTATCCCTATACCAACTCCCTTCTGTAATGGCAGGTTCCTCTAAGGAGGGAATGCTGCCATTCAGGGTGCAACATAAATGATATTTCCACTAGAAGAAACAGGTAACATCACATCAGTAGGATTATTGACCATGGGCAGAGTGGTGAGCACCCAGTTGCTGATTGTATTAGTTTGCTAGAGCTGCTATAACAAAATACTACAGATTGTGTGCCTTAGAACAACAGAAGATTATTGTCTCAGAGTGGTGGATGCTAGAGGTATGAAAGCTAGGTGTTATCAGGGTAGGTTCCTTCTGAGGACTGTGAGGGAAGGATGTATTCCAGGCCTCTCTCTTTGGCTTGTAGATGGCCATTTACTCCCTGCATCTATTTACATGACATTCTCCCTATGTATGTTTCTATGTACAAATGTCTGCTTTTTATAAGAACACCAGTCATATTGGATCAGGGGCTCACTCTACTCTAGTATGACCTCATCCTAACTTAACTAGTGACATCTGTGAAAATTCTATTTCCAAATAAGGTCGCATTCTGGGGTACTGGGGTCTAGGACTTCAACATATGAATTTTGGGAGACTGATTCAACCCATAACACTTACATGTTTTAGGGACATTCTTCCTGTTTGAAGAAAATATGAGAGGGATAGTCAACATCATATAACCTCAGGAAAATGAAAATTGAAACCCCAGAGGAATAACATTATACCCCACCATAATGGCTAAGGACTCACATGTCTTTTAGCAGTAGAATAGATAAATGAATTGTGAAATATTTATTTTAGAACACTATGCAGAAATCTTTTTAAAAACTACTGCCACATGCAGCACAAAAGTTGAATCATATAAATTTTGGTGAAGCTACAGAGCAACCAGATTCTTATTATGCATTCCTAATGGGATTATAAAATGGTCCAAACATTCTGAAAAACTTCTTGGCACTATATACTAATATCACTTATCCTATGATCCAGAAATTTTACTCTACATATGTACTAAAGAAAAATGAGGGCATTTGTGCAGCAAAAGGCATATAAAAGAATATTCACGACAGCTTTATTAATAATATAAAAAAACCTGTAAACAACAAACATGACCTTCAACTGCAGAATGGACAAGTGAATTTTGATATGTTCATAGTAGAATATTACTCAGTGATTAAAAAGAACAGACTACTGCTACATACAACATCATAACTGAATCTTACAAGCATAATGCTGGGCAAACACCCCAAAATAAATAAATACATACTATAAAATTCTACTTCCATGAAACTCAAAAACAGTTAAATTAAAAGCAAGAAGAACTACAATACTGCAGCCTGTGGAACAAAAACCACATTCACAGAAAGATAAACAAGATGAAAGGGCAGAGGGCTATGTACCAGATGAAAAACAAGATAAAACCCCAGAAAAACAAATAAATGAAGTGGAGATAAGCAACCTTCCAAAAAATAATTCAGAATAATGATAGTGAAGATGATCCAGGACCTGGGAAAAATAATGTAAGCAAAGATCGAGAAGATGCAAGAAATGTTTAACAAAGACCTACAAGAATTAAAGAACAAACAAACAGAAATGAACAATACAATAACTGAAATGAAAACTACACTAGAAGGAATCAATAGCAGAATAACTGAGACAGAAGAACGGATAAGTGACCTGGAAGACAGAATGGTGGAATTCACTGCCGTGGAACAGAATAAAGAAAAAAGAATGAAAAGAAATGAAGACAGCCTAAGAGACCTCTGGGACAACATTAAACACAGCAATATTCACATTATAGGGGTCCCAGAAGGAGAAGAGAGAGAGAAAGGACCAGAGAAAATATTTGAAGAGATTATAGTTGAAAACTTCCCTAACATGGGAAAGGAAATAGCCACCCAGGTCCAGGAAGCACAGAGAGTCCCATACAGGATAAACCCAAGGAGAAACACGCCGAGACACATAGTAATCAAACTGGCAAAAATTAAAGACAAAGAAAAATTATCAAAAGCAGCAAGGGAAAAATGACAAATAACATACAAGGGAACTCCCATAAGATTAACAGCTGATTTCTCGGCAGAAACTCTACAAGCCAGAAGGGAGTGGCATGATATACTTAAAGTGATGAAAAGGAAGAACCTACAACCAAGATTACACTACCCGGCAAGGATATCATTCAGATTTGATGGAGAAATCAAAACCTTTACCGACCAGCAAAAGCTAAGAGAATTCAGCACCACCAAACCAGCTCTACAACAAATGCTAAAGGAACTTCTCTAAGTGGGAAACACTAGAGAAGAAAAGGACCTACAAAAACAAACCCAAAACAATTAAGAAAATGGTCATAGGAACATACACATCGATAATTACCTTAAACGTGAATAGATTAAATGCTCCAACCAAAAGACACAGGCTTGCTGAATGGATAAAAAAACAAGACCCATATATATATGCTGTCTACAAGAGACCCACTTCAGACCTAGGGACGCATACAGACTGAAAGTGAGGGGATGGAAAAAGATATTCCATGCAAATGAAATCAAAAGAAAGCTGGAGTAGCAATACTCATATCAGATAAAATAGACTTTAAAATAAAGAATGTTACAAGAGACAAGGAAGGACACTACATAATGATCAAGGGATCAATCCAAGAAGAAGATATAACAATTATAAATATATATGCACCCAACATAGGAGCACCTCAATACATAAGGCAACTGCTAACAGCTTTAAAAGAGGAAATCGACAGTAACACAATAATAGTGGGGGACTTTAACACCTCATGTACACCAATGGACAGATCATCCAAAATGAAAATAAATAAGGAAACAGAAGCTTTAAATGACACAATAGACCAGATAGATTTAATTGATATTTATAGGGCATTCCATCCAAAAACAGCAGATTACACTTTCTTCTCAAGTGCACACAGAACATTCTCCAGGATAGACCACATCTTGGGTCACAAATCAAGCCTCAGTAAATTTAAGAAAATTAAGATCATATCAAGCATCTTTTCTGACCTCAACGCTATGAGATTAGAAATCAATTACAGGGAGAAAACATAAAAAACACAAACACATGGAGGCTAAACAATACGTTACTAAATAACCAAGAGATCACTGAAGAAATCAAAGAGGAAATAAAAAAATACCTAGAGACAAATGACAATGAAAACACGACGATCCAAAACCTATGGGATGTAGCAAAAGCAGTTCTAAGAGGGAAGTTTATAGCTATACAAGCCTACCTAAAGAAACAAGAAAAATCTCAAGTAAACAATCTACCCTTAACACCTAAAGGACCTGGAGAAAGAAGAACAAAACCCAAAGTTAGCAGAAGGAAAGAAATCATAAAGATCAGAGCAGAAATAAATGAAATAGAAACAAAGAAAACAATAGCAAAGATCAATAAAACTAAAAGCTGGTTCTTTGAGAAGATAAACAAAATTGATAAACCATTAGCCAGACTCATTAAGAAAAAGAGGGAGAGGACTCAAATCAATAAAATTAGAAATGAAAAAGGAGAAGTTACAACAGACACCACAGAAATACAAAGCATCCTAAGAGACTACTACAAGCAACTCTATGCCAATAAAATGGACAACCTGGAAGAAATGGACAAAATCTTAGAAAGGTATAACCTTCCAAGACTAAACCAGGAAGAAACAGAAAATATGAACAGACCAATCACAAGTAATGAAATTGAAACTGTGATTAAAAATCTTCCAACAAACAAAAGTCCAGGACCAGATGGCTTCACAGGTGAATTCTATCAAACATTTAGAGAAGAGCTAACTCCCATCCTTCTCAAACTCTTCCAAAAAATTGCAAAGGTAGGAAAACTCCCAAACTCATTCTGTGAGGCCACCATCACCCTGATACCAAAACCAGACAAAGATACTACAAAAAAAGAAAATTACAGACCAATATCACTGATGAATATCGATGCAAAAATCCTCAACAAAATACTAGCAAACAGAATCCAACGACACATTAAAAGGATCATACAACACGATCAAGTGGGATTTATCCCAGGGATGCAAGGATTCTTCAATATACGCAAATCAATCAATGTGATACACCATATTAACAAATTGAAGAATAAAAACCATATGATCATCTCAATAGATGCAGAAAAAGCTTTTGACAAAATTCAACACACATTTATGATAAAAACTCTCCAGAAAGTGGGCATAGAGGGAACCTCCCTCACCATAATAAAGTCCATACATGACAAACCCACAGCAAGCATCATTCTCAATGGTGAAAAACTGAAAGCATTTCCTCTACGACCAGGAACAAGACAAGGATGTCCACTCTCACCACTATTATTCAACATAGTTTTGGAAGCCCTAGCCATGGCAATCAGAGAAGAAAAAGAAATAAAAGGAATACAATTTGGAAAAGAAGAAGTAAAACTGTCACTCTTTGCAGATGACATGATACTATACATAGAGAATCCTAAACATGCCACCAGAAAACTACTAGAGCTAATCAATGAATTTGGTAAAATTGCAGGATTCAAAATTAATGCACAGAAATCTCTGGCATTCCTATACACTAATGATGAAAAATCTGAAAGAGAAATTAAGGAAACACTCCCATTTACCATTGCAACAAAAAGAATAAAATACCTAGGAATAAACTTACCTAGGGAGACAAAAGACCTGTGTGCAGAAAACTATAAGACACTGGTGAAAGAAATTAAAGATGATACCAACAGATGGAGCGATATACCATGTTCTTGGATTGGAAGAATCAATATTGTGAAAATGACTATACTATGCAAAGCAATCTACAGATTCAGTGCAATCCCTATCAAATTACCAATGGCATTTTTTTACAGAACTAGCATAAAGAATCTTAAAATTTGTATGGAGACACAAAAGACCCCAAATAGCCAAAGCAGTCTTGAGGGAATAAAACAGAGCTGGAGGAATCAGACTCCCTGACTTCAGACTATACTACAAAGCTACAGTAATCAAGACAATATGGTACTGGCACAAAAACAGAAACATAGATCAATGGAACAAGATAGAAAGCCCAGAGATTAACCCACGCACTTATGGTCAACTAATCTATGACAAAGGAGGCAAGGATATACAATGGAGAAAAGACAGTCTCTTCAATAAGTGGTGCTGGGAAAACTGGACAGCTACATGTAAAAGAATGAAATTAGAACACTCCCTAACACCATACACAGAAATAAACTCAAATTGGATTAGAGACCTAAATGTAAGACCGGACACTATAAAACTCTTAGAGTAAAACATAGGAAGAACACTCTTTGACATAAATCACAGCAAGATCTTTTTTGATCCACCTCCTAGAGTAATGGAAATAAAACCAAAAAGAAACAAATGGGACCTAATGAAACTTCAAAGCTTTAGCACAGCAAAGGAAACCATAAACAAGACAAAAAGACAACCCTCAGAATGGGAGAAAATATTTGCAAACGAATCAATGGACAAAGGATTAATCTCCAAAATATATAAACAGCTCATGCAACTCAATATTAAAGAAACAAACAACCCAATCCAAAAATGGGCAGAAGACCTAAATAGACATTTCTCCAAAGAAGACATACAGATGGCCAAGAAGCACATGAAAAGCTGCTCAACATCACTAATTATTAGAGAAATGCAAATCAAAACTACAGTGAGGTATCACCTCACAGCAGTTAGAATGGGCATCATCAAAAATATCTACAAACAGCAAATGCTGGAGAGGGTGTGGAGAAAAGGAAACCTTCTTGCACTGTTGGTGGGAATGTAGATTGATACAGCCACTATGGAGAACAGTATGGAGGTTCCTTAAAGAACTAAAAACAGAATTACCATATGACCCAGCAATCCCACTACTTGGCATATACCCCGAGAAAACCATAATTCAAAAAGACACATGCACCCCGATGTTCATTGCAGCACTATTTACAATAGCCAGGTCATGGAAGCAACCTAAATGCCCATCGACAGACGGTTGGATAAAGAAGAAGTGGTACATATATACAATGGAGTATTACTCACCCATAAAAAGGAACAGAACTGGGTCATTTGTTGAGACGTGGATGGATCTAGAGACTGTCATACAGAGTGAAGTAAGTCAGAACGAGAAAAATATCGTATATTAACGCACATATGTGGAACCTAGAAAAATGGTACAGATGAACCGGTTTGCAGGGCAGAAATTGAGACACAGATGTAGAGAACAGACGTATGGCCACGAAGTGGGGGAAAGCGGAAGGGGGGTGGGGGTGTGTGTGAAAAAAAAAAAAAACCAGTTAAATTAATAGTGATATAAATCAGAATAAAGGTTAATTTTAGTGACATGTTATTGACTGGGGATGGGCACAGGCATGGGAAAAACTCTTGTGGTATGCTTCATGTTCTATGTTTGACCTAGGCTGTGGGGAAATGGGTAAATATACATGTAAAATTTCATCAATTTTTGTATATGTGTTACCCCTCAAAAAAAGTTTAAAGCACACAATAAATCAATAACAACGATAGAGGAGATCAGGTAACTTGTAAAGCACTGTTCCCGTAAAACCATTAACACAGGATTAAAAAAGCAAAGACCAGTTAGTAAAGGCAGAATCTTCTCCTACCCTCCAGTTTGGGGATCTTATACTAGTAGCTGTTGGACACTCAGCTATAGGATGTAATTAGGGAATTCCCACTTAACCTGAGAAACACTCCTTGCTCCTTAACAGATTAGGTTAGGAAGCAGTGGTAGTGAAATGGCTTCTTCCTCACTTTCTGCCCCACCCCGGCCCCCTCTCACACATCATGCCCACACTATACTCTCCTCATTCAAGACACATCAGGAAATTCTCATTTTATAATGGGTATTTATGGAAAATATAGGGCTCAGGGGGATGATTAAGTTGTTCCTATATGTTACATTTATTTTTAATCTTTTACATTTGAATCAAAAGTCAAGGCCAAAATACCAGAAGGGGGATATTTCCATTGGCATGACTCAGGCTACTTACCAAATATTTACACATCCTTTCACACCCTTAACTCTGCAATGAAGAATTTGTGAATTTGGAGGTATTCCAGAATCATATAAATCCCTCTATTTTGAATTCAAAATCAAAGTTCTTGAAAGGGAAAACTAATCCCTAATTGAAAGTATCAGGAACATTGTTTATAAATGTCAGGGAATTCTAAATATTTTACCTAGCATTTCCTATGGTTCTTCACAGAAGGAAGAATACATACCCTCGAGGTTAAGAAGTTGAACCTTGAGGAACTCCACATGCTTTTAACACGAGTTGTGCACAGAGAAAGGAAACTCTTCTGGGCTCCATCAAATAATGGGCAGATATATGTTCCGAGAAATATTGCAGGAAGTTCTCCTGTTTCTTTGTTCTCTTTATCAATTGCCTCATTAATTGCTTTCTTAGCAGTAAGCGGCCACCTTCCAACACATATGAGGGCAGTAAATTGTAGCCTTGATTCCTCCTGATCGCTACCCGTTTGAGTTAAGACCCTCTCTGTCACTTTTTAAGGACAAAGGGACTGAAGTATCAGGATATTTAAAGAATGGGAAAGAGTATCAAAAAGAATGGGTCAAAGATAATAAGGAATGAAAAAAAGTGATTAAAGGTGTCAATCATCAGGCTAAGTGATTAAATATGTCAATTATCACGCCGTTAACAATTTCTAAAAAATAGTTTTAGTAGAGTGATATTGTAGTAAAAACCTTAATTGTTTTAGTAAAATACGTAGAAATGACTGATGTCATTAGCTAGGCTAAGTATCGATTCCGAATAGTCATTTCGAATATCGCTGCTATATTTTTGGACATTTTTCTCCTTCAAATCAGTAAACTGACTTACTACCACTGACAAGTGCCTCTAGCCAGAACTCATCCCAGGCAATGATGGAATGATGGTGAGGTTTGGTCCAGCTACCCTTCTATCTAATTTTTCCTTTAAATCCCAGGAACCCACTACTCAGGGACAGCCTTCCTGGCAGGAGCAGCCACCTGTAAATTCTTGCTCTTCCAGGAGAACCCCTGCTCCCCAAATCCACTGCTTCATTAAACTCTATCTAATTTATCTCTCTATTCTACAAAACACTGAACGTTGCTACCGTGGATGGGTTTGGACTAATGTGATGGCATCATAAAAGTTTACCAATGTCAGTTCAAATGATCAGCCTTTTATGAAAGTACTTCAGGAAGAATTTAATATTGAAAAGTTCAAACAACTTTAAAAGACAATTGGAGGTGAGGGTCCATCACTTTATCTTCTTCTAATCATACCACATAAATGTTTGCTGGCTTTTCTTCTCTCATGCTGGTCTTGTCTAGAGTATGAAAAACAAAAATGGTAAAAGTGTAGGGCAGTGGTAATCATCCACTAATACATGCTCTGCTGTTTATGAATCCAGGGCACAGGGCTGTGATGTTCTGGTGTATTTCTAATTTCAGCAGCTATGGAAGTGCAGGTATATGTTTTCATGATACTGAGAAGTAGATATGTTATTAAATCAACTCCTTCTTCTCTAGGGGCTTCTTCCCTTGAAGCTTCCTGTGACATATGTAGGAGTTTTGTGGCAGGAAACTGTAGAATTGGGCCTGGTGGGAATACTTTTATTAGAACCCAACATGCACTGAAATAAAGTCCTATTGCAGTTGGGACAATTTGCAGACTCTCTTACTTACGAGTGCATCTCTGATTCCCAAGAGCTCATCTCATTCCTGCACACAAAGCTGACTGGGGAGAAGTCAGCTGACTTATGCAGGTAAACCACGATTGTGTTTTATTGTGCATGGCCAGTCTATGAAGGGGCAGACTCATTATGTACTAGAGACGAAGGTATTTTCCCCATCTCTTGGTATTCTGACATCTAAAGCACTAACAAGGGTTTTTAAATAATATATGAGCAAGTACTGAACCCTTTCCTCTCCCAGATCTCTCCTCTTTGGTTCTCAAATCAGATCCTTGATCCGAGAGCATGTGGAATTCCCCATTGACTAAGTCCCTGGACAGCATACAGAGTGAAATACTGCTGAAATCACTTTCCTCTGCAGCTGCAAAACAATAATCTCAAAATAGTTTATCCAAGACAAAGAAAACATGGACTTACAAGAGCAATTGAAGGGGAAAAAAAAATTATTCCCACAATGTTAGAACTTTTAATTAAGGAAAAATATTTAGAAAATTAGTGATGCATGGATTTCTTACCCTCAAATACCTATTTTTCATTCTTTTGTTCAGGCTGATATTTTATCAGGACGCCTTGTGCCTTTGTGACTTAGCATTATAAATATTTTTGTTTTTATTTTTTACCATGTGCTGGAAAAATATTGAATAATTGAGGTCAGAAATTGTCAGCTCTTTATTTACTAATCGAGATATACTTTGGGAACTTAGTTTTTGCACATAATTTTTTTTTTCTTTTTTTTTTTTGCTAGGTACTGGAGTTTGGGGAGGGGGAGTTGGCAGTACTTACAAACCCTGTTTTTGTGGTGGATAGGAAACGCCTTCCTAAATCCTTGTATTCTTTTTTTTAAAAATTTATTAATTATTTATTTATTATTTATTTTTGGCTATGTTGGGTCTTCGTTTCTGTGCGAGGGCTTTCTCTAGTTGCGGCAAGCGGGGGCCACTCTTCATCGCGATGCGCGGGCCTCTCACTATCGCGGCCTCTCTTGTTGCGGAGCACAGGCTCCAGACGCGCAGGCTCAGTAGTTGTGGCTCACGGGCTTAGTTGCTCAGCGGCATGTGGGATCTTCCCAGACCAGGGCTCGAACCCGTGTCCCCTGCATTGGCAGGCAGATTCTCAACCACTGCGCCACCAGGGAAGCCCTAAATCCTTGTATTCTTTGCTAACAATTTATATATAGATAATTGTTGCAATGTGAGACAACTTGGCATATAGAAAAGATGAACGTTATGTAGGAAGCAATCTGAGTACTTCAATATCAAAGTTTTGGGTGAGCCTTTACTTAAAAATAGTGGATGAGAACAAACATGTTTCTCATATACTTTTCTGAGCTATCAATTTAGAATGATTCATTTGGATTAAAACAAATGTCGCTTTCTTTCAAGCAGAGGATAATATAATTAGAAAATGTTTAAAGCCAACAGAAGCACGGTAATAAATTTGAAAACGGGTCCATTTTCTTACAAAATCTACATATGACATGTGCCACTTGCAGGTAAAACAAAGCCATGTAATTAGTGTGACTGAAAAATCCACAATCCTAGAGGCAGAAAAGATTTAGTACAATATTGTGCTAGTAATGAGAATAATAATTATGTGCCATAAATAATTATGTAAAACCTACAAAGCTAGCTATGGAAGTTAATGTTTCCCCCAAAGTATTTGTCATACATTGATTACTGTAATGTTCTAACTTAGAATTGTGGGAATATAAAAATTAATAAAGCATGGAAATCTTCTCAGAGCAGTCAAGGAAATTGTTCCATTCTGAACTTTGGAATACTGAGAAATATAACTAGAAGAAAAGAGAAAAATGAAAACAGGGAGGAATCTCAGGAAAAATGATGACATTTTGTAGAATGCAAAATAAAGACAGAAAAGACTCTACTCTTAGAGCCTTAAGTGTTTACTTCTCAGAACAGTAGTCCTGCAATGCACCATACAAGGATAAAAAGTTTTAAAATATTCATATACAATATTCATTGTAATATTAATTGTAATCAGGCAGTCATATTTTATATTAAATTCCTTTGCTTAGGAATATTACTTTAAACAGTATCAAAGTAAAGCACAGTTTAAATTGGGAGTGAAAAGAGAAAAGTAAATATGTCATCTTGTGATTCATTCTGTGCAAATTTGATGGTATCACACTTTAAGGAGTAGCATCTTAATATGTAAAAACATTTGACACATACTTTTACTTTTTGGTATGATTTTGCATCAAGAAAACTTAGTTTTAGAATAGAGAGAAGCTCCTGGTTCCAAATTCTGTCTGTAAATCAGTTAGTCATAGTTTTTTTACTGCCATATAATAGGAGAGATACTTGGGTTATTGAAGCAGGTATAGATTTATCACCTCTGGGTGGAACTTTCTTTCCGAGTCCCTTCATAAATCCAGTGTACACCCTTGTCCTGAATTACTAGTGAGCAATAATCCCCATAATTATAGTATGTAGATCAGTGAGGGACATACAAATTGCTCTCAATTTATTATTGGATGACTACTGGGATTATTACCTTATTTTTTAATTTTATTTTTTTTATTATTACTTGGCTGCCTCGGGTCTTAGTTTCGGCACGTGGGATCTTCGTTACCAGGTGTGGGATCTTTCACTGTGGTGCGCAGGCTTCGTTCGTTGCGGTGCGTGGGCTTCTCTGTAGCTGTGGCGCAGGCTCTAGAGCGCACAGCTTAGTTGCCCCACAGCATTTGGGATCTTAGTTCCCTGACAGGGGATCAAACTCAGATCCCCCGCATTGGAAGGTGGATTCTTAACCACTGGACCACCAGGGAAGTCCCCCTTTATTTTTAATTATAGGGGTTTTTTTTCCTCAAATTCAATAATCACAGAATCTTTATGAAGAAAGCAGTTGCAAACTTGCTGCCACCATTAAGTGAAAAATTGCCCTTACATGGGGTAAAAGGTCTCTCAGAAGAGTGACTGTGTGCCCATTTGAGGAACTCCAAATTACGTTTAAAGTGCAAATGCATGTGAAGACCTTAGGAATGTGAAGCAAATTCATTGTAAATATGCTATTATTTTCTTAGCTTTCTAAATTCTACTTATGAACACCTAACTCTAAAACAAACAGCAGCAGAGAAACATTTTAATTCTAAAACTGACTTCAGCACATATTCTAGCTTTATTTGCTCTCTGTGCTATGATTTTGAGTCAATTACCACTGTTTTGTTTCATAATGGAGCAGAAGACAATTCTGCAGAATTCAGTGCCTTAATCATTCTTCATTTAGAGTCCTCCTTTGATTTAAGCAAGGAGGTTCACAAATTTGTACTGTAAGTTAAATTTGAATAAGCACACACCCAAAGATTTCATTATTTGATATTTAAATATGTCTGCCCTAAATACTTTGAAGCAGCATCATTATACTTCTTGATATATTTAAACACTATACATTTTAAAAATGAAGTCCCTAAACATTATTTGTGTATGTCTTAATGGGAAAGAAGTCAGATGTCAAACATGTTAGAAAGAAATTTTTTCCTGTGACTTTTAACCATGAAGTTTATATTTGGAAAAAGGTTCAATTTAGAAAGATCATTCTATCTGTAAGACACACCTCATTTTAAATCTGAATACATAGTAGACATGCCTTATTATTTTTCCTTAAAGGAAGGCTTAACTTCCAATCTATGTTTGCCCTGAAAAACACTGATCAGTATGTTTTATTGACTCCATAATGGAGTAAACCAATCTTTTTCTGCCATTTTTTTTCCCCCTGAGCTATGATGACTCCATCTAGAGACATAAAACCAAAATTGAAAAAGAGTTTATGCCATTGACTACTGCATTCGGGCTCTAGGAACTGTCACATATTCATTCAACAAACATTTATTGAGCATCTGCAATGGACCAGACACATTCTAGGTAAATAAACAAAATAGATAAAAATTCTTGTCCTCATAGACCTTGCATTCTAATGAAGGAGACAGATAATAATTAAAGAAAAAATTAAATATTTCATATGTCAGATATAAAATTCCTAAGAAGAAACAAAAGCATAAGAATAGAAGAGGAAAGTATGTGTGTATATGTGTGTGTGTGTGTGTGAGATTTTACATATGTTAGACATGAAAAAACTGCTTCCAAACAAATTGAGAAATGCATTGAGCTAATCTCATTTCTTGAGAGAAATACACCATTCTATTGAAGAATCAAAATGGATGACTTTTCTTTCCATGAATTTTTATAAAAATGTTGTAAGAATCGTGGTATTCAAGAAGTACCCTTGAATCTAGTATAATAATGCAGAATATAAATCTTTGTTACCTTTATTGAAATGTACAGGTTAGTTTGTTCTATCACCTATGATCTTCTTACAAAACTGTAAGATTCTGAGAAACAGGAAGTAAGTCGTTTCATCTAAGTTGGAGGTCTAGAATTGCAAGTGAATTTACAGTAAGGGATAAAAAATATTTTGGCTCCAAACTTGAGTCCACGTGTGTTAGAGTGGATATGCAACACACAAGAACAAGTGATCTTTCATACTACTTGGCAAACTAAATCTGAGCATCTTAATATAGGAACTGTAAAATAATAGTGCACATTTTTGTAGCTCCAAAAAGTACCTTGCATTATTTTAAAATAAATTTTAATAAGTAATTTTGACTGCAGAAAAACTATCATGGTAATGATGCAAAATTTACTAAAAAAAAAAAAATAGGTGTCAGAGAGAGACACTGGAAATTCATGTCCCTGCCTTTAAAGAGATGTCAGCAAGCCATGGCAAAGTCATCTATTTTTTAGGAAGATGACCCGGCATCTTATAGTTTCTGTATGATATCTCATATTCCTCTACCATTTCCACTAGAAGAATTTGTAAATCTCCTAAATCCATGTTCAAGGCACTCTACCCCTTATACTCTTCAAAAATCTGGTTACTTCTAGTATTGAATGAAGAGAAAGACCCCGTGTGAGCATAAATCAGGACAATTATCATTCGGGATTACATGAGGACATAAAGGGAAAGACTTTGACCTAGGTACTGAATCCAATTAAAGAGGAGTCAGATATTGAAGCATTTGGCCCCCTTTTCAGCAATCTTTTTCCTGAAGGGCCCTTCTTCTGAGATCCATTGGGATGAAAGTTTTTGTTGGGTAAAAGACTGCTCTTTCTTGTATCCAACACTTGGACCTGTTTTCAACAAGAGCCAGTGTTTCTGTGATATAACGTCTTTAACGATCCTGGTCTTGAGACTTCCCTGGCGGTCCAGTGGTTAAGACTCTGCACTTCCGCTGCAGGGGCACGGGTTCCATCCCTGGTCAGGGAACTAAGTTTCTGCACGCCGCATTATGCGGCCAAAAAAAAAAAAGATCCTGGTCTTGCCTTAACCACCTCTGGCAAGGAGTGATCTGTATGTGAATTCTAATGAAGTACTTTGAACAACTGGCCCATAAAAGCTGGGTTCTACTGAGTGCAGGTGAGTTTTCCTAGTAAGTCACCAAATCATTGATTTTTCAATTTTAAGAGTACAACTAAGAGCTGTTTACAGCCTTACTTGCTATTTTTCTAAGAACCAGGGACCAAAAGTTGAATATTTTTCGAAGTGTTTCATCTTTCAGACATGATCATTCCTGCTCAGTATATTCACCTCCCTCTAAAGTCAAAGGGAGCGATACCCATGGGAGTACTGCTGCCTCTGCCAATTTCATTTTTCACTAAAACCAAATCAAGAAAAGACTGTGATGTCCTTCATTTCTGAGCAGAGTTCTCTCTTCCTGCACACGGTCTACTTAGCCAATTATTGTGAACATACAGATCTTTAATATATACGACTTGATATCAAGGATAAACTCTATCCCTAAGGAACTGACTTGTGTAAAAACAATCCTTTTAGACTTGCTTTTTAAGAAAGTTAGCAAAAGTTTCTTTCTGTAAGAAAAAACCCCCTCCAAGCTTCTTGCACAGATGTGTTTTCTAATTATGTGTGAGAAACACCCGGCAGTACCTCACACCTGTGTCAGTAAGGGAGGGCCCATTAGTGCTGAAGTAGTGACCAGGGTCAGGTGGCTCAGGTGAGAAATATCAGGTGTACATGCCTCAGGCTAGTCTCACAGGCAGCCTCTATTCTCCCAAATCTAGCTGAGAACAGAATGTCAGTGATGTCCAACTTTGAAGAAGCTAGTTCTAACAGTGCTATGTATCCAACTGTGCTGGAAATTACCCAGGGAAGCCTGTTTCAACAGGACTTCTAGCTGCAGTTGTAGGTCCAAAAGGTTCAAGGGAGTCTTTGAACTTGAGGATGCCTATCATTCCCAGGTTTTGAAAGCTTCTAAGAACTTCTAACTTCGCCAGGAAACGGAGAAAGGAAGTTAATAAGCTAACTCACTTTAGCCACAATTTATTGCAGTTCATGTTTTTCCCTGCCTTTTTCACACATTTGGAATACAACACTACCACAGGAAGATCTGTTCCTCTGAATATATTTTGAATCTTTATTTCTAATCCTTGCTTCATAGAGTTCCAAAATCTCTGAAAACTACAAGCCTTTAGTTATTCTTGTTAGTAAAATTTATATGGCCACTAGCAAGCTCATAGACATATCTGTTGATTAATAGACATATCGTCTAATAGGTTCACCTTAATTCCTACTTACTATTCTAGTGGTGTGCACAGACTGCTCACAGCATGACACGGTAAAAGAACCCAAGAACAAGAATCTGAAAATGGAATATGAGGCCACACTCCTCAATTACTACTTTAGGAGTTTTCTTAACCTCTCTAAGCTCTGGTTTCACATCTACAAAATGGACATAATAAAACCTGCCCTGTACCTCAAGAGGCTGTCATATGAATCAAAGGAGATAATTTATTTAAAAGCACTTTGTTAAGAGCAGCATATTACAGAAGTGAACACTTTATGTTTGAAGATACTGATAATTCTGAGGCTTTCCCAAGTTTGGGTTGTCCACTATTAAAGATCTCATCTCTTGGGCCTTTTGCATCTGCATGATTACATAATCCTCCTCTCTGGGTGATTGTTATATGCATAAAAAGGGAAGCACATGATGGAGGGAAATAGGAAAGGGAGAATATTTTCGTCCCCATTCTTACTTCCTGAGGGTGCACGGCCCAGTTGACAGATTGGAATAGAAACATGCAGTGCACATGCACCGCAGAAATTGCTTCATGCTTTTTGAGCTTCTTTTAAGGAAAAAAAAAAAAGTTAAAGCACTTTGGGAAGACTGCTGTCTTGAAAGAGAAAGACCTGTCACTTGAAACAGGAATGAAATATCTACTAAGGAGTAAAGCACCAAGAGGCAGTTAGAGACAGTGTTTTTAAAGCCTCTGATGTGCTAAATTCCATGGAAGACACATAAGACATAGGAAACATGATTCTTGCCCTTGAGAGTTGTATAATTCAGTGTGCCAAATCCCTCTGACTTTACTGACCAGACAATGGCCAATAAAATGATTGTTAATAAAGCAAATGGAGGTTTGGTATAAGTTTTTTTAATATATTACTTATGAGTTAATTATGAATGAAGACGAAGAGATATGACTGAGTTGAACAATGTGGTTTTAAAATACTAGTTATTTTTTGCTGTCATCTTTGCATCTCCCTAAAGTCATCTTATAATGTCTCCTTCTTCATGTAAATCATCAATAATTTAATTTTGTAACTTTCAACTATTTGTATTTTATTTCTTGCCTTTTGTTTGATTCTCAAAATATTTAATTTATTCTCCCGACAATTCTTTCTAAATAGTTTATCTAATAAAATCCTTTGACAAATCTAAGATGTTTCTTCTTTTACCCAATTAAGCTTCTGAATTAAGAGACCTCTCTCCTAGCTTATAATTATTTTCATTTTGCTACTTGAGGTTACTTTTCATATTTGGGGGCTATTTTTTCATCTTTTGGTTTTCGAGTATACTCCATTATAACTACATCTTACTCTGAAGATTGAGTATTAGTCTCTTTTTCTGTTTCAAATATTTATAAACCCAAAGAACATTGTGAATTCTGAATATTTTAAAAAATGAAAAGCTGGAGAAATACATATTAATTAAAAAGTAAAATCTTCCCTGGAAATAAGACTAAAAGTAAAGCTTGCCAAAAAAAAAAAAAAAACCCTACCATATCTAAAACATAAACATGAATCTAAACTTCATGCATTAATAATGGAGAGAAGGAAATAAAACAAAATTTAAAAATCTGAATGGATATAGTATGCCTGAAGAGGTTTTATAAAATAAAGATAATAAATTTGCTTTGGTCAGAAGCTGTTATCTGACTGTAGAATTAAAAGGATCCAATACTCTTACAGAAGGAATATATAATGCAAAGTCAAAATGAAAGAGTTGAAACCGTCATGAGCAATGTATTAGAAAAATTTTTTAATCTTCATGTTGAATATCATAAAAAGGTATAGTTGTAAAGAGCAGGAACTCAGAGCAAAGTCTCCTAAAGGAAATAGAAGATGAAAACACAGGGAATTGAAAACTTATGACTGATGACAAGTATTCTTTGGATACAGTAAAAAGGGGAAATAAAGAAGTGATGAAATATAAAAGTCACCGGCAACACTTGTCAAGAAAAGGTACAACTTCGTGAGAGTTAAGATTAAAGTTTTTAATTTGTTTGGTTTAACTAAAGTTTGGGCTTGCATTTAGAGAAAGCAGAAACAGAAGAAATGGTAATCTTTTGGGGAGAAAGCAAAGCCCATCAGCTGAAGACCAGTTCTGATCCAAGATGGCAACATAGGAGCTTCCTGAACTAACCTCCTCCAACAGACACATTGAATCTACAGCTACACATACAGCAAATCCTTCTGAAAGAAATCCAGAAACTCATAGAGAGCAACTCCTACACATTGAGAGGATGAGAAAATACCTACATCACCCACATGGAAACTAATAGGAAAGGCTGAGACATACTGTTGCCATCAGCACAGCACTATACACTTAACAGGGAACACCCTGGACTTTCAAGGACTTACCATGTCCATTCCCCCAGGACTTAGTGCAGAAGGGGCAGGCAAAACCCATCCATCTCTCAGTCTCTCCCTGGAAGGGCCCTAACCACCTACTCTCCCAGCTGTTGCCTGAGGGTCTGGCTTCCATCAGCCTATATCAAGGTGCTGACTGCAATCCTCCCCTTGGGAATACTGACAGATCTCGGCACAGCCTCAACTACTGGGAGCCACAAAAGCAAAGAAGGAAGCTTGGACAATCACAACAGTTTGGGAGACAACCAAGAGTTTGGGCTAGGCTGAATGATAAGGTTCATCTTCTACATGAGACCACCCTATCAAGAGAAGGAGAAGTGGCTGTTTTATCTCATGAGTAGAAAACAACACAGAGTAAGAAGGAAAATGAAGAAACAGAGAAAAATGTTCCCAAACAAAAAAATAAGATAGAATTCCAAAACAAGACGTTAATGAAATAGAGATAGTAATTTACCTGACAGAGTCCAAAATAAGGTTAATAAAGGTGATCATTAAGGTCAGGAGAACAATGCATGAATAAAGTGAGGATTTTAACAAAGAGATAGAAGATATAAGAAAACACCAAACAGAAATCACAGAGCTTAAAAATACAATAACTGCACTGAAACATTCAATAGAATAGTTCACCAGCAGAATAGATCAAGTGGAAGAGAAAATCAGTCAAATCAAAGACAGGGCAGTGGAATTTATCCAGTCAGAGGAGATAAAAGAAAAAAGGATAAAAAAAAGGCAAAAAAAGCAAAAATAAACAAGCGGGACTGCATCAAACTAAAACGCTTCTGTACAGCAAATGAAACCATTAACAAAATGAAAACACAACCTATGGAATGGGAGAAAATATTTGCAAACCACATACCTGATAAAAGATTAATATCCTAATATATAAAAACTCATGCAACTCAATAGAAAAGCAAACAAACAAAAAACCAAACCAAGCAATCTGATTAAAAAATGGGTAGAGGAACTGAATAGACACTTTTCCAAAGAAGACATACAAATGGCCAGTAGGCACATGAGAAGATGCTCAACATCACTAATCATCAGAAAAATGCAAATCAAAACCAAAATGAGATATTACCTCACATCTATTACAACGGTTATCATGAAAAAAGACAGGAGTTAACAAATGTTGGCAAGGATGTGGAGAAAAGAAAACCCTTATGCACTGTTGGTGGGAATGTAAATTGATTCAGCCACTATGGAGAACAATATGGAGGTTCCTCAAAAAAAATTAAACATAGAACTATTATATGATTCAGCAATCCCACTTCCAGGTATATATCCAAAGTAAACGAAGTCAGTACCTCAAAGAGATATCTTCATACTTACATTCATTGCAGCATTATTCACAATAGCGAAGATATGGAAACAACGTAATTTTCTGTCAATGGATGAATGGATAAAGAATATTAGCATATATCTATATATAATACATAATTATTTGTTTATAAATTTATATATATATATATAAAAAAATCATCCATAAGAGAGAAGAAAATCCTGTCAGTTGCAACAACATGACAACAGAGATGGACCTTGAAAGCATTATACTAAGTGAAATAAGCCAGAGAAATACAAATACTGCATGGTATCACTTATATGTGGAATATTAAAAAAATGTCAATCTTATAGAAATAAAGAGTATTAAAGTGGTTGTCAGAGGCAGGGTGGATGGGGGAAATAGGGAGAATTTGGGAATATATATATATATATATGTATGAAGCAATGAATATGTTAATTAACTAGATGGAAGGAATCCTTTCACAATGTCTATAAAATCATCACTATGTATATGTTAAATACCTTATAATTTTATTTGTCAATTATACTGCAATAAAGTTGAAAAAAATGAAAGACACATAGCTAAGAAAAGTAAGTTAAACCAAAAGATTCAGATTAACAATGAACATATTCAAGCAGGCTTAATAAAGTAAGAATTTTAATGACAATCTAAAAAGTTTGGTGCATTTCAGAGTTAATTAGCAGCTATGATGAAGAGTAGAACTTGTTTAAAGCTAAATTAAATAAGATAGGAAACTTTTAATATGTATATGAAGCTTATGTCTATAAATATTCTTTACAATATCTGAACATAACAGAACAACATTAATGCAAATGGAATAATTATGTGAAATTGTAGCATATAACTAATGCAAAATTTTAAAAACCAAGTTTTGGATTTCCATAGTCTTAAAACCAAAAGGCAATTTTTAATCTTTCTATAGACATTTATTTTTCTAAATTAGGTCCATTTGGAAACTCATAAGAGCTTCACATATAGAATCAATTCAGTTAGGAATAATAGTGGTTCTCAAACAATTCACATATAGAAGCAGTTCACATATAGAAGCAAACAATTCACATATAGAAGCAATTCAGTTAGGAATAATAGTGGTTCTCAAACAATTCTACACAGTGGAATCATTTATGGAATTTTTAAAAACAATAATGCCTAGACTCCAGGTCTAGAAATTTAGATTTAATTTGTATGAAGCACAGCTGGAGATAAGCATTTTTTTTAAGGTCCCTAGGTGATAGCAATGTACAGCCACATTTGAGAATTAGTGATGTAGAAGAAATAGGAAATATAAGTTAATGCTTGTTTACATGAGTACAGTAAGCTACCTTAGGACAATCACCAGCTCAATTCACTCTCTCAATTTATTTTCCAGCTGAGACTGAAATTATTGATCACAGCATGTTTATGCAACTAGTAACACTCATTCCAATTAATGTTAGCAATGATTTTCTTTCTGTTGTTGCTTTCCACAGGGTTACACAGTAGTATCTGATATTCTGAATAGGTGCCTCCATTAAAGTGAATTTGTAAAGACAAATATCAACAGAGCTGCTGGTTAAATATGCCAATGCTATCTATTTGTGATGGTTGCCAGTTGTATCCTTTGGAATTCACTGTAGCCACCAAGAACAATTAATAATGGGCATCTGCTAATTAGTAATAGGCATCAAATTTACTATGTAAGAATTTCAAAATAATTTTGATATTCTTGGAGATAATAATGCTCTTTTTAACAAACAGAAAACTCACCTAGGAAAATTGTTAACTTTCTACTGATGAATTACAGGTGAGAATTTTATAAAATCTTTGAGATGTAACATGACTCAGAGGTCATCTAATAATACACTCTCACTTTTAGATTTCTTGTAGATAAAACTTAGATCAATCTAAGTTAACAACTAAAATAAAGTGACTAGCATTTAAATTTCTCAAAAGCTTGCATCAAATTTCCCCAGAAATAGTTCCATTAATTGAATGCATTCCTTTAAAATTGTTGACTGAACTTATTAATTTCCACTTCTTAAGGAAGATATTTCTTAACTATACCTCTACTTTGGATCAAGAGTTCCCAATATTCCATCTGTCTAATGGGAGGCAGAGGAGCCAGTCCAAGGCCCACTTTCCATTTATGGAACAAAGTTCATGAAGCATGGCTTTCATTCATGGAACGGCTTACACAGTACTATGGTGGGGCCACTCTTTATTGTATTTTGGAGGATTCTCAAGTTCTTACCGATACTCAGGCCAGTGCGGTTAGCCTCTAAGCTCCTATTTTAGTTACTGTTGCCTTCCTTTTGCCCCCGTATGCCATTATTTTTGGCCTTAGTTAAATCTTCTTGACAAATATTACCGTATTTACAACTTCATATTGAAGACCAAAAATTCTAATCCATGCAGCTGCCTTTGCAAGTCTTATTTGACCCTTCCTGTGACTTTCAGTGGGAGAATCACAGAACAGTAAGGGACCTTATCTCTATGTGAATCTCCAAAATTTCAAACCTAGATAATTGTCTTCTATCTCCTTTATACACTTCAATGCAGGAAATTCTGTGGCCTTCCATGATCAGACATTGCTGTGTGTGGTGCTATTTCTAAAGACATGGCTCTATGTTTCTCTAATATACTTTCTTTGCTCTTCATTGACTCTTTCATCCATTATAGAAAATAAGTAGACCTATTATAAAAATGAAATTCCTAACCACATTAAAGATTCAAGGTTTTATTTTATTTTTTGTTTTATTTTGTTTTGTTTTCCAGAACAGTCAGTCTCTAAGTCTCTTTCTTATATGCTATTTTAGTTATTGGTTGCTTCCTTTGACCCATTATGTCATTCTTGCCTCAATTTAATTTTCCTGGCATCCAAGACCTGGGTTTGAATTCCAGCTACACCATTTCCTAGTTGTGTGATTCTCAGAAATGTATTTAAACTCCATAATGCCAGGGTTCCTATTACTACAAATGAACCTATTAATAGTACCCATCTCAACGAATTATTGTTAGGGCTAAATGGAAAACATATAGCATGGTGTCTAGTACAGAGTAAAATTTTTAAATGTTAGTTATTTTTGTTGTTTGTACAATTGGAGAAAAATTGTAACAATGAAGAATGGGCAGCTAAAGTGGGAGAGAGGGGCCAGCTCCAATTTTGACTTCTGTGACCAGTGAAAACCTTATTTTCTGTTCCAGTGGAAAAAAGGATTCCAAGATTCCTAGTTAGTTGTCTTCCATCAAAACAAAAAGAAAAAAAATTTAGTTCTTAGAATCAAACAGGTCAGTGATACTCTGGGTTTAATGTACATTGACTCTACAATATTATAAGCACAGATTCTACTGTGCTAGCTACATGTTTCTGAAGTAACAAGAAGTTAGCATGAGAACATGGCAAAGGGTAAAATGCTATCGACAGCTCTTAGCTTTTTAAGAAATCGTCTATTTCACTCATCATCTTTACTTATCTTTACTGAAGAACATTTCTGGCTCTTTAAATACTGTTTTCAGGACATATTCTCTCCTCTGCCCGAAGTGTTTAATAAATGTACACAGCAGCTTCTTGGGTCCTAATGGTACAAATGACAATAAATTTCTAGGTTATCCTTTCCTAGGAAAAAAAAAAGCAAATAGTACATAAAGGACTCTGTTTCCTCTATTCATATTATAACCTAAAGTATAATAGGAAATTTCTATATATTTTATATTCTTAAGGTCATATAATACTTTACCAAAAATTATATTTGGGCAGTAGGACTCCACTATACTGAACTTTGTTTTTCACATTTGTGAAATTATACATGGCTTGACACCTTCCATATTAGAGGGTTTTGACATGACAGATATCTTCATCATGATTTGAATTCTAACACAAACGTGTGTCTACATTTTTCCTTTGCTACAAGATCATTTGAACAGTTACAAAAATTTGATGCGTCTGCATGTTTTCTTACATCCTTCATAAAAAAGTAAAAGCCTCAAGTTAGAAGATAAAGTGAAATCTTCTTTAATTAGAGATTAATATAATTACTTAGGATCAATAAGCCTAAAACATAAATTATTCTTCAGTAAATGAGAGATGGACACCACCATATTAAGTTTTTACCTAAAATAAAAATTTAAAGAACATCTGAAAAATAGTACAGAAAATCAAACTAGAGAGGGGTTAGTCTCCAAGGTGAAAGAACTATTCCTCTTTCGTAACTCTACAGAGGAAGAGATTATATCAGTTCAGAGGTGAGGTCAGAAGTCCAAGAAAAGAGATAAAAATAAGATTTAAGTGGGATTCAGTTTAGCAAATGAACTGAGAGAATAAAAACTAAAGTCTCTCCTGATGGACATTCAGGCATCAAAAAAATGATGTATTTGGACTACAGGCCAGAAAAGTTCAGAGGTGATATTGCAAAGGTGACAGTTTGACAGGTTTACCCAGGTGTGGGAAGCTTTGACCAAGAGTTTGAAATCTCTTCACTGATGAATTTGTAAGTAATGAAAGTAGAAAAATTCACAATGATTGATGGCTTTACTGTCACATTTAGGGTGAAATAGTTGTCAACATCAAGAGGAGGTCAAAATAATGAAAACACCATACATTTCTGTAAAGTTTCCCAGGTTATGAGAATTTTCAAATACACTATCTTACTTAAGGTTCTCCAGGATTGTAAAGCAGGTATGACAAGTATCATTATTCCAATTGTACAGAGAAGGAACTGAAACTTAGGGAGTTTCCTAAGGTAAGAGTCATCATCAGAACTCTAACTCCATTTTTTTTTTACTCAAAGTCTTATGTTCTTTCCAATATATGCCGGAAGAGAGGTGCACAGCTTCCATGCCCTCTCCAGACATCCACTCTCCCAACACATCTATGTCTTCACCAACTCAAAAGCTCCTGGAGCCTCATTGTTTCAGGGGTTTTATATAGGCTCTCATTACATACACATGATTGATGAAATTATTGACCACATGATTGAATTCAATCTCCAGTCCCTCTCTCCTCCCCAAAGGCCTATCAGGGGGTGGGGCTAAAAGTTCCGACCTTTTAATCTTGTGGTTGACTTGTTACAAATAACAAAAGACACTCCTATCACCCAGGAAATTTTGAGCATGAACTTTGAAGAAAAGGAAATACCTTGTCCTTCAAATTTGCCAAAGATTCAAAAATGTAAATTCAATAAAAGAAAATGAACTTGATTTTAAATTATTTTTGATAAACTGGGAAATATCTTGAAAACAACATAAAAATATTCAGGTTCTGATTTCAGGAACAAAAGAATATGTAAACAATTTCAAAATAATTATCACTAATGTATCTACGTATGTATATTATGGGATATTTAGCAAAAGTGTAGACTTCATAAATGGGCTTCGTAGACTTTATAAGTTCTGGAGAAATTCTCCCTCTCTCTCTCTTTCTCTCTTTCCACCCTCCCTTCACCCCCAAACAGCACATCCATCACTCAAGGGCTACAGAAACATGAAGGTCAATCGTTTCACATCTCCACATGGCAGGGACATTTTAAAATCCAGTTCAGACCTGACTGATTCCAGGACTTCAATTCTGCTCTTTTCCCCAAAACAAGAACCAGAAAAAATTCTGTCACAGTCACAAGAAAAAGGAGGATAAAAGGGAATAGAATCTTCAAAATGTAAATGCATGCTCACATTAGTGTGTGTGTACGTGCATGTGTGTGTGTTTTGTATATGTATGCATATATGTGGTAGGGCACATATTGTTAGATGAAATAGTAGGTAAATCCCAACTACCTCAAAGTAGTAGATGAGGCAAATGCATAGGATGTCGTTGTGGTGAAATTTATGAGAAGGAAACTGCTAACTAGCTGAACAGACTTCCAAAACTTGCAAAGTATATACACCAAAGCCATCACATTGCATTTAAAATATTTAATAAGCTAAAAAGTATATTGAAATTGACTGAAATATTTTACTTGCCTGACAGGAAAACACACACACACACACACACACACACACACACACACACTATTAAAGCCTGAAGGTTTTCACCTGCTCTTTTCTGGATTAGCTTACATTTACTGAGACTAAAGTTATATATAGCTTATCTTCATTCCTACTTGAAAAAACATGGTATTGTGTGATTACAAAGCTCAGTTACCATCCTATTAGATGAAGTAGGTCTTATCGCTTCACATTTTAAGATTCTAATGAAAGTCATGAACCTCTTCTCCTGAAAAATAAAATTCATATGAGTGTAATTTGGAGTGGTTCACAGACACTCTAAAGGCCCAGATAAAATCCTCAGGCAGGAGGGAGGAGTATTACAAACACAGATACCTAGAAATACTCATGCTCAGGCAGACTACGTTCTGAAAGTACAGCAGGGTCAGCACACCTGCTTTGCTTTTCTCACTAGAGAAACTCATGCAAAACATCTATGTTTCCCTTTGGGCCACACAGAAATATCCAGTTCCTTAATAGGACAGTCTAATTTGCCACATTTTAAATTGTATTATGAGGGTAGCTTTCCATTTCAAATCCTTAAAGCTTTTGATTTACTTAAAACTGAGAGAAAAGGAATTTAAAGAGGATTGTACATCAAATTGACACCTTCATCCCTACAATTTCATCAGGCTATTATTTTACACTCCAAAGGAAAAATAGAGGTATTATATAAGAATTATATATGTGTAAATTTTTTTTTTACTTTATGGTAAGACTCATGCCCTCCATTTAACCAGTAAGAAATATAAAAACAATCACCTTTGATGATCCCATTTATTTAACAATTGATCAGAGAGTGAATTGCCAATTTCAGGTAGATTTACACACTCCCTAACTTTTGAGTAAATAAGATAAGGACTGGTGATATTTATTTTTAACATAGATCCCAAGTGATGGATTAGTCATAAACTGTGATATTTCATCAAACTCTTAGAATGAAACTGTTGGTTCATCTGTATTAGTTTAATATATTATCTGTATTTACCTCAGGGTCTTACTAAAAAATACAAATTGCATATAGTTCACAGATCCACTGAATTGGACTCTAAGGTACGGCGTCTGGAATCCAGCCTTTTCAGGAAGCTCCCAGTGTTTTTCTAATTCACAAGAAAGTTTGAGACCTCCCTCACTGGAGATTCCTTCCAGCCCTATGATTTTATGATTCTGGTTTGTGACTAATCAGCCTAAATTTTAGTTGGTAGACCACATAACTCCCTGCCAAACTTTCTCTACCAAATATAGCAAGAGTTGACAGATGCCCAAGCAGCGGTGGCCTTTGTGTGTGCCCATTCTAAAAGCAGCTGGGCCTGTGAGGCCTTAGCCCCAGCTGTCTGGAACTGGGCAGCAGGTGCTGGGATGGCCAGCTGTTCTCACAAGGCATGCCTGGCAGCTCTGCTTGCCCAGGTCTCGAATTTTCCCTTGGGTGGCCTTGCCTTTGTGGGTGGTCCAGCTCAACTCTAATCCTAGTGAGCGCACTCCAAAGCCGAAATACGGGGACCAGAGCCTACAGAGAGCACGTATATGTGTTTCATATTTATAAATATATATTCACATATTAGATTGGATGACTGCTTAAAGTCCCTACCAGCCTTAAATTTTATGTATGTTGTATTCATGTATACTTATTATGCAAAATGTTCTTATAAACGATTTTTAATTGCAGATGAAGATGGGCATGATACAACTGTCTCTACTCTCTCTAAACCCTCTTCAATTTTTAAAAATTAAGCTTGTTTTTAAGAATAGCACTAAATAGCACTAAAAATAGCACTAAAAATAGCACTAAAAAAGCAAAACCTAAATAACTCCAGAATACTACCAGATTAAAATAATTGCATCTAAACAATCCCAGAGAGAAGAAAATTTTGTGACAATACACTTTCTATGTGTAAAGAACATAAAAATTTATAAAACTCTAGAGGGATGAAGAAAATACATCTTTTTACAAAACTGGTTTTAAATTACTATTCTCATTTTTCTTTTTTTTAATGTAAGTACCAAAATGATATATACTATAACAAGTAATAGTATATTAAATTGGTAAAATTAGTACAAAATTATGTTTAAACTGACAAGTGATGTTTTTAGCACATCAAATTTAAATATTCTTTACATTTGTATTATGTTCATGGTTCTTTTCTTCTTGTAGTAATAAGGATGAAAAATACACAATTTGATATTGTCAGATAATCTTTTACTGAGTAGATTTCTCACCATTTAAAAATTGATAGCTGTCTGGTGACTTTATAGAATGAGTCAGAGTTAAGGTAAAAGAATAAAGTATACAATCTTTTAATACTCTTTGAGTTGATACAGTTTTAATCTGCTTCATCCACACACTGAAAACATGTTTTAAGTAGTTGGTTACTTTTCCTTTTACAATTTTTATGTTGGATGGAAGTTTTTAAAATATCACAAATCTATGAAGAAACAATAACTTTGTAAACTACAATTTCTAGGAGTATATAAAATTTGACAAAAATGCTTAATGATTCTTTTGGAGGAGAATACCAGTAGCCTGTGTCAACAAAAATATTTGGAACAAAAGACAAAATGTTGTAGTAGAATAAGTGATACTTTGTCTGAAAGAGAGAAAACTGTACTTTGCACATTTACTTTCAAAAGTAAATGAGGTTTGGGAATCAGAACCAATATGGCAGAGTAGAAGGACGTGCTCTCACTCCCTCTTGCGAGAACACCAGAATCACAACTAGCTGCTGGACAATCATCGACAGGAAGACCCTGGAACTCACCAAAAAAGATATCCCACATCCAAAGACAAAGGAGAAGCCACAATGAGATGGTAAGGGGGGCGAAATCACAGTAAAATCAAATCCCATAACTGCTGGGTGGGTGACTCACAGACTGGAAAACACTTATACCACAGAAGTCTACCCACTGGAGTGAAGGATCTGAGCTCCACATCAGCTTCCCAACCTGGGGGTCTGGCAACGGGAGGAGGAATTCCTAGAGAATCAGACTTTGAAGGCTAGTGGGATTTCATTGCAGGACTTCG
Organism: Balaenoptera ricei; assembly: GCF_028023285.1. Taxonomy (NCBI): domain Eukaryota; kingdom Metazoa; phylum Chordata; class Mammalia; order Artiodactyla; family Balaenopteridae; genus Balaenoptera; species Balaenoptera ricei. The sequence continues at coordinate 80,014,628 of NC_082641.1, forward strand.
ACAGGACTGGGGGAAACAGAGACTCCACTCTTGGAAGGCACACACAAAGTAGTGTGCTCATTGGGACCCAGTGGAAGGAGCAGTGACCCCAGGGGCGACTGAACCAGACCTATCTGCTAGTGTTGGAGGGTCTCCTGCAGAGGCGGGGGTGGCTGTGGCTCACCGTGGGGACAAGGAAACTGGCAGCAGAAGTTCTGGAAGTACTCCTTGGGGTGAGCCCTCCCAGAGTCTGCCATTAGCCCCACCAAAGAGCCCAGGTAGGCTCCAGTGTTGGGTTGCCACAGGCCAAACAAGCAACAGGGAGGATACCCAGCCCCACCCATCAGCAGTCAAATGGATTAAAGTTTTACTGAGCTCTGCCCACCAGAGCAACAGTCAGCTCTACCCACCACCAGTCCCCCCCATCAGGAAACTTGCACAAGCCTCTTAGATAGCCTCATCCACCACAGGGCAGACAGCAAAAGCAAGAAGAACTACAATCCTGCAGCCTGTAGAACAAAAGCCACGTTCACAGAAAGATAGACAAGATGAAAAGGCAGAGGGCTATGTACCAGATGAAGGAACAAGATAAAACCCCAGAAAAACAACTAAATGAAGCAGAGATAGGAAACCTTCTAGAAAAAGGATTCAGAATAATGATAGTGAAGATGATCCAGGACCTCGGAAAAAGAATGGAGGCAAAGATCGAGAAGATGCAAAAAATGTTTAACAAAGACTTAGAAGAATTAAAGAACAAACAAACAGAGATGAACGATACAATAACTGAAATGAAAACTACACTAGAAGGAATCAATAGCAGAATAACTGAGGCAGAAGAACGGATAAGTGACCTGGAAGACAGAATGGTGGAATTCACTGCTGCAGAACAGAATAAAGAAAAAGGAATGAAAAGAAATGAAGACAGCCTAAGAGACCTCTGGGACAACATTAAATGCAACAACATTCGCATTATAGGGGTCCCAGAAGGAGAAGAGAGAGAGAAAAGACCCGAGAAAATATTTGAAGAGATTAGAGTCAAAAAATTCCCTAACATGGGAAAGGAAATAGCCACCCAAGTCCAGGAAGTGCAGAGAGTCCCATACAGGATAAACCCAAGGAGAAACACGCCAAGACACATAGTAATCAAATTAACAAAAATTAAAGACAAAGAAAACATATTGAAAGCAGCAAGGGGAAAATGACAAATAACATACAAGGGAACTCCCATAAAGTTAACAGCTGATATCTCAGCAGAAACTCTACAAGCCAGAAAGGAGTGGAATGATATGCTTAAAGTGATGAAAGGGAAGAACCTACAACCAAGATTACTCTACCCGGCAAGGATCCCATTCAGAGTCAATGGAGAAATCAAAATCTTTACGGACAAGCAGAAGCTAAGAGAATTCAGCACCACCAAACCAGCTCTACAACAAATGCTAAAGGAACTTCTCTAAGTAGGAAACACTAGAGAAGAAAAGGACCTACAAAAACAAACCCAAAACAATTAAGAAAATAGTCATAGGAACATACATATTGATAATTACCTTAAACGTGAATGGATTAAATGCTCCAACCAAAAGACACAGGCTTGCCGAATGGATACAAAAAAAAAACCCATATATATGCTGTCTAAAAGAGACCCACTTCAGACCTAGGGACACATACAGACTGAAAGTGAGGGGATGGAAAAAGATATTCCACGCAAATGGAAATCAAAAGAAAGCTGGAGTAGCAATACTCATATCAGATAAAATAGACTTTAAAATAAAGAATGTTACAAGAGACAAGTAAGGACACTACATAATGATCATGGGATCAATCCAAGAAGAAGATATAACAATTATAAATATATATGCACCCAACATAGGAGCACCTCAATACAGAAGGCAACTGCTAACAGCTATAAAAGAGGAAATCGACAGTAACACAATAATAGTGGGGGACTTTAACACCTCACGTACACCAATGGACAGATCATCCAAAATGAAAATAAATAAGGAAACAGAAGCTTTAAATGAAACAATAGACCAGGTAGATTTAATTGATATTTATAGGACATTCCATCCAAAAACAGCAGACTACACTTTCTTCTCAAGTTCGCACAGAACATTCTCCAGGATAGATCACATCTTGGGTCACAAATCAAGCCTCAGTAAATTTAAGAAAATTGAAATCATATCAAATATCTTTTCTGACCACAACACTATGAGATTAGAAATGAATTAGAGGGAAAAAAACGTAAAAGACACAAACACATGGAGGCTAAACAATACGTTACTAAATAACCAAGAGATCACTGAAGCAATCAAAGAGGAAATCAAAAAATACCTGGAGACAAATGACAATGAAAACACGACGATCCAAAACCTATGGGATGCAGCAAAAGCAGTTCTAAGAGGGAAGTTTATAGCTATACAAGCCTACCTCAAGAAACAAGAAACATCTCAAATAAACAATCTAATGTTACACCTAAAGGAACTACAGAAAGAAGAACAAACAAAACCCAAAGTTAGCAGAAGGAAAGAAATCGTAAAGATCAGAGCAGAAATAAATGAAATAGAAACAAAGAAAACAATAGCAAACTGAAACTAAAGACTGGGTCTTTGAGAAGATAAACAAAATTGATAAACCATTAGCCAGACTCATCAAGAAAAAGAGGGAGCACACAGAATCCAACAGCACATTATAAGGATCATACACCATGATCAAGTGGGGTTTATCCCAGGAATGCAAGGATTCTTCATGATATGCAAATCAATAAATGTGATACATCATATTAACAAATTGAAGAATAAAAACCATATGATTTTCTCAATAGATGCAGAAAAAGCTTTCAATAAATTTCAACAATGATTTATGATAAAAACCCTCCAGAAAGTAGGCATACAGGGAAATTACCTCAACATAATAAAGCCCATATATGACAAACCCACAGCCAACATCATCCTCAATGGTAAAAAACTGAAACCATTTCCACTAAGATCAGGAACAAGACAAGATTGCCCACTCTCACCACTATTATTCAACATAGTTTTGGAAGTTTTAGCCATAGCAATCAGAGAAGAAAAAGAAATAAAAGGAATCCAAATCAGAAAAGAAGAAGTAAAGCTGTCACTGTTTGCAGATGACATGATACTCTACATAGAGAGTCCTAAAGATGCTACCAGAAAACTACTAGAGGTAATCAATGAATTTGGTAAAGTAGCAGGATACGAAATTAATGCACAGAAATCTCTTGCATTCCTATACACTAATGATGAAAAATCTGAAAGAGTAATTAAGGAAACATTCCCATTTACCACTGCAACAAAAAGAATAAAATACCTAGGAATAAACCTACTGAAGGAGACAAAAGACCTGTATGCAGAAAACTCTAAGACACTGATGAAAGAAATTAAAAATGATACCAACAGATGGAGAGATATATCATGTTCTTGGATTGGAAGAATCAATATTGTGAAAATGACTATACTACCCAAAGCAATCTACAGATTCAATGCAATCCCTATCAAATTACCAATGGCATTTTTTACAGAACTAGAACAAAAAATCTTAAAATTTGTATGGAGACACAAAAGACCCCGAATAGCCAAAGCAGTCTTGAGGGAAAAAAACAGAGCTGGAGGAATCAGACTCCCTGACTTCAGACTATACCACAAAGCTACAGTAATCAAGACAATATGGTACTGGCACCAAAACAGAAACATAGATCAATGGAGCAAGATAGAAAGCCCAGGGATAAACCCATGCACCTATGGTCAACTAATCTATGATGAAGGAGGCAAGGATATACAATGGAGAAAAGACAGTCTCTTCAATAAGTGGTGCTGGGAAAACTGGACAGCTGCATGTAAAAGAATGAAATCGGAACACTCCATAACACCATACACAAAAATAAACTCAAAATGGATTAGGGACCTAAATGTAAGACCGGGCACCATAAAACTCTTAGAGGAAAACACAGGAAGAACACTCTTTGACATAAATCACAGCCAGATCTTTTTTGATCCACCTACTAGAATAATGGAAATAAAAACAAAAACAAACAAATGGGACCTAATGAAACTTCAAAGCTTTTGCACAGCAATGGAAACCATAAACAAGACGAAAAGACAACCCTCAGAATGGGAGAAAATATTTGCAAACGAATCAATGGACAAAGGATTAATCTCCAAAATATATAAACAGCTCATGCAGCTCAATATTAAGAAAAGAAACAACCCAATCTAAAAATGGGCAGAAGACCTAAATAGACATTTCTCCAAAGAAGACATAACAGATGGCCAAGAAGCACATGAAAAGCTGCTCAACAGCACTAATCATTAGAGAAATGCAAATCAAAACTACGATGAGGTATCACCTCACACCAGTTAGAATGGGCATCATTAGAAAATCTACAAACAACAAATGTTGGAGAGGGTGTAGAGAAAAGGGAACACTCTTGCACTGTTGGTGGGAATGTAAATTGATACAGCCACTATGGAGAACAGTATGGAGGTTCCTTAAAGAACTAAAAATAGAATTACCATATGACCCAGCAATCCCACTACTGGGCATATACCCAGAGAAAACCGTAATTCAAAAAGACACATGCACCCCAATGTTCATTGCAGCACTGTTTACAATAGGCAGGTCATGGAAGCAACCTAAATGCCCATCAACAGACGAATGGATAAAGAAGATGTGGTACATATATACAATAGAATATTACTCAGCCATAAAAAGGAAAGAAATTGGGTCATTTTTTGAGACGTGGATGGATCTAGAGACTGTCATACAGAGTGAAGTAAGTCAGAAAGAGAAAACCAAATATCGTATATTAACGCATATATGTGGAACCTAGAAAAATGGTACAGATGAACCGGTTTGCAGGGCAGAAATTGAGACACAGGTGTAGAGATGAAACGTATGGACACCAAGGGGGTAAAGCAGCGGGGGTGTGGGGGTGGGGGTGTGATGAATTGGGCGATTGGGATTGACATGTATACACTGATGTGTATAAAATTGATGACTAATAAGAACCTGCTGTATAAAAAAATATATAAAATAAAATTCAAAAAAAAAAGTTACATAAATCCCAGTATTCATAGGAGCACTGTTGACAATAGCTAGTACACAGAAGCAACGCAAGTGCCCATCAACCTATGATTGGAAAAAAAAAAAAAAAGTAAATGAGGGTTAATACATATACTTAACATTTATATATAAATTATAGTTATTTAAGTTGCTAACTAATGTCATTCTTGTAACCAAATTAATAGCTTACTTCAGATGTCTATAAAGCCATTAGCATAGCTGAAATAGGCATACACGATTGGCCTGTATACAGGTTATAAAATTAAGAAGAAATTTGGTGGTTGGATATTTAATTTGATCAATAAGACATGCAAAGTGATTGGAATAAATTGATATGTAACCCTGAATTGTCCAGGGTATCTACATTGATCCACTTAAGTGATGAGCCCATGACTTTCACTCATTTTATGGGAATTAGAGAACTCCTGTCAGGCAAAATGTGACAAAAGCAGCTGTGATCTCCAGGGCCTCCTATTGGATGTTCTTGGTTTTACCTTTTATTCTGTGCTGGGCAGCTTCCCATGTCCCTAAGGCTGTCAGTTCCCTCACGCTCCCCCTATCTACTCTATAAATGGATTCTTGTTCTGAGGAAGTTATCTCAAATGTACCCACCAAAAGTATAAACATAAGTTAATATATTTTTATTGTGATAAAAACCATATAACATGAGATCTACCCTGTTAACAGATGTTTGTGTACAACACAGGTGGTTAAATAAAACACAACACACAAGTTGTTAAATATAAGCACAATTTGTACAGCAGATCTCTAGAATTTTTCCATCTTGCATGACTAAAAATCTAAACCCGTTTAATAGCAATTCTCTTATTTTCCCCTCTCCTGAACCTCTGGCAACCATCATTCTACTTTATGTTTCTTTGAGTTTAACTGTTTTAGATACTTAATGTGAGTGGAATCATACTGTATTTGTCCTCCTGTGATTGATTTATTCATTTAGTATAATGTCCTCACGGTTTATCCATGTTGTAAAATATGACAGAATTTACTTCTTTTATGGCTGAATAATATTCCATTGTTCATGCACATATATACATACATACGTTGTATATACCACATTTTCGTTATCCATTCATATGTTGAAAGATGATCTGTTCATCTTTATCCATTCATCTTTTTAAGTAGTCACCTGCTACTTTCCTTTGTTCTCAGTGGTCCACAGATATCCAAACTGTTCTGGTTCTGTCAGCACTCTGAGTCTGGACAGAAACCATTTCCCTTGGGCAGTCCTCTGAAAAGCCAGAATATTGGAGGCATGCTCTACTCTCTGCTTCCACCCTGAGGGAGAGGTTGTGGGCTGCTGTGTTCTCTTCTAGCACTGAACTGTGTAGTCTTAGGATAGGGGCTTATGTAGCTAATGAGAAATTGCTTTTCTTATCCATTTCAGTGCAGCTGTTCCCAGCTTTGTACTCACCTACAGTACTGAAACTTCTTAAGTGGATTCTGGAATCCTCATAAAGGTACTTTGGTCTATATGATGTTGTTAAACCAGCATTTCTATGAGGGAACAAAGGCTGGGGCTTCCTATTCTGCGATCTTGCTGATGTCACTCCTCCAACATGAATGAGTATTTATAGCATTATCCTTATTAATATACACTTAATTAATTAACGTTTTGGTAATTTTAAGAAGCATGAAAGTCTGAAGAAAAGCATTGATTTTAAGATTTCATTCAACAGATGAGGGAATGGGGACACTAGGAGAATTCGCTGGGGAGAAGGCCCCCTATGGATATCCTTACATTTACAGTTAATGGTCCATCTCCACATAAAGCCAGTCTTAGTATACTCATAGCTTTTGTGATATATTCTATAAAATCCCACTACCCTAAGAATAACTAGGGATGTAGTCTTCTTCTATGAGAGATGTTATAACTGAGAGACTAAGGGTACAGGCTCTGAAGCCAACAGTCTAGGTCCATGTCCTGGTTTTGCTACTTCTAGTCATGTATATTTAGGCATTCAATTATGGCATTGACTCCCCTATGCCTCGCTTTTCTCATTTCTTATAATGGCAATGATAAAATTATAACAACAGAAACTCACTTGGCTGTAATGTGTGCTAAAAATATCAGTATTTGTAAAGCATTCAGAATATTGCCTGGTACTTGGGGAGTGTTATATAGATATAGGCTACTACTATTATTTATAAAAGTAGCTGCTTGAAAACATACTACAACATAAAAATTAAATGCATGTCTGTTAAAGATGCCACAAACAACCTTAGAACAGGAAAATATACTGAGAGAAGATATTTGCAACACAAGTAACAGATACGGAGCTTTTACAAATCCGTAAGAAACACAGAACATGGGAGAAAATTGAGCTAAATGAAAATGCAATTCCCAAAAGAAGAAAAAAATGCAATTTTTAATAAGCATATGAAAGATGTTAAAATTCACCAATAAATCATAATAATAGTTCTACAAATTAAAACAAAAATCAAATTTAAGTTTTCTACCATATTGGCAAACACAAAAATGATATCCAGCATTAGCAAGGGGGTGAAATGTTTTCAAACAGGGTGTGTAAATGAAATGGCCAGGAGCATTTTAGAGAAAATGTATGAAAACATGAAAGTATCTATCAAAATATAAAATATCATTACCTATTAAACAAGGAATCCCATTTCTAGGAATTTCTACAGAAATGCTTAAAGTATCCTTTAATTTTGTAAGATATATGTGCCTGTATATTCATTGCAACATGCTTTTCATAGGGAACATTTGGAAATAAATTAACATTTGATTCTCAAAGTTAATAAATTATGCTCCAATTATACTATGGGATATTAAGCAACTATTTTATATATCACTCACAACATACTTTAAATACATAACAGAAAATTCACCAGTGTGGATCAAGCTATTAACTCTGGTTACCCTGGTTACCTCTAAGAAGTGGAAATATTTTGAAGACTTTGACATATTTTACCTTATATACTTTATTTTAATTTTTATATTAGATATAGTTTAATTTTTAAAAATAGCATATTTCAAAGAAAAAATAAGTTATTTTGTATTACTTATCAATCAACAGCCAGGTACAAAACATGTATGTAATATAATTCCAAAGGGAGAACAAGTTTAGTGAAATACACACCAAATGTTGGTATTTATCACCCCTAGATGGTGGAATAGCAGGTGATTTTTATTTGTTCTTACTTTATACTTTTGTAAATTTTCCTAAGTGACTAAAATAAACTTGCATTATTTTTATGGTCAGGAAAAAATAAGCTAATGTTCTTTTAAAAAATTTAATGACCCCAAAACACATGATTGAAGGCTTTATTGGAGTAGAGAGCATATGACTCTAATGTAAGTCTAGAGTGAAAATGAAACTTCCTCCCACCATTTTGTCCAACTCTGAGGACCTGCATTCTGCTATATGTTCTTGTCCTCATTTATTTAGTGAACCAAAAGCACAGAAGATTGTAGGCAGAAACATAGCAACCTATATGATTCATAGACCCTGAATATTTCTGACAAATATTGAAATAAATCTACAATCATCAGTTGAGAGCTATGATTTAGAAAATGTGCTAAAGTCTCCATAAACCCAATAAAAGAAACCTGTTGAAAATCACTCTTTAAAATTTATGTTAAATAATTTGATCTATACTGTTTCAGGGAATATGTATCTTTTAAAATAATTGTAGGATTTTGTTAACTCAAAAATATTAGTCTCTAAAATTATGTAGCTTTTTTTAACCTTTCAGTTTTCTTTTAGATTTTCTTTTTCTATTTCACTTGGCCAAAAACTTCTGAAATTATGTAGAACTGTAGCTTTTGGAGGTTAAGTCTCAAATGACCAAATGGATCACATCAAATTTAATATGATGTGATTTTAAAGAGGCCAAGATACTAAATTTTGAAAATTGGTATTTATTCTGGAAATATTAACCAAATACTTTGAAAAAATTACTAAGGAAGCAACTTTTTTTTTTCCTTTTACAGCTTTGTTACATTTGGCAATAATTTTTAAAATCATTTCCTATAACTGTACTCAATTTAATGAATATAGATCCAAGAATTATACCATAGTGACATGGATGGGGATAGTACTGCTTATTAAAATTTACAATTCATAAATAGGCTACTCTCAATTATCCATATAGCATGAAATTTGAAATATAGAGATTAATAGAAGTCTCATTTTAAACAAGAGTTTGGAGCCTATAAAATTTTTCCTAAGCTTAAAATAAGTAGTCACATTTACTGATTAAAATTTTATCTCATTTTTCTGGAGCCACACATAAGGAAAAAAAGAAAAGAGGGAGAGAGAGACATACATAGTTTTTCTCTATGCATAGTTTAAAAAGGGAAAATTGTCAGTACCACAGTCATAATCTCAAGGACTGCCCAAATAGTCAGCAATGAAGAAGAATCTCTATGGACATAAGTTATACAAGGTGGAACCCTGTGTTCTCTCTGTATGTTCTTGACATCAAAAGTATTAATTATTGCGAGAGTCCCAACCCCCTTACCAAAAAGGCAAAGTGAGTATGTTCTGCCTGGAATTTAGGGAACGCCATAGTTTGGAGTATGAATCAATAATGATCTAGCTCTCATGACTCCAGAAATATCGGAAGAGGCAAACACTTTCTTTTCCAAAAAGATTGGTCCTCTTTCCAACACTGATCTATGGCTTGAGAAGAAAATAAATAAAATTTAATTAACTGGAGTCACCACTTCTTTGTGAGACCAGAGAGGGAAAATGAATGTGATATAAAGAGAGAAGCTCTAAAGCCTAAAGTGTACATTATTTCCCTTAGCACTACTAACTTGAAAATAAACTTGTTTATTCTGTAGTGTTCTCCCCTACAGCAGTTTTTCTCAAACTTTAATATGCATAAAATCATCTGATTAACTTAGTAAAATAGTCTCATTCTGATCCCGGGTGATGCTAATGTTACTATTTTAGGGACTCCTCTTTGAAAAACAATGCTTACCATATACTTGATAATTATAAAGAAAAGTAATAAAATGCTTAGGGATAAATTTAACCAAGGAGGTAAAATATCTCTATACTGAATATTATGACTTTGATGAAAGAAAATAAAAGGTACTTATGTTGATGGATCAGTATAATTAATATTGTTTAAATGTCCATAGTATTCAAAGTCATTAATAGATTCAATTCAACCTCTATCAAAATACCAATGACATTTTTCACAGAAATAGGAAAAAAATCCTAAAATTCATATAGAAACACAAAAGACCATGAATAGCTAAAATAATCCTGAGAATGAATAATAAAGCTGGAGGTATCCTACCTCCTGATTTCAAACTATATCACAAAGCTATAGTGATCAAAATAACATAGTAGTGGCATAAAAATAGACCAATGGAAAAGAATTAAGGGCCCATAAATAAACCTTCATGTATACAGTCAACTAATATTTGACAAAGGAGCCAAGAATACTCAGTGGAAAAAGAATAGTCTTTCAATAAATGTTGTTGGGGAAACTTGATAATCACATGCAGAAAAATGAAATTAGACCCCTATCTTACAAACTCACAAAAATTAACTCAAAATGGATTAAAAACTTGAACATAAACCTGAAAGCATAAAACTCCTAGAAGAAAACATAGGAAAAATGCTCCTTGACATTGGTCTTGGCATTGTCATGATTTTGGGGATGTGTTACCAAAAGTACAAGCAACAAAAGCAAAAATAAATAAGTGGGGCTACATCAAACTGAAAAGCTTCTGCACAGCAAAAGAAATGATCAACAAAATGGAAAGGTAACGGACTTCCCTGGCGGTCCAGTGGTTAAGACTCTGTGCTTCCAATGCAGGGGGGGCAGGTTTGATCTCTGGTGGGGGAACTAAGATCCCACATGCTGCGTGATGTGGCAAAAAAAAAAGAAAAAAGAAAAGGCAACCTATGGAATAGCAGAAAATATTTTCAAACCACATATCTAATAAGAGGTTAATATCCAAAATATATAAGGAACTTATATAACTCAAAAATAAACAAAAAATAAACAATATGACAAAAACTGGTGAGAGGACCTGAACAGACATTTTTCCAAAGAAGACATACAAATACCAGTAGGTACATGAAAAGTTGCTCAACATCACTAGTCATCAAGGAAATGGAAATCAAAACCACAATGAGATATCACCTCATATCTCTTAGAATGGCTATTATTAAAAAAGACAAGAGATAACAAATGTTGTCAAGGATGTGGAAAAAAAGGAACCCTTATGCACTGTTGGTGGGAATGTAAATTGGTGCAGCCACTATGGAAAACAGAATGGAGGTTCCTCAAAAACCTGAAAATAGAACTACCATATGATCCAGCAAACCCACTTCTGGGTATATATTCAAAGGAAATAAAATGAGGATCTCAAAGAGATATCTGCACTCTTAGGTGCATTGCAGCATTATTTAATTATTCAAAATAGCCAAGATATGGAAACAACCTAAGTGTCTATCAATGGAAGAATGGACAAAGAAATGTGAGATACACACACATTATGCTAAGGGAAATAAGTCAGACAGAGAATGACAGATACTGTAGGATCTTACTTATATGTGGAATCTAAAAAAAGCCAAACTCATAGAAACAGGGTGGTGGTTGCCAGGAGCTGGGGGTTAGGAGAAAAGGGGAGATGTGGGTCAAAGGGTGCAGACTTCCAGTTATAAGATGAATGTATCCTGGGGATCTAATGTAGAGCATGGTGACTACAGTTAACAACACTGTATTATATACTTAAAAGTTGCTAAAAGTAGATGTTAAATATTTTCACCATGCGCTCACACACACACACACACCCAGGTTATTATGAGAGGTGATGGGGGTGTTAACTAGCCCTATTGTAGAATCATTTCTCAATAGATATGTGTATCAAATCATCACATTGTACACCTTAAACTTATACAATGTTATGTGGCAATTATATTACAATAAAGCTGGAAAAAAAAAAATGAAAAACATACCTCCGTATCTTTCATTAAGTTGATTTATATTATTACTATTCATTGAATTCCTCTTAGAGTGTTTCTAATGTAATGACTCTTGCTCTGGTATCAATATTTTCCACCTATCATGTTAATAGTTAATCTAGGTGTCCATGATGGCTAAATTTCCTTATAATCTTTTGGTATAAAAATGGTCAACTGTTTTGAAAAATGGCAAATAATTGTTCAGACTGTAACAGTCTTGGGCTTAACGGCATAGAAAAGTAGTGTTTTAACTATCATGCTTGGATGACTTCAAGAGAAATGTGTTATGGAAGACTTGCTAAAAGCAGGGCCTACTTTCTGACTTTTCTAAAATCCATATGCTTAAAGAAAATATGAATTTTTTTGCCAGGTAGTATACAGATTCCTGATAAGCTTCATGGTAGTATTTTAAAGGCCAATACAGTGAGAGCAACAACTTGACTAAAATTCTGACCTTAACCAACTCTTGATCATATTTAAGTTCCTTCATATCTGAAATGACAATAATAAAAAAATCTTTAAAAGCAATTTATAGACTACACACTGTGAGGGTACCTAATGTGTTAAAAAAATAAATAAAAATGGATTACCCAATTTAGATTTAAGAATTAATTTATATTTTGACCAAAATGTTTTTCAAAGCACAGCAAAAGAGATTCAATGAACTGTCTTGTAAAACTTTAGAAACAGTGCCAGCTTACCCATTTGCTGATCTTAGGGCGGAAAAAACTTTTAAAAATTAATGAAATATTACAATTTCAAGAAAAGAAACTTACTGATTAAAATTATTTAGTCAAATATTGAAACATATTATTAAAAACCACTCAGGGTTATGAAAGTATTAGATATTATTTGTTTCACATAAAGTCAAATTTCTATCTTAGTTTTTATGAATTAATATGTAAATCACTTAAAAACCCAATAGGCTGAAGAACTTTTAGACTGTAAAATTTTAAAATGTGATTATAATATTTTCTTTTTTCTAAAAATCATGTCACACCTGGTATTATGCTTTTTACACTTTACTATTTTTTGGTGAATGATTTGATTGAAATGGAGTTATCTTCTGAATCAGGAAGAATGATACAATATTGGATTATGGCACAAATGGCAGAAAGAGAAGTTTCTATTTGAAAGGATTTGATAATTTAGTATGATTGTTTTTTAACCATGCTAAACATTCCATGTTAGTCAAATTTAATTTTTCATTAAACAATGAAAGAAATTTAAACAATTAAAGAAATTCATGCTGAGCAAATGTAATTCTTATTTTAATTTTGTTAAAACTAGGATTTTTGTTTAAACCCTACTCTAGAGCTCCTACAAAATAAAGCAACAAGTATTCAAACTTTCATTTTTTTCATTTATATATTTTTACTGTATACCCCATATAATTCCCATAAATGTTTTGATGTCACTACATACATACATACACACACACACACACACACACACAAACACACACATGCACGCGCTATAAATTCAGAAAAAAAACAGGAGATAAATATATCAAAAATCTAGACTAACGTCACAGCCTAGACCAAATAATAATAATAATAATAATGAGTGAAAACTTGAGAATTAAAAATATGGAGATTGAATGGTATTCAATACCATTTTAACTTAATATACAGAAACACATGATGGCCAAGACATGAAGCAGAAGGTTGAGCTAACAAGTTTTATCTTTAGAAACTTCTTAGACAGAGTTAAAATGGTAGGGGGAACTGTATCTTTCTTTTCCAGGTATCAGTTGTTTTAGTTGGTCTTTTAACAGTAACTGTGCAATGGTTCAAGCTTACTGTTGATGGTGAAAGCTTGAAATAGGGATATTCTATTTTGCGAACAAAAGGACAATTCATATAATTTCACTCTCTAATTTTTTTCTGTAGATTATACTTTTTTTCTTTTAATTTACAATGTTGTATTAGTTTCAGGTGTACAACAAAGTGATTCATATATATATGAATATATATACATACTTTTTCAGATTCTTTTTCATTATAGATTATTATAAGATATTGAATATAGTTCCCTGTGCTATACAGTATTGTTGTTTATCTATTTTATACATAGTAGAGTGTATATGTTCATACAAAACTCCTAATTTGTACCCGCCTCCACACTGCTACCTACTTCATTAACCATAAGTTTGTTTTCTACACCTGTGAGTCTATTTCTGTTTTGTAAATAAGTTCATTTACATCATTCTTTTAGATTCCACATATTAGTGGTATCATGTGATATTTGTCTTTCTGTGTCTGATTTGCTTCACTTAATATGATAATCTCAAGGTCCATCCATGTTGCTGCAAATGGCATTATTTCACTCTTTTTTATGGCTGAGTAATATTCCATTGTGTACATATAACACATCTTCTTTATCCATTCATCTGTCGATGGACACTTAGGTTGTTTCCATGTCTCGGCTATTGTAAATAGTGCTGCTATGAACATTGGGGTCCATGTAGCTTTTCAAATTAGAGTTTTCTCTGGATATATGCCCAAGAGTGAGATTGCTAGATCATATGGTAACTCTATTTTTAATTTTTTTAAGGAACCTCCATACTGTTCTCTGTAGTGGCTGCACCAATTCACATTCCCACCAACAGTATAGGAGGGTTCCCTTTTCTCCACACCCTCTCCAGCATTTATTATTCATAGACATTTTAATGATGGCTATTCTGACTGGTCTGAGGTGATGCTCATTGTTGTTTTGACTTGCATTTCTCTAATATTTAGTAATCTTGAGCATCTTTTCATGTGCCTGTTGGCCATCTGTGTGTATTCTTTGGAGAAATGTCTATCTAGGACTTCTGCCCATTTTTTGATTGGGTGGTTAGTTTGTTTGTTTGTGTTTTATATTAAGCTGTATGAGCTGTTATATATTTTGGAAAGTAATTCCTTGTCCATAGCATCATTTTCAAATATTTTCTCCCAGTACATACATTGTCTTCTCTTTTTGTTGTTGTTCCTTTGCTGTACAAAAGCTTTTAAGTTTAATTAGGTCCCATTTGTTTATTTTTGTCTTTATTTTCATTATTCTAGGAGACAGATCCCCAAAAAAATATTGCTGTGATTTATGTTAAAGAGTGTTCTTCCTATGTTTTCCTCTAGGAGTTTTAAAGTATTTAGCCTTACATTTAGGTGTTTAATCCATTTTGAGTTTAATTTTGTATTTGGTGTTAGGGAATGCTCTAATTTCATTCTTTTACATGTAGCTGTCCAGTTTTTCCAACATCAGTCTCTCTTATTGAAGAGACTGTCTTTTCTCCATTGTATATTCTTGCCTCCTTTGCTGTAGATTAATTGACCATAAGTGTGTGGGTTTATTTATGGTCTTTCTATCCTGTTCCATTGATCTATATGTCTGCTTTTGTGCCAGTACCATACTGTTTTGATTACTTTAGCTTTGTAGTATAGTCTGAAATCAAGGAGCGTGATTCCTCCAGCTTTGTTCTTTCTCAAGATTATTTTGGCTATTAGGGGTCTTTTGTGTTTCCATACAAATTTAAATATTTTGTTTTAAATCTGTGAAAAATGCCATTGGTAATTTGATAGGGATTGCATTGAATCTGTGGATTGCCTTGGGTAGTGTGGTTATTTTAACAATATTGATTCTTTTGATCCATGGACAAGGTATATCTTTCCGTTTGTGTCGTCTTCCATTTCTTTCATCAGCATCTTATAGTTTTCAGAATACAGGTCTTTTGCCTCCTTAGGTAGGTTTATTTCTAGATATTTTATTCTTTATGATGTGATGGTAAATAGGGTTGTTACCTTAATTTCTATTTTCTGATATTTCATTGTTAGTGTATAGAAATGCAACATATTTCTGTATTTTAATTTTGTTTCTGCAACTTTATTGAATTCATTGATGAACTTTTCTGGTAGGGTGCTTAGGATTTTGATGTATAGCATCATGTCATCTGCAAACAGTGACAGTTTTACTTCTTTTCCAATTTCAATTTATTCTATTTATTTTTCTTCTCTGATTGATGTGGCTAGGACTTCCAAAACTATATTGAATAAAAGTGGCAAGAGTGGGCATCCTTGTCTTGTTCCTGATCTTAGAGGAAATGCTTTCAGCTTTTCACCATTGAGTATGATGTTAGCTGTGGGTTTGTCATATATGGCTTTTATTATGTTGGCCTCTATGTCCACTTTCTGAAGAGTTTTTATCATAAATGGATGTTAAATTTTATCAAAAGCTTTTTCTACATTTATGGAGATCATCATATGGTTTTTATTCTTCAATTTGTTAATGTGGTGTATCACACTGATTGATTTGTGGATATTGAAAAATTCTTACATCCCTGGGATAAATTCCAGTTGAATATAGTGTATGATCCCTCTAATGTACTGTTGTATTCAGTTTGCTAGTATTTTGTTAAGGATTTTTGCAACTATGTTCAGTAGTTACATTGGCCATTATTTGTTCAAATATTTTCTCAGGCCCTTTTTCTCTCTCTCTTCTCCTTCTGGGACCCCTATCATGCGAATATTGGCACCCATGATGTTGTCCCAGAGGTCTCTTAAATTGTCCATTTCTTTTCATACTTTTTTTCTGTTCAGCAGCAGTGATTTCCACTACTCTGTCTTCCAGCTCACTGACCCATTCTTCTGTCTCATTTAGTCTACTATTGATTCCATCTAGTGTATTTTTACTTTCAGTTATTGTATTCTTCAATTCTGTTTGGTTGTTCTTTATATTTTATAATTCTTTGTTAAAAACTTCTAATTTCTCATGATGTGCATCCATTTCTCCTCCCAAGTTCTTTGATCATCTTTATGATCATTACTCTGAACTCTTTCTTGAGTTGAGATTCTTTAACCACTGTGCCACCAGGGAAGTCCCTGTGGTTTCTTCTTTATGTCTTTATTTGTAGAAAAATTTTTCTGGTAGGTTTCAGACTTTTTCAACAATGGTTGTTCTACAGATTACTGTGATTTTGGTGTGCTTGTGAGAAGAGGTGAGCTTAGGGTCCTTCTACTCCACCATCTTGGCTACTCTCTGGCTCTCTACATTTTGAAAATTAAGGCACTTGATCAAGTTTCCCAAAATGGAGTCTATAAAAAGTAATGATATACTTCTGATAAGGAGTTTTTCATGACATGACTTAAATATGACTTCATTTAGAGAGTAAATCTTTGTGTATGAACAATAACACACAGCACAGAGGCAGAAATAAGGCAGCTAAGTGTCTGTAAGTCCAAATTTTCTTCAAAAAACATCTTTGCATCTAAGTATTTAAACTAGCACTCAATTTAGTCCTTCTTTTCCCCTCTTTCCTGCATCACCAGAAATAACCAGTGATTCAGTGCTTAGCACATGGAAGAGATTATTTTATCCTGGAAAATGTTAAGACCAGGTTGCTTTTATCAACTTTCTTGATCATAAAAACCACTGCTAAGCAGCAAAAAAAGGTACAGTTTAGGGTGGCTCTACCTCCAGAAGGCCCCATAAAGAAGGGCTTACTGAAAAGGGTATTCTCAAGGTAACTGAATGATTTGACTTTCCACATTGGTTTATTTAGTGTCATTGGTTTGGATATTTGAGAATATCTGCCAAAAGCTGATGTTGGTGTTAGCATAATTAATATTAAACTGTTCCTTCTGGGTATATTTGAACAACAGTATCATTTGCTTTGTGAAGTTATTTCTGGCTGCCAAGAGTAAAATTATGTAATAAAAAATCATATTTATTTCCTATTGGTTCTGGGAGGAGGGCATGCTTTAAGTTCACAGAAATGTGACATTAAGCCCCTTATATGCAAGTTGCAAAACTAAGTAAAATGTAGTGGAGCCAACACAGTTTTGTTTTACACTACTTGGGTGTGAAATTTGATCATGATGTCATGAAAATATTTCTGCATAATCTGATTCTCACACTGGTGTTTTAATCCAGAGCATTGCCATCACTGGTTAAGTTTAAAACAGAAAAGAAAAAGGAAGAAAAGAAGAGAAAGAAAGGAAGGACAACATGCAGGGAAGATTGATAATTGAAAGCCCCTTGAGGGCAGGACTCTTTTGACTCACTCCTTTGATCGTGATAGACTATAACATGCAACTCAATGCTTAATGATCAGTATCAGTTATCATTTCCCTTTCACATCCAATGTGATATGAGGCATATGATACATCCATTGATTGGTTTGTGAAGGTCTTGTTTTATAAAATCGTTTTTATGCAGCTGAGTATGTGCACAGGAGTTCACCTCCATGTACACTGAACTTTATGAATTCATATGGATCAATTTCAGTGCTATGAGAAAATCACTTCTGTTTCTATTTTAATGGCCTGAACTATAATTCACTCACTTTTAATGATACATTCAATTCTAACTCAAATCACCAAATCTACCAACTTGTGACATTATAATGCTGGCATCAAAGAATATAGACTGTCTTGGATTTGGGAAAAGAAAGATCAATTTTTTTCTTTCTCTGGATCATGGGAATAATTGGACCTTGATGTCAATATATGGAGATGTTAAGATTCCTTTTCATGTCTGTTGAGCTGGTTCCCATTAAATTGAGAACTTCCAATTGTTAGGTGCATATGATAAGATGAGCAGTGGTCCCTGGCAGGTTAGCAAGACAGTAGGTTATTGAAGCAGAAATGGAGAGATTTGTTCCAGAGCATAAAGTCAGGTCCCAAGAAAAAAAATCAGTAATTAGTGATTCTAATCCAACAGCCATCTCCTTATTTATAACTCCTTTCCCTGTGGGTGAGAAATCTAGCTCTCATCATCCACAATATATTTACATATTTGCACAATCCTAAAAATCACTTGAAGTAGTTTCAAAATTACTAACCTATAACTCTGTGGAATAACAAAGTTACTAAGTGGAGTATAGTATTTATTACATAGTTCTTTTGATACTTACATTATGCAGTCAAAATACTATTCCCAAAGTTACTTAGTTTAGTTCATTTCTTCCCTATCCCAGAGTGGTTATGTTATCCTTTTAATATATATCTACGGAGGTTTATTTGTTATTGTTTGCATTATATTTGGGGTTTCTCCATCATCTTTTATGATTTTCATTAAATATTTAGTGTTTGGGAATGTAAAACATTAATATGCTTGGTTCTGAGAGTATGAATTATATAAAAAGTTTTACCTAGAGAAAAGTCATACCCTTCAACCCCATTTGCATTTCCCAATTATTTCCACCCATTTCTACCTATCTCCTGTAGATAACAAATCTTGTTAGAATTTGATTTATCCTTCTTGTATTTCTTTTTACACAAATGAACAGATACACATGAATTTCTTACATCTCCCTCTTTAATTTACTTGAAAGGTAGTGTACAACAGATTCATTTGAACATTTTTTTCTTTTATACTAAGCAATATATCCTGGAAATTACCTCATATCAGTTCATAGGGATCTTCTTTATTCTTTTTAGAGCTGCATATTATTCCATCCTGTGGAGGCACCACAGTTTATTCAACCTGTCCTATGTGTGAGCATTTATGCTGTTTCCAATATTTTATAATTACAAACAACACTAAAATAAAGAATTTTGTCCATATATATTTTCACATTGTTGAAGACTATCTTCAGGGTAAATTTCTAGAAGAGGGATTTTTGGTTCACAGGGTAACTGAGTAAATAGTTTTGTTAGGTATTGCCAAATCCCCATGCAGAAGAGTTGAGCTACTTTACATTTCCATAACAATGAATGAGGGTATTGTTATACTTCAAAATTTTCATCAAACTAATATGTGAGAAATAACGTCTCAAAATTTTCATCAAACTAATATGTGAGAAATAGTGTCTCAAACTAACATGTGAGAAATAGTGTGAGAAATAGTGTCCATATCTTCATATGTTTTGGAATCATTTATTGTATTTCTTATAAATCAACTGCACATGTCTTTTTTTCATTTTTTCCATTGGGTTTTTAGTCCTTTGTCATTCATTTCTAAGAGTGTTTTCTATATTAGGGATACTATCCCTTTGTGTCTAATATATGTTGCATATTTTTCCCATTTTGTCTATTTTCTTTTGACCTTCTATACAATACTTTGAGTCATGGTTTTAAAAATGTATTCAAATTTATCAATCTTTATTTTATTGCTTCTAGCTTTTTAGTCAAAATGTGTTATACTTAATGATAATGTCAAAATTTTACTTTAGAAAACGCTACATAAATATTTCTGTCCTTTTTGATTAAAATTAAATGTAATTATATTTTTCTAGCAAAACCCAGCAGCTAGTTTCATTCTACTCTCTTGCCAAGGCTGACATATCAAATGACCTTCATTTTGGCAATACAGTATCATCAAGAGGAAATGCCCATGTAGTAAATCTGCAGCTGTATCTATCTAAAGTCTGCTTCGCAGTGGCCTGTAACTTTTTTTATTGTTATTACTCTCCTTTAAATAAGCATATTGTCATTAAGCGTATTGGCATATAAAGTTATTTTAACGTTTACTCTTCCTGGTGAGCCAGATTAATTAGCACATGCTCATGGAAATAATTCACATTATATGTTTTCTGAACTAGGCTTCTTATGCACTCAAAGTGTTTGAAGTATTTTGTTCTTTAATGTCATTAACCATTTAGCAACACTGATTTCTAATTTTTAAAAAAACAAAGTTTCTTGTCATTGAAACAGATTCTAAACTCTATATTAATTTTTCCTCTTTGTGAATATTACAGCAAAACCTATACACATATTCATAAATATTCTGAAAGCTTTTCTATATTTTAAGCACAATGACAAGTCAAATTTATCTTTCCAAACTCATCAATATAGTATACTGACTAATGTGCAGAACAGGAGCAAACTCTTCTTCTATATGCATACCTAATCAAGATTTTTTTCCTTTGGTCCTATATTTTATGATTTTGAATATTGGCAAAACTACAAATATTTTGTGTTATTTCTGAATATGTAAATGCCCTCAAAGTCAATTAATGTAAAAGACAATTCACACATGGAGAAAATGAATTTTAACATGAAAGAAGATAATAGTAAATATGTTTTTAGTTTTATGAATTGTATATTAGAGTACTTCACTGCCTTCCAGGGGTGAAAAGTGGATCTTCTTTAATCTGGGAAAGCATTATGTACATTAACAGTAAAAACTTGGTATCAATATTTAAAAAGTTAATTTAAAAAAATTTTAACCATTTGAGCTAGAAATCAATACCATATCATAAATTATAATTTTACTAAAGCTCAGACTTGTATTTCAGACAATTGTAGTCTATTAGAATGGAACAAATCACTGAGCCAAGAGTGAACCTAGGTGGCTAAGACTGACAACCAACTGTTGTTAAACTTCTTCAAACGTCTATCATTTAAAAATGAACTCCAAAAGAAATCCAAGTGTTATTTTTCATCAAAGAGAAGAAAATATGAAAAGATCTAACACAATTATCTTGTTCATACTTAAAAAATATGCATTTTCAATAAGAGCAATGCTGTATCTTTTAAAGATTATTCGCCTTTTATGTCTGTTTACAGGAGAATTATGCAGTAAAGTAATCTTTTGATTGGGACATTGCAAAGGTTAAAATGCACTTGCAGCAATCCAGTAATAGCTTATGACATTAACCTTAGTTATTTTATTTTTATTTTTGTTCTTTTTGAGTTAGAGTATTTTGTTTCCTATTAAAATATAAATTTCTTGCTGGCTATATTTTGGATGGCTCTTTAGCTGGGCTTGATCAAGTCTAGAGGCAGCTATAAAAACTGCCAAATGAATAAGTCATTTTTTAAGGAAAGTTATCTGATTGAAATATTTACAACATACCTCGTAGAAATACCACGTGAGTAACCCCAAGATCTAAATTGAAAACATGTGTCTCTCTGGATGTCCATTCTATGAAAATAGAAATATCCTTGTGCAACAGAAATTATTGTGGTATCTAGGCATCTCAAACACCACATTAAACAAGAAGAGTACATTTTGAGAATACAAACTTTGCCTGTATTTCTTTCCTTCACAGCATAATTGTCTGAAACTTTTTAATATCTTCTGACTTTCTGGGAAACAAACCATAAGCAGCAAGAACTAAACTAGAAACTTTACTAAATCTAGAGGTAAATTTTTATCTCTTTGAGTATTAAGAGATTATTTTAGCCCAGATTCTCCATCTCCCAGCTGTCCTGCCCAACACATACACACTCTGGGTGAAATTACTATATCATTTCACCATCACCACATGGACCATCATCACAGATATTGAAGTGCACTGTACCCAAAGCCAGCCTGGTTTCAATCATGTGGTAAGAGATGCAATGTAAGACTCAGTGAGTGTTGACATTCTAGTCAGTTACAAGATCTTGGCCTAAATTACACTAATTGGGTTGAGTATCAATTGTTTTGACCTCCCAAGAAGTTAAACTCTTCATACTCCACATATTTATGTACCAAATCCATAGAGTCTTAAAAATCTTCTTGAATAGAAAAAAGACCCTTTTCAGAGTAATTTATGTCTGCTGTAATGGTATCTCTTCTATTGGGTTGGCCAAAAAGTTTGTTTGGGTTTTTCATAAGCTATGGAAATATCTGAACAAAATTTTTGGCCAGCAATACTTTCCTTTTTGGAGTTTCAATCTTTAGGATACCAAATAATCAACAAAAGTGGAAAAGCTTTTCCCAATGCTGATGATTTTCCTCTCCCTAAAATTTTATTTATCATCACATCCATATGATTTAATGCCGTATGTTTTTGATTTTTCATATAGTGTCTACATTTCACAAAAAGGTCACAGATTTGAAGTTAACTCACCAAAAAATTGATGTCACAGAGTAAAAATATTACATGTCTGTCATGTAAGATTTAGAGTACAAGCTCTAGAACTATAGTCTCTTATACCTGCCTATGGGAGCTCCCAGTTAAAATGATTACTTTTGCATCACTGGGTCTTAAAATGTGATCCTAGGACTACTAAAAATTCACAAAAGTTTCCGCAGGTGACCAACAGTCTGGTCTCTTGGAGTGCTCAGTTTTATTATATATCAATGTCTAAATGCTTTACTGTGTTATGAATTAACAACTGTAACATTTAATTTAAAACAAATCACCGCACATCACCTGACTGAAATAGCAATAATCTCATTAATGTTAATATTTACTTGAGTTTTGCTCTCAGTTGGAGTGAGTGAGATATTTGGTGTGTGATATATTTTCTCTTTTAGAAGTGACCTTTGACCTGAAAAATGTCCAACAATTTTGCTTCAAATGCTGACAAATTACTATGTTTTTGTTCATGTGCTTTTTCACTGAATGGCTGTTTTGTTTTGTTTTTACAAAAATCACCTTTGGTCAATAGCAGCTCCTCTGATCTAAGCCATTCAAAAAAATTCCTATAACCAGGGTCAAAATTAATTGGTTTGACATTTGTTATCCTGGGGTATACTTGAGTAAAATTAATAATAATTTTTAAATTCTTGATTATTAGCCTCTCCAGTTTTGTTTCACTCAATATGTAACTTGAAATGGAACATAAAATGAAATTACTATAGATTTCAAGCTAGATGTCTTGGGTTCAAATCATTTTTTTTTCATTTATTAACTATGCAAATATCAGGACACTAATGAACCTTGCATAGCTTCAGTTTCCATATTTAAAAATACCTATCACTCAGTGTCCATGTGAAGATTAATAAGATAGCATGTAGCACAATACCAAGCACATGGCAAACATATATTCTCATTCATTATCTCTCTCTCCCTCTTCCACCTCACAGAGGGAAATTAAACTGATACAGCCACCATGAAGGGCAGTATGGCAGTACATTTAAAACTGAAAATGTGTGAAGCTTATGACCCTATATGCTATGACCATCAATTCCACTTATATGTGTCTCCCTTAAAAAAAGATCCTCTCATGTATGTACCAAGACCATCACTGCACTGCTGTTTGTGTAGAGGGGCAAGATAGCACAGTGACTCAATCCTGGCTCTGGAGTAAGTCTGCCTAGATCTGAATCTCTATTTCTCACTAGTTGGATAAACCTGTACAAGTCTCACACAAATGTTATTTCACTTATAAAATGGAAATAATAATATTACCTTCCCGTGTTGCTTTTGAGACTGAATAAATTAATATAGGTAAAGCAGGTAGAACAATATCTTCCAATAATGCTAAATAAATATGGGTAATATTGTAAAATAGGAAACTTTGACAAAATGAAATCCAGAAACATATATATATATGTGTGTGTATATATATATATATATATATATATATATATATGTATATAAGGAAATTTAAATGACAATTTAGTGGGAATCAGCTGATCTGTTTATTAAATGGCATAATTGGCTATCCATCCAGAAGAAAGCAAAGTTCCAACTGCTATGTCATGCAATTCATAAATATATATTTCAGCTGTATTAAATATTTAAATCAAATTAAAAACCATTAGAATATATGAAAATAAAATTATAGAGAACATTGGTGCAAACTTGCCTGGCATTCTTCCTTCATACAACTTTAGCCATTTACCAGCAAGCCCCTGACTTAACTCATGACATCACTAAAACCTGCTCTGTCTGCAGTACAGCTTACCTTCTTTTAGCTATATCATAAAGCTTTTGGCATATTAGGGACATTAAGCATATATATTACAATTTTCCCACTTATAGATTTTATTTTCAAGCTTTCTTTTTTCCTATACATTAACTATAATTTTTATGTAGTAAAATTATCAATTTTCATTTTATTATTACTGGTTTACATGTCTTGTTTGGAAAGACCCTTTCCAACCTAAATATTATTTAAAAATTAATCCATAGTGTTTCTTGATTAATTTTGCATGTTTGAGTCTTTAATTCATATGGAATTTATTTTCCTAAAAAAGAAGGTGGAAATCCAGTTTTTATTAAAAATATTTGACAAATTTTATCCATGCTATTAAATAATCCAGTTCTCCCTCAGTGATTTAAATTGTCACTTCTAACTTCTTATATTATACAAAACTTTTTATGTATTTTATGTTTCTAATATCTATTCTGATCCATTGATTTGGTGCTAATTCTTGTACAATTACGTCAGTATCTTAATTTCTATTGTTTAAGATTTTATACAAATATTTTCTATTCCAATTTCTAGTTTATTAGGCTTCTTTTAAAAGTATTTTTATGGCTACCCTCTCATGGCTATAATGCCAAATGTTGATTAGAAACATTGGTTCTACCACCACCCACTCCTACTCCGTCATACTTCTCTTTATCCCCAGATGACCCGATGATTAAATTGAATTTATACAGCGAGTCTTTCCTCATGAGGACAAAGAATATTGCTCCATTTATTTAAGTCTACTTTTATGTTCTTCAGTTACTTTTAAAATTTTCTTCAGGTATCTTTTAAAGATTTGGTTATGCATGTTCTTAGGTGTGGTATTTGTTGCTATTGTGCTTGTAATTTTTATATTGTATTTTGTAATTAAATGTTGTGGGCATATTAAAAATCCATTGACTTTTATAAGTTTATTTTATTAGCAGCCACTATACTTAACTCTCTCATAGTTTTTAGTATTTTATTGTTATTCTGGATATTCTGTCATAAACAAGTGATATGACTGAATCCTCCTTACCAATGTTTATTTAATGGCCTTATCTAGTTGCAGTATCTACTGGAACAAACTGGATTTCAGTCCCCACTTGCCAGGTGCCCTAATGTAGTGAACAATCTGCAAAACCATATACATGGTCCCTGCACATAAAGGCAGGCACACATAAAAAGCTATTTCAAAAGTTTATGCATGGTGTTTAGGGTGGCCAGGTCAAAAGTAGCTGCTGTATAGAACCATCCTTCCCTGGGACTTGAGGAAATACGTTGCTTTTCCTATGTCCTAAGGGTGCATTTCCTGCACGGCTAAGTGGTGAGATTGCAACTCAGATATATTCAAAGTAAGCTGATTTCCAATACCCTTGCCACTGCTGTCACCCACACCTGCAGCACAGATGTACATTTACATGTTCCAACCTCAGGCTGTCTCTGCCAGGCAATCTCTTAGGTCTAAACAAAACAATAAAAAGTCTCTTTCCACATTATAGTATAGTGGGGGCATAGACAATTAACAAACATCTGACCTTATAAATAACCGCTCAACTTTATAAATAACCATTTAACATTGTATCAATAATCATTTAATATTATAGTAAAATTACATTTTTAAATTATTTATTTATTTATTTATTATTATTATTATTATTTTTTTTGGCTGTGTTGGGTCTTCGTTTCTTTGCGAGGGCTTTCTCTAGTTGCGGCGAGCGGGGACGACTCTTCATCGCGGTGCGCAGGCCTCTCACTGTCGCGGCCTCTCTTGTTGCGAAGCATGGGCTCCAGATGCGCAGGCTCAGTAGTTGTGGCTCACGGACCTAGTTGCTCCGCGGCATGTGGGATCTTCCCAGACCAGGGCTCGAACCCGTGTCCCCTGCATTGGCAGGCAGATTCTCAACCACTGCGCCACCAGGGAAGCCCCTACATTTTAAGATTATTGTATTCACATGTTTAACATTATATGAAATTATATTTAAATTATAGATATATATCAGATAGATATAATGTAGGTAAGGATATAGTCTATGAGGGAAAAAAGGGGAAAATATGATGTTTAAGTCAGGACCCAAAGGGGATGAGAAGGAACAGACTATGTGGATAGCTGGGGTTGTGAATCCAGGCAGAGCAAACAGGAAGTGAAGCCCCCAAGGAGCCTTCCAGGCCTGTCAGAGATGAGGTAACAGTGTGCCAGATTGAGTCAATCCTTGCGGGCCTTTGTAAGGACTATCATTTTTAACCTGTGTGAAGTGAAGCCATTAGAGGGTTTGCTTTGAAAAGTGACACGATCTGACTTAAGTCTTATTAGGATCACTTTGGTGACTGCAGTAAGAATAGACTGCAGGGGGAAGGGTTGAGAAGCAGTAGGAGTAATTGGGTGGCTACTCCGTGAACTGGTCAAGAAATGTTAGTGACTAAGCAGTGTAGATGTTGAGGAATGGTTGGATTCTAGATATATTTTTAAGGTATAGACAGTAAGATTTGCGGATGGATCAGATGTGGGCCCTCTTTCCTGAGCTCTACAACTATGTATGCAACTAACTAATGTGCTTCTCTTTCATTCCATCATTTATTTATTCATTCAACATTGTTGAGTCCTTACCATGTGTCAAACACTACGGCAACACTATGGCTATACTTTGGGGAAAATGACTAATGCATTGTTTCTCTTTCTGAGGAGCACATTGTCTAATGGAGCAAATAGATACATAAACAAAACACTTGCTCAAAACATATAAATTATAACAGCACAGAGAAAGAAGTGACTGACTCCATCTGGGAAGATTAGTGACTTTGTCACAGGAAAAATGACATTTGAATTGGCATTCGAAGAATGAGTATAAGCTGGAGAATAGAAAGAAGGCTGTTCTCTGGTCAAGCAGTAGAGCAGATAGGGGTGTATCCTAAAGCAATGGCAGAAGATATGGAGAGGAGTAGATGGACTCAAGAAAGATATAGTGAGTAAAATTAGTAGAATTTTGTAAATAGGCATTGAGGGAGAGGATCAAGGTGGAATTTTTTTTTTTTTTTAATTGTCACTTTTTTTTTTTTTAATTTTTTTTATAGCTACTTTATTTATTTATTTATTATTTATTTTTGGCTGTGTTGGGTCTTCGGTTCGTGCGAGGGCTTTCTCCAGTTGCGGCAAGCGGGGGCCACTCTTCATCGCGGTGCGGGGACCGCTCTTCATCGCGGTGCGCGGGCCTCTCACTATCACGGCCCCTCCCGTTGCGGGGCACAGGCTCCAGACGCGCAGGCTCAGTAGTTGTGGCTCACGGGCCCAGCTGCTCCGTGGCATGTGGGATCTTCCCAGACCAGGGCTCGAACCCGTGTGCCCTGCATTAGCAGGCAGATTCCCAACCACTGCGCCACCAGGGAAGCCCTGGAATTTTTTTTAAAACTATATTTTCTAGTTTTGGTAACCAGGTGAATGATTACCCCTTTAATCAAGATGGAAAAAACATTTTGGAAGAAGATAACTGTATGTGTTTTAGAAATGCCATGGCTCAGTTACCTGCAGTGATTCAAATGGAAGTATCCAGAAGGCAATGTAAAAAAGCAGGATGGTTCTCAGGGAAAAGAGAAGGAATAAAGATGCAAAGGAAAGCATATAGGTGATATTTAAAGCCATGGTGATACATGCTATTTACTAGAATGTGTGCCAATACATTTGCAAAATGAGCTCTTCTTCCAAAACACATAAATTCATTACCTATAGAACTCTCTGACATCTAGGCCGCAAACTACAGAATTGCCATTGGTATCCCATAAATTCTGTCTTTGCATATCCAGTCATGCTTAGCTTGTTTAGTTTCTTCCTGAATAGTTCTGTTGTGTCTCTTTCTTCCATACACCTTAGTGCTCTCTCTCTCTCTCTCTCTCTCTCTCATGTATACCTGCCAAATCCTGCTCAAATCTTACCCCATAATTTTCCACATGCTAATTTCTTGAGAAAGTCATTCCAGAACTCCCTAACCAGACACATCCAAATCACTGGGTTCTCCTTGAGCACCTTGTTTTCTTAATCTGTGAAATGGCCACGAGAGTAATGACCTCATAGGATCATTGCTAGGATTAAATGAATTAATATATCAAAATGCTTAAAATATTGCCCATTGCATAGTAAATGCTCAAAACAGCCTATCAATTGTTTTGGAAATACAGAATAAATGGTTAGCATGTGGGCTGTGGAAACTTTGGATTTGTTTGGAGACACGTCAAATGAATTTGTATCCAAATTTAGCGACATAATAGCCGAATACTTTGGGTCAAGTTATTTACATCACTCTAGTTTCATTTTTCCATCTGTAAAATCATTAATGCCATGGAGATGTCTACCAGAATACTACACCAGTAATTTTTTGCTATTTGATTACTTTAACTTTTAATCTCAAAAGCATTAAAAATTATTAGGGAGAGATATGCTCTATTCATCTTTTATGTTACCTTCATAATCTTTGATCATTTCTTGCATAAATTATCTACTCAATAAATATTTATCATCTTGAATAGAAAAAAGGATTTTGTGAAGATTTGAGAAGTCTAATTTGCAAAAGAAAACAAGTCACTTTGGTTTACTTTTTTTCTTTTTAACTTTTATTTTATATTGGAGTATAGTTGATTAACAATGTTGGGTTAGTTTCAGGTGTACAGGAGAGTGATTCAGTTTTACATATACATGTATCTGTTCTTTTTCAAATTCTTTTCCCATTTAGGTTATTGCAGAATATAGAGGAGAGTTCCTTGTGCTATACAGTAGGTCCTTGTAGGTTATCTATTTTATATATAGTAGTGTATATATGTTAATCCCAACCTCCTAATTTATCCCTCTCCCCGCCTCCCTTTCTCCTTTGGTAATCTTAAGTTTGTTTTCTATCTGTGAGTCTCTTTCTGTTCTGTAAATGTTCATTTGTATCACTTTTTTAGATTCTACATATAAGCTATATCATGATATTTGTCTTTCTCTGTCTGACTTACTTCACTTAGTATGATACTCTCTAGGTCCATTCACGTTGCTGCAAATGGCATTATTTCACTATTTTTTATGGCTGAGTAATATTCCATTGTGTATATGTATCACATCTTCTTTATCCATTCATCTGTCAATAGACATTTAGGTTGCTTCCATGTCTTGGCTATTGTAAACAGTGCAGCAATGAACATTGGGGTGCATGTATCCTTTCAAACCATGTTTTTCTTGGGATATATGCCTAGGATAGAAAGGTCAGGCTTTCTATCCTGTTCCATTGATTTATATTTCTATTTCTGTGCTAGTACCATAATGTTTTGTTAACTGTGGCTTTGTAGTATAGTCTGAAATCAGGTAGCCTGACTCCTGCTCCGTTTTTCTTTCTCAAGATTCCTTTGGCTATTCGGGATCTTTTATGTCACCATAAAAATTTTAAGATATTTTTGTTCTAGCTCTGTGAAAAATGCCATTGGTAATTTGATAGAGATTGCATTGAATCTGTAGATTTCCTAGGGTAGTATAGTCTTTCATACAACATTGATTCTTCCAATCCAAGAATATGGTATATCTTTCCATCTGCTTGTGTCATCTTCAATTTCTTTTATTGGCATCTTATAGTTTTCAGAATACAGGTCTTTTTCCTCCTTAGGTAGATTTATTCCTAGGTATTTAATTCTTTTTGTTGTGATGGTAAATGGAGTTGTTTCTTTAATTTCTCTTTCTGATCTTTCATTGTTAGTGTATAGAAATGCAACAGATTTCTGTGTATTCTGCAGCTTTACCAAATTCATTGATGAGCTTTAGTAGTTTTCTAGTAACATCTTTAGAATTTTCTATGTATAGTATCCTGTCATCTGCAAACAGTGACAGTTTTACTTATTCTTTTCCAATTTGGATTTCCTTATTTCTTTTTCTTCTCTGATTTCTATGGCTAGGACTTCCAAAACTATGCTGAATAAAACTGCTAAGCGTGGACATCCTTGTCTTGTTCCTGATCTTAAAGGAAATGCTTTCAGCTTTTCACCATTCAGTATGATGTTAGCTATAGGTCTGTCATATGTGGCCTTTATTATGTTGAGGTATGTTCCCTCTATGCCCACTTTCTTGAGAGTTTTTATCATAAATGGATCTTGAATTTTGTCAAAAGGTTTTTCTGCATCTAATGAGATGATCATATGGTTTTTATTCTCTAATTTGTTGATGTGTTGTATCACAGTGATTGATTTGCAGATATTGAAAAATCATTGTGTCCTTGGGATAAATCCCACTTGATCATGTGTATGATCCTTTTAATGTGTTGTTGGATTCTGTTTGTTAGTATTCTGTTGAGAATTTTTGCATCTATGTTCATCAGTGATATTGGCCTCTAATTTTCTTTTTTTGTCATATCTTTGTCTGGTTTTGGTATCAGAGTGATGGTGGCCTCATAGAATGCATTTGGGAGTATTACTTCCTCTGCAATTTTTTGGGAAGAGTTTGAGAAGGATAGGTGTTAACTCTTCTCTAAAAGTTTGATAGAATTTGCCTGTGAAGCCATCTGGTCCTGGACTTTTGTTTTTTGGGATCTTTTAAATCACAGTTTCAATTTCAGTACTTGTGATTGTTCAGTTCATATTTTCTATTTCTTCCTGATTCAGTCTTGGGAGATTGTACCTTTCTAAGAATTTGTCCGTTTCTTCAAGGTTGTCCATTTTATTGGCATATAGTTCCTCATAGTAATATTTTATGATCCTTTGTATTTCTGTGGTGCCCATTGTAACTTCTCCTTTTTCATTTCTAATTTTATTAATTAACGACCTCTCCATCTTTTTCTTGGTGAGTCTGGCTAAAAGTTTATCAATTTTGTTTACCTTTTCAAATAACCAGCTTTTAGTTTCATTGATTTTTTTTGTTGTTGTCTTCATCTCTATTTAATTTATTTCTGCTCTGATCCTTATGATTTCTTTCCTTCTACTAACTTTGAGTTTTGTTTGTTCTTCTTTCTCTAGCTGCTTTAGTTGTAAGGTTAGGTTGTTTATTTGAAATTTTGCTTGTTTCCTGAGGTAAGATTGTATTGCTGTAAACTTCCCTCTTAGAACTGCTTTTGCTGCATCCCATAGGTTTTGGATCGTTGTGCTTTTGTTTTCATTTATCTCTAGGTATTTTTTGATTTCCTCTTTGATTTCTTCAGTGATCCTTTGGTTGTTTAGTAGCATATTGTTTAACCTCATTATGTTTGTTTTTTACAGTTTTTTTTTTTTTCTGGTTGACTACTAATCTCATAACTTTGTGGTCGGAAAAGATGCTTGATATGATTTCAATTTTCTTAAATTTCCCGAGGCTCACTTTGTGGCGCAGCATGTGATCAATCCTGGAGAACGTTCCATGTCCACTTGAGAAGAATGTGTTTCCTGCTGCTCTTGGATGGAATGTTCTATAAATATCTATTAAGTCCATCTGGTCTAATGTGTCATTTAAGGCCTTTGTTTCTTTATTGATTTTCTGTTTGGATGATCTGTCCATTGATGAAAGTGGGGTGTTAAAGTCCCCCAGTATTATTATTACTCTCAATTTCTCCTTTCATGGCTGTTAGTATTTGCCTTATATATTGGGGTGTCCCTATGTTGAATGCATATATATTTACAATTGTTGTATCTTCTTGGATTGATCCCTTGATCATTATGTAGTGTCCTTCTTTGTCTCTTGTAATGGTCTTTATTTTAAAGTCTATTTTGTCTGATATGAGTATTGCTACTCCAGCTTTCTTTTGATTTCCATTTGTATGGAATATCTTTTTCCATCCCCTCACTTTCAGTCTGTATGTGTCCCTAGGTCTGAAGTGGGTCTCTTGTAGACAGCATATATATGGGTCTTGTTTTTGTATTCATTCAGCCAGTCTGTGTCTTTTGGTTGGAGCATTTAATCTGCTTACATTTAAGGTAATTATCAATATGTATGTTCTTATTGCCATTTTGTTAATTTTTTTCAATTTGTTTTGGTAGATTTCTTTTTCTTTCCTTCCTCTTTTGTTCTCTTGTGTATTGATGACTAACTTTAGCATTGTGTTTAAGTTGCTTTTTCTTTTTTGTCTGTGTATCTATTGTAGATTTTTAGTTTGCGGTCACCATGAGGTTTTGATATAGCAGTCTGTATATAAACAAGATTGTTTTAAGTTACTGGTCTTTTTTAAAATTTTATTTTATTATTCATTTATTTTGGCTGCACTGGGTCTTCATTGCTGCGCATGGGTTATCCCTAGTTGCGGCAAGCAGGGGCTACTCTTCGTTACAGTGCACAGGCTTCTCCTTGCGGTGGCTTCTCTTGTTTTGGAGCACAGGCTCTAGGTGCCCGGGCCTCAGTAGTTGTGGCACATGGGCTCAGCAGTTGTGGCTCGAGGGCTCTAGAGCGCAGGCCCAGCAGTTGTGGCGCATGGGCTTAGTTGCTCTGTGGCATGTGGGATCCTCCCGGACCAGGGATCGAACCCGTGTCCCCTGCATTGGCAGGCGGACTCCTAACCACTGCGCCACCAGGGAAGTCCCAAGTTGCTGGTCTTTTAATTTCAAATGCATTTCCAATATCCTGCATTTATGCTCTCCTCTTCTCATAATTGCTGGTTTTGATATCATATTTGTGTGCAGATGATTCCCTGCCTTTATTGTATGTTTGCCTTTACTACTGAGCTTTTCCATTCATAATTTTCTTGTTTCTAGTAGTGGCCTTTTCTTTTCTGCCTAGGGAAATTCCTTTAGCATTTGTTGCACAGCTGGTCTGGTGGTGCTGAATTCTCTTAGCTTTTGCTTGTCTCTAAAGCTTTTGATTTCTCTGCCAAATCTGAATTAGAGTCTTGCTGGATAGAGTATTCTTAGTTGTAGGTTCTTCCCTTTCATCACTTTAAATATATCATGCCACTCCCTTCTGGCCTGCAGAGTAGTTGCTGAGAAATTAGCTGATAATCTTATGGGAATTCCTTTGTACATTATTTATTGCTTTTCCCTTGTTGCTTTTAATATATATTTTCTTTGTCTTTAATTTTTGTCAATTTGATTACTATGTCTCTCAGTGTTCCTCCTTGGGTTTATCCTTCCTGGGACTCTCTGTGCTTCCTGGACTTGGGTGAATGTTTCCTTTCCCACGTTAGGGAAGTTTTCAACTATTATCTCTTCAAGTATTTTCTCAGGTTCTTTCTCTCTCTCTTCTCCTCTGGAATCCCTATAATGCGAATGTTGGTGTGTTTCATGTTGTCACAGAGGTCTCTTAGACTGTCCTCATTTCTTTTCATTCTTTTCTCTTTATTCTGTTCCACAGCACTGATTTTCACCATTCTGTCTTCCAGCTCAATTATCCATTATTCTGCCTCAGTTATTCTGCTATTGATTCCTTTTAGGGTTTTTTTCATTTCAGTTTTTGTATTGTTCATCTCTGTTTGTTCTTTATTTCTTCTAGGTCTATGTTTAACAGTTCTTGTATCTTCTCAATCTGTGCCTGCATTCTTTTTCGGAGATCTTGGATCATCTTTACTATCATTACTCTGAATTCTTTTTCAGGTAGATTTCCTATCTCCACTTTGCTTAGTTGTTCTATTGGGGTTTTATTTCATTTCTTCATCTGGGACATATTCCTATGCCATATTATTTTGTTCAACGTTCTGTGATTGTGGTTTCCATTCTGCAGTCTGCAGGGTTGTAGGTTTTCTTGCTTCTGCTGTCTGCCCTCAGGTGGATAAGGTGTCTAAGAAGCCTGTGCATGCTTTCTGGTGAGAGGGACTGTTACCTCTGGGGGCTCCTCCTCCCACTGCCAGACCCCCCCAGGCTGGAGAGCCTGATGTGGGGCTCAGAACTTTCACTCCTGTGGGAGAACTTCTATGGTATAATTATTTTCCAGTTTGTGGGTTGCCTACATGGCATATATGGGATTTGATTTTATTGTGATTGCATCCATCCTACTGTCTCACTGTGGCTTCTTCTCTGTCTTTGGATGTAGAGTATCTTTTTTGGTAGATTCCAGCATTTTTTTTTTTTGTCAGTCGTTGTTCAGCAGTTAGTTGTGATTTTGGTCAAGTCAGCTTGGTTTATAACAGTGGAAGAAAGTCCGTCATGACCATGAATTTTGTAGAGGAAAGACAAATTAAAGTTACTTGGCTCAAATTTTACTTTATAAAGCTCCTTTTCAATTTTAGGTTAACTAGAGTAAAAGGAAAAACCTAATTTGGATTTATTACATGAAACTAAGATTCTGCACAGCATTTGCCAAATTTCAGGTAATTTGAGAGCAATGAAGAGATAATTGAGTAACTAAATTGGTAAAATAAGAGAAACTCAAATCCAAGTTGTTTCTACATTAGTTTCATTTACCATATCCTGTATTCTCACTAAACTTTTAAATGATAATATACTTTGAATATGGATGAGAATCAAATTACAGAGATAAAGAGTTACTTAAAGACAAATATAGAGAGTGAAAAACAGAAACTTCTGGAAAGAAATCATCTGCTAGAAACCCTCAGGAAATAGCAAATTAGCCAGTGTCAGAATAGGAAGAATTATGCTGAGAATTCCAAATTATTCAATAATCAAGAAAGTTTTTATAAGAACCAGTTATGCCAGAAATTTTTA
This sequence comes from Balaenoptera ricei, assembly GCF_028023285.1. NCBI lineage: Eukaryota > Metazoa > Chordata > Mammalia > Artiodactyla > Balaenopteridae > Balaenoptera > Balaenoptera ricei. The sequence goes on from NC_082641.1 coordinate 80,049,750, forward strand.
AATGCTTAGTCTGTTCTTCCAATCTATAAATATTCTTTAGGAAAAATACTGCTTTCTTTAAATGTTTTTGTATTTTTATTTGAAAAAGTAATACATGAACATGGTAAAAAAGATTAAACTATGCAAATGTTAATGTTAGTCTCCTTCTTACACCAGTGGCTCCCTCAGTCCTCTTTCCCCAGAGCCAATGACCATTTCAAAACTCATAAAATCATGTATAACATTTGCAAATTGAGAACAGTCTGTATATACCATGCTACCCACTGCTTTTTTTAAACTTAACTCTTTATCATTCTATATCAGTGCATCTAGATTCTCTTCATTCTTTGTAATGGTTGTGTAACATTTCATACCTCCATATATTGTATGGAGTTATCACAGTATATTTACCTACAGAGGGTCCCTACAGACGGGACCTGCTTTTTGCTTTAATAAGCAATATTATAGTCAACATTCTTGCACTTACCTTGCCAAACTTTTCTACGTATAAATTGCTAGAGTATAATCCTATATAGAATTTCTGTTTTAAAGACTATGCTTAAATTTGGCAGCTATTAGTAATAGGTGACTGAAGAGGCTGCTCAATTTAAAATCCTACTGTTTTCATGAAAGAACCTCTTTCTCCATACAGTCACCAACATGTAACCTGACTCTATAATATTAGACATTTGATAATACAATTTATTCTCTGGTTTGTCATTTGGCACTTGAATTAACTATTGTTTTTATCATGCAGAAGTCTTGTTAGATTTTCCTTTATGAATTTCGAGTATGGTATATTCTTTGAACACACTCATTATTACAAGAGGTTTTTTTAAATCATGAAGTATAGTGGATTTATGATATTGTATTAGTTTTATGTGTACAGCATAGTGATTTGGGTTTTACAGATTATATTCTATTATAGGTTATTACAAGTTGTTGGGTATAATTTCCTGTGCTATACAGTAAATCCTAGTTGCTGTCTATTTTATGTACAGTGGTTTGTATCTGTTAATTCCACACTCATTTGTCCTTCCCCCACTTTGGAAATCATAAGTTTGTTTTCTATGTCTGTGAGTCTGTTTCTGTTTGTATATAGATTCATATGTATAATTTTTTAGATCCCATATATGTGATATCCTATAGTATTTGTTTTTCTCTGCCTGACTTATTTCACTAAATATAATATTCTGAGGTCCGTTCTTGTTGCTGCAAATGGCAGTAGTTTGTTCCTTTTCATGGCTGAGTAATATCCAATTTTGTATATATATATATATGTACATATATAATATATATGTATATATAATATTATATATATTATATGTGTGTATATAATATTCAAATATATATATATATATATATATATATATATATATATATATATCACATCTTCTTAAGCCAATCATCTGTTGATGGACATGCAGTTTGCTTCCTTGTCTTGGCTATTGTAAATAGTGCCGCTATGAACATTGGGGTACATGTATCTTTTTAAATTAGTGTTTTTGTTTTTTCCAGATATATAACCAGGAATGGAATTACTGGATCATGTGGTAAGTCTATTTTTAGTTTTTTAAGAAACCTCTATACTGTTTTCCATAGTGACTGCACCAACTTACATTCCCATCAACAGTGTACAAGGGTTCCCTTTTCTTGACACCCTCTCTAGCATTTATTATTTATAGACTTCTTGATGATAGCCATTCTGACAGGTATGAAGTGATACCTCAGTGTGGTTTTGATTTGCATTTCTCTAATAATTAGTGATGTTGAGCATCATTTCATGTGCCTGTTACCCATCTGTATGTCTTCTTTAGAAAAATGTCTATTTAGGTCTTATGCCCTTCTTTTGATTGGGTAGTTTGTTATTTTTAATTGTGAGTTGTATGAGCTGTTTGTATATTTTGGATATTAACCCCTTGTTGGCAACATCATTTGCAAATATTTTCTTCCATTCCATACTTTTTTTTTCATTTTGTCAATGGTTTCCTTTGCTGTGCAAATGCTTTTAAGTTTGATTAGGTCTCATTTGTTTATTTTTGCTTTTATCTCTTTTGCCTTGGGAGACTAAGAAAATATTGCTATGATTTATGTCAAAGAATGTTTTGCGTATGTTCTCTTCTAGGAGTCTTATGGTGTTATGTCTTACATTTAAGTCTTTAAACCATTTTGAGTTTATTTTTACATATGGTGTAAGGAAGTGTTCTAATTTCATTGTTTTACATGTAACTGTCAAGCTTTCCCAACACCGCTTGTTGAAGACACTGTCTTTTCTTCATTGCATATTTTTGCCTCTTTTGTTGTAGATTAATTGACCATAGGTGTATGGATTTATTTCTGGGTTTCTATTCTGTTCCATTGATCTATGTGTCTGTTTTTATGTTAATACTATGCTGTTTTGATTGCTGTAGCTTTGTCATACAGTCTCAAATCTGGAAGGGTTATACCTCCAGCTTTGTTCTTTTTTTCTCAGGATTGTTTTGGTAATTCTAGGTCTTTTGTAGTTCCATATAAATTTTAGAATTATTTGTTCTGTTTCTGTGAAAAATATCATGGTTATTTTGATAGGGATTGCACTAAATCTGTAGATTGCTTTAAGTACTATGGCCATTTTAACAATATTAATTCTTCTAATCCAAGAGCATGGGATATCTTTCCATTTCTTTGAATCCTCTTCAGTTTCTTTGATCAATGTTTTATAGTGTTGGGTGTATAAGTCTTTCACCTCCTTGGTTAATTTTATTCCTAGGTATTTTTTTTTATATGATTTTAAATGAGATATTTTTTTGCTTTCTCTTTCTGATATTTCATTATTAGTGTATAGAAACACAACAGATTCCTTATATTAATCTTGTATCATGCTACCTTACTGAATTCATTTATTAGTTTTAGTAGTTTATGTGTGAAGACTTTAGGATTCTCTATATAGAGTATCATGTCACCTGCAAATATTGACAGTTTTACCACAAGAGTTTTTTTTTTTTTAATCTAGTTTTCTTCCAGTACTTTTATAGTTTTATTTTTCACTTTAACCCATTGATTGAGCTGGATTTTTTTTTCAATGAGGAGTGGTCTCAATCAGTATTTTCTGTTTTAACCCCCAAAGAACTAATTAATCATCCCAATACCAATACCTTATGTTTCTTGTTTTCACTGAATAATCTGTCATGTTCTCACTGATTTGATAGCCATATTACAAATATATTTGTGTACCTGTATATGTCAAACACTGTAATAAGAAAATGGTGAACACAGATACTACCCTTTGCTTCATGAGGCCTAACTTTTAATGGGGGATTTGTTTTTATAGCCAACAAATAAAATATTGTACTATACAATTTATAACAATAACTAACATTCATTGAGCACTTATTATCTACCTGACACTATTTCAGGGCTTGTTACTCTGCTGCCCATGGCTAAATCCAGTCAGCATCCTGTTTTCACATAGCCAGTAAGCAAAGACTGAGTTTAAATTTTTGGAGCATTGTTTTAAAAAGCAAGGAAAGGATAAAAGAAGAAATATGAGCAATAGCTTTTATACGACTTGCAAAGCCTGAAGTATTAATTATCTCTGGCCTTTTACAGAAAATGTTTGCTGACCCATGTTTTAAACATTTTACACTTTTTCATTCATTTATCTTCACATTAACCCTTGAAGTAGTTAATATTATTAAATAATATTTATATCTGCTATTCTTGCAGGTAAGAAAACAAAAGCACAAAGTAGTATCTCATAATTACCATAGAAGAGAAAAACAGGGCACTGAATTACTTATGGGGATGGAAAATGAGAAAGATTTCTTACAAGGAAAATAAAAAGTCAGACATACAAAGAAAGAGAAAGAATGCCATGCAGATAGAGGAAACATGTTTAAAGAACTTGCAGCAGTTATATGTTTGCCATATTTAAAGAACCTGAAGATGATCAGTGTGGGTGACGTGTAACCAAGTGAGCCAGGGAGAAGTAGAAAGTTTGGAGACATAGTAAGGGCCAGATCATGTAAGAATTTGTAGGCCATGGTAAGAAATTTAAATTTTATTAATTAACACGTGGGAAGTCATTGAAATACAAGAAAGGGAGATATGAGGTGATTTTATATATGTTAAGATAATTTTTATGGATGTATGAAGAATGGAATAAAGGAAGACCAGTTTGATAGTGCTGCAGTAATCCTAGCAAAATATTATGATGGGCTGAACTAAATGGATAGCAGTAAATGAGAGCAAAGGAATATAGAAATGAAAGGATTTGTTATGGGATTGTATCTGGGATATGAAGGAAAGGGAATAATGCTAGTTTCTGGCCTGAGTAATAAACTGGATGGATGTGACATACTTTGCCGATATGGGTATGACACAAAAGGAAGAGTTTTCTGAGGAAACAATTAAAATTTATTTTTTTGACATGTAAATGTTGAGATTACCTGTGAATCTAAGTGAGAGAAGAGCAGAGTCCTAGGCCCTATTGCTAAGAAGCACAAGCAGGTAGTATTTGAATAGAGCCAGGAAAGGAGATAAGAAGAAGCAGATATAAGAATAGAAGTAAAACCAGAAATAACTGGAATCCAAGAGAGGATCATGTTTCAAGGAGGGCAGAAAACATTTGTTGTTTTGGGGCTAGAAAAGGACGTAGGGCCGGCACACCTTCTGAGTTCTAACCTAAAGGACAGGGCATAACTGATCAAGGCCAGCTACTTGTGTGTATTGTTCTATGGAGTCCGCTGTTAATATGAAGAGAGATATCAGGATGACCAAGTCCTGACAGGGAGTCTCACAGACCATCTGCAGTGGCGAGAGGCAAGGTACTATTATTTATACTTAATACAACTTTCTAGATTGAGAAACAAGAACAAATAAATTTTAAAACAAAATAAACAAAAACCTAACCTTTATGTAAAAATTTCCCCTTGTTAGCAGGTTTCTATGAAGCAGTTTGGAACATGACTCCATATTGTATTCCTCTCCTTTTCTAATACTAACTTCAATATACCTGATTTTCTGAGTTAAAGAGCTTCTTGGGTATATAGGCAACTGGGTGCCAGTGAGGCCAGGGGCTTGGTTAGGGTCTTGGTAGAGAAAACTGATATGAGGATTTCTCTGACATACACAAAAGAACCCCAAAGTAAGTTTCAGATTAATGTCAAATTCTGGGGCGAGCTTGGACTTCAGAGAACTCTGATTCCTGAGAGAAGATCACCAGCTTCCTGTGATATGCTGGTTCTTCTTGGCTCCCAAGAGACCAAGAAGAAACCAAATAGGCCAAATAGAGTTATCCCAGCCTCTAAAGCTGGGAGGTTACTGGCAACTTTTCTCTATGTGCCTCAGCAAGGAGCTAAAGACCTACCACTTTAACATTCTTAACATTCAACTTTTCTCTCTCTCTCTCTTTCTCACTCCCTCTCTCCCCCTTTCTTTCACACATACACACACACCCCCCAAATATAAAAGTTTGCTCTAATAGCTGATGCTGCTGATGAGATGTCTGATGCCACTTTCATACTTATTCCCGGGCAGCTAACCTCTTTTTCTCCCTGAAATCTTATAGAATTCTCTCTTTGTATCTGTGGTTCTATTATTACATTAGATGAAGCTTATATTGATATTAGCCTTTGCATTTGAAAACGTGTGTTTTAGCCCAGGCAAATGTGTCCTGTTAGATATTAAACGATCTTCACCCCTTTATTGTCACTATTCTCTTCTCTTAAACTTCATATTAGATAAAATTTGATGTTTCCAGATGTATTTGCCGGGTGGCTTTACTTTTTAGTTCTTGTTTTCTATCTTTTTGTCTGTCTTCTATGTCAGTAGCTATTGGCTGTTTAACATACCACCCCAAACTCTGTGGTTTAAAACAGCACTTATTTATTTCTGCTCCCAAGTCAGTGGGTCATCTGGATAGTGCTTCTGGTCTCAGCTAGATTCATGCGTATTTCTGTGGTCATCTGTGGCTGCTTCTAAGATTAAGACAGAAATTGTGCATGATAAGGCTTTAACAGTTTTTCATGTCAGATGGCAAGGAAGCTATCAAAAACTAGGAGGATGTTAAAAGGACTTAGGAGTCAAGTAGAAGAGGGTCCCAATGGCCAAGATGAGACAATGTGAACATTAGTAAAAATAATAACTGCAATGCATAAAAACACATTTAATATGTTTAAATCCATGAGTACATAATGACACCAAAAAAACCTGTCTTGAATGTAGGAAATAACTCTTTGAAAACTAAAATAAAATAATAGCAGAGAATAAAATAAAAATAAAAGCAGAGAATCAAGCATTTATCATGTTTTTCCCATACAAACTACATACATCTCTAGGTAACAAAATAGTAGATAAAGTGACATTTCTCTTCAGGTAAGCATTCCACCAAATAAATCAAGAAAAAATGGTCAAATTAGGATATCATCATTTTGCAACTCCTAATGACTTAATAATCTGAGTGATGATCATCAGCTCTTGCTAACATTACAACAGACAACCAGACTTTATAATAGTCTTGTCAAAAAATAAGCCTCTAAGTTAAACCCTATTTAAACAAAATGTAGAGGAACACTTTAAACTACACCATGTGAACACAATCAACAAAGTCCAGACTAGGAGAAACTCTATATAACAAATGCTCCAGTTTCTTCAACAAACAAATTACAAGAGAAAAATGAAAACAAGAGGGAGGGTGAACTAAATTATGATATTTAGGGCTGCACATTTAATGATAAAATTATAAAGAAAAGAAACTGTTACCATAAAAGTTAGCATAGTGGCTGGTCTTAGGGGAGGGAGGGGATTTGTAAGGGAGCACATGGAAGGCTCATGTAACAAGTGACTACAAAAATCTATCCTGCGTGGGTAGAGGAGAAGGTTAATGGGTGGTCAAATTATGGTAATTAATTAAGCTGCATGTGTGTTTTATTTTTATGTATTTGTATTAAATTTAATAATGAAGGAGTTTTTAGAAATGTATCCAATAAGCCTTCCACCTCTGACTTATAATGGCATAGCTTATAGCAGAAAGACGCCTTCTATCAAGAGCAAATAGAAAGGCAATTAAAAAAAAAAAAGAAAAAGCTGTTTAAAGGCATCACAGGGGCTAGAACAATCAGGATTTAAAGGTATGACAGTCCCTGGAGAGAGGAAAATATCATTAACTTCAGCCCAGGTTTCTGGACACTTCTTTCGAGGTACTTGCTGATTAAGCTAGAAACCAAATAACATATAGAAAGTAGAAAAACCATAACTATTGGAATTGCAGTAATGAACTTTAAAAACTGTTAAAAAGTTTAAAAAAACACACAGAAAATTTTAAAATATATGTTTTTAAGTGGATGAAATATCAAAGCTTGTGGATGCCGCTAAAGCAGTGCAAAGAAGTTCCATAGCCTTAAATACTTATCTTAGAAATGAAGAAAGCCTACAGATCAATGCAGTTCAGAGCTAAGCCCTGACAATCGGTACAAATTAGACCTATCTGCCAGGGACCACTGCCTCCAAAGTGCTGATGATCTGGCAGATGTCCTAACGGTCTTCTTGGGAAAACCCTATGGAGTCTTGATCTTTTCCAGGATACAAAGCAAAAGTATAATGATACATTTGAATTTAATAGGGAGAACTTTTTTTTTTTTTTAATAAATTTATTTATTTATTTATTTTTGGCTGTGTTGGGTCTTCATTGCTGCGAGCGGGCTTTCTCTACCTGTGGTGAGAGGGGGCTGCTCTTTGTTGCAGTGCACGGGCTTCTCATTGTGATGGCTTCTCTTGTTGCGGAGCACGGGCCCTAGGCACGCGAGCTTCAGTAGTTGTGGCATGCGGGCTCAGTAGTTGTGGCTGGCGGGCTCTAGAGCGCAGACTTAGTTGCTCCGCAGAACGTGGGATCTTCCTGGACCAGGGATCGAACCCGTGTCCCCTGCGCTGGCAGGCGGATTCTTAACCACTGCACCACCAGGGAAGTCCAATAGGGAGAACTTTTCTGATTACATAGGAAACTAAAGAAAGAGCTGCTTTAGGAAACAAATGGACAAGAAACATTTCCCAATCCTTTCTTATACTTTCCAAATACAAGATATATGTCAATTGGAATCTGAAATTTTTCATATTCACCCATCTTTATTCCAAAGTGCATAGTTCTTGTGAATCCAAGAACAATGAGATAATAACTTTCATTTTACATGCAGATTTTTTAAAAAATTATTACTACAAGTAATCAGTATTTTTAAAAATCGTTCTCTTGAGGAAGTTCATAAACCTTACTTTGTTCATGAACACTTCTATTTCTTTGTAAGAGTATTCGGTACTGAAGCCAGGAGTAATTGTATAGACAATCATAAAGGATGACATTATTTCTGTTCTAAAATATGTATTTAATCTGAACTAGGCGGTCTGGAATAAATATTTTATTTTCCTGAATGAGGTCTGTCATCAATTAAACCTAATAATCAGAGCATTAATCTCACAATAGTATTTGTCATTATGCCATTATCAAGTCTTCTTAATACCCTTTAGCAGAAATAATTCAATCTTTATTACTCTTTAATAAAGAGCTCTGAATGTTAGCTCTATTTTGAATGAGGAATTGGCACTGGGGTACAAAAGACTATGAGAAGGAAGAGCCACAGTAGATAAAGAGGGGATTCTCAAAAGCCAACACCATAAAAAAAAATACCTTGATATTTACAAACTTGAAAGATGGCGATTGAAAGGGTTTTAATCTGAGATCTCAAGAAGTAGACAAATATTCCGCTGGTAGACAAAATCACACAGAAAGATCAGCTGCCTCCTTCTGGCACTCCCATTGACTTTTTGCGGGTACCCTGACTTCTAATTTCAACATTAACAGGAAGAGAATAAAATCTAATCTTACATAATTATAATAATGATAATTTAAATTGCCTGCCATCTGGATGTAAAATTTGGAATTATTGGGATGGTTTTAATTAGAACCAACAATACTGTTGAACATGACTAATGGCAATTTCCTTATGATAGGTTGGCTTATTAAACAAAATCCAGCTACTAGATATGTACAAGAAGTGTATTTAAATTAAGTTAAAAGTGGAAAATAAATTTCTGTGCAAATATGTAATAGAAAAAAATAGGTGAGTCATATTAATATCAGATAAAATGCTATTCAAAGCCAAGAGTAAAAATGAAGACATAGGCAATATCTTTAAAATGTAATCTTACATTTAAAGATAATATATAGATTATTATATAGAGAGCTTCTATTACTGTTATTAATAATATTTTAAAATTAATATAGAAAACTAAATGAGTAAAATTACCAAAATCATTTCAGGAAAAAAAAAGAATCATAAAGGATAACTTGCCATACAAGATCAGTGAAACCTATTATAAAGTTACCATAATAAAAATGTAAACACAGTATTGGCAAATAGGTCAATGACATAAAACTAGAGTCCAGAAATAGATGTACTAGATATGGAAAACATAACATATGATAGAAGTGCCATCTTAATTTAGAAGGAAATATATCTTTTCTTTAATAAATAATACTGGCATAATTAGCTATTCATCTAAAATAAACAAAAACTTGTACACTATGTTTTATACCATATAGAAGTAATTCCTAGATAGATTGAAATCTAAATTTAAAAAATAATAAAAGTGTTAAAATAAATGTAACAATATTTGTAAAACTTTGGACAAAGAGTCCTTTATCAAGATACTAAATCCAAGAAGAAAGAATGATAGTTTTGACCACTGAAATATATGCAATTATACATCATAAACAAAGTCTAGAGAAAAATAATTTTCATAAAATATATCACTTATTTTCTAAGTACCTACAAAATATGAAAGTAATAGTAGTATGGTAGAAAAATAGATAAGAGAAAATGCAAATCACCAAAAACTTAAGAAAACATGCTCAACCTTATTAGCTGTAAATAAAATGCAAATAAAATAACAGAGACATCATTTTATAATCTTTTGTTGGGGGAAAAAAGTGTTTTGAATGTTAACATCCAATATTTCTGAGCTTATGCAGAAATGTTTACAACGCAGAAGTCTTCACAAATAATAAGAAATGAATTAGGAATTATTCAAAATTGAAGACCAAAGAAACATGGTATCTAAATTTAGAACATGATTCTGAACTGAATCTATTTGCTATAAAGAACATTATTGTGGCATTTGACAAAACTTGAATCAGGATTAGATAGCAGTGTGAATGATTGTTAGCTTCTTGATGCTGATGGCTGTATTTTGGTTATGTCGCAGAATGACCTTGTTTGTAGGAAATACAGCTAAAGTATATGGGGATATAGGGACATCATTTCATCAACTTACTCTAGGTTCTTTGTTCTGTACTTCAACTTTTCTCTAAATCTCAAATTGTTTCACAAACATACAATACTCTTTAACACAGAAAACAAACTTAGAGATCTATTCTACAAAGATGTAAAAGCTGAATGGACAAGGCTATTATTTATTTCAAGGTGGAATTAGAAAAATAATTGATGTATCCATTAATAAAGTAAGAATTAATTAATTATACATTCATAACATGTAATGCTTTGTAGCCACATGAATGAATTAAAAGTGTGTGTTTAATTTCCACACCTGACCATGGACGAACTTAGAGAGGACCGATGCAAGGAAAAGGCTCTGCTGAGTATAGCTGTAGACCTGGTGGGAGCCTTGACTGACCTGAGGGTGATGCAGGCAAATGGAAAAATGCTAACAACCTACACTCCTAGGCTCAAAAACGCTTCAAGAGAAAAGTCATGTTTTTCATTCAAATCATTCAGTCTAAAGCTCTTTTCCTTTTTTTTTTTTTTTTGGTAGTAATAAACTAAACCCACTCAGTATAACGTAGTTTTCTTACTTACATCAAAACTTTTTAGACTACAACAACATAATAGCATGTCTCCATTCTTCATAGCCATTCATTCCAATAAAATCAGTAACCAATGTCCTAATAGTGTTGATTCTAGACATTTACTTATTTTATTAAAGTTATGATCTTCATGAGACAAATGAGAATGAGGAACTGAAGTTAACTCTGAGTGGGAAGCTGAGGTAGTAATACAGAAAAAAATAACAAATGTATTATCCATAAAAGAGTTATGATTCCTCTTTTTACAGTGAGCTGCTATTCTCTAAGGAAATTTCAAGTTAAATATTTATTGGTTTCAAGACTTACATTCTTGATTTGGGTGTCACTGAAATTCAGACAATAAAGAAAAGGGAAACTTTGTTTTACAAGCAGTGTGATGACCAGCTTGTTGGGGGTATTATGTTTATTGGGGCCACACGAACAACAGGACATTTTACATTCATATAATATCAACAAGGGGTGGGTAAAGGACAGAATCAGCATTCTAGGATCAGAAAATAATTTATAGAACCTTAATCTAAGCAATTTAAATTTAAAAGTCAATTTACTAAGTATTTAAGTTAATCAGAACATTCTATCGCCTCCTTTTTACCTTTCTCTACCAAACATCATTTGGAACTTTCGCCCACTTGAGTGCATTTGGGAATTTGAATTAGAGCATGAGAAACTCTGGGCTCAATAGGACATGCCAAAGCCCTAAGAGCCACTTGAGCTTTATTTACATTCACTCTAGATGGATCGTCAGGCTCACAGCTCAAGTTTTTCCTATAGCGTACACTCATGACATGGCTTTGAAAAATAGTGTTGCCATTTATTTCAATCTAGCAAATCTGGTCTGTGGGAAAATTCTCTTCCACTGTGGGAAGGGACAAGACAGCAAAGTTATCAGAGTAGGCATTGGATTTCTCCACCCTAATTTGGTATAATTCATCTCGAGAAGGATGTGTTGAGGGTTTACCATTAACCATGTTATGTTAAGCAAAAGAAAATATATGACAAAGTTCTGACTCTCAAAGTACATACAGGGAAGTCTTTCTGGATCACTTCCTAACCCTGAGCTTTCTTTCTAGGTATGTGAACAACGTGGTTTTGTGCTATGTTCTGAGAAGAGACAAAATATTTGGGGTTTTCTATGCAAACCACTTAATACAGGCAAAGTTTTAATTTTTATTGTTTTTCTTTTCAAATTACATTGTAAATTCCTCAAAAATAAGAGTTATCCAGTGTCATATAATGCTGTTATATTCCACTGACGTATCCCATCCAAAACACATACACACACACACACACACACACACACACAGTCCTCAGTAGTTCCTGCTCTGATGAAAATGCTTAATACAAATGTAAAATGATTCTTCATTAACTTGGCCTTAAAGTTTTCAAACTTTTTAATTCCTAATTTCCTTTATTTGGGAAGTCAGACTCAGATATCAATTTGGGGGGTTATTAATCTTCCCTCTAGTAAATATCGGTTTAATAAATATAAAAATTCTTAATTAGTAATTATTGAAAGAGATAAAACCTCCTTGAAGAAAGGTTCTAACACTCAACATCAATAATCCTTAGCTTTATAAAGGGGAGGAATCTTATTTGCTCTCCCTATTCTCCATACTACCCGCCCCCAGTATTTTAAGCAGTCAGTAAATATTTGCATATGCTTAGGACGGGGTGAGGACAGTGTTGGTACATTCACGCCTCCTTTATCATAGAAGAATTTGACACAATTAAATATAAAAATAATTATTGTGTACATTATGTAATAGTTTTCTAGAACTGCCATTACAAAATACCACAGACTGGATGGTTTAAGCAACAGAAATTGGTTCGTTTTTGTTTTTGTTTTCTCACAGTCTGGAGGCTAGAATTTCAAGATCAAGGTGCTGGCAGAGTTGGTTTCCTCTGAGGCCTTTCTCTTTAGTTTTCAGATGGACACCCTCTGGCTGCCTCTTCACATAGTCCTTCTGTGCATATACATTCCTGGTGTCTCTTTGTGTGTCCTGGTCTCCTCTTCTTATAGAGACACCAGTTATCGGATTAGCCTACCCTAACAACTGCATTTTAACTTAATTACCTCTTTAAAAGTCCTATCTCCAAATAGAGTCACTTTAGAAAGTGGCTCTATTTAGTACCCTAGAGGGTACTGGGGGGTTACATGCTTCAACGTATGAAATTTGGGGGACATAATTTAGTCCATAACACCTTACTAACAGTTATTCAATGTGTATAAAAATGAGACAGCCCCTGGTTTCAATTAGCAGAGCATGTACTCTAGCAAGGAAATTAACAAATGATAATATTAGTGATAAAATTAGTGAAAATGTAATTTCAATAAAATGAAACATGTAAAATGTTAAGGTTCATTTAGAAGGATCAAGAAAAATTTTCTGCTGCAGGAGGCATTTAAGGATGAGCCTGGAGGAATCCTCAGGCTGGGAAATGAAGACTGGACATGAATTAAATGCCTTATGAGGCTTTACTCTTCAACACACTCTTTAGGTTGATAATTTTGTTCTCATTTTTAAAAGAGGAACATTGATATTAAGACCATATGTTATAACATCAAATAGCTTTCAAATGAAATGTCCGGATCTATCTTATTCTACCTTCCCTGAGGTAAGGGATTGAGAAAGGAAGGTTTTAAGAGAAAAAATAGTATAAAGAAAGCCCAAGTCGAGTTTATCAAAGAATTGCAAAAGCTGTTTAACTAGAAAATAAAATCTATATATATAACCCATCCAATAATATATTCAAAGAACAAATCACATGATCACTGTAAATAGATATAGACAAAATTATCTGATAATTCAACATTTTTTTATTAAGAAAAACATTCTTGGTAAAATATAAAATTTCTTAATCTAATAAAACAATATGAAAAATCTATAGCAAGCATTAGTCTGAACAATGAAATGTTGGAAGCAGCCTTTTTAAAATCTAAAAAAAGGACAGGTTTCTATTAAGCATTTTACTGTGTGTACTGGTCAAAACAGTTAGAAAAGAACAAGAAATAAAAGGCATAAACATTGGGGGAAAAAAAGGACTGATGTGGTTATTATTTGAAAACATCAAAATAACATGTTATTAAGAAGAACAGAGATATGGAATGGGTAAGGAACAGAGGCAGATGCAACTGTTTTGTTGGTTTGGGATTTTGTTTTGTGATCTTTCAACATATCTTACATATACACTGAATACAATTTAATATATTAACTATAACAAAATAGTAATCTTAAAAATATGTAAAATGTGAGCTTTCATTCTAACAACAGCTAGTGTTTTAAAAAATTTCTCCAAATTGATTTCCTTGCAATGTCCATTCATGTGATCAAAATTTGGGCTTACATATGCAAACCAGTTTTGTTAAATTCAAAATGTCTTTTCCAACACTTAGTTCTCTTTAAAAAAAAAAAGCACACAGTTGCTCAGTAAGAAAGCTACTGACGTAACTCTTATGTATAAACAGTATTTCACACATAATGAAATGCCTGTACTTCTGTACTGTTTTTCTTTATTAATCACAATGGATCTCTCAACCTATTTTTTTTCTCTTATCTTGATCTAGGAAGAACTTTTAAACTTGCTATCTGTTCTCAGGCCATGTATTAGGGGCTATTAGAAAGAAAGCACCATAGCAGAATGTTTTCTCTGGATTTTCTACCTGAATATGTTTTGTGTGCCTGAATGGTACAGTGACTACCGGAAACTAAGCCTTCCTCTAGTATTTAGGAGCACACACAGGCACCAGGTCTGGGGAGGAAGGAAAGGGACACATCCTGATACTTTTCTTAAGTCATGTATCATTTGGAGATGCTGCTTTCTATAACTTGTACAATTATTAAGGACTTTTTCTTTACTAGGCACTGATCTGGCATACATTATTAAAAACTGTATCATGACTAGTAGGACAGGCAAACAAACCAGCAATTACACATTAAAGTAGGAAAGGTGCTCGATAGAAATGCTAAGGGAGCACAGAGAAGGGGCACCTGTCTTAACTTGAGAGAGTTAAAGGAAAAGAACTTAGACTATTAATGAGATGTTTGCTGTGGGGATTTTGGTCAGCGCAATAATGTACCCCAAATCTGTCCACTCCCTAATCCCTGGACCCTGTGAATAACCTGTTACACGGCAAAGGGAAATTAGGGTTTCAGATGGAATTAGCATCGCTAATCAACTGATCTTAATAACAATAAAGAGTTATCCTGAGTGATCCAAATGAGTCCAATGTAATCACAAAAGTCCTTTAAAGTGAAAGAGGGAGGCAAAGAGTTAAGTGTCAGAATGATGCAACCTGAAGAAGGACTCAACTGACTATTGATGGCTTCAAAGATGGAAGGGGGCTATGAGCCAAGAATTGCGGGCAGACTCTAGAAACTAGAAAAGGCAAGAAAATGGATTCTCTTCTAGAGTCCAGCCTTTATTTTAGCCCAGCAATACCCATTTTGGACTTCTGAATTGCTAGAAGTATAAGATAATCCAAATTCATTGTTTTGAGCCACTAACATTGTGGTAATGTTACAGCAGTCACAGAAAACCAATAAAATGCTCTTTATCAAGTTAAGGAAGTTTGGTTGATTCCTAGCTTTCTGAGTGTTTTTAATCATGAAAAGATGCTGAATTATTTAAAATAGTAGATATCAATATTACTTTATAGATATATATCTAGATAGGTAGATAAGATATCTAGATATAGATAGATAAGACGTGCGTATGGATTGATAGATAGATAGATAGATAGATCGATGATCCTATTGGTTCTGTTTTTCCAGAGAACCCTAACTGATAAATTTACTAAATATAAATATCTGGACATTTCTATAGTTTCTTATTGATTACTGTTTTTGTTATCCCATTTTTATTTTGGTAAATATTTCCAACATAGGAATTTAAAAGTTTGCATCTGATACTTGCAGTTTTTGAATTTTTAAGCAATCTAAATATGTTGTTTATTGTTTTAGTGACTCTCTTCCGTGGTGATTTGGTTCCTTGTATGTCTATTGATTTTGAATTATGAGCTCATATTTGATTAATTCTATAATATGAGTAATGTGCTGGCAAAAACTGAGAGTGTTTTCTTCTTGACAGGATTTGCATTTGCTTCTGCTGGGAGCCAGGCATTGTTACCAAACTTGGGCAACTTTTGTTCCCTTGTTCTCAGGTTGCCTTAAAGTCTCATATTCAGCTACTCCTACTTTGTGTTTTGGGGTCAAAACCTAATTTGGGGCCCAGTGAGCTGATATTGGCAACTGACCTCAGATAATCATAGTCTTTTTGTTGTTGTTTGTTTGTTCGCTGCATGAGATTATTATACTCCCTGTGAGTATTCACTCATTCATGTACATACATACACACTTTATGCACTATCTAATCATTTTACAGCAGGAAAATCCCCTTGTAATATCTGTTCTAACATATTGTCCACAGCATATTGCTAGTCCTGAGGAGTTTGTTAACAAATTATGCAGATAATTAAAGGATAATTGGGTAGTTATGGAAATAAAATATAATTCCATGATCACGGAAAACCTATAGAATTTGCTTAAAAGGGACCTTTCTATACACTAAGTTTTATTTAATGCTTTGAACTTTGTTTCTAGTAGAGTGTAAGAGAATTCTGGACTTGGATATAAGATAGAAGAGTGGCTGAACACAATGTATCTCTAGAATTCTATAAATTCAACTTCAGGTGATTTACCATCTCAAACAGCAATGTTGAGGGTTGTATTTATCACTTGGAGCCTTATAGAGCCAAAAAGTCTGCTTGAAACATTTTTATACTTGGAGGAATTTTATTTTTGGTGGCAGGGGAAAAAAACAGGGATTAGGAGGACCATCAGTCAGGAGATAAAACAATTTTTCTTATGTATGAATCACAGACTCATGGAAACTAAAATTTTTAAATGACCCAACAAGTTATCTAATCCATCTTTTTGTCAAAAAAGAATTACCTCCTGAAGGATTTAAAGGAAACAGTCTTGTTCCATTCATTTTTAAAAATTCCCCTCAGGTCTATCTTTCTCCTTTTAAACTATCCTGGTTATATTAAAATTTGTTTGGCATAACAGTCCTTTCAAAATGCCAGGAGTTAGAATGGAAATGTTCTGTGAAGATGTTTGGAATGACTTATAAATCAAGAACAATTCTATTACATGAAATTCAGAAACTTTATATCAGCTGCTATTATGAAGCATCATAAGTCCCAAATAAAAGAATACATAGCAAATGTCCTAAATAGGCATTATTTTAGGTAATAAATAAATCACTCAAATTCTGCCTAAGCATAAATAAGACATATTTGAAATTTATAATACACATTATATCTTAACTTCAGAATAACCAGTGAGTATAAATGTTATCTTTCCAGGTCATGGCAAAATAGTTGTTCAGTAACTCATTTCCTCTCATGATTTAACTGGACTCCCTGATCCTGTCCAAACCACTATTTCTATTTAGCAATTATGTGTCCATCTAAAACATAGATTGGATCTTGTCACATGACAGCTCAAAAACCTCTGACGGCTCCAATCCCCTACTGAATGAAATTTGAATATTTCAGCCTAGAATTCATCTTCTACCTAACTTTCTAGTTTCATTTCCCATATATCAGTGTCCCTTCTCCCTTCTAAGTTTCCTGTGGTTCACTTATCTCAGTCCACCTGCTAATTCCTAAACATATCCTCCATTATCTGGACTCGGTCTTTGCTTGAATGTTTGCCAGTTACCTCCTCACCATCCCCACCAACTCTATGATCACCTGCTGGAGTTTTAAATTTTCCCTTAATCTCATTTGTTTCTTCTTTGAAAATCATCCCAAGAGTTCTCTAGTTAAAATCAATCTCTCCTCTGCATCCTTCACTAATATTAATTTCTTTCTCTTTTATAGCATTTAGCATAGCATCATATTTGAATTATAGATGTAAAAGTTTTAATTTATATTCTCTTGGGTTGTAAGGGTCACATAATAGTCATCTTTTGTGTCTTCTCTACAACTTGCATTGGGTAAATTCATTGAGCATTAATTTATAGCTACACTGAGTTAACTAATTGTTTATATGACATAGGGATTTGGACACAAAAAATGTACTGTAGTGTATGAGTTACACATACGGTATCTAGAGTCAGAAAAGTAAGACTTGTTTAGCCACAAAATAACTAGCCTTAGACAATTTATTTAACCTATCTTGGCATCAGTCTTCTCGTTAATAAAATGAGTTTACAATTATATCTAACTCAATTAAATATTTGTGAGGATTAAATGGTATAATGCTATGTAAAACATTTAACATAGTGCCTGACATAGTAGACACCCAGTAACTATTAGCTATTATGATGATGATGATCATTTTTATAATTTTGCGTGATTGCTATTTAAAATTCCCCCCCCCCCCCACACACACACACATGCACATAAACTTAATGAGATTTTTCTAGGCTTTTCCAGTTATCTTTATTGAGTAACTTTACTATCCCTCTAGTGGAGTTATCCCTGCAAAGGACAATTCACCAAACCTTAACTATAAACTGAATAAACACAAGCCTCACACATACAGGTACTACTATTCTTTGAATATTTGTAAATGTAACTGAAAGGAGACCTTGTGCTTAGAATAGGCTCTCCACTTAGCTCTCCTGGCCTGCTCATGAATCAGTCCTTTCCCTCCTACTTCACCTAAGATCAAATTAGAATTTTTCAAAAGAAAGATTTCTAGGTAACTAAGGGTACCACAAGCACAGTGGCAGAAGGAGTAAAAAAAAAAGAAACTTTCATTTGAAACTGAAAGTTTTACAATACACAGAAATTCAAATGCATTAACCAACTAATCAGCTATTAAGCCCTATTGGATCTGCCTCACAGGGCCTTCCAAAACAAAATCCGTGATACCTTTTCTTACTCTTATAACCTTGAAAACCCTAGCCTTAGAGCTCCATCATTTCAATCCAGAACCATTTGGGATATAATGGACATGTTTCCACCTTGATAGCAGTCCACAAGCTATAAAGAATATGAAAGAGGCTCCCACCAACAAACAACCCAAATTAGAAAATGGAGAAGGTTGTGCACTATCATCTGTAACAAAGAAAATGATGCAGCATACATGGTATAGGAAAAATATGTCATCCAGCTTCAAAGATGTAAATTAGTGCTTTTGAAGAAGCACAGATATTTGAGGCTATAAATTACAGTGTCAAATTAGATAGAAATCTTCAATATAGCTCAGTCTCAAAATCATGCAGGGTTCTTTTGGACTCAATACTGAGAGAGATTGTATCACTTGTATTACAGAATAGGAAGATGTGATGTGATAGTATTTTCCATATGAATGATGGGCCTGCACCTGGAATAAAGCATTCAATTTTGTGCTTGTAGATGCTCAAAAGATCTAGATAAATTGAAAGGAGTTCCAGAGGAGAGGGAGAAAAAAAATAGTGGAATAAAAAATTTGATAGATGAACTGAAGACAAAAGTGCTACATTTGAGATTCCTAAGCAAAAACCTTGAGGAAGAATTTGTTTGGGGCAATTCTACTGATACCAGAAAGCTCTACACTTTGGATTGAGTGAAAAATAAGGACTTTAGGATAAACCGATCTGTAGTATTTTGGATGTATACTAAAATAATAAGATAAAATTGTGATTAAGCACATTATCAATGAAAACTTCCCAAGTTCAAGTTAATGACCATCAGCTGCTACTGAAAGCATAGTCCAGAGAAATGCAGCATCACCTTCCCCACAAATATAGAATCTAAGGTCCCCACCCAGAGCTCCTGAGCCTGGATCTGCATTTTAACAACATCTCCAGGTAAACTTAAGGATGCACATTAACACTTGAAAAACACTGGTAACATACCAAAGAACAAGTTTTAGTCAGGGCAGACTTTAAATTTTGACTTTACCACTTATTATCTATGTGACCATGAACAAGTCACTTAATCTCTGCATACTTGAGATTCTTCAGCTGTAAAAGGGTTATAACAATGTCAACTTCTCAACATTATGTTGAAGATTATTGATATAATACATATAAAATGTTTTTCAGAGTAATGAGGAACCTATCAATGGTAGCATATGTAAAAGATATAGTGCTTTACTGTCTCTGAAGGAGAAAAAATGAAAAGTGGGAGAAGAGAAAAAGGAAAGAGAAAGAAAAGGAAAGAGTGAAGAAACAGTAAGGGATTATGTTCTGAAGAGCGCTGAGACCACTTTTACATCTTTCACTCATGAATTTCAGTCTCCACACCCTTGGGTGAATTTTTGCTTTATCATCAACTCTCTCTTGCTCTCTCTGAAATAGATATTCTTTTGCTCTTATTCTGTGATTCAAACATTCTCCCAATGTGTCACACCTATGGCACCTTCCGAAAAGGAGTAAAAGGAGACCTGCTTAAACCTTTGGAGTGGGGAATTGGGGAAATCATTGATCCATTCTCCCTCTCCATATTCATATCATCCATAGCTCTGAATATGTTGAATATGTACACAATATTGGTGTAACTACCTCATTGTGCAAACTCCAGAGAAGATACACAATAGCAGTCAGAAGACATTTACTCCCTGGAAATTCTACAAGATGCAATTTCCAGTTTCATTTGACTTCTTGTCACGAGACTAAGGACAAGGCTGAATGGTTGATGATGAGGATGTTAAAGAAAAAGTTACTCTGACACTTGTTAAAGTGGAAAAAAAATCCTTTATTCAGAACTATTGTGATCAGTGTCAAGACTATGCAGTAGGGGAGAAAGATCAGCTTAACTCCAAACACAGCAAAGAGAGCTGGAGATTTATAGCCAATGAGCAGAAGGAGAGGGGTCAATGGATGGAAGATTACTAAGAGAAGGCATCAAGGTTAGGGGAATTCTTGCTAAACAGACTTAATAGAATTATTCCTAAATGCAGGCCAGTGTGATCAGGTATCAGGAGTGGGGATGAGAAATTTGACTGCCTATCAAGAGTGGGGGATTCTCTCTAAACTGACTTAGCAAGATTCTTACTAAAACTGGGCTATGCGTGTGAAGGATTGCAGAATATACCACACCAAAGTATGTCACTTTGGCATATTGATTATTTAGAGCTGAAATCAACTGAAAAGAAGCAGATATGAGAAAAACTCTCTTTTCTCCCCCATTTACCTAAAAGCAGAACATAAATTTGTAAAAGTCACCCCCCCATCAGGAAGGACAGAAGTTAATCACTGGAGACAATTCTAGACCTTTATCAGCTGAGAGATGGTACAAAAGGAGCCTACCTAACAAACCTTACTCACTAGCCCTTATCTTCTATTAGTTCCTTCATATATTTACCTTCCCACAATTTGCCACCCTAAAAGCTCAGTCCTTTTCCTTTGTCTTGCCACTTTTTACAAAATTATTGTTTCTTTCTAAGATGTCATATAAGCTCAAGTTCTAACCATCCCTTTGGGTTACTTATCACTGAGTACTCCCATATATATGCACAGTGAACATGTTAATAAACTTCTATTGAATTTTGGACCCAAGGACAAGTTCTAGTCAAAAAGAGGACTCCGAGGAGCCTGACTAAAGTTTAGTCAAGGAGAGAAAACTTGTTAGGGGACAGGGTCCAAAGTATACACACACACACACACACACACAGACACACACACACACACACACACACACACACACACACGGGAATCCAACTCCTTAAAATGCCATCAGGCAAATTCTATTCTCTAAGGACATCTATGCCACAAATGTAAGCAAATAAGGAGAAAGACCTTTCAGTCTTTCCTTTTGTTGAGGAAGCTAAAAGAGTCAGGCAAACAACATACAGAATAATTTCAAGATCAAAGGAATGACTTGCTACTGCTGGCATTAAACAAAATAACACAAAACAAAATAAACGAGTAAACAAAACACCATCATAGCTTAAGGAAGGTGATGGAGGGGGCCCTGTTGAGAGAAGTGATCCTGGTGTATGTGTGTGTATTTGTGTTGTGTGTGTGTGTGACAGAAAAAGAGAGTGAGATTGAAGAGTTCTTAAAAAATTTAAAATAAGCAGAACGTATTTTTGCTGGTCAGTTCTTTCAGGGTTATCAAGTTTGAAAAAATCAAGGCAACAAAATAACTCCCTGATTCACTGTCACGTTGAAATACATTTCATCTAACATCAAATAAATGAGTTGAGTAAGATATTAAGCTTAATGCTGTCACTGTCTTCATGGGTACTTGAACCTCCAACGCTACAGTCTCTAGGGCAATGGCTGTTATCACAAGGTAGAGGACTATAAATTTTGTATCAAAAAACTGTAAATCTTATTATCACTTATGAAACATCCTTTTACAGATAAAAAAATCCCTTTGCTAGTAAAACAGTAAAATGTATTCCAAAGTACCGTTTTCACTCCAAAAAGTTGTTTTCTAAAAGACTCCCATTTGACTTGTATTTGAAAATGAATTGCCTTAAAATGATCCACACTGTTACCGTAAATGCCTCTGGAATGCTAAAAAGAACTGCTGGAACAGAATTCTCTGAGAGTAGGCAGCCTCTCAAAATTACTTCTTAACGAACAGGAGTGTACTGTGGAGGCAGCAGTAATTTACATTAAAATAAAATTAAGAAACATAAATTTCATTGGCACAGGACCTCATGCTCCACAGATATGTCTTGGGCTTATACTTCCTTTCAAAGGAAGTTGATAAATGCAGCTTCCATACGTCAGATAGAATAAACCTTAACAAAAGAAATGAGAAGTGCCTAACAACTTTTGCATAATGAAAACGGCATTTCAGATATAATAGTGAGAAAGGGTAAGTAATGACAAAAAAAGTAAATATGAATAGTATTATTACATATAAGAATAATATGTATTATTCTTTGAATAATAGTGCAGTATTTGGTTCTCTATTGACAGTTACATAACACAAACTTGGTGTTCATTTTAATATTTGCTATTTGTAATGTAGATATGTGTAATAAATGAGCTAATTTAAAGTTTAAAATCACAGATTAGCACTCAAACTGTTGGGTGTAAATAATCTTTGCCCCACTGGCAAGATGTTTCAGCAATCATTTTCTTTTTAAAAATTCAGTAAACCTGGCTACAGTATGTCTGAACGTTTTTCTGTTTCTAGTGAGAGAAGGAAAAAAAATATTTTTTTCTGAGGATTTGAAGTGAGCTGCTCACTTGAGTTCTGAGAAGAAATTAAAGGCAAAACATATGCCTATGAAAAGACATATTTCAGGCCCTAGCAATCTGCAAAGCCTAAACTTTACGTGGAAAAAAGACTGAAAACATACACAGGGGGAAAAAATGCCCTCAGAATGCATCTTTCATATCCACTTAATTCCATTACCACTAGAGGCATTTTCACAGGGACAATCTCTAGGAAAAGCAGACAGTTGCTTTATCTACTCTTAATGCTTACCAACTAATCTGTTTATCTGCGCCTTTCCCACTGGGCACAGTGGTGATACAGCTAAGCCTGTATACATGCATGGGACCTGGGAGGAGCCAACTGAGGCATCTGCCACAGGATGCAGGAAGAAAGAAGTGGGTGCAGGGCACAAGAAGACAGGGTCTGAAAGAGGATCACTGAAGACAAGATGTTCATGCTTCACAGCTGAGACTAGTACCTGCCCTGTGAGAAAAAAAGAATTAAAACACCTTCTCTAAGTAGAGTGTCTATTTTGACTTTTGTCTGTAGGACCATTATCTTTGTCTGATGATGATTTCCCAAAGAGACTATAAAAATACCTTATTCATTGAGCAAAGCCAAGTTTATTATTTACTGCAGTAAGAGAGACCACTATCCTGACAGTCTTAGGAGCATCTTGGAAGACAAGGGCCATACGTAGGTTTGGAGGAGCTAGTTTAAAGACCTCTGAATGCTGAGGGCCTAATAGGAGTTGGCTTAATGTTGTGAAATAATAACATAAGATTAGTGAACACAGAGATGTTAGGGTTTGAAAGGAAACTTGAAGAGTAAAAAGCAGTTTGATGATCCCAGTTAAACAAACTATTTAAGAATAGCCTATTGTTCAGATAGATGGATTTTTCAGGAAGTATGTGAAATAATAATATTTGCAACTTTGTCTTTCTGAGTAATAATTTCCTGGAATAATAAAGTCATATTAATATAGACAGTAAGTTGGTGGCTGCAGATGGTTTCAGTTCTCACTGTCTTACGGGATGTAAAAGGCTAATAGTCTTGTTATTAAGGATGGGACTGCAGGATCTTTGATTTGTTGTGCATCTGTATTGTTCTTATCTTTACAACCTTCCCAAGGTGATGCCTAGGGCTTGCCACTGTTCCTAGCATTTGATAAAGAGTAGAATGTATACTGTTTCTTTGATGCTGGTCATGATTTCTGGGAGATAGAGAATTCAGGATAGCTAGACAGAATTATCCTTCAATGATGTCTCCTCTTTTAAAGCACTGCAGCTCCCAACTCACTATTGTGTAACATTGGAATTACAGAGCATATTTAAAGCCTTATGTAGACTGGTTGAGGTGATACTATCACAGATACTACAGGTCTAATCTGACTGAACAAGGAGTTTGATACATAAGAACCACCAATGGTTTTAAACAAAGAAGAAAGATTCTTTGGCTAAGTGATAATCTGCATGATCAGGAGGCTTTCTAAAGTGGGAAATCAAGAAAAAAAATGCAAACATATTGTAACATTTTTTACAATATCATGAATCTTTTCATTAATAAACAAATATTTATTTTGCATAAGAAAACAAACACAAATACTGCTATGTAGAAATAATAATCAATAAATAATCAATAAATCTCACAACACATGCAGATGTATCTAAACTGATGACTACAGGGAGAAATAATTATGTTGTAAAAATCACGCAAAAGATCTGTGAGTCTGAACCCTGGATGTGGAAACGTGAGCCAGGCTTTCAGTTGTTCTAACCTGTTTACTTTCCTTGAATAGGACAAATTATAAGGACAATACATTTCACAAATTACTTATGAGGATTAAATGAAATACATTGAGGATATTTGGAAGTTGTTTAAAAATATAAATAGTTACTATTAAGATTAGTTCTGTATAATTAGTTATTCAACTTCTAGAATAAAGTCTAGGGTGATCATAATTATATCTGCTTGGGTTTAGTTTCTTACTTTTATTTTAAAAATAATGAATAATTAATTTAAAATAAAATAATGCAGAGTCACCAAAAGAATAATGATAAATAGAAATTAGTTGAGTGATTAATAAAATAGTAATTAATATCAAGCTTTTTAATTCACATTCACTAAATCAAGTATATGTACCATCTCCTTTATTTAATAAACAGACTAGAGAAAACTAGTGCAGCATTCTATTTTTGTAGTTCTCATACCTCTCTAATATATTTTTTGTAAATGATGTATGCCTCTTACTAAACGTTTCCTTACATAAAATCCAGCACAATAGAAAATGTAATTATCATTTTTCAAGGAGGACTTGAGATTTAAGCTATCTCCAGTACATCAAGGGAATGAAATGGAATGTATGAGGTACGGATGAATGAAAGCAAGTTGAAGCAAGGATCTTTTTTACAGTCAGGAAACAAGGTCACTCAGGTTTCTGTGAATATTTTGTCAGCCTGCAGCCCACTAATTCATCCCTTTAAATAAGATGCTGGAATACTCTCTTCAAAATTTAAAATTATGTAGAGTTTAGGCCATAGTCAGCACTTTGCAATTCAGAGCTGAGTACAACCCAAAGTTTTGAGGGAATAGAAACTAAGAGCCTTGCTGTGGAAGCTGGTTGACAGAAGAATGGAGAGGAGCAGATGAGAGACCTAAAGACAGCCAAGACTTAGAAGAAAGTCAACACTACTGGGAAGAAGATAAAGAGTAGCCTAAGCTCCTGAATTTTCCTTCCAACTCCATGGGGTCTACCTGTGTCTCCTTTTCTCATCCTGGTTGCTCATAAGGTTTCCCTGAGCTTCAGCTGGCATAAAGAGTTTTCATTTGCTGTTGCCAAAGACCTTAGGTCCTTAACAATTTGAGAAGAGAAAATTTTACCTCTGAAATGGAAACTAAAATGGGTAAATCTGTGAGTTGAAAAAGTGCCCATTCATAGAGAAAAAGTTGTGGATGATGAAGACTTGCCAATACAAAAAATCAAGTAAAATGTGTATAAATGGAGGACAATCAAAGCAGAAAACATTTGCATGGTAATTTTCTGAAGTAACTGTTGAATAACCATAGCAGCTTGTTGGTAGCAAGCAAGGAGTTGAGGAAAATTGGAAAGAGTACATAATTTTCAAAGTTCATCCAAAAATATCCAGAGGAGAGAGTGCTCTGATTCCGCATGAGGCTTTGGATTTGAGTGTCCTCCACATTTTAACTTTAAGAATCTAGGACAACAGAGTAATGGTGAAATTGTATTACTTGTTTGAATAGACCTTGATACCTGTCAAATAGCTTTCAAGAACGTTATCTCATGAGAGTCTCACCACTTCAATACATAGTTCAGATTGCAGTATTATTTCCATTTGCAGAGTTTAAAATTTTTAGATTCAAAGCAGTTAAATAACTTATCCAGAGTTTGATAAGGAGTTAGTGACAAGAACAAAATGAGAACTCCAGTGTTTCTGGTCTCCTAGATCAATGCTATAATCTGTTGCCTGCCAGAATAAATTTAACGTAATCTTGTAATGAAGAAAAATGTATATACACTTTAAAACTTTAACAACAGATGAAGAATATTTATTAAATAATGGTCAACCTCACGTTTCACAGTTTTGGACTCTAGGGTAACTCACTTCTCCATCGCTCAGTGTATCTCCAAGAGCAAGGCTAATCTGGAAGTTCAAGAACAAGGGTAATTTTGAACCTTGGTGCTAGGTGTGGACTTTTATGTTAGATGAAGAAAGGGAGTACAAGGCCATTAAGGCTATATTACTTTCTTTTCTCAAAATCCACCCTCCTTGCCTTGTTTCTTCTGACTGCCTCTTTTCTTGAGTGGTATATCTTATACAGTAAGAGAAGCTTAACACTATTTCACATTTGGGGTGAGATCTCTCTTTCTCACTCTCCTCTGAGATAATTTAACGAAAAACTAAGTGGGGACTTCCAGGATATAGTGAGCTGGAAGAAGTGTTGTGCCCATCCTTGCAATGAAAAAGAGCCAGATTAACGTAAAATTCATGACATTTTTGACCCATCAGAGACCTAAGTTCACAGAGCAAATCAATGGCACAAAATCTGACAAGAGATTGGTACCTGCAAGGATAGAGAAGATATGATCACTTTCTTCCATGGATTAGACACAACCTACAACCAGAGGCTGGTAAGAAGAATTGGTGAAGGCTGAGTGTGGGCTGGTAAGACACTGTGAAGCCCGGCAGAGAAAAAAAAAACTGAGGGAGATAGCATGCATTTGCAGGCTTCTTCCATGAACCCCAACAGATGCTCACGGACAAGATCCAAAAGAAGCTTAA
The DNA here is from genome assembly GCF_028023285.1 of Balaenoptera ricei. Lineage (NCBI taxonomy): Eukaryota > Metazoa > Chordata > Mammalia > Artiodactyla > Balaenopteridae > Balaenoptera > Balaenoptera ricei. Next base: position 80,077,000 of record NC_082641.1, read on the forward strand.
GAATGTGTCACTGTGGAACCAGTTTGGAGGAGGGGAAGCAGCCTTGAGAGAAGGGAAAGAAATTCTCACCCTTAGGACACTGGGGCAAACTCAGGTCAGCTTGAGGAAGGAAAGGGGTAGGAGGAATACCTACTTCTGGGCAAGGAGCAGGATTATGCACTGGGCTCAGAACTGAGAAGATGGAAGGGAAAAAAACTGAGAAGACACCATCACTGAGACACAGGATTCAGTGTCTGCCTAAGACTGAGACTTAATCAAAACAGCACAGAATGCCCTGCCACAGTGCCTGCCACTATCAAACTAACACACTTCGAATTACAAATTATAAGTAAGAGCAGAATATTGCAGGGAGAGGACAGAAGTGGAACACAAGTGTACAAAGAGATCTTTTCTGAGGAAAAAGTTCAAGAGGCAACCTAACATGCCTATTCTGGCAAACAAGCTCCCACGCCAAACACAAAGTGAAACTATAGGAAATTGAAGTCCATGCTATACTGAGGGTAAACACCGCCACAACAAACACAGTCCATCTGCTAAGGGAATTAACTCAAATAGAAACCGTTTGAAGTTTGTTTTCAGATCATAATAGAATTAATATAGAAATCAACAACACAAAGATTTTGAAAAATCTACAAATATTTGAAAGTTGAATAACACAATTTTAAATAATCCATGGGTCAAAGAAGAAATCTCAAGGAAAATTTAAAAATAATTAAAAATGAATGAATATAAAAATTCAGCATATCAAAATATGATATGTGCAACAAAAGCAGTGCTTAGAGGAGGAAATGTATAAAGGAAAATATATAGCATTAAATGTCCTATTAAAAAAGAGGAAAGAACTCAAAGTAATAATCTTAATTTCTACCTTAAGAAACTAGAAGAAGAAAAGTAAACTAAATCTAAAGTAATCAGAAGAAAGAAAATAATAAAGATAAGAGTAGAAATCAATGAATTTCAAAAAAGTGATCAGTGAAAATCAGTGAAACCAAAAACTGGTTCTTTGAAAAGATAAATAAAATTGGTAAACCTCTGGCCAGACTACCCCCCAAAAAAACAGAGAAAATGCAACCTACACTATCAGGAATTATAAAGGGCCATCACTACTGACCCCACAGACACTATCAACCTAATATAGGGATATCATAAACAATTCCTTGCTCATTAGTTCTGAAACCTAGATTATATAGACCAATTTCTCAAAAGACACAAACTACAAAAACTTACTCAAGGAGAAATAGGTAGCTAGAATAGTCCTTTATTTAGTAAAGAAATTGAATCCTCTCCAAAAAAGAACCCCATGCCCAAGGGATTTTATTTGTGAATGCTACTTAATATATAAGGTAGAAATAATATATGCCAAGTTTATGCAGCCATCTCCAGAAAATAGAAAAGAATACACTTCTCAGCTCATTTTATGTGGCCAACATTATTCCAACACCAAGAACAAACAAGGGTTTTATAAGAAAAGGACTGAAAAATCTCTCTCATGAACATAGACACAAGAATCCTCAACAAAATATTAACTAATTGAATATAGCAATATATAAAAAAAGATAATCTGTCTTGACCAAGTGGGATTTATCCCAGGAAATGCAGACTGGTCCAAAATTTGAAAATCAATCAATATTTTTTGTAGATATTCACAAGCTTTTTCTAAAATTTGTATGGAAAGGCAAAGAAACTAAGATAACATGATTCTGAAGCAAATTAACAAAGTTGGAGAGCACTCACACTATTTGTTTTCAAGACTTACTAAATGCTACAGGACTTAAAATGTGTTATTAATGAAAGGATAGATCAGTGAAACAAAATACAAAGCCCAGAAATACATCCAATTTAATAAAGTAAAATGATTCTGACAAAGGTGCAAAGACAAATTAAGAGACAAAGTAGTGTTTCAACAAATAGTGCTGAAACAACTCAATTTCCATATGCAAAAATGGGAACCTTGACACATAGGTCACATTTTACACAAAAATTAACTTAATAAGTGTTAGTCAGAATCCTAAAACTATAAAATTCTAGAAATAGACAAAAACAAAAACTGTGTGAATTACAGTTTTGCAGGTATTTTTCAAACATGACTCCGAAAGCAAGATTCATAAAAGAAAAAAATTGTAACTGGATAAATTAAATCAAAATTAATTAATTAATTTTGCTTTGTAAAAAAACAGTGTTAAGATAATAAAAGACAAGCCATATTCTGTGAGGAAGTATATGCAAATCACATATCTGATAAGAGACTTTCGTGCAAAGTATATAAAGAACTTAATAATTTAAAAAACTCAATTAAAAAAAAGCAACTATTTAAAGAGTTATTTCACCAAAGAAGATATGCAGATGAAAAATAAGCATATGAAGATATAATCAACATTAGTAGTCATTAGGGAAATGCAAATTAAAACTTCAATGAGATACCATTACACATGTATTAAAGTGACTAAAATGAAAAAAAAAAAAAATGACAGCACCAAGTGTGAATGTGAAGAGCTACTTGGTGGGAATGCAAAATGTTATAGCAAACTTGGAAGATATTTTGGCAGTTACATATAAATATACATATAAATATACCATACACTTACCATATAACCCAGCTTTCCTATTCCTAGGCATTTACCCTAGGGAAATGTAATATTATAAATACTTGTATGTTTATGTTCATAGCAGTTTCATCCATAAGCTCCAAATATTGGAAACAATGCAAATGCCCTTCAACACAAGAATGGATAAACAAATGGTGGTACATCCATGCAGTAGAATATTACTCAGCAATATAAAGGAAAAAAATTATGTATTCTCATAATATGCAAGAATCTAAAAAGCACTTTTCTAAGCGAAAGAAGCCAGACTGAAAGGGCTTCATATTGTATGAGTCCAAATATGTGGCATTCTGGAAAAATGCAAAATGGTAGGACAGAAAGAAGATCATTGGTGCCAAGGTTAAGTCTGAGGGGAGGGGGTAACCACAAAGGGGTAGCACTGGGAAATGACAGAACTGTTTGGTATGATACTGTGGAGGTGAATATATGACTCAGTGCTTTTGTCAGCACCCATAGAACTCTATACCACAAAGAGGGAATTTTACTGTGTGCAAATTGTTTTTTAAAATGAGCTAGAATGTTGGGGGAATTCAAGATGAAATGTAGACTCTGACAATTGAATCTAAATGTTACAAATCCATACTATAAAGTGGAAAAGAAAGGAGCCACCTTAGGTAACTTTGGGAAATAGTGTGTTGACTGGATAATGTAAGGCTAAAGCTGAAAGTAACTAAACACAAACGTAGAAAGAATGAAAACAAAGTCCAAGGAAAAGCTGCTAGGATTTGCTGGCTCAGTCTCTGTGATCTCTAGGCCTAGGATTGCTGTGCCTTTACTCACTTCACAGGTTTTCCTGGGGTTTGCCTTGCCTTGATTCCTGCCTCTTCTCATCACTGGAATGGTTGGGTCATAAGACAATGAACCCAGGTGAAAGGGTTCAACATGTCACTTGGATTAATATTATCGAAGTATAGGCTGGTCTCTTACATGTCAAAAAAAATTCCCTGTAGTATCATTGCCATTTCACAGGTTACACAAAGCCCCATCTAGTGAACTTCATTTGACTGGTTTTGTCTCTGTGTCCAAATTCCCTTCTGGGGGCCACAGTGATGGCTAGTTGATGAAGGGACTCAGAGTTTCTAATTCTAGGATTTTTCTCTCTTTCTCTACCTCTCTTGCCATATTTAAAGACAAAATAGACATTTCACACATATGACAAGAAACATATCTTTCTGGTTAAGCTAGGCTCCATAAGAACATAGAGTTAGAAGATACTGAACCTAAGCTATGTTGCTTCAACATTATTTTTTCATAAATCAATTCTATCCAGTCCATGTGCAAAAATCAATAGCATTATTGCGGCCCTTCTCCTCTAGGTGAAATTCACACATATTCAGAAGTACTTCTAGGGAAATCATGTGGTAGAAAAACATTATACTGTATGCCTGGAACTTTGTACATTTAAGAAATTTAAAAGGAATTCACTCTTACAACAGTATGACCAAAATGTTCCAAGTGTAATTTTTTAAATCATAATATTTATACACTCTTTTTCATGGATATATCAGAACATTTCAGTAATCTAATTTTGTTCTTATCTCTATATCCGTCTGTGAACTGTCAATTCAGTTTTTTAAGTGTTTAAAAATTTAGTCAATTGATTAATTCAACCAAAAAATAAATGACTAGGGAAGAAAGGTTGTATCAATTTCTGTTTTAAGATCGTTTTTACTATAGCAATATGTACAGCAAAATCATGTGTGTGTGTGCATATGTGTAAATGAGTGCATAGAATAAATATGAGCTTATCAATATTCCCATATCAATACTGTGTATTTAAACGTGAGCAACTGGTAAATCAGCTGCAACAGCATACTTGAATATATAAACCTTATCCACTCTTTAATATTATTTTCAAGCACTTTTCTCATTTTCTATATTGTATTTCTCCAGAAAAATTGAAATAATCTTCAGTTTCAGGACTAAGCATGCAGTTTCTTTTGATTGAGGCATTATAAATAGTGTAGTCTTCAGCATACAATGGTCTTTTAATATGTGTTACATTTTTCAATCAGAGAAGCAATTTTGTAGAAGTTACCTTGTGGGGAGAGGAAAGGAGAACTAAAATCTACTGTTCAGTGGTAAGAAATAGTAGAGAGGCATTGACACCCTAGTGTAAACATCACAAAAACCCGGCTTAGTGGGGAGAGGAAGAAGGAAAAGCTCTTCCATTAGGTGGGATTTGTAGACCTTGAGTTATGCCTTATTGCTTTCTGATTCTAAGCTCCATCCTGCAAAAATTTTAGTAGCTCCCTTCTATCTCTATGTGTTTATGTCTATTTTCTTCACTGGACACTGGGTTCTTTGAATCAGAAATTGCATCTTATTCTCCCATATTCCAATATAGCCCTAGCTCAGTGCCTTGCAAATAACAGACATATAATAAGTAATTATTATTTCAGTTTGATTAGACTTTGTTAATGGTTCAGATCTTACTTGCATGCCTGGCCTATTACAAATACTTAGGAAATCCTAAATATTTATTATTTTCCTTAGCTTCTTTTAAGCATATTTGTTCAATGCTCTGATGTTTTGGTGACAGTTCCAGGTTAACTGATTTGGCACATGGGAGGTGCAAATTCCACCAAGGCAAAGTTTAATGGATGAAACAGTACTTTGGGTGCAGGACAATCAGAGCCTTAATCTCATTTTGAGCTAGTAGAAGCTTTCAGTTTAACACCTCTGGCTCACCTCCTCCTCTTCAGCTTTCCACAGAGAAACCCTCAGCCTCTCCTTCATCTCTTCTAAAGAAGTCTTTTTCTTTGGCTACTGGTGGAATTTTGTCCACAAATAATATGGTTTTGCACTTGTCTCTGTTCACTGTCTACCATGAACTTCTGCAGGGAAGACAGCAAACTCTTCTGTTCCCTCTTCAGTAGACACCCTTGGCTGCTTCTTTTGATTTGAATAGTCTGTGAGAGTATTTCTCTTTTTTCATTCTCTTGTGAGGGATTTAGGTGATCAGTTTTCACTTCTATAGCTAAACCAGCTGTCATTCAGGCAAACCTTTAAGCGATGTACAACACAACTCCAGCTGTTTCAAGGCTGTGGAGACCTGTATGTTCCGGTTAACTAAACCCCTAAGGGTATCAGAGAAAGACCCTCAAAGGCAGCAGCAGCCACTGAGCAGATGGGTATTTTTGTCTGTTTGTTTATACCTTACAGAGTTGACCACTATTGTTCTCCTTTTAAGCTAAGTTTAGTTATTGTCATTGAAAAGTTAAGAGGATAAATCAAGAAGAGAGAAGTAGGAGAGACTGAATTTGAAGAGAAAAGAAGCTTAGGTGCAGAGCTGGCAAATCCCTTTTCAGATTGAATATGAATGGTATAGACTACATAAAGGTATGAGTGGTCTTAAATCAAAGAAAATGGAAGTTCTTTGTCCCAGAGGTTACCATCCTGAGGTCACTTTTTATTGTGCTATACACAGTGGAGAACCCCTGGCCAGGACAAGTAGAATAAAAGAGGACTCAATTCTGTGCAGTGCCATGGATTCTTAGTTTACTGTTCCATTTCATTGTGAGACAAAACAATATTTCTTTGAAGAGTTCTTTTTATTTACTCCGCTCACCTAGAGCTATGTGTACCGCCGTAATACGGTCACTTCCTTTCAGGGTAAATGCCTCTATTTTACATATTCCCAGCAAATCTACAGCTCAGCCCAACACATTATTAACTTTTCTGAGAACCAGAAGTGCCCTGAGTTTTACAAAATGGGAAAGTGGAAAGGACGCTCATGGGAGGCTTGGTGTGTACTCACTCTCAGCCAACTCAAGTTGATGGCTCAACAGCAGAGGGCCACAGGAAGAACCTGCTGGGAATAGGCATCGGCTTTACCTGCATGGCCCAATAGGACCTCATCCCAGGAAGATATTTTATCAAAAAAAAAAATCTACGAATGACTCATCTTTGTTTTCATGTCACTGAGTCTTACAAATTTAGCAGACAAGCATAAAGAATATTCTAAGATTAAAAAGCAGGTTTCATATCCATGGTGGTAACAATCAGCATTGTTAACTAAGGAAAAAATACAAATCACCTGACCTATCCATCTGCAACAATATTCTGGAACTGTGAAATTTCTTATTTTACCAAATTCCATAGAGGAATGATGGAAAGAAAGACTCCTTGGTTGAAAAATAATTTATAAGGGAATGCACAGAACAAACCAAGAAAGGAAATTAATCAGATTATTTTCGCACCTTCAAGTGATTGTTGCAGATGTTTTCACAAGTCTCAGGACATCTGCTGTTCATCAATTCTAGCAAGTACATGGTGTCACTATAAAGCCAAAGCATTACTCTCATATTTACAATCTGATGTTTCCTACTTTTTTTTCATGTTTTGCTTCTATAACTTAAAATCCTCAAGAAATTAGTTATTTTAGGCAGCTTTTGTTCTGTGGTAGTAGAGAAGGACTCCCTCAATTCAAAGAATCAAGATGGAGAAATACATGCCCTTTGATGAGCAAAAGAAGCAGAAAGTAATCTACTTTCATTAAACATCTATTTTGTCTGCTTTTTTTGTTTTGGTTTTTAATCTGATATTTATTTCCCTAAAAGGAAGTTAAGCAGTTGGCAATTAACTTGGATTGAATAACCATTTATTACAGAAAGCCATTTAAGGACTAAGAATTATTTGTTAAATCAATCCTCAATTTATTAGCTGTCACACTTTTAGCAAAACCGTTCAGGATGGCTCTTTATAACAATTCCATCTTTGGAATTGCTTAATACTCAGAAATAAAAGAACATTTTTAATAGAAGATATTTTAGTCAGAAACAACTAAGTTCACACATAGTGGAAATTATATATGCAGATTTACATAGGTAGTTTATACTTAGTTCGTAAAACTTAAAAAGTATTATATAGAGACATTAAAACATCTGAAATAAAAAAAAACAAAGTTTGACTTACAAACCAATACAGGATTTGATATGGAGCTATAAATACAAAAAAGGAAATCTTTAACTTTTCATTTCATGACTTAAAGAAAACAAAAACAAGGAAAGAAACAAGTCTGTGTTGATATGTAAATATAATTGCAAATGTGTTCCTTTGCTGTTTAAATCACCCAATATGAATAAGTGCTTTTGTTTTCCATGTTCCTGTGGGATGTATCAGGTCAAATGTCAGCTCTGGCCTCAAAATGTCCTCTTAAAATCCTGCTCTCCTTCCTCCAAAAGCAGGTGCATGAAATAAACCAGCAGGCAGTCAAAGTTGAAATTACATTTGTGTGTTCTAAATCATGACATTCAGTCTTGAAGAGAAAGAAGAAAGCACAGATGTCTTTTCACCAAAAGACCTATCTCTGTGGAAAAAATGGGGAGGGACAGGAAATCACAGAGACACACCACATTCCTGTTCGTTCCAACTGAGCACTTCCACAGACCTTCTTTGTATCAGACAGAACGGAGACCAGACCAAGTGTTCAGGCCAAGATTAGTGCTGTAAATTCTCAGCAATTCTCTGTGCTCACCCTGCATTCCTTAAACGACCAAAATATTAACATCATTTTATATTTGATCATTATGAATCTCATTTCCTGGGTAAGCAGGAAAAAGTTTTAGGATATTGAGAGAGAGAGGGAAACCCAGCTGAGACGTGCATGTGGGCCTCTTTTGGACCATTCCCTTGAATACGATGTCCACTCATATGGTGCTTCCATATAAATAAGCTCAGCAATTTCCCTAGAATGAATATTTGAATGAGTTTTAAAGGAAACTATTTAGAGATCTAGAAATGTAATTTGAATACTAAGATTGAATTGTGTTAATGCACCTGCATTTTCTTCCACCTTTAAATCTAGGATATTTCCCAAATTATGCTCCTGGTTTTTGTTTTATTTTAGTTAGTTTCAAATGTATATTTCAGCGTTTTGAAAAATAAAGAAAAGTGAAAACAATGGAAAACAAAATGAAAATAAAATTTGCGTGTAATGCATCTTCTTTTTTAAAGAATACAATCTAGAAGAGTATAATCTCATGCCTACCCCAGTTCCATCCCCCAAGGTGATGATTACTAACATTTGGTTCTTAGCTCTCCAGACTTTTTATTTCTTGCTTATAAGAATATGTGTATGCCTGTGTATGTACATATGTATACATGCATGTTAATAAATGTCATCCTCATATATACATTAGAAAATTTTATCATATTTTATCTTAAATTTGAATTTAAAATTCTTCAACAAAATATCCTGAACATATTTTCATAGAAAAATATATACAACTACCTCATTTAATAACTATATTATATTATATAGTGTTTTCAAACATTCTCCCGTTGATGCTTGGTTCCAAATTTTGCTAATACAAATGCTGGTTATTTATAGACTGCTAATCTTTGTGCATAGTTGCATGTTACTCTAAGATCAAATCTAAGAACAAAAAAAATTTTCTGTGTCAAAGGGTTTGTACATTTTATATTTTTATGGATGCTCCTTAATTGTCCCCAGTCATTGCGAGAAAGAGTATGTGACAGTACCTCCTTTTCCTCCATACTCATAACTGGATATACTTTACAATTTATACTAAAACTGATAGAGGGGAAAGAATTTCATTTTGTGTGGTTGGTTTTCTTCTCACTTAGTGAAATTTTACATTTAATCATATGTTGAGCGACCTTTTATATTTTCTTTTCTGTGAATTAATTGTGTGTTCAAGTTTTGCATCTTGTTTCTAATGTGCTATCTTTCTATTCTCATGTTATAGGCCCTGTTCATATATTATGGGCCATGACTCTTGAATTGCTAAAGGTGTTATAAAAAGTTTGAGTCTATGTTTTGTCTTTTAAATTTATTTAAGGTATATTTTATCATTCAGAAAAATTTAATTCAATGTCTCTAAGCAAATAAATTTTCTGAGTTTTGTGGTTTTATATCTCACTTAGAAAGGCCTTCTTTAATAAAAGAGTATAAAATAATTCCTTTATATTTTATCTCTTTTTTAAAGTTTATGTCTTCTACTCATCTAGGGTGTGTCTCTGTGTGTGTTTGTGTGTAATTACTTAGGCATCTAAATCTACTTTATTTCAAATATATTATTTGTAGATTTTAGAGAATGAGAAACATTTGTTAGGACAAGTTCCCACCCATTATTTTCTACTTTTGAAATAAATTTTTAGTCTACCTCTCAAGGTCCTACCCTCCAAACACACACACACGCACACACACACCGCCCTATAGATTAAATTCTAAATGCAATTAAAAATGCTCATATCAAATGAGGATGAATTAATATATTTACAATGTTAAGTCCTACCATTCAGGATTGTTGTAGGTTTTGCATTTAACTCAATTTTTATTTTATGACTGTTAGTTATTATCATTTTCTTTACGTAGGTCAGATGTGTTAATGAGAGATATCAGTGTATACAAGATGCTGTCTCATCATATTATCAGAAATGGGAAAAGGCAGCATGGAGCTTTGGAAATTGTGCAGAAAATATTAGGTGGTATATCTACAGCACTGACTATCAACCCCATGAATTTTTAAAAGTATGACTCCTAAAGAGTTTTCTGTAATAATTAGGTAGAAAATACAACTACCTAAGAGAACTTAGAACTAAGTTAGAACTAAGAGAAGGAAAGGGACAATTACAGGGACTAAGTTACAGCTGTGGTGAGTTAATAAAACTCTTAGCCAATTGTTATTCATAGTTGCTTTCAGTTTTTGAGTAACAGCTCACATGGTGTTCCATTGTCCCTCACATATATCCAGTGGCAGTCCACATAGAAACAACCACCTGTCTTGTAAATCTCATGCCACTGACTCAGAAACAACTGCAAACACTGTATTCATCCTGCTGCTTCCTAGTCCCAACTCCTTCACAGAGCACCAAGTATTAGACTAATCTTTCAAACAACTGGTACAGATTTGAACTCCTAATTGCTTACTATAGTGCTTTAGGAATTTACCTTTCTGTTTCCAGGATTTGAAAGAGTGAGGAAAGATTTGACTACAGAAAGATACACCCAGCATTAGGGAAGCAAGCAGAACCTGATTATGCCTTAGAGGCCAGAAGGTTTGCCAACTGGCAGTGCCTTCTGAATCCCTAGAAAACTTATGTTCACATAACTGATTCCCATTCAAAACAGACTTATTATTTGTGTGATTTTCACAAAAGTTTTTACAAGTAATTATATTTAAATACCATTTTAAGAAGGAAGATGAACTTTAAATTATCCAATATTTTCATCTCCACTAAACCCTGTCAGGCAGACACTTTCTATTTTATTGAAGTATAGTTGATTTATAATATTGTGTTAGTTTCAGGTGTACAGCACAGTGACTCAGTTCTATATATATATATATATATATTCCTTTTCAGATTCTTTTCCCATATAGTTTATTACAAAATATCCAGTATAGTTCCCTGTGCTATACAGTAGGTCCTTGTAGGTTATCTATTTTATATATAGTAGTGTATATATGTTAATCCCAACCTCCTAATTTATCCCTCCCCCACCTCCCTTTCTCCTTTGGTATTAAGTTTGTTTTCTGTCTGTGAGTCTCTTTCTGTTCTGTAAATGTTCATTTGTATCACTTTTTTCGATTCTATATATAAGCAATATCATGATATTTGTCTTTCTCTGTCTGATTTACTTCACTTAGTATGATACTCTCTAGGTCCATCCATGTTGCTGCAAATGGCATTATTTCATTCTTTTTTATGGCTGAGTAGTATTCCATTGTATATATGTACTACATCCTCCTTATCCATTCCTCTGTTAATGGACATTTAGGTTGCTGCCATGTTTTGGCTATTGTAGATAGTGCTGAAGTGAACATTGGGGTACATGTATTTTTTCAAAGTATGGTTTTCTCTGGATATATAGCCAGGAGTGAGATTGCTAGATCACATGGTAGCTCTATTTTTATTTTTTTAAGGAACCTCCGTACTGCTCTCCATAGTGGCTGCACGAATTTACATTCCCACCAACAGTGCAGGAGGGTTCTTTTTCTCCACATCCTCTCTAGCATTTATTATTTGTAGACTTTTTGATGATAGCCATTCTGAGTGGTGTGAGGTGATACTCACTGTAGTTTTGACTTGCATTTCTCTAATAATTAACGACGTTGAGCATCTTTTCATGTGCCTTTTGGCCATGTGTATGTCTTCTTTGGAGAAATGTCTATTGAGATCTTCTGCCCATTTTTTGATTGGTGGTTTGTTTTAGATATTGAGCTGTATGAGTTGTTTGTATATTTTGTAGATTAATCCCTTGTTGGTAGCATCATTTGTGAATATTTTCTCCCATTCTGTAGGTTTTCTTTTCATTTTGTTTATGGTTTCCTTTGCTATGCAAAATCTTTAAAGTTTAATTAGGTCCAATTTGTTTATTTTTGTTCTTATTTCCATTACTCTAGGAGGCATGTTCAAAAAGAGATTGCTGCAATTTATGTCAAAGAGTGTCCTGCCTATGTTTTCCTTTAGGAGTTTTATAGTACCTGGTCTTACATTTAGGTTTTTAATACATTTTGAGTTTATTTTTGTGCAGGGTGTTAGAGAATGTTCTATTTTCATTCTTTGACATGTAGCTGTCCAGTTTTCCCAGCACCACTTATTGAAGAGACCGTCTTTTCTCCATTGTAAATATATTCTTGCCTCCCTTGTCATAGATTAATTGACCATAGGTGTGTGGGTTTATTTCTGAGCTTTCTATTCTGTTCCATTGATCTATAGTTCTGTTTTTGTGCCAGTACCATACTGTTGTGATGACTGTAGCTTTGTAGTATAGTCTGAAGTCAGGGAGCCTGATTCCTCTAGCTCCGTTTTTCTTTTTCAAGATTGCTTTGGCTATTCAGGGTCTTTTGTGTTTCCATACAGATTTTAAAATTTTTTGTTCTAGTTCTGTAAAAAATGCTATTGGTAATTTGATAGGGATTGCATTGAATCCATAGATTTCCTTGGATAGTATAGTCATTTTGACAATATTGATTCTTCCAATCCGAGCAGACACTTTTGAAGTTACCATATCAGATTGTTTCATTTAATGCTATCTCATGATTCTTTTGAAACCTAAGGAAAAAAATTACCATTTGTAAAAATTAAAATTTTACCTTGGGTTTCCTTAAAAAATCTTATATTTGTTTTATATTCCTTAATTTTTAAAAATACCAATTTAAAAAACTGTGTTATATCTATACAATGGTTAGAATATTATTGAGTGATAAAAAGAAATGTGCTGTCAAGCCACAAGAATGCATATTACTAAGCGACAGAAGCCACTCTGAAAAGGTTACATATGGTATGATTCCAACTCTATGACATTCTGGAAAAGGCAAAACTATAGAGACAGCAAAAAGATCAGTGGTTGCTAGGAGTGCAGGGGTGGTAGGAAGGCTGAATAGGTAGAACATATGAGATATTTAGGGCACTGAAACTATTCTGTGTGAAACCGTAATGGTGGATACAAGACATTATGCATTTGTCAAAAACCAATAGAATGTACAACACAAAGAGTAAATTCCTAGGTAAACTTTGAACTCTAGTTAATAACCTATAGTATTGGCTTTTCAATTGTAACATATGTACTGCACTAATGCAAGATGTTAATAATAGGGAAAGGTGTGTGTGTGTGTGTGTGTGTGTGTGTGTGTGTGTGTGTTGGGGATAGGGAGTAATATGGGAACTCTCTATGCTTTTGCCCAATTTTTGTGTAAAACTAAAGCTGCTCTAAAAATTAAAGTCTATTAATTTTAAAAATGCAAAAAAAAGGACAGCTCAAAGATGAGGTGCTGCATTTTCCCAGTACATTGTTCACTAGAATTTGTGATAAATTCATACTCATATTTAGAATTCTTCAGTTGAATGGACTGATGATCTGTCTTTTACAATACTTTATTAAATAATGCCCTTTTGGGTTGTCTTTTGAAAAAAAGGAAGAGCAGAAAACAATTGTCTGAATTAGTTTACTAAATTGTCTGAATTTGGGGAAGGTAAAAGGGACAGGAGAAGGGAAGAGATTGTGTATGAGAAGAGATGCCTTGCTGCGTTTAGGTTGTTGGATCTTCAGGCTTTTTCGCATCAGCTTTATTCCATTTATAATACAGATATGAAAGCAGATTATCCAGTTTAAAGTGTACTAGATGCAGCCAAAACACTTTAGGCAGACTGCATATCGGTAATCTCTTTGCCTCTCAAGGGTTACTGCTGAAATCTGGATGGTAATGACAGGTCTCAGGCGTGTCTGAACTGGTGTCAGAAAAATGGATCAGGATCCCAGAATGCATCTTTACATAAATAAAGATCGCAGTAGATGTGAGCCAGGGATAAGATACAGGAGATGAAGTGCAGCACAGGTTGTATTTCATTTAAGAGAGCTGTCAAGCTGGAGACTGAGTCTATGCAGTACTGAGGTGTATGTTCCCAAAAACGTCCCCTGCTCTAAACCACTCAGAAATAACAAGGACAGTCTTCTTCCCATATATTTCCACAAGTGGCAGAGCTCAAAAAGGAATGGCTGGTTTTAAAAATACATTTTCCCATTCACACAGCTTCTATATGGTAAGATGCTATGTTCCAGAGGCTTTTTTTTTTTTTAACATCTTTATTGAAGTATAATTGCCTTACAATGGTGTGTTAGCTTCTGCTTTATAACAAAGTGAATCAGTTATACATATACAATATGTTCCCATTTCTCTTCCCTCTTGCATCTCCCTCCCTCCCACTCTCCCCATCCCACCCCTCTAGGTGGTCACAAAGCACCGAGCTGATCTCCCTGTGCTATGCGGCTGCTTCCCACTAGCTATCTATTTTACATTTGGTAGTGTATATATGTCCATGACACTCTCTTACCCTGTCACATCTCACCCCACCCCCTCCCCATATCCTCAAGTCCATTCTCTAGTAGGTCTGTGTCTTTATTCACGTCTTGCCACTAGGTTCTTCATGGCCTTTTTTTTTTTTTTCCTTAGATTCCGTATATATGTGTTAGCATACTGTATTTGTTTTTCTCTTTCTGACTTACTTCACTCTGTATGACAGACTCTAACTCCATCCACCTCATTACAAATACCTCCATTTCATTTCTTTTTATGGCTGAGTAATATTCCATTGTATATATGTGCCACATCTTCTTTATCCATTCGTCTGTCGATGGACATTTAGGTTGCTTCCATGTCCTGGCTATTGTAAATAGAGCTGCAATGAACATTGTGGTACATGACACTTTTTGACCTATGGTTTTCTCAGGGTATATGCCCAGTAGTGGGATTGCTGGGTCGTATGGTAGTTCTATTTGTAGTTTTTTAAGGAACCTCCATACTGTTCTCCATAGTGGCTGTATCAATTTACATTCCCACCAACAGTGCAGGAGTGCTCCCTTTCCTCCACACCCTCTCCAGCATTTATTGTTTCTAGATTTTTTGATGATGGCCATTCTGACCGGTGTGAGATGATATCTCATTGTAGTTTTGATTTGCATTTCTCTAATGATTAATGATGTTGAGCATTCTTTCATGTGTCTGTAGGCCATCTGTATATCTTCTTTGGAGAAATGTCTATTTAGGTCTTCTGCCCATTTTTGGATTGGGTTGTTCGTTTTTTTGTTATTGAGCTGCATGAGCTGCTTGTAAATCTTGGAGATTAATCCTTTGTCAGTTGCTTCATTTGCAAATATTTTCTCCCATTCTGAGGGTTGTCTTTTGGTCTTGTTTATGGTTTCCTTTGCTGTGCAAAAGCTTTTAAGTTTCATTAGGTCCCATTTGTTTATTTGTGTTCTTATTTCCATTTCTCTGGGAGCTGGGTCAAAAAGAATCTTGCTGTGATGTATGTCATAGAGTGTTCTGCCTATGTTTTCCTCTAAGAGTTTGATAGTGTCTGCCCTTACACTTAGGTCTTTAATCCATTTTGAGTTTATTTTTGTGCATGGTGTCAGGGAGTGTTCTAATTTCATACTTTTACATGTACCTGTCCAATTTTCCCAGCACCACTTATTGAAGAGGCTGTCTTTTCTCCACTGTATATGCTTGCCTCCTTTATCAAAGATAAGGTGACCATATGTGTGTGGGTTTATCTCTGGGCTTTCTATCCTGTTCCATTGATCTATATTTCTGTTTTTGTGCCAGTACCAAACTGTCTTGATTACTGAAGCTTTGTAATATAGTCTGAAGTCAGGGAGCCTGATTCCCCCAGCTCCAGTTTTCGTTCTCAAGATTGCTTTGGCTATTCGGGGTCTTTTGTGTTTCCATACAAATTGTGAAATTTTTTGTTCTAGTTCTGTGAAAAATGCCAGTGGTAGTTTGATAGGGATTGCATTGAATCTGTAGATTGCTTTGGGTAGTAGAGTCATTTTCACAATGTTGATTCTTCCAATCCAGGAACATGGTATATCTCTCCATCTATTTGTATCATCTTTAATTTCTTTCATCAGTGTCTTATAATTTTCTGCATACAGGTCTTTTGTCTCCTTAGGTAGGTTTATTCCTAGATATTTTATTCTTTTTGTTGCAATGGTAAACGGGAGTGTTTTCTTAATTTCACTTTCAGATTTTTCGTCATTAGTGTATAGAAATGCAAGAGATTTCTGTGCATTAATTTTGTATCCTGCTACTTTACCAAATTCATTGATTAGCTCTAGGAGTTTTCTGGTAGCATCTTTAGGATTCTCTATGTATAGTATCATGTCATCTGCAAATAGTGACAGCTTTACTTCTTCTTTTCCGAGTTGGATTCCTTTTATTTCTTTGTCTTCTCTGATTGCTGTGGCTAACACTTCCAAAACTATGTTGAATAATAGTGGTGAGAGTGGGCAACCTTGTCTTGTTCCTGATCTTAGTGGAAATGGTTTCAGTTTTTCACCATTGAGGACAATGTTGGCTGTGGGTTTGTCATATATGGCCTTTATTATGTTGAGGAAAGTTCCCTCTATGCCTACTTTCTGCAGGGCTTTTATCATAAATGGGTGTTGAATTTTGTCAAAAGCTTTCTCTGCATCTATTGAGATGATCATATGGTTTTTCTCCTTCAATTTGTTAATATGGTGTATCACATTGATTGATTTGCGTATATTGAAGAATCCTTGCATTCCTGGGATAAACCCCACTTGATCATGGTGTATGATCCTTTTAATGTGCTGTTGGATTCTGTTTGCTAGTATTTTGTTGAGGACTTTTGCATCTATGTTCATCAGTGATATTGGCCTGTAGTTTTCTTTCTTTGTGACATCTTTGTCTGGTTTTGGTATCAGGGTGATGGTGGCCTCGTAGAATGAGTTTGGGAGTGTTCCTCCCTCTGCAATATTTTGGAAGAGTTTGAGAAGGATAGGTGTTAGCTCTTCTCTAAATGTTTGATAGAATTCACCTGTGAAGCCATCTGGTCCTGGGCTTTTGTTTGTTGGAAGGTTTTTAATCACAGTTTCAATTTCAGTGCTTGTGATTGGTCTGTTCATATTTTCTATTTCTTCCTGGTTCAGTCTCGGCAGTTTGTGCATTTCTAAGAATCTGTCCATTTCTTCCAGGTTGTCCATTTTATTGGCATAGAGTTGCTTGTAGTAATCTCTCATGATCTTTTGTATTTCTGCAGTGTCAGTGGTTACTTCTCCTTTTTCATTTCTAATTCTATTGATTTGAGTCTTCTCCCTTTTTCTCTTGATGAGTCTGGCTAATGGTTTATCAATTTTGTTTATCTTCTCAAAGAACCAGCTTTTAGTTTCATTGATTTTTGCTGTTGTTTCCTTCATTTCTTTTTCATTTATTTCTGACCTGATCTTTATGATTTCTTTCCTTCTGCTGGCTTTGGGGTTTTTTTGTTCTTCTTTCTCTAATTGCTTTAGGTGCAAGGTTAGGTTGTTTATTCGAGAGGTTTCCTGTTTCTTGAGGTAGGCTTGTATTGCTATAAACTTCCCTCTTAGCACTGCTTTTGCTGCGTCCCATAGGTTTTGGGTCGTCGTATCTCCATTGTCATTTGTTTCTAGGTATTTTTTGATTTCCCCTTTGATTTCTTCAGTGATCACTTCGTTATTAAGTAGTGTATTGTGTAGCCTCCATGTGTTTGTATTTTTTACAGATCTTTTCCTGTAATTGATATCTAGTCTCATAGCGTTGTGGTCGGAAAAGATACTTGATACTATTTCAATTTTCTTAAATTTACCAAGGCTTGATTTGTGACCCAAGATATGATCTATCCTGGAGAATGTTCCATGAGCACTTGAGAAAAATGTGTATTCTGTTGTTTTTGGGTGGAATGTCCTATCAATATCAATTAAGTCCATCTTGTTTAATGTATCATTTAAAGCTTGTGTTTCCTTATTTATTTTCATTTTGGATGATCTGTCCATTGGTGAAAGTGGGGTGTTAAAGTCCCCTACTATGATTGTGTTGCTGTTGATTTCCCCTTTTATGGCTGTTAGTATTTGCCTTATGTATTGAGGTGCTCCTATGTTGGGTGCATAAATATTTACAATTGTTATACCTTCCTCTTGGATCGATCCCTTGATCATTATATAGTGTCCTTCTTTGTCTCTTGTAATAGTCTTTATTTTAAAGTCTATTTTGTCTGATATGAGAATTGCTACTCCAGCTTTCTTTTGATTTCCATTGGCATGGAATATCTTTTTCCATCCCCTGACTTTCAGTCTGTATGTGTCTCTAGGTCTGAAGTGGCTCTCTTGTAGACAGCATATATATGGGTCTTGTTTTTGTATCCATTCAGCCAGCCTGTGTCTTTTGGTGGGAGCATTTAATCCATTTACATTCAAGGTAATTATCGATATGTATGTTCCTATTCCCATTTTCTTAAATGTTTTGGGTTTGTTATTGTAGGTGTTTTCCTTCTCTTGTGTTTCTTGCCTAGAGAAGTTCCTTTAGCATTTGTTGTAAAGCTGGTTTGGTGGTGCTGAACTCTCTCAGCTTTTGCTTGTCTGTAAAGGTTTTAATTTCTCCATCACATCTCAATGAGATCCTTGCTGGGTAGAGTAATCTTGGTTGTAGGTTTTTCTCCTTCATCACTTTAAGTATATCCTGCCACTCCCTTCTGGCTTGCAGAGTTTCTGCTGAAAGATCAGATGTTAACCTTATGGGGATTCCCTTGTGTGTTATTTGCTGTTTTTCCCTTGCTGCCTTTAATATGTTTTCCTTATATTTAATTTTTGACAGTTTGATTAATATGTGTCTTGGCGTGTTTCTCCTTGGGTTTATCCTGTATGGGACTCTCTGTGCTTCCAGGACTTGATTAACTATTTCCTTTCCCATATTAGGGAAGTTTTCAAGTATAATCTCTTCAAATATTTTCTCAGTCCCTTTCTTTTTCTCTTCTTCTTCTGGGACCCCTATAATTCGAATGTTGGTGCGTTTAATGTTGTCCCAGAGGTCTCTGAGACTGTCCTCAGTTCTTTTCATTCTTTTTTCTTTATCCTGCTCTGCAGTAGTTATTTCCACCATTTTATCTTCCAGGTCACTTATCCTTTCTTCTGCCTCAGTTATTCTGCTATTGATCCCATCTAGAGTATTTTTAATTTCATTTATTGTGTTTTTCATCATTGCTTGGTTCCTCTTTAGTTCTTCTACGTTCTTGTTAAATGTTTCTTGCATTTTGTCTATTCTATTTGCAAGATTTTGGATCATCCTTACTATCATTATTCTGAATTCTTTTTCAGGTAGACTACCTATTTCCTCTTCATTTGTTAGGTCTGGTGTGTTTTGACCCTGCTCCTTCATCTGCTGTGTGTTTTTCTGTCGTCTCATTTTGCTTATCTTACTGTGTTTGGGGTCTCCTTATCACAGGTTGCAGGTTTGTAGTTCCCATTGTTTTTGGTATCTGTCCCCAGTGGCTAAGGTTGGTTCAGTGGGTTGTGTAGGCTTCCTGGTGGAGGGAACTAGTGCCTGAGCTCTGGGGGATGAGGCTGGATCTTGTCTTTCTGGTGGGCACGTCCACGTCTGGTGGTGTATTTTGGGGTGTCTGTGGCCTTATTATGATTTTAGGCAGCCTCTCTGCTAATGGATGGGGCTGTGTTCCTGTCTTGCTCGTTGTTTGGCATAGGGTGTTCAGCACTGTAGCTTGCTGGTCATTGAGTGATGCTGGGTCTTGATGTTGAGATGGAGATCTCTGAGAGATTTTTGCCGTTTGGTATTACGTGGAGCTGGGAGGTCTCTTGTGGACCAGTGTCCTGAAGTTGGCTCTCCCACCTCCGAGGTATGGCCCTGATGCCTGGCTGAAGCACCAAGAGCCTTTCGTCCACACGGCTCAGAGTAAAAGGGAGAAAAAAATAGAAAGAAAGAAAGAAAGAAAGAAAGAGGCTATAATATAGTGAAGTAAAATAAAGCTATTATAAAGCAAAGCTATACAGACAAAATCTCCCCCAGAAGCATATACATATACACTCACAAAAAAAAGGAAAAGGGGAAAAATTAATATATCCTGCTCCCAAAGTCCACCTCCTGAATTTGGGATGATTCGTTGTCTATTCAGGTATTCAACAGATGCAGGCACATCAAGTTGTTTGTGGAGTTTTAATCCGCTTCTTCTGAGGCTGCTGGGACAGATTTCCCCTCCTCTTCTCTGTTCGCACAGCTCCTGGGGATCAGCTTTGGATTTGGACCCGCCTCTGCGTGTAGGTCGCCTGAGGGCGTCTGTTCCCCGCCCAGACAGGACGGGGTTAAAGGAGCAGCTGCTTCGGGGGCTCTGGCTCACCCAGGCCACAGGGAGGGAGGAGTACAGAGGAGGCAGGGCGAGCCTGCGGCAGCCGAGGCCGGCGTGACGTTGCACCAGCCTGAGGCGCGCCCTGCGTTCTCCCGGGGAAGTTGTCCCCGGATCACGGGAGCCTGGCAGTGGCGGGCCGCTCGGGCTCCCGGGAGGGGCGGTGTGGAGAGTGACCTGTGCTCGCACACAGGCTTTTTGGAGGCGGCAGCAGCAGCCCCAGCATCTCACGCCCGTCTCTGGGGCCCACGCTGATAGCCGCGGCTCGCGCCAGTCTCTGGAGTTCGTTTAGGCGGCGCTCTGAATCCCCTCTCCTTGCGCGCCGCGAAACAAAGAGGCAAGAAAAAGTCTCTTGCCTCTTCGGCAGCTGCAGACTTTTTCCCAGTCTCCCTCCCAGCCAGCTGTGGTGCGCTAACCCCTTCAGGCTGTGTTCACGCCGCCAACCCCAGTCCTCTCCCTGCGATCCGACTGAAGCCCGAGCCTCTGCCCCGGCGGGGGAGCAGACAAGCCTCTCGGGCTGGTGAGCGCTGCTCGGCGCCGAGCCTCTGTGCGGGAATCTCTCCGTTTTTCCCTCTGCGCCCCTGTTGCTGTGGGATCCGCGCTGTTAGCCGCGGCTCGCGCCCATCTCTGAAGTTCGTTTAGGCGGCGCTCTGAATCCCCTCTCCTCGCGCACCAGGAAACAGGGAAGAAATAGTCTCTTGCCTCTTCGGCAGCTGCAGACTTTTTCCCGGACTCCCTCCCAGCTAGCTGTGGCGCACTAACCCCTTCAGGCTGTGTTCACGCCGCCAACCCCAGTCCTCTCCCTGCGATCCGACCGAAGCCTGAGCCTCAGCTCCCAGCCCCGCCCACCCCGGCGGGGAGCAGACAAGCCTCTCGGGCTGGTGAGTGCTGGTCGGCACCGCTCCTCCGTGCGGGAACCTCTCCGCTTTGCCGTCCGCACCCCTGTGGCTGCGCTCTCCTCCGTGGCTCCGAAGCTTCCCCCCTCTGCCACCCGCAGTCTCTGCCCGCGAAGGGGCTTCCTAGTGCGTGGAAATCTTTCCTCCTTCACAGCTCCCTCCCACTGGTGCAGGTGCCGTCCCTATTCTTTTGTCTCTGTTATTTCTTTTTTCTTTTGCCCTACCCAAGTACGGGGGGAGTTTCTTGCCTTTTGGGAGGTCTGACGTTTTCTGCCAGCGTTCAGTGGGTGTTCTGTAGGAGCAGTTCCACTTGTAGATGTATTTCTACTGTATCTGTGGGAAGGAAGGTGATCTCCGCGTCTTACTCTTCCGCGATCTTCTCTCCTTGTTCCGCCATCTTCTCTCCTTGTTCGAGGCTTTTATCTTTGTAACATCACCCTGTGTGCAACTTCCTAGCTGGGGTAACAAAACAGACAAAATATTTTTAAAAATCAGCAAAGAAAGCCTTACTATTTTTCTTTGCTGAAAATCAATTTTTAACTTAACTCCTACAGTATTTTTCCCTCTTATCTAAGTTTATTTTAAAATATAAAATGGCTTTTAAACGTTAGGACTGTGCTGTCTTAGCACTTAGGACAGCTTCGTCTGGGGGAAGAAAATTAAGATGACCAGATACTGTCCTCATTATAATAGTAATGACACTTAAGTTTCTGTCCATTACCTTGAGGAGCATCCACTGGATTATAATTTCAGGGTAGCTATTTTTTTTTCTAAAAATTCAAGAATCTGTCCAGAAATAGGTGCTACAGAGAAATATTAGGCCCAGTGTTCTCTGTAACAATCATTCATATACACATACTTTAAGGGGCCCTCAGATTTTTTTTCAGTCATCACCAGGGTGCACTTAATTCTTCTGTTCATCCTCAAGGAAATCATTTCATTTAAATCCCCACCATAAAACAAGTCTCAGACTCTTACTGTTGGCACAGACTACAGTGGGAGTCTAAATCTCACCAGTTCCCTCTAACCCAGAGCTTCTCACCTGGGGCAGTGTTGACATTTTGAGCTGGATAACTCTGTGTTGCCGAGGCTGTCGTCTGCATAGCAGGATGTTCAGCGGCACCCCTGACCTCTACCACTTGATGCCAGTAGTGTTCTCCACCAGCGTGACAACGAAAAATGTCTCCAGACGTTGCAGAATTTCCCCAGGTGGCGGGGGGATGGGGTGGGGCATAGAAGTCACCTGAGCTGAGAACTACTGCTCTAAATCTTCCCCAAGCACTTCTCTTCCAGAATCTGTGTGAACACATCTAGCGATGTGGAGATTGCTCTTAAGTGAGGTTTCCAATTAAACATCCGTAACTTGGAACTGCGTTCAAATCAAGGTAACTGAATGTCATTTGGATCGTGGATTTTCTTTATTCAACACCCTCTACTTTCACCTCAGAACAAATCACTCATCTTTCAAGACTCAGGTCAAAGGAAAGATTTTCATGAAGCACTTTCTGGCCTCTCTTCAAATGTGAAAGCAACTCTTCTTTCCCAGTGTCTCCCCTGAATCCCCTTTTCCCTCCCTCTCTCTCTCCCTCCCTCCCTCCCTCCCTCCCTTCCTTCCTCCCTTCCTTCCTTCCTTCTTTCCTTCCTTCCTTCCCTTCCTTCCTTCCCCCTCTCTCCTTCCTTCCTTCCCCCTCTCTCCCACCTTCCTTCCTTTCATTTACGAAAAAAAACTAATATACTCTTGCTATGTGCCAAGCACTCTTCTAAGTCCTACAGTTAAAGTTCTAAACAAAACAGACAAAACAAAAAAAATATCCTCCCTCATAGGGTTTATATTCTATAATGTAGGTGGAGCATGATAATTATTAAAATAGTGATAAATTCTAAGAAAAAATAAAATAAAAATTGGGAGAGTTGGAATTGTATAGGGAATCATCAAGGTCTCACTGAGCATGTGCTCTCTTGAGAAACAACAGGAAAGAGGAGGGAGGTGAATCATCCAGCCGTCTGACGGAAAAGCATGCCAGCCTGAGGGAACAGCAGGCATAACTGGAAGTCTTTACTGTGCTACGTGCTTTACACACAAAAGGAGCGACACGGCCAATAGTTTGGTTATCCACACACTTGGAATACCCTCAGTGCTTAATATTTTTTTCAGTGAATTCAGACATTTTAAATTGCCATTCCAAATATAGGCTCCTAACTGCTTGAGAGTCAGAAGGTTTTACTCAATTCAAACTTCTTTTATTTGGGATTGTTAATTTGGGACATGGAAATGTCTTAACATATGCTACAGAATTCTTTAGCTATCTATTTATGTATCTATCTCACTATGTATATATCTATCATCATCAATATATCTTTATATCTATTTAACTAAAGGAAATATACATATAACAAACCAAAGTGGCATGCTGTAGGATTTTAGTATTAGGTTTGGGGGTTTTTGTTTTTTGTTTTTTCCATGGAAACTCCCAACCAGCTGTCACCATGTGTGGTCTTCTTTCCAGCCCAAGTTTCTCTTCCTTCTGGGCTACTCAGTTTTGCTGAGAGACTTTGCATCTTGCCACTTAGAGCACAGCTTGGCCTGGTGTAGACTGCTTCTTCTTTATATTGAGGGACTTACAACTATTAATGAAAAATCCCCAGCCTCTTCATCTGTGACTCAGAGAGATTAGCAGTCTTTCAGAGGTGATTTACTCTGTGTGCTCACTGCAAAATTCTTTTTCCTCCCTGATACTAGTTTTCCTTTCTCTCTCTGTGATCCTGTGAAAGACTCTGTCTCTCTCACTCTGCTCTCAGTACTCTGTCTTGTGTGTCACTATTGTTCATCCGCCTGTCCCATGGCAATGTGAAGGGTATCATGTACTGTGCCTTCTGGTCGGGGTGAGGACGTTCCTGGTTGATGACTGAGACAGAGGCAGCAACTCCAATATCCATCTTGTGCAACACAACATTCATCTTTCCCTGCTGCAGCAGCCCAGAGGCTTGGACTCCCAGTCAGGAAGTTGATGCCACACAGACTGGAATAGTTTGTAATGATTCTAATCAAGGAAATATTTGCAAAGCTATGGTCAGAGAGTAAGGAAATCACAAAGAGGAGTGCAGTACCAAAGGACGCGTGGGCCAGGTAGGCCTGCAGGAGCAGGAGGAGAGAGCAGTTACTGTCATTTGGAGAGGGCTGACTGATGGGCTGTAGCCTTCAGTCACACAGCCAGCCGGCAGTAATGACCTGCAGGGAGGAAGCAGGGAGAATACATATTCCAATCTCACTCTTCACCCCTCTGTTTCTCCTGTCTTCACTCCAGCATCAAGGGAGCCTGTTGATACAGTCCACAGAGACTGCAGCCCCTGGAGAAGAGCAGGGCAGAGAAGGTTGGCGGGTGAGCAGCAAATGGAAGACATTCAGGGCATATTGTCACAGAAATTTCACCTCCATTATCCTTCGTCAACATTCACATCTCACAGATAGATTTTCCCAATTCAAAATACTCACAAAATAGTAATATTATAAACTATTGAAACAAACTAGGATCTTAGTAATCAATCATTTAGTCAGAAAAATCCCCAAGCAGGTGAAAGAATTGAATGCTGTTCATCGTACAATGCCAGATCTGAAACAAGAAAACAGACCTCCTAACCTGCAATCCGGTGTGAAATATTCTCATGTTAGAGGAAAACGGAAATCCAAAATGGCAAATGCAATTTAGGACTTCTTGCAGTATGTAAGGTGTGTGTGTTGACAGGTAGATAGAGAGAGAGAGATAAAAAATAGACATAGATATAGACATTTATCAAAGACAGAGTGGGGACTTCCCTGGTGGTGCAGTGGTTAAGAATCGGCCTGCCAATGTGGGGAACACGGGTTCGAGCCCTGGTCTGGGAAGATCCCACATGCCGCGGAGCAACTAAGCCCGTGCGCCACAACTATCGAGCTTGTGCTCTAGAGTCTGCGAGCCACAACTACTGAGCCCGCGTGCTGCAACGATTGAAGCCCACGTGCCTAGAGCCTGTGCTGCACAACAAGAGAAGCCACTGCAATGAGAAGCCCTCATACCACAACAAAGAGTAGCCCCAGCTCTCTGCATCGAGAGAAAGCCCGTGCGCAGCAATGAAGACCCAACACAGCCAAAAAAAAAAAAAAAAAAGACAGAGTGGTCAGAAAGCATAGATGACATGTCAGAAGGTGCCACTGAATTTCAGGCAGAGTTTCAAAAGTTATTCCAGTTCCATTTAATTAACCACAGGCATTGGACTTAACAGTATCACATAATGACCTTAGGAATTAGAAATATTTTCCCTTGTTCAGTTGAATATCTTTATACTTCAAATTCTATACATGTTTCTAATAGTTTTCTTTTTTGCAACATTTAAAGCAGTATTATTATGACATTAATAAAAAAATTTGATTTGATTATAATCGCATAGAGCCTTTAGAAGTCTGAATTGTCTGCACAATAGCAATCACATCTTATTTATTTGCTACTATTGGAGAATAACTGTTACAATGTAAATACATTTTTCAGATAAGTTAAAAATTGCCGTATTAAGCAACATGATTTTATAAGTTTAAGTGCTTGGAGTGGAGACATTTATGAACTGTGTTAAAACTTATATTATCTACTTAAAAATACTTTAAATGATATTATCTTTATTTGGTAACACACAGATGTTACTATAAATATAAATTGTTAAACTAAACTGTAATCAGATTTACCTTGAAGTAGAAGGGGAAGGACTATTTGTCTTTACATGAAATAATCCCAAGGTATTGTGCTTTTTGAGTTCTTATATCTACTTCCTATAGATTTTTGGCCTTTATAAGCACTTCCGTGACATAATCTATCAAGTCTTATTGTCAAGCTACCTGATTCTTGTGGCAGTCACCATCTTCACAAGTTAATTCTACTCAATCTAATCATCCATTCAGTCAATGATACTTATTAAATATCTTCTAAGGAAGTTTCAAGGAGACAAACTGAGTCAATATAAGTGAGCTTTTTAAACAAAATTGTCCAAAGCTAAAATAAACTGCCTCAAAATATAGCAAATTTCCCATTATTGGATGTGTGGATGTGCTGGATGACCATCAGAAGGCATGTCACAGAAGAGATTTTAGTATCAAAAAGGCATGTTATCAAAAAGGCAAATTTGTGATATTTTCCAAACATGAGATGCTGTAATTCTAGCTATAATTGTCAAAAAATCTACCCTCTCTAACTGCCATAGACTTAGTTCATCTTACTGTCTTTTACATTGGAATTAGCAATGCCTAAAATAGAACTATGAAATTGCTTATTTCTTGGTTTTCAGTTATTTCAAGGAGGAATGTTTCACAAGTTAACACTATGTTCAGAAATGAAGTGATAATATAGGTTATTTCTTCAAGAAATATTTCTTATTTCTTTTACTCTGCTAATAAATCTAAATTAGTTTACTCCATATTCAATACCATAAAAGAGGAATAAAGAGCAAAAATGTTTTTGTTTGATTCAAATCTAAGTTAAACTTTTCAAGAATTCCCCAGTTAGTTAGATCACAGCTTAGCACTTCCACGAAGCTTTGGTTGACTCTCTAGAAGGAAGTCATCATCCTCCATTTTCTCTGCTTGTTGAAAGATGCAACTTCTTTTCCTGCAAAGTTTTCTTATTCAATAGCTTTTCAAAGTTAATGGGTACATGACTAGCATTAAGAGTGAAAATAATGTATTATGTAAAATTGGAGCTTTACTTGGTACAAGAAGCTATGAAACCATGGGTTGGACTCAGAATAGGATCGTTTACACCACAAATATTTGTGAGGTACCTTCCATGCCACAGGTACTCTTCTAGCATAGGCAATGCAGCTGTGAACAAAACAGGCAAAAATCACTGCTTTGAGGAGTCTGGATTTTGGTGTGGGGGGCAGAAAATAAACAAGATAATTACTTTTTCTTTAATTTGGTATATGCTATATAATAATAAGCGCTAGAAAGGAAAACATAAAGCAGAGGAAGGGAATAAGTGCATGTGTCTATGTGTGTGTGTTCATGGGGATACCAAGATTTTAGTTAGGCTGGTCAAGGTAGAGCTCACCAAAAGAGTGACTTTTGAGTACCGAGTAATTAAATAAAGGATTAGCCCTGTGGATATCTGGGGGAAGAGCATTTGAGGAATGAAGAAGACAAAGTGCGAAGGCCTGAGATAGGCCTGCCCAGCAGCATATCTGAGGAAGAACAAGGAAGCCAGAGTAGCTGCAGCACAGGAAGTAAGGGACACGCAGTTAGATCAGGTACGGTTTCATAGGTCAGAGAACGAACGTTTGCTTTTACACAAAGTGAGATAAGACGTCACTGGGGACCTCTGAATGGAGGAAAGACATGATGTGGATTATGTTTTCATAGGATCACTCTCGCTGCTCAGTGGAGAACAGAGTAAAGGGTACGAGATGGAAGAAGGAATACGACATAGTAGATACAGTAATGACTTAAGAGCAGGATAAAGATGTTTGGATGAGGGGGATGGTATTAGAGGTGGTGAGAAGTGGCTGAATTGTTCCAGACGTATTTTGAAGGCACTGCTGACAGGTCCAATGTGAAGGATGAGTGCCAGAGGGAGTTCAAAGATGACATCAAGATTTTTGGCCTGAACAAGTATAAGGATGGAGGTGTCATTATTTGAGAATACATAGGAACCTAAAGCTTAATTTGGTTGACAACTGAATTTCACTCACCTGTCCAGGTCCCAAGATCCCACCAAACTGAAAATAATCCAAAATACATTTTAGCATATTATATGTTTTAATATACAAAAAAGTTGCAAACTAGACTCATGTAATATGACAGGTAGTCCATATTCAACAGGGAGAAATAGAAAATATAATGGCTATGTGGAAGATTTATAATGAAGCACTATGACTAGTGATCTTTACCTTGAAATGTAATTCTGAACATTGCCACTTAAGCAGACTAAAACAATTTGTTAAAATTAGCTATTTTAATTTCCAATTATTTCCCCATCCACTGGATTTTTTCTCTGCTCTACTCCCCAGCATTCCATAACTATGGCTAGCAACTATTAACCAAATACACTTCACTGAATCTTTGCATATACCCTAGACCATGCTGTGCAAAAAACATCCCACTATGCCTTTCTTGGCCTAGATTGAGGATTAACTTTGAGGAGATCTCATAAATAAAATGGTCACTTTTCTGATTGCATGACTTATGCCAAGCCACTTAAATGGCATGTGTAAAGTAAAATAAAATAAATGGCAAAGAAGTTTAGACTGTAATTTGGTAGCTGCAAAGTATTCAGAAGAGTTGGTTGGAAGGTATCTCAAGAAGGAAAATTATCCTCCTTTTATCCTAACTGCCTGACTTAAGTTCTCCATCAGTATCTTGTAATGGCATTATATTTCTTATTTCTGGTGAAAATCTGTCACAGTGAATCTGGTGAGATAATCCCTGCAATAGTAATAGCCATTATGAAGCAATTTCATTCAAATGTATTATAGAATGGTAACCATTTATTTCTTTTGTTGCCAACAAATCAGTCTTTAACCGACTAAAAGACAATAACACAATTTTCCTCTCTTGCCTCAGCACAGCCTGCTCTGATTTGGGGGGAAAATATTCTTAAAAATGTTCCATGGTATGCTTCACTGTAATACAATGATGGAAAAATTGAGATGTAGGACTCTCCTTTGGAGGAGATATGCCATCTTCTTTTCACTGCTTTTGCCTGCTTAACATGCTGCTAGTTATTTTTCTTTTTTAACGTCTTTATTGGAGTATAATTGCTTTACAATGGTGTGTTAGTTTCTGCTTTATAACAAAGTGAATCAGCTATATCTATACATGTATCCCCATATCCCCTCCCTCTTATATCCCACCCTCCCTACCCCACCCCTCTAGGTGGTCACAAAGCACAGAGCTGATCTCCCTGTGCTATGCAGCTGCTTCCCACTAGCTATCTATTTTACATTTGGTAGTGTATATATGTCCATGCCACTCTCTCACTTCGTCCTAGCTTCCCCTTCCACGTCCCCATGTCCTCAAGTCCATCCTCTACGTCTGTCTGCATCTTTATTCCTGTCCTGCCCCTAAGTTCTTCAGAACCATTTTTTTAGATTCCATATATATGGGTTAACATACGGTATTTGTTTTTCTCTTTCTGATTTACTTCACACTGTATGACAGACTCTAGGTCCATCCACCTCACTACAAATAACTCAATTTCATTTCTTTTTATGGCTGAGTAATATTCCATTGTATATATGTGCCACATCTTCTTTATCCATTCATCTGTCGATGGACACTTAGGTTGCTTCCATGTCCTGGCTATTGTAAATAGAGCTGCAATGAACATTGTGGTACATGACTCTTTTTGAATTATGGTTTTCTCAGGGTATATGCCCAGTAGTGGGATCACTGGGTCATATGGTAGTTCTATTTTTAGTTTTTTAAGGAACCTCCATACTGTTCTCAAGAGTGGCTGTATCAAGTTACATTCCCACCAACAGTGCAAGAGGGTTCCCTTTTCTCCACACTCTCTCCAACATTTGTTGTTTGTAGATTTTTTATGATGGCCATTCTCACTGGTGTTAGGTGATACCTCATTGTAGTTTTGATTTGCATTTCTCTAATGATTAGTGATGTTGAGCATCCTTTCATGTGTTTGTTGGCAATCTGTATATCTTCTTTGGAGAAATGTCTATTTAGATCTTCTGCCCATTTTTGGATTGGGTTGTTTGTTTTTTTGATATTGAGCTGCCTGAGCTGCTTGTAAATTTTGGAGATTAATCCTTTGTCAGTTGCTATTAATGGCACACTTGGGATCATGATGACCTCTCTCCACCTCCTCCAGCAGAAGTAGGCAGACTATGTCCAAAACAAAAGATCAACAGGGGTATAATTCTATTTTGCATACAAAATAGCAGGGTAGTAACTACTTCAAAAGATTCTATAGCCTGAAACTTCTCTCTGAAATCAATGCCTATGTGTGTTGTGATTGGTGAAGTGATCATGCTGCTCTAAATGATATTAATGTCTAGTTGTGTCCTTCTTTCATAACTTTCTCCAACAACTACCTGAGCCTGAAGCTTTCTGTTTATTATTATTATTTCTCAATTTATTTCATTTCTTAAATTTCACTTCTGAAGCCAAAATTACCTTTGTGTCTTTTGGGGTTAAAATTAGTTCACTTTTTCTACCTTGCTAAGCACGTTTCATTAAAACACAATGTTGATATATCTCCACAAAGGAGGTTAATCTGTCCTCTCCAAATTAAAATTAAAATGGGAGATGAGATTGGATCTTCTTATTGTCCCTTCTGATTCACTTTTCTTCACAAACATGAATCAAAAATTTTTCTGAAATAACAGTTCTTATATGTGTCCCCGTGTGTGCAGATCCCAAAGGGAATATTCAATAAATAGGCACTGGGCTTCTACTTGATGTGAGGCATTATGTTAGATGCTAAGGTGAATATTGAAAAATATTGAAATGCTTCCCATCCAATCTTCTGGGAAGTCTCAGAAAAATCAGTCAACAATGACATTACAAATGCAGTCTGGCTACAGGTGAAGTGAGATTAAGTCCAGAGAGATCATAGCTTATTTGGAAAGCATTATAATATTTTATACACTTTCATGTTTGATCTGCACAACAGCTCTTTGCTCTCATTAGAGCATATGTTACCATCCCTATTTGACAAATGAAAAAACTGAGTCACAGCAAGTTATTTGCAGAATAACTACAAGTAGGAACTAGGTTCCTGAATCTTAGTCTGTATGTTTTTTAAGGTAGGTGTATAAAAGATTCTCTCAGGACCTAAACTGCAGCCTTTTTACCTTCACTCTATAAGTTTTTTAGTTATTATTGGAATACAACTGCATTAGTATCTTAGTTCCAGTTCCCTGGGAAACAGACCCTGAGGCAGGTACGCATATGCAAAAATTTGACGGGCATGCTCATCTGTAAGGGAGTGAGAGAAACAAGAGTCGGCAGAGGGAGAGGTGGAATTTAAATGCAGTTGCTACAGGGAGTTTTGATGCTCCTTCTTCAAAGCTGTCCCTTGTCCAGGCAACAGGGTTGGGTCTTTATGCTGCCTTATTTACCAGTCATTGAATATAAGGTGCTCTGTAGAGAGAATGAGACTTGGGACAGGAAACTCTCTTTAGCTAGTGCAATTCCAAGAGAGGTATTCAGCCAGCAACCAGTTACTTGAGAAGTGAGTGAACTTTCCAGCAGTGGAGGTCTAGGTGATGCATCACAACCTCCACTACAACTAGTCAAGAGAGACTAAATTATGCTTTGAGAACAAATTAAACTCAAAATGCCAGTGACTTAAATGACAAAATTTATTTCTTGCTCACAGAACATATCCAGTGAACATCAGGTAACTCTCCTGGGCAACTGTCCTCAGGGCAGTGACTGAGTGATCCATGCTCCTCCTTCTTGTGTCTTCACCATTTCCATGTGTGGCCTCCACAGTTATGCAGGGGCTTTCACTGCCTCAGTCTGAAAGTGACAGGTCACTTCTACTCACAGCTTAGAGGCCAGAATTAGTCACAGGGCTCTTCAAGAGGACTGGGTAGTGTGTGCTTCCTTGTGTCCAGGAAGGAGAGAACCAGAGAAGGATCAATACTAGAAGTATCTCCATGTATTCTTTTGGGGTGCCAGGATAAATAATACTAAAACAGTAAAACATCAGCCAATCAATCAGTAAGCACTTACGGATCACATTTCATGTAACAGTGCTACATTAGGAGTTTTGACAAGCATTTAGCAGAAAAACAAAACATTAAAAATCTAGTTGGGAGAAAGGATGATCACATCGGCAAAATAAAGGAACTTATTCGCGGCAGTACGTAATTGAGAGTAAAATTGTGACTATTGACGCTAAATGTTATAAGAATGTAGGGAGGAGATGCCAAGGAGGGGAGAAGTCAGAAAAGGCCTCATGAAAAAGACGAAAATTGAATTGGACCCTGAAAATTGAAAACCCTGTGGGAAAAAAGAGCAGTTCGCCTCCACAATTTGAATAAGGTCTACCTCACGACCGATCTAACAACTTTTTAGATAGTTCTTTGTGAAAATCTCACATACTCAAGGATATGCTGCCATAATTAGTGCAAAATATTCCTTAAAATGAGGGGGATTCGTAAATTGTGAAACGACATCTCACGAACCAAGAAACAATTTGTTGAATAGCAAAAATCAATGAGGTGCAAATGTGCTCATAGCAAAAAGCGCTGTGCTAAAACCACCTGCTGAACTATATTCCTCCTGTTTCAAGACCTAAACTAAACTGCTAACTTCATTGATGCCTGCAGTGCTCATCCCCAGCACTACGTGATTTCACCATTTCAGTAATTCCTGACATTGCTCTAATTCCTCCTTTCCACTCCCCAAAGGATCCCCCAACGAATGAAGCAATTTGATCTTTTTAATGTTTTTTTTTTAAAGAATCAACTCAGAATATGGAGTAAAATTTCATCCACTTATCTTTGTTGAGGAAAGAGAGCTAAAATACACACCTGATATGTCTTGGGTCAAGTGTTCCCTAACTTAATGCTCACAATCCCTGAGGGTGAACAATTTTATCCCAATTTTATATATGATGATATTGAGGTTTAGTGAGCTTAAATCACTTTCTCCAAGGTTAGAGTTGGTTAAACTGATTACCCAAAGTGTAATTCAAACTTGTATCTGACCGAATCTAAGATCCATCCTCTTTTCACCACAAAATTTCAAGCAAAGGCAATAATTCTATCAAAGTTAGCCTGAACAGGATCCCAGCTTTATTCTAAAACTTTTATAAGGTGAGCCCCATTTTGAATTTTATAGTAATTCAATTGCTAAAGTTCCTAACAGGGAATTTCCTAATGTCTCCACCATATAGCAGCCCAGGGCCATGGACTCTCAGGAACTACATTTCGGAAGCTCAAACATAATTTACTTGTGGTTGTCATCATTTACTCTACGTTGCTAGTCTGTAAGAAATTAAACTAAGACCACCCAATTTGTGGGAACGATCCTTCTTTCAACTGTTTCTGACCTGAGCCATACTCATACCAATAACCATAAGGTAGACCATGCTATGCCCCATTCTCACCCTGCTGGACAATGCTGCTCCTTTTGAACACTTTGAAAAACCATGTGCTTTCAAAGCATCTGCCCATGTTACTACGCAACAGCAGTTTTCAATGGACCATGCTTGAGATGAATGGAACACAGGCTACGTCTATCACATAGAGCAGGACACTTGTGATCAGTGAGACCAGATGGTCTCAGGAGTTGTGAGAAAAGAACTAGAAAATGTTGCTCTGCTCTTACTATTGACTTTCCCCCTACCCCCCTCATGTTTGCTAGAACTAACTGCATAATTTAATCTAGTACATCAGTAAAATTACTCCTAATAATTCAGAAAGTGTTGCATCTGAGTTGCTAGGTAACCATATAAACAGTCTGGGACCCCAGCAGAAAATTCTAATCATCTGTTTTATCAACTTAATCAATTAATAAACAAATAAACAAAATGAGCAATCAACAACAAACTAAAAAATTTAAGAGGAAAAATGACCCATGTGACATCAAAAATATAAAATTTTAAAAGCTCCATATTTGTTGGGGGTGGGAGGAAGCATTAAAAACAAAACTCAAAGAAATTTGAATTTTGAGGTCAAATGAAAAATGATTAATTTAAATCCAAAGCACTGAATTAGCTTTTTATTGAGCTACTTTGGTAAATGCCCTGTATGTGTCCTTGCCCTTGAGAAGATGGCTTGTACTGAAATTCTCAATGAAAGGCATCTCACTTCTGAAGCCCAAATTCCATCCAAAGCAAAGCAGTCCCCAAAAGGGCTGAGTCAGAGAAGCTATCAACACTTGCTTTTCAGCCCCCTGCATAGCTCAGAGGCCAAAGGGAAGACTGAGTGGATGAGGAGGAAATGCAATCACCCTTCTCACCGTGCTAATCAAAATCCCTTCTGTGGTAATCACATGGGCAGCTGCTGGAAAAAAGTTCATTTAATCCAAATGTAAAACACAAGGTACTGCTGATGGTCCAGGCTTCAGTCCACTGAGGGGAAATATGTCATCTTCTTCCTTTCCCTTCCCTGGAAATGAAACAGTGTGTTCAGCTTTGAAACTCATCAGCACACCCTGTTTTCACTGTCCCCACAAATTGATAAGAAGTCTGTAATTTTGACTGAGAATGAACACCCTGCAGACATGATGATTTGTGTCAGATAATTCAGTTGGTTCCAACAGTGTGATGTGAGATCACAAGCAATGTGAACAATCAATCTGCAAAATAAAATGTCTTCAGGTCCAGTATTATTCATCAACTGCATACAGAAAACAGCTCATGCACAAAACAACTCTAACCACAGATAAGCAGCTCAAATTATGCTTTTCACTTGTTGATCGCATCATTGTGATAGCTGCATCAAAATGGAGAAGTAGGCCCATGAATAGACTACAGTTTCAGTGTGAAGAAGTTTTGAGGTATTAATAGATGATAGAAAGGAAAATGAAATCTGCAATTCAGAGGACAGCTTCTCTGCCCAACTCCACAACAATGCTAGGAAATTCATCTACTTTTTCTGAAAACCTAACCTCACTTTTTACCTAGAATGTTGCTTTACACTGATATCATGAGACTTAAACCACTAAAACTTGTTATATTCTCTCTCTTCTTAATAAATGAGGTTTTCTATGGAGAAACTCTTCTCCCCCAGTCCTGATGCTTCCTTCCATGAAGCTCCACTGATATGACAAGCCTGGACCTGCTCAACCCATTTGAGACATGGTGGAGACTGGTACAGTTGAAAAGAATGAGGTTGGCAGAGTTGGTTCAGCTCCTCCTCTCTCCTGGGGTTGAGTAGCCAGCAGAGGACTGGCACTTTCTTCTAATGCTCCTGCTGTTACTTTTATCTGGGACAGTCCCTCTAAGTGCAGAGAACTAACCTGAACAAAAGAGGTTCCATGGCTTTGAAAACAATTCCTGTCTTCTCCTCTCTTCTCTTCTTTTCTCTTCTCTCCTCTCCTCTCCTCCCTTTCCCCTTCCCTCCTCTCCTCTTCTTCCTCTCTCTCTCTCTCTCTATGTGTGTGTGTGTGTGTGTGTGTGTGTATGTTTATATATATATATATATATATATATATATATCCGTCTCTCTCCATCCTCCACCTCACTGGCTTCCCCACAGGCAGCAGGAATTCTCTGCAATGCCTTCAGGATCAGGCACATCAAATATCATGTTCAGCACTTCTATGACTATTAAAGGTGTCCAGTCCTGGGGTTTGATATTAGGAAACTCATTTGCTTTTCACACTAAGCTTCATCTCACACCTTACCCTTATCAGTAACATAGGTGATACTTAGATTTCCCATCTGCTTATTCCTTGCCTTATTTCTCAATGAGTTACCCAGTTAGGGAAGAAGGATACTTTTTATTGAAACCCATAAATCTCAAGAGTTACACCTTTGTAAAAAGTATATTAAAATGCTGGATAAGAAATCTAAGGTTTTGTTTGATGATATCCTATTATAAATGGTCACATACATTAGTTCTCTAAATTTACTTTGCTTTGCTGCACTTCAGACCATCACATTAAGAGAACAATATGAATTGGTGCTGGATTCAATGACCTCTAAATGGATGGGCATTTAATTCAAACTAGAAAATATTTGAGAATTAAGGGATTGGGGGTTTGGACAGTTAATAATGACACTGGGACAAATGATGTACACCAAGGATATTCCAGGAAGTAAGACCCTGCTTAAATGGAACTTTCCAACCTCAAATTCTATGAATTCTCCACCATTTGTCCTTTTTGCCTTATTTTTTTCACTCCTAATGAAATTTTAATGCAGCTGCCTAGCTTAAATAAGAAGGTTATTAACACAGTTTTTAATTAACTCAACGCTGTTTCAAGTAGATTAAAATATCTGAACCATGTCTATGTCTATGTATTTGTTTATGTCGCTGTCATTTCTCTATGAAAATTCTCTAAAAGTATTTTACTTGTCAAGAGAAGCATTTAAAAGCTTTCAGGCCCCACGTGACATCAAGATAATTGAGTCTCAAATTGTTTTGTAATCAGCATTATCTGGAAATCTGCCTCAGTTCCCCACTCCATTTTGAAGTTGACACAGCCATCATGTGTGGTTTTGAGAACATCTGTTCCCGTAATTCCCAAGGAGAAAATGTCATGAACCGCTGCTCCCCCAAAGATTTGCATTTTGTTAAAAGTTGAATTCAATTTTACATGAGGTCTTAAAAGTCCCAAAAGACATATTAGAAATTCATTGCCAGGGAATTTGTAGTAAACAGTTGATGTCTTATAGCACAATACTGACAAGAGTTACCCTCTTATTTCAGGAAAGCAAAATCAGCGGGGATTTTCTAGGGCAGTGGCATATTATTTCATTCTCCCTTCCCTCTCAGAAGATTCAATATTACTTGGAAAATTCCCAGGGAACCTGAAACTCATAAAAGTTATTTTATGCTATCAATGAAGTTCCAATTCTCTCCTCTTAGAAAAGTTAGATATCTATAAAAAGAAAAAGACTCTCTATATTTTCATGTCCTTGAGAAAGTTTATCTTATTTCATGGAAATAAGAGTTGTAACCCCACATAAAGTTTGGTAATCTAATAATTTCCTCCATCCTTTGGGTGAGAAAGAAATATCTTCAATGAAAATATTGTGTGTATATAGAAATAAAGCAGC
Source organism: Balaenoptera ricei (assembly GCF_028023285.1). Taxonomy (NCBI): domain Eukaryota; kingdom Metazoa; phylum Chordata; class Mammalia; order Artiodactyla; family Balaenopteridae; genus Balaenoptera; species Balaenoptera ricei. Next base: position 80,113,855 of record NC_082641.1, read on the forward strand.
AACACCAATGAACCAAGGCAGGTTACTTAGATTCTGAGGACTTGACATGTGGGATGAAAGAGAAAGTCTGGCTTTAAATTTATTTTCCTTTCCCCTGCTATATTTGCCTTTCTAGTTAAATTATAGACAGCATCATTTAATTTGTCTAGCATCAAACCCTTATCTGATGTAGAAATAGTGTAGCAAAATTAAAAATAAGGTATTGTAAAAGTTGTTCTGCCCAGTTCTCTCCATATTTTTGTCCCAAAATAGGATTATCATTTTCATTTCCTCTTTTTGTTGATGCCACTTTATATTTTCTCTAATTTTCAGGAATAATTTTAAACAGAAAAGTGAAACTCTTACCCACTTAATTTTTATAGAAACTTTTATATTTTGGAATTTTTTATAGTTCTATAAATTTGTTAAGATAGGACCCAAAGTTTGTGTATACCCTGCCTCAATTTCCCCTAGTGTTAAACTCATATGGTATATTAGATGTAACTAATAACAAATATTGATACATTACTATTAACTAAGCTCCATGCTTCATTTGAATTTCATTAGTTTTCCTCTACTACCCTTTTTTCTGTCCAAGGTTCCATCGAGGATATCACATGGTGTTTTAGTCTTCTCGTCTCTTTAACCTTCTCTGGTCTGTGACAGTTTTTCAGGCTTTCCTTGTTTTTGATGACTTTGATAGTGTTGAGGTGTACTGGTCATATATTTTGCAGAATGTTCCTTAGTTTTGAGTTTGTCTGATATTTTTCCTGACTATAGTTCTGGGTTTTTTAAAGGAAGACCACAATGTGAAATGCCATTTTCATCACTTCACATTAAGGCTATATATCATCAACATGATATATTAACCTTGATTACCAGGCTGAGGTAGTATTTTTCAGATTTCTACACTGTAAAGTTAATACTCCCCTTTTCATGCTTTACTCTTTAGAAGCAAGTCACTAGGCACAGCCTACACTCAAAAGATGGAGAATTAAGCTTCACCTTTTAGGGGGCGGTATAGACTCCTATGAATATTTGAAGTTCATTATAGGAGATTTGCCTCTTTGCTTCCATTTATTTATTCCTTCAATCATTTGTTTATATTATTAAGGACTCATGGATATTGATTTTATAATTTGGGTTGTAATCCAATGTAAAACGTTATTTATATTTTTGCCCAAATTGTTTCATCTCTCACTATTGTGAGCTCTATCAGTTCCCTCCTATGTCCGTTTTGCATACCCCATCATTTTGTTTGAGGACTTCCTTACTTTCTCACACAATAAGATGCTTCAGGTTCATCTCATATATTCCCTGCTGTGGCTCTGGAATCAAGCATTTCTGCAAAGAGCCATGGTTTCTTTTCTTGTAGATTGGTATTAGAAACTAAGGTCTTGGGCCTGGGTGAGCTCAATACTACTGGAGTGTCACTGCTTCAGGCCTCTCTCAGCAGACAGAGCTAAGAAATAATGGATATATGCTAGCTATATGAACATACTTATCTATAATTAGTTTTTTATTTATCAGTTTGTAACTATATCAAGCTAAACATGAATTCCTACTGATGTCTCCAACTTTAATCCAGTACCACATGGTCCATACTAGCCTTAACTCCCTTACTTATCTGTAAGTTCCCACTCCAATAGTGAGAAAAATCCCACCAACATCATTTTTTTTAACTTATTTGTTCAATCCCAGCTTATGTGTGTAATGGTTTCAGAATTATATTAACATGTACTCACTTGAGAAAAAAACTTTATTACCTAGAGTACAGTGTTTGTGTATATTTCCTTTTGTATTTAGTCTTACAGTTTCCAGTCAAAACACAAATTTTCAGTTACTTAGATCAGAGCCTTTTCCCTTACCTTCAGTGAGACTATGTCATACATGTATGACAGTTAGTCTTCTGTCACAGTCTACATTCCATCTTGGGACCCCTGAATCTCCTGATGGATTTTTTTCAGTTTGTATACATTAAGGTACACTATTTGGTGCTGTAAAGTTCCAAGGGTTGTGATAAACACATAGTGGCATGTAGGCAAAACAAATTACCATACAAATTAGTACCGCTACTGAAAGACAGAGAGAGAGAGAGAAGAAAGAGAGAGAGAGAGAGAGAGGGAGGGAGGGAGAGAGGGAGGGAGGGAGGGAGGGAGAGAGAGAAAGAAAGAAAAGAAAGAAAGAAAGAAAAAAGGAAAGAAGGAACGAAAGAAGGAAAGAAGGAAAGAAAGAAAGGAAGGAAGGAAGGAAGGAAGGAAGAGAAGAGAGGTAGGGAGGGACAGAGAGAAGGAAAAGAGGGCAGGACATATAAGTAAGTTAGCCATTGAAATCCATGATCTTATTAGACATTTCCTCACAATTTCTTCCATTAAATCTCTTTACCAACTCAGACATTTCAACTAGATAAACTTCATTGTGTTCTTTTCTTATATCCAATACTCTTCAGGGCTGTCATTTAGACAGGAAATCTTTCTTAAAATTGATCTAAACAAAGTATCAGATGGTAGCCAGAATAATGCATCTTTTTCCTTGTTAGATGCACTGTTTCTCTTATTTAGTGTCAACCTTAGACTATATTTTCAACAAATAAAATATTGTACAAACTGTCACTTCAGGGTCCAAAAGGATTTGTCTCTCCTAGAAAGCAATTTCTAACCTAAGATTACAGTTTATATCACTTATATCCTTTTCTTACTAGAATATAAAAGGCATCTGGGGCACAAGAGTAGGTGGTTTGTTTATATTGATCAAGCAATCATTTTGAATTATCAGTTTCTAATGTATACTCTACCACAGCTGGACTAAGAATTTGAAAAGATCAGCCAGTACTCTGTTGGAAACTTCTAAATGACAAAGATAAAAAATATACAATATACTTATAGGAAAAATATCTTTGGATAAAAGAAAATTAGAACCAAAAATGATATAGATTGTGCTAGTACTTAGTTGTGGTAATTTTACTTTTAATACTCAGTGGGTCTGAAAGTATTTCACCAACTCATCACCAACAATAATGTCAAAGGACATAGCTGGCTGTTTATACATGAATAGATCAGGCAATTACGTATGTAGATTAAACTTAATTTTATTCAGCAAATTCTCTTTTCACTTGGGCTACTCACTTAGATAATTTCATGTACTGAATGAGAAAGTATTCAATGAACCTGTGGCACTAAAAATCGACAGATTCCTTCTCTAAAAACTATGCTCCTTTGCCAAGCATCAGTGTGATTCTTGCTATCTGTCCCTTTCATTTCATTTCTGGCATTTTTTCCTCATACTAAAGTTCACAGCACTTCCATGCTCCCCTAATCCTCCCAGACTTTTCATGACAGGAAACATCATGATGACTTGGGAGTATTTTGCAGAGTAACTATTTTCCTTCTGCTAAAGGAAGAGCTGAAAATACATTAAACACAAAGGAACACTGGACTCGGTGTCAGAAACCTTTGTTTCAAGAGCTCAGTCTGCCCCAAATTAGCTAAGGAACTTGAGGCAAGTCATGCAACTTGAATGTCTAGTCTTTTAATTTTAAAAATATAGAATTTAAGCCACCCAGTTTGTGGTACTTTGTTATGGCAGGCCTGGTGAACTAATATAACTGAATTCCCAAGAAGAACACTAAGTTAGGTTCCTGGACCCAATTCCATTGTGTGTGTGTGTGTGTGTGTGTGTGTGTGTGTGTGTGTGTGGCCTTCTCCTCACCAATAAGCAATTCTCAGACACCTGGAGATGGCATCAGATTTCATAGGTAAAGGGATCAGTCCCACAAGACTGCCCTCCACTTTAGATGCCAGTCCCAAGCCTGTACAGGTTGTTACCTGTACTTCTGACCAACTGGCTGTAAATCAGAGGTTCCCATAACTTCCCTGGGTTCAATTAATTTTCTAGAACAGCTTACAGAACTCAGAAAAACTCATTTACTCACTAGATTACCAGTATATTACAAAGGATATTAAAGGATACCAAAAAAAAAAAAAAAAAAGAAAGAAAAAACGCTATGGGAGGTGATGGCCTTCTGCATGTTGCCTGAAATAAAAGGAGGAGCTCTGCATGGATTTGAAAAGAAGGTTAGTTTTATTTTTAAAAAAGCCAAAATATTGTTGAGAAAAATATGAAACTTTTCTTCCATAATCAAGCTCTAAAAATGTGTCATCAAACACATGACTCTTTTAAACTACCAAAAATGAGCTGAGAATAAATCATTTAGGCAAAGGAAATAGGATTACTGAGTTTAATATAGCTATCAGGAAATTGTTTTTCATTATCTAGAAACTAAAATCTGAGTGACACAAACTTACACTGAATGAAAATATATCAAATGTTTCAATCAAATGAAAATGCTATAGCTTCAGAGAATATTCCTGTTGGCACTTATCTTTCCCGATGAGCATTTAATCAACTAGAATTATTTTTAAAGAAATAATGTATTGCAGTGAATAAATCCCTTACAAGTTTAAATCTCAGGATGCTTTTTCTGGGCATAGCTGAGGTTCCCTTCACCTTTCTTACCTTATGCAGAGCCTACCTATGTGGCCTGCTTAACACTAGTATTCATCTTGTTCTTCCACAGGTGTTCTCTCTCTCCACAACCCTCATTCTTTTGAATAAGAGGCTATTATTTTCCAATTTCTTCACCCGACTTCTTTGTCTGAAGCAAAGCACAACCCTTTTACATTTTTGAAGAACCTCCTTAAAGTTCCAAAGGCAACAGAAAAAAAAAAAAAAGAAATGAAAAGAAAAAAATAAGTGATAAATAAAGTAGGAGTTGTAACAAACTGTTAAAGTCCTGGTATTAATGGTTCCTGGCCTCTATGTAAATTGGAATGGAGTAAGGTGGGTTCATTTGAGGCTGCTTTTACCATCTTCCCTCCTAATTACTTCCTTCCTTTCTACATCAAACATTAACCCAATCCAGACTGAAATTGGCACAGACTCAAGGTACCTCAAGGTACTGAGTAGAATTAAGGAAACCCAGTCTCTTCCTCCTAGTTTTCTATTTGCATTTCAGTCCAAGGAAACCTCCTCTGACCTGGGCTATGCTGTGTATCTGTTATGTCAACTCTTTGATACTCTTAGCTCCTGCCTTAGAGCCTAAGTTCTAAAGGAAAGAAAGGCAATTCTCTGTCGACCAGCTAAGACTCCGAGCTTGGTTTTTTTAATTAAAGAATTTAGTTTTTAAAGAAGTTTTAGGTTCACAGCAAAACTGAGGGGAAGATACAGAGATTTCCCATATACCCCCTGTCCCTACACATGCATAGCCTCCTCCATTGTCAACATCCCCCATCAATGTGGTGCATTTGTTGTAATTGATGAACATACATTGATACCTTATAATCAGAGTCAATAGTTTATATTATGGTTCATTATTAGTATTGTACATACTATGGGTCCGGACAAATGTTTAATGGCTTGTCCATCATTATGATGTCATACAGAGTATTTTCAAAGCCCTAAAAATCCTTTGAGCTCTGCCTATTCATTCTTCCCCTCTCCTCTTCAACCTCTGGCAACCACTGATCTTTTTTGCTGTCTCCATAGTTTTGCCTTTTCAGGAGTTTATATAATTGGAATCATTCAACATGTAGGCTTGTCAGATTGGCTTCCTTTACTTAGTACTATGCACTTAAGTTTCCTCCATGTCTTTTCATGGTTTGATAGCTCATTTCTTTTTAGTGTTTGAATAATATTCCTTTAGTATGAATGTACCACTGTTTATCCGTTCACCTACTGAAAGACATTTTGGTTGTTTTCAGGTTTTGACAATTATGAATAAAGCTGTAATAAACATCTGTGTGCAGGGTTTTGTGTGGACATAAGTTTTCAACTTCTTTGGATAAACATCAAGGAGCATAATTGCTGGAATGTATGACCAGAGTATGTTTAGTCTTGTAAGAAACAGCCAAACTGCTTTCCAAAGTGGCTGTATCATTCTGCATTCCCATCAGCAATGAAAGAGAGCTCCTGTTGCTCAACCTCTTTTCCAGCATTTGGTGTTGACAATGTCCAGATTTTGACCATTCTAACAGGTGTGTAGTAGCATCTCATTGTTTTAATATACATTTTCCTGATGACATATGCTGTGGAACATCTTTTCATATCCCTTTTGTCACATGTATGTCTTCTTTAGTGAGGTGTCAACTAAGGTCTTTGGCCCATTTTTTTCCATATTATTTTTTCATATTTCTTATTGTTGAATTTTAAGAGTTCTTTGTATATTTTGGATAACAGTCCTTTATATCAAATATGTGTTTTACAAACATTTTCTCCCAGTCTGTGGCTTGCCTTCTCATTCTCTTGACATTGTCTTTTGCAGAGCAGAACTTTTTAATTTTAATAAAGTCCAGCTTATCATTTATTGCTTTCATGAACCATATCTTTGTTTTTTTTAATCTAAAAATTCATCAATATGCCCAAAGTCATTTAGGTTTTCTCCTATGTTATATTCTAGAAGTTTTATGGTTTTGAATTTTACATTTTGGTTTGTGATCCATTTTGAGTTAACTTTTCTGAAGGTTGTCAGATCTATGTCTAGGGTCATTTTTTGTTGCATGTGGATATCCAGTTGTTCCAGAACCAGCACCATTTGATGAAAAGACTATCTTGGCTCCATGGCACTGCCTTAGCTCCTTTGTCAAATATCAGTTGACTATATATATATGGGTCTATAGCTGTACTCTCTAGTCTGTTCCATTGATCCATTTGTCTATTCTTTTGCCAGTACCACACTGTCTTGATTGCTATAGCTTGTCTTAGTAAGTAAGCCTCAAAGTCAGGTACTGTCAGTCCTCCAACGTTGCTCTTTTCCTTCAATGTTGTGTTGGCTATTCTGGATCTTCTGCATCTCTACATAAAATATAGAATCTGTTTGTCAATATCCACAAAATAACTGGCTGGGATTTTTATTGAAATTGTACTGAATCTATAGATCAAGTTGGGAAAAACTGACATTTTGACAGTACTGAGTCTTTCTATCTATTAACATAGATTCTCTCTCTGTTTTGTTCTTCTTTGAATTCATTCATCACAGTTCTGTAGTTTTCCTCATATAGATTTTGTACATGTTTTGTTAGATTTGTACCTAAGTATTTCATTTATGGGGGTACTAGTATAAATGCTATTGTGTTTTTTGTTTCAAATTCCACTTGTTCATCGCTGGTTCTGCCTTGATTTTTAATTTAATTTTATTTATTTATCTTTTATACAGCAGGTGCTCTTAGTTATCTGTTTTACACATATTAGTGCATATATGTCAATCCCAATCTCCTAATTCATCCCACCACCACCACCCACCAACACTTTCCCCCCTTGCTGTCCATACGTTTGTTCTTTATATCTGTGTCTCTATTTCTGCCTTGCAAACTGGTTCATCTGTACCATTTTTCTAGATTCCACATATATGCGTTAATATAAGATATTTGTTTTTCTCTTTCTGACTTACTTCACTCTGTATGAAAGTCTCTGGGTCCATCCACATCTCTAAAAATGACCCAATTTTGTTCCTTTTTATGGCTGAGTAATATTCCATTGTATATATGTACCACATCTTCTTTATCCATTCATCTGTCGATGGGCATTTAGGTTGCTTCCATGACCTGGCTATTGTAAATAGTGCTGCAGTGAACAATGGGGTGCATGTGTCTTTTTGAATTATGGTTTCTCTGGGTATATGCCGAATAGTGTGATTGCTGGGTCATATGGTAATTCTATTTTTAGTTTTCTAAGACCTCCACGCTGTTCTCCATATTGGCTGTATCAATTTACATTCCCACCAACAGTGCAAGAGGGTTCCCTTTTCTCCACACCCTCTCCAGCATTTGTTGTTTGTAGATTTTCTGATGATGCCCATTCTAACTGGTGTGAGGTGATACCTCACAGTAGTTTTGATTTGCATTTCTCTAATAATTAGTGCTGTTGAGCAGCTTTTCATGTGCTTCTTGGCCATCTGTATGCCTTCTTTGGAGAGATGTCTATTTAGGTCTTCTGCCCATTTTTTGATTGGGTTGTTTGTTATTTTAATACTGAGCTTCATGAGCTGTTTACATATTTTGGAGATTAATCCTTTGTCCGTTGATTCATTTGCAAATATTTCCTCCCATTCTGAGGGTTGTCTTTTCTGTCTTGTTTATAGTATCCTTTGCTATGCAAAATATTTTAAGTTTCATTACGTCCCATTTGTTTATTTTGTTTTTATTTCCATTACTCTAGGAGGTGGGTCAAAAAAGATCTTGCTGTGATTTATGTCAAAGAGTGTTCTTCCTATGTTTTCTTCTAAGAGTTTTGTAGTGTCTGGTTTTACATTTAGATCTTTAATCCATTTTGAGTTTATTTTTGTGTATGGTGTTAGGGAGTGTTCTGATTTCATTCTTTTCCATGTAGCTGTCCAGTTTTCCCAGCACCACTTATTGAAGAGACTGTCTTTTCTTCATTGTATATCCTTGCCTCCTTTGTCATAGATTAGTTGACCATAGGTGTGGGGGTTTATCTCTGGGCTTTCTATCCTGTTCCATTAATCTATATTTCTGTTTTTGTGTCAGTACCATATTGTCTTGATTACTGTAGCTTTATAGTATAGTCTGAAGTCAGGGTGTCTTATTCCTCTAGCTCCGTTTTTTCCCCTCAAGATTGTTTAGCTATTCAGGGTCTTTTGTGTCTCCATACAAATTTTAAGATTTTTTGTTCTAGTTCTGTAAAAAATGCCATTGGTAATTTGATAGGGATTGCACTGAATCTGTAGATTGCTTTGGGTAGTATAGTCATTTTCACAATGTTGATTCTTCCAATCCAGGAACATGGTATATCTCTCCATCTGTTGGTATCATCTTTAGTTTCTTTCATCAGTGTCTTAGAGTTTTCTGCATACAGGCCTTTTGTCTCCTTAGGTAGGTTTATTCCTAAGTATTTTATTCTTTTCGTTGCAATGGTAAATGGGAGTGTTTCCTTAATTTCTCTTTCAGATTTTTCATCATTAGTGTATAGGAATGCAAGAGATTTCTGTGCATTAATTTTGTATCCTGCAACTTTACCAAATTCATTGATTAGCTCTAGTAGTTTTCTGGTGGCATCTTTAGGATTCTCTATGTATAGCATCATGTCATCTGCAAACAGTGACAGTTTTACTTCTTCTTTTCCAATTTGTATTACTTTTATTTCTTTTTCTTCTCTGATTGCTGTGGCTAAAACTTCCAAAACTATGTTGAATAATAGTGGCAAGACTGGACATCCTTATCTTCTTGTTCCTGATCTTAGAGGGAATGGTTTCAGTTTTTCACCATTGAGAATGATGTTGGCTGTGGGTTTGTCATACATGGTCTTTATTATGTTGAGGTAGGTTCTCTCTATGCCCACTTTCTGGACAGTTGTTATCATAAATGGGTGTTGAATTTTGTCAAAAGCTTTTCCTGCATCTATCAAGATGATCGTTTGGTTTTTCTTCTTCAATTTGTTAATATGGTGTATCACATTGATTAATTTGTGTATATTGAAGAATACTTTCATCCCTGAGATAAATCCTACTTGATCATGGTGTATGATCCTTCTAATGTGTTGTTGGATTCTGTTTGCTAGTATTTTGTGAGGATTTTTGCATTTAATCTGTAATTTTCTTTTTTTGTAGTATATCTGTCTGGTTTTGGTATCAGGGTGATGGTGGCCTCATAGAATGAGTTTGGGGTGTTCCCTCCTCCGCAAGTTTTTGGATGAGGTTGAGAAGGATAGGTGTTAGCTCCTCTCTAAATGTTTGATAGAATTCACCTGTGAAACCATTTGGTCCTGGACGTTTGTTTGTTGGAAAAATTTTAATCACAGTTTCAATTTCATTACTTGTGACTGGTCTGTTCATATTTTCTATTACTTCCTGGTTCAGTCTTGGAAAGTTATACCTTTCTAAGAATTTTTCCATTTCTTCAAGGTTGTCCATTTTATTGGCATAGAGTTGCTTGTAGTAGTCTCTTAGGATGCTTTGTATTTCTGCGGTGTCTGTTGTAACTTCTCCTTTTTCATTTCTGATTTTATTGACTTGAGTCCTCTCCTTCTTTTTCTTGATGAGTCTGGCTAGAGGTTTATCAATTTTGTTTATCTTTTCAAAGAACCAGGTTTTAGTTTTATTGATCTTTACTATTGTTTTCTTTGTTTGTATTTCATTTATTTCTGCTCTGATCTTTATGACTTCCTTTCCTTCTACTTACTTTGGGTTTTTCTTCTTCTTTCTCTAGTTCCTTTAGGTGTAAGGTTAGATTATTTATTTGAGATTTTTCTTGTTTCTTGAGGTAGGCTTGTATAGCTATAAATTTCCCTCTTAGAACTGCTTTTGCTGCATCCCATAGGTTTTGGATCATAGTGTTTTCATTGTCATTTGTCTCTAGGTATTTTTGGATTTCCTCTTTGATTTCTTCAGTGATCTCTTGGTTATTTAGTAACGTATTGTTTAGCCTCCATGTGTTTGTGTTTTTTACGTTTTTTTCCCTGTAATTCATTTCTAATCTCATAGCGTTGTGGTCAGAAAAGATGCTTGATATGATTTCAACTTTCTTAAATTTACTGAGACTTGATTTGTGATCCAAGATGTGATCTCTCCTGGAGAATGTTCCGTGTGCACTTGAGAAGAACGTGTAATCTGCTGTTTTCGGATGGAATGTCCTATAAATATCAATTAAATCTATCTGGTCTATTCAGTCATTTAAAGCTTGTGTTTCCTTATTTTCTGTCTAGATGATCTGTCCATTGGTGTAAGTAAGCTGTTAATGTTCCTTACTATTATTGTGTTACTGTTGATTTCCTCTTTTATAGCTGTTAGCATTTGCCTTATGTACTGAGGTGCTCCTATGCTGGGTGCATATACATTTATAATTGTTATATCTTCTTCTTGTATTGATCCCTTGATCGTTATGTAGTGTCCTTCCTTGTCTCTTGTAGCACTCTTTATTTTAAAGTCTATTTGGTCTGATATGAGTATTGCTACTGCAGCTTTCTTTTGATTTCCATTTGCATGGAATATCTTTTTCCATCCCCTCACTTTCAGTCTGCATGTGTTGCTTGCTTTGAAGTGGGTTTCTTATAGAGAGCATATATATGGGTCTTGTTTTTGTATCCATTCAGCGAGCCTGTGTCTTTTCGTTGGAGCATTTGATCCATTCACATTTTAGGTAATTATTGATATGTATGCTTCTATTACCATTTTCTTAATTGTTTTGGGTTTAGTTTGGTAGTTCCTTTTCTTCTCTTGTGTTTCCCACTTAGAGAAGTTCCTTTAGCATTTGTTGCTGGTTGGTGGTGCTCAATTCTCTTAGCTTTTGCTTGTCTGTAAAGATTTTGATTTCTCCTTCAAATCTGAGTGAGATCCTTGCTGGTTAGAGTAATCTTGGTTGTAGGTTCTTCCCTTTCATAACTTTAAATATATCGTGCCACTTCCTTCTAGCTTGTAGAGTTTCTGCTGAGAAATCAGCTGTTAACCTTATGGGAGTTCCCTTGTATGTTATTTGTCATTTTTCCCTTGTTGCTTTTAATAATTTTTCTTTGTCTTTAATTTTTGTCAATTTGATTACTATGTGCCTCGGCGTGTTTCTCCTTGGGGTTTATCCTGCCTGGAACGCTCTGCACTTCCTGGCCCTGGGTGGCTATTTCCTTTCCCAAGTAAGGGACATTTTAGACTACAATCTCTTCAATTATTTTCTCGGGTCCTTTCTCTCTCTCTTCTTCTTCTGGGACCCCTATAATGTAAATGTTGTTGTGTTTAATGTTGTCCCAGAGGTCTCTTAGGCTGTCTTCATTTCTTTTCATTCTTTTTTCTTTATTCTGTTCCACGGCAGTGAATTCCACCATTCTGTCTTCCAGGTCACTTATCCGTTCTTCTGCCTCAGTTATTCTGCTTTTGATTCCTTCTAGTGTATTTTTCCTTTCAGTTATTGTGTTGTTCATCTCCATTTGTTTGTTCTTTAATTCTTCTAGGTGTTTGTTCTTTAATTCTTCTAGGTCTTTGTTAAACATTTCTTGCATCTTCTCGATTTTTGCCTCCATTCTTTTTCCCAGGTTCTGGGTCATCTTCACTATCATTATTCTTTTTTTTTTTTTTTCACTATCATTATTCTGAATTGTTTTTCTGGAAGGTTGCCTATCTCCACTTCATTTAGTTGTTTTTCTGGGGTTTTTTCTTGTTCCTTCATCTGGTACATAGTCCTCTGCCTTTACATTTTGTCTGTCTTTCTGTGAATATGGTTTTCATTCCACAGGCTGCAGGATTGTAGTTCTTCTTGCTTCTGCTGTCTGCCCTCTGGTGGATGAGGTATCTAAGAGGCTTGTGCATGCTTTCTGATGGGATGGACTGGTGTTGGGTAGAGTTGGGTGTTGCTCTGGTGTGCAGAGCTCAGTAAAACTTTAATCTGCTTGTCTGCTGATGGGTGGGGCTGGGTTCCCTCCATGTTGGTTGTTTGGCCTGAGGCAACCCAGCACTGGAGCCTACCTGGCTCTTTGGTGGGGCTAATGGCGGACCCTGGGAGGGCTCATGCCAAGGAGCACCTCCCAGAACCTCTGCTGCCAGTGTCCCTGTCCCCATGGTGAGCCACAGCCACCACCCACCTCCGCAGGAGACCCTCCAACACCAGCAGGTAAGTCTGGTTCTGTCTCCTGTGGGGTCACTGCTCCTTCCTCTGGGTCCTGATGTGCACACCACCCCGTGTGTGCCCTTCAGGAGTGGAGTCTCTGCTTCCCCCAGTCCTGTCAAAGTCCTGCCATCAAATCCCGCTAGCCTTCAAAGTCTGTTTCTCTATGAATTCCTTCTCTCGTTGCCGGACCCCCAGGTTGGGAAACCTGACGTGCGGCTCAGAACCTCCACTCCTGTTGGTGGACTTCTGTGGTGCAAGTGTTCTCCACTTCGTGAGTCACCCACCCAGCAGTTATGGGATTTGATTTCATTGTGATTTTGCCCCTCCTACCATCTCATTGTGGCTTTCCTTTGTCTTTGGATGTGGGGTATTTTTTGTGTTGAGTTCCAGTGTCTTCCTGTCAATGTTTGTTCAGCAGTTAGTTGTGATTCCAGTGCTCTTGCAAGAGGGAGTAAGCGCACATCCTTCTTCTCCACCATCTTCTCTCCTTGTGGTTCTGCCTTGATTTTGAAGTCACCTCTTTTGTCCTCTCCAGGCAACAATGGACTCCTGACAATTCTAGCTTCTCCAATGTACTCTATCCCTGAGTATCTATTCAGTTTACTCACTTCACTAGCCAGTTATTAAGGTAGTGCATTTTCTTATTTAACTTTTATCTATTTAACAAATTATTGAGAGTTGCTTATGTGCCAAGCACGGTACTAGGCTTGGAGTATACTATAGTGAATAAAAAGACATAGTGCCTGTACTGATGGGACCTAATAGGACAAATATAGAAAATGATATTACAGATCACATACAATGAAAGATAAGAAAAAGATCCTATGAGGGAGAATAACAGAGATCTACTTTAAATTGGTTTTCCAAGAAGCACTTACCTGAAAAAGTAAGATTTTAATTGAGACACTAAAATAAAAATAAAAAACATTATAGAAATGAATGGAAAGTGTGTCAGCGGCAGAGTGAACATCTGAGACAGTCCTAAAGCACATCATGGTGACTTCATACAATTGCTCAGGTTATGCTGTGGCACTAGTTCCTGGGGAAAACATTTATTCCATGAATTGGTCTTGTTGTCTTATACTGGGTCTTACCCTTACTCTAAGTCAGGGTTTGAAACTATCTCATACATGGACTTGATACCTGATGCCCTCATCCATGATGTCAGACTACCATAGGCCTTTGAAAATATCAGTAGCATGCTTTATGTTCTGCTGTTCCAAAGGTTGTACCTCTAGTAGACCTTCTGCTGAACTTTGTTTCTAAACAGAGAGGAGCCCCTAGCCTCAGCTCATTTTCAGGGCAGATGTTTTCTAACCCTTCTTGTTCAGGTTGACAGCTCTGCTCCCTCACTTCCCCTTCCAGAGGACTAAGGTCCAAGGGCCTGTCTCTATTTTCAGCCAAATATTGGAAAATATGAGCAACAGTTTAAAAAGCAAATTTTCAATGAGAATGAAATATGCATTTTAACTTTAAAAAAATCTTAGTTTTCATTTCTTTTGGAGAAGGTCATTCTTACTGCTATATACTTATAACATAGTAGGAGATTTAAAAGCACAGCATCCATATCTCATGGACAGTAGTCTAAGGACTCAGTTTTAAATATATGCAAATAGAGTAATCTTTCTCCATCATATGAAAGTTGAGTTATAATAAAAGTTTTGTGTGTCACAAAATAGAATTTCAGAGTGACAGATAAGGTTAGGAAAAATAAGGTAGAATGGATGGTTAATGCAATTAGAATGGTTGATTCAATCTGAAAGTGGACAATAAAATGTTTAGGCAATGAATAAACACAATGGGGTATTTTTCTAATTCTTGCTTGTTTGCAAAAATGTCAAAGAATATGTCAAATATAAAGTGGAGACAATTTTAAATTAGAAATATAGTTAGTTAATGAAGGTGTTCTTATAAACTTATTCTAGAAGTACAAGCGAGTTTCATATCTAGAACTATTGGCACCTTACTTAAAAATCCTGTTAATG